>NC_091015.1:69377529-69977529 GCF_041296385.1 Aphelocoma coerulescens | reverse complement strand
CATAATAGTGAGGTCCTTTTGAAAATCTCTCATTCAGACTTCCTCAGTAAGAACTAGAGTTCATTATTAGAATTGGCCAGAACTAGAGTATCAGTTCATTTCTAAAACTGCACTGTAGTTTTGGCTGTGGGTCTGCTGTGTCAGTGGCTGTGGGATTACAGAGGAAAATGTCTCATTTTAAAGACTGTTCCCTCAAAGCTTGTTCCATCTGTATTCGTGTTGCAGAGGCAGCACTTCAGTTAAGCATTGGTGAATGAGGTTGAATCTTTCAGCTTGTTCAGGGGGTTTAAGATCTCTTTGTAGAATGAAGATTGCTGGAAGACTACAGAAAGCAAATGCGGCCCATTTATTGATTTTGGCAATGAGATAACGAATCCCAAATCAATCAAAGTATGTCTGATAGGAGCGGCAGCTCGTTGTTCCTTGATGTAATTTGGTAAATAAATGCAGTTTTCCTACTTGAATGAGTTTAATGCATTTTAATGAGCATCTCACTCTATTTTAGAGAGATCCAATATGTCTCCTTAACAAAGCAGGAAACCCACTCAGCCTTTAAAGAGAATGTATAATCATTGAGTAGGGAAAAAGCCAGACCTAAACTCTGCAAAATTAGAGATCCGTGACAGGCAACCACCTCCTCTCCCAGTTGTGGGAAAGGCTGATTTGCTTTAAGAATTCGCAGTGGTAGATGGCATTTGTCAGTTTGAACGTGCTTCCCTGGAAATGCTTTTCTTAAGGTGAAGCAAGTTAAGGAAGCTCAATACAGATTATGTGATGGCTCTAACTTTATAGATTATTACACTTACAAAGTTTCAAATTGTTAGTCTGTTTCACTGAAAACAGCCCAAATTTGTCTCCCATGATTAATTTCCTGTAAGTTCAGTCTAATTCAGCATTCTAAATTAAATATTTGGGAGAAGAAAACATGCTTCAGTTAATAAGATGATGTGATTAATATTTTTTTACATGACCAGATTCTGACTGAATATTGTGCAAGGTTGATACAAGTACTTTTTTCTTGTGTTTAAAACTTATGTGGGTAATACAACACCTGGACTGGCCAGCATGTTCCAAGTCTGTACAGTACAGTACTCTTTAAATGGCTATTCAGAGGGGCATTTTGAGGTGTTAAGAGCTGAAGCTTTCACCAACTTCATTCTTCCCAAAACTATTGATTGCATTCAACTTCCAAAGTAGAAATTTTTGTTGATTCCTGGTGGGCTGGGTTTTTTTGTTTGTTCATTTGGTTTTTGGTTTTGGGGTTTTTTTTGGCGTAACTATTGTTCCAGTTACTGCAAGTGGAGAGTATGTTTAAATGACGGAGTTTCCTTACATTTCTAACAGTTTGCAAGTAAACAGACTCTTTGCTGTAGTCCACATAAGCAATTAAAAAATGACTGCAGTTTCAGTGAGATTTTTTTCCCAGAAGTAATGGTGAAACAGTCCAGACTGAAATCCAGGATCGGCTTCTAAAGAGAAATGCTTCTGTTGGCAGCACATCTTGCTGTTTTCACATGAGCCGGCTGTTCTGCAAAATTTTAATGTCATTTCTGTTTGGAAGTGATTTTGATGAAGACTCTAAAATGGAAGAGGATTCTGGGCATGCAAAGCATAATTTGCTTTTGTACTTATATATTAAAAATAAGTTTTCATATAGGAATGTTTTTATTTGAAAGCTCTCTTGTTATCCAAAATTTCCACATGAGAAAATCAGTACTGAGCTAATAACAGCTTTTTGAAGCCATTTTAATAAAATTTTTTCTCCAGTGGTAATTTTTTTTTTCAAGTATGTCTAGTCCCAAGTACTCTACCCTCTGCTACGTTGAATCAACAACTTACTTTCAGTTTGCCAGCTAGAAAATTGTAGAGCCAGGTTCTGAAGGATTGAATAAATGGAAACAAGTGCTGGATCTCAGTTGATAGTTTATTTATGTATCGAGGGTATGCCTTTTTCAGGCCCTCTTGAAAATTGTCCAAATGTCCTGAAAATCAGGAGTCCTTCAGCGGTGATCTTTATCTGTTAGGGTTAGAATCTGATTAGTGACCACCTTCAAAGCTTCATTAGGGTTGCTTTATGCAACTGAGGTTGATCCCTTCCCCATTTAACCACATTTTTTTGGTTATTAAGCCGTTGGTTTTTCGATAGCTAGTACTTTGTTTCCAGTGTTCTGTTTAGGCTAATTCTCAGCTTTTTGTCTTTGTCTCCCACATTTGTGGTAAAATTGACCTTTCCTAATTTGTACTTCTGAACCAGTCATTCTGTCCCCTCCTCTCCTCAGAGAAAAAGTAGTTTGGAGAGATAGGCTGTTTTGCTGACTTTAATTTTCTGCATCTGGTAAGTTAAATCCCACCCTTTTGGTCTTTGTTACAAAGCACAAAAGATGGTTTTAAGAGCAAGCTGTGCCAAGGATGTTTATACTTGAAAAGTATAGTTACAGACCATGCTTTGTTTCATTTGAGTAGCTTTGTTTCCCGAAAAATAGATTTGATTGAAGTGGTGTCCAAGATCCTAAGTTATTCCTTCCCTATAGCAATCTTTTTCATAAAGCTTCAGTAAATACTGGGGAGTTATTCTGAGTGTCTTTACTCGTTGATCTGTGGAGCTTTAACTAAAACCTGAAAATTAAGTGGGTTTTAAATCAGAAAAGTTCAACAGTATTAGAATGTAATTGCAGATGTCTAGAGAAGTCACTGACAAACTCAACTGTTCCAATATCATATTGGACACATTTTATAATTACCAGCAGAGAATTTAAAAATGCAGTAGGAGGAATTGGAAACTGGAAATATTTCTATTCAAACTGCATCTACATGCCAACGTTTTTGTTTATTGCCCCAGTTATTATCTTTAGATTCCTTTTTTTTAAAAGATGCCAATCATATCACTTGGCTGTAAGCATACTTCTAAAAAAAGTCATTCTTATGCTATGGCCTCACAAATATTATATATAATGAGTAGTGCTTCATTTGCAAGTGAAGTAACATAGTTTGTCAAGTCAGTCTTTCTTTTGAAGGAGTATTTGAAGGCTTTTACAATAGAGAACACAACCATTCAAATGGCTATGACAGTGCAAATCCTGTAACAGTGCCACTAGAAGACAAGAGATTTGTCTTCTCACTAATGAGGTTAAGCATCATTGGGTTTTCTTATAAATGCTGAATTACTCTGTAATTAATTTTAAACTATTACAGAATATAATTTTTAAGCTCTCTGATAAGAGGAACTGCTTGCTTTTTTTTCTTCTTGTTATTAAAGCAGAATGGGAGATCCAGCATGACTTCTGCCCTGAGTAAGCTGTCAGCTGCAGGCAGTGCTTGTCTGTGTGTTTTCTCAGAGGGGAAGGGCAGGGCAAAGAGTTGGGTTTTTTCCACCATGTGAAATACCTTTTAAGAGGAAAACTAGTTTTTGTATCTGCAGCAACCAGAAGAACTTTGAGGCCTGTTTGTTACCCGTGGCTCAAAAAGCAAGTTACTATGATGGCCACTTGCTGCTCTTCAGTGTCTCCTCATATGAGAAAGTTACCAGCCATCTTATGTTCAAGAGCAGAATTGCTGTGGGCAAGTCATTTAGTCAAGTGAGGGGAAAGGAGTGCTTCCTGTGGGGAGGGAATGCAGAATTCTACTTTCTTTTTCAGCTTAATATGCCAGTGTTTTTCCACTGGGGAGACACCTCCCTTCTAAAACAGCTATGAAACAGTTTATCTGCATCTTAACATTTGCTCTCCAGTGAGGTTTGCCAGGCTGACTTAACAGGATTAACAGTATGGTAGATCGCACTAACTCCCTAGGTCCCTTCCAGCTGGTCAGACAGTGTTCAGTCTTATTTATAGAGTATTTTTCACTTTTGTTTAAAGTCTGCTTTTGTTCTGGAGGTTTTTTCTTCTCTGAGCAGAAATGAGTACAAAGAACACACAGATTTGGTCAAAGTCACAAGGAATTCTCTCTTTATGTCTACATTTAAGGTCATTTGAGGTTTTAAATATGTTCCATGCTGTTTCAAAGCTGCTTCACTGATTGTCTTTCCTTAACATTTCAAGGAATTCTTTTGAATTCAAGGTGGAATCATCCAACTCTTTTATACACAATATTTGAAATAATAGTACTTGCAAAATAGCAGTAACATTCTACTCATTTGCTGTGTCTGAACTGGCTAATTTGTCTTTGTTGGATGCATTGCAGGAATTTGCTCAGATGCATGTTGTTGGATGCTTCTTAAATAGCTTTTCACAAAGGATTCAAAATTCCATTGCTGTGAAAGGATGATACCAAATTTGCTCTGCTTTGTTCTGTTCTATTAGTAAAGACTTCTGGAAGTCTTTACTAATAGAAAGGTCTCTGTAGATTTTTGTATGCTAAAAATGTGATTTTTCAAGCTTTTTTTCAATATTAAATTTAGTTAAGTCTGCATATAATGAAGTCTGCATTCTGCTATAATGAATGCCCTGTAAAACTAGATGTTGTGTATTTTCCTCCCTCTCCAAAGCTATGAGGTGTATCTATGGCGTGATATGCCTGGAAGACTAATTTTAAATCATATGGAAATACTGGGTTGAAAAATGCATGTATGAGAGTTATTTCATGGTTTTGTGGCATTTGGGGTGTCAGAAGAAGGTGAAGATGTAGAGGGAAGTTCTACGCCCTTCTAAACCCACTGAGGGGTGGAAAGATGCTGGAAGTTACTGGTCGGTAGGTGTGCTCTAAGGAGTAAAATGTGTGTTGCTATTTTCAGTACACTATTTTATTTGATAATAGAGGACAATGTCTGACATGCCTAACTAAACTGATATTTTAGGGGAATACTACATTTCTATTTAAAAAAAAAAGAAAAAATAATTTCTGCAAATGAAAGGTTATCTGGGAGATCTGCTGCAAGAGAGAACACTTAGAAAGGGAGGTTGGCATTACTTTTTAGAAAAACTGAAAGGAATTCTCAAATACAAGTAAGAAAACCTCAGAGTTGGTGAAAAATATTTTTCTTCTTCGTTTGACAGCCTACGCTATCTCATAGAGTGAACTGTTCCCCAGGGGGTTTTTGAGATAAAATCTATATCAATTTGTTAGGTTTTTAAAGAGAAATTATCTTTCCATTAATATCTTAAACTTCCACATCTGGTCTGCATGTCCTTCACTTTTAGATTTTGTGTTTAGTTTTCTTCTGCTGCTGTGGTAAAGAAGTTTATTTTATTCTTAATTTAAAGGAATTAAACTTTATGATCTCAGAGAAAAATTCATATGGACAAGTCTAAAAGCTCATAAATCATCAAGTATGGTTTGAACTACTCTAGCTGTTCCGGAAACAATTAGCAAGGGCATGAAATAAATTATATTATATTATTTATTTCAGATTTCCTCAGAGGTAAATCAGAGAGGAGGCTGTAGTATATTTAGTGGCAAATGTTTGAAAGCAGTTGTGAGAAATGAAGAAGCAGTTTCTGTGTACAAAGTAGGTACTCAGCAGAGAACCAGATGGTGAGAGTGCCTCTGGTACTTGGAGGTTGTATCTCAATTAGTGTTGTAGCCCAGTGAGGAGTGTGCCTTTGAAGCAATGCTTTGGTGTGGCTCCCAAAGGGATCTCAGGATTCATCATTTCCTTTAGGTCAGTGTAAGCTGGGGTTTCACTCCAAGAGCTTGCTGTGGGCCAGCCACTAATGCACCTTCAATCCACAGAACGAGCTGAGAGCTTGTCCAGAGTAAAACCCTACTTCTGCCTTTAATCAGCTGCAAGGCCCACATGCATGAATGCCAAATGTATTGTCTCACTGCATACAGTGTCAATAGGACAAAAGTAAAAAGGTCACTGGAGTTATTTTGTTTAAACTTTTATACACTTACAGAGTTGGGTTCCTTTTTTTATCTCTTTTGATACTCATCTATCTAGACAGTGAACATAATTTTGCAGTTATTTTTTGATCATTTAAATGCTGGGACATTGCAATACGCTATTTTAAAATTTCAAGTGGCTAAATTATTTAAATTATAAGCATGACACTGATAAACAGCAAAAACAGCTGTATAAGCAAATGAATGCATGGCTCAGTTTCTTTATGAAAGCACTTAAGTAGATGAGTCATTCATACCTTCAAGCTTGTTAATGATTTTAATGACCTGAAGTTCCAAGCTGTTACTGAAAATATACCTACTACAACTTCAGTTAAGATGCAGACTAAATTACAGTTGTGTTTCCGGCTGCTGATTAGTCTTGTTGGTAAACAGTGTGCGTCCAGTTGTCAAGAAAACTAAGAAAAATACTTGAGAAAAGGAATCTGAATATTCAGTATGTGGGGGGAAGATGTCATTGCAGTTTGCCTCATTTTTTTTTCAGAGAAGTCTTCTCTGCAATTTTACAGTTAGCTTTACTCCTATGATGTTGTCTGTAACACTCTACTGTCTTCCAGTTACACTGAAAAATTACAATTTATATTGGAAGATCTTCTCTTGGCTATGTATATAAATTGCATTTGCAACCTGCAAGACTAAAAAGTGAAAAGCTGTAATAATTAAAAGTCCTTTCTTCTGTTTAGGATGTCTGCCTAGGAAAGCAAGCAGTCCAACGACGTAATTATCCACAATGTGTACAAATGTTTTCTTACACATTCAGGGAAGAGCCTAACAGGCAATTTGTACCATCTTCAGCTTTAGATACATGAGCCGCCGCTGCATTGAGAAAATCAGAAAATTGTATGTGATTCATGTATTCATTCTGTTCTCAGTAGAGTCTTAGTCGTGAATTACCATAATCTTAAGTGTTTTCAGTAGTCATGTGGTGTGTTCTTGCTTGAAATTCTGTTTTATCCACATACAGAAATGTAGGCACAAAACCAGATACATTCAGATGAACTGAAGGAAGTTGTGGAAAGCAAGCCTCTGGGATTCTACAGAGTTCTTTTTCCAGAAACCTTGAGTAGCCCCTGAGAAGTTTTTTCTCTTGCAGAATTTTGCAAGGAACCCTATTCCCAAATTCATAATGAGACAGATGACACTCTGGAAATTCTTCCAGGCACATAAAGCTGTTCCTATTTTCTGGTATCTGGTTTTTCCACCATTTTCTGGTATCATGAGTTGTCCAGGAAGAAGGATTTCAAATTTGCAGCAGATTTGCAGAGATAGATCACTTAATATCTTGTCTTTATAATGTATAGCCTGGGTTTGTTCAGCTGTGGTCCTTTTTTCTCTGAGAGCCAATGCATTAGCATGTAAAACACTAGAGACTATGCAGTGATTATGACCACCACAGCCGCAGCTGGGAAGCAGTGGATTGGGTTTGAGGCAATGGAGAACAAAAATGGTGGAAAAAAATATATCTCATTATATGAGTGTGCCCACTTCTGTGTTTTAGTGCTGTGGTGGTGGAGGCAGGACCAGCATGCTGCTGGGGTTTTTTTCTAAAAGTTTTGGAATATATTTGGGTGAAAGGGAGAACAGGGGAGTGCCAGATGTCTCTCCTCAAGTTCCTCTGACCCTCAGATGGATGCTCAGGTGCTCAGCACTGGAAGCAGCTCACATAACAGAGAAGATGAATGATTTCATATCTCTGCAAGCCTAATCTAACATTGCTCTGCATCAGGTCCTTCACATGATCTAGTGTTTGATGACTGAGAAGCATGAAATACTAATGTAAGACAGGAGTTCTCAAAAGGGCTAGAGGGGCAAGGTGATATTGCTGTGGTTTTCAGTATCTTCAAGGATAAGGCCTCAGCAACCTCTCTAGATAACCTGTGCCAGGTGCTTAATCACCGTCACAGTGAGAAGCTGTTCCCTGATGTTCAGCGGGAACTTCCTGTATTTGAGTTTGTGCCTGTTGCCTCTTGTCCTGTCCTCGGCACCACTGAGAAGAACTTGGCTTCGTTTTCTTTGCACTATCCATTCAGGATTTTGTACACGTTGATTAGATCCACACTCCACTCCTACATCAAGTGTCTGAGGGTCTTGAGAAACAGAACCAAAGGCCTTAGTGAAGTACCCTCTGCTTTCCCCTCATTTACCAAGCCAGTCATTTCATTGTAGACGTGTATCAGGTTGGTCAAGCAGTTTCCCCATGGTGAACCTATGTTCAGCACTACTGATCACCTTGTCTTTCATGTGACTGGAAATGGTTTCCTGGATCAGTTGCTCTTTCACCTTCCCAGGGATTGAGATGACCTTCCCTCAGCCCTGTTCCTTTTAAAGGTAGTAGTGGCATTTGCATTCCTCCAGTCATAAGGCACATCTCTCAACCACCATAATCTCTTTTAAAGACTGAGAGTGGCCCCACAATGACATCACCCACCTCACTTGGCACTCATGGATGCATCCTGCCAGGGGCCATGGACTCAGGTATGACCCCTTTGCTTAAGAGTCCTTCCCTGTGCTGATCCTCTTCCACCAAGGGTACCTATTCCTTGCTGGAGTTTTTCACCATCTTCTCTGGCCCCTGAAGGTTTGTCCTGCTAGTAAAGAAAGACTGAGGCAAAGGAGGCACTATTACATCACCTCAGCCTTTTCCCTGTCCTGTGTCACTGGGTTCCCTTGCCCCATTCAGCAGCAGGCTCACATTTTCCCATTTCATACTTATGGTACAAGGCCTTCCTGTTGTCTTTGACAACATCAGCATCTCATGGTCATTGTAGCTAAGGCTGCCTTCGGCCTTCCCACCCTCACACCTCTGCCTCATTTATGCCTGAGATCCAGTAGAGCACCTATCCTCACTGGCTTGGGGTCAGCACTGTGCAGTGCTGTGAAAGGAAGGCTGAGGCCCTACTGTGCCCTGAAGGAGTGGGGGGAAGGTGGAGTAAATATTTGAACAATGTAGCTAAGAGCTGGATACATACTAACGAACACTGAAATGCTGGAGCTGAGCTTGTACAAATTCGGGTCCAGCGCCTCCAAGCAGCACAACTTCCGGACAGGCAGCTTCTTTTGAATAGCTTATAAACCCTCCAGAACTGAGTACAGATAGGATGTTTCCATTGTGCTATCTCTGAAGGGCTTGTTTTGAGTTGTGTTTTCCTTTATTCCACTGCTTTTGCACCCATCTGGGAGCATTCTGTGAAGCTGCAGTACATAAATCTGGGTCTTGCAGTGCCATAGCTTCTGTCAGTGGGTCTAAATTTTGCTTGCTGTCTCTTGCAGTGTGCTCATGTTGCACCTGATAATACTCGAATAATATGAGTTTTCTATTGTCAAGAATAACCCAGCTTATCCTGTGATGCTGATCTGATCTTTGTGTATCTCGCTGGAAAGAAAGGGAGGGAAGTAATCCTCCCCACAGAGTCTGGTTGTCCCCGTTTTTTACAGCTGTAAAAACTAAGGAGCATTTTTTTGTAAGGATAGTTTTCTGTAAAAATCTTTCATACATAGCCAGTTGTTAAAACCCATTCCCAATAAAAATAGCTTCCTCTAGATATTATTGACACGTTGCATCAAAGTATGGAAGAAAGAAGGGGAAATGGCATGTTCTCCTCAGTAGAAAGACTCATCTTCCAAAAGAGCTCGACAACAGTGACATAAACTATTACCAGCCTTGAAAGTTTTCCTTCACTGTAGCCATTAAAATGTCTTTGATAATTGCTGTTACCTCCTGCAAAGTTTTAGCATTGCTAAATTTTTTTACAATAAAAATAACCCCTCAAACTGTTACCACTGCCTTTTGTGTTTGTGTTTCACTGTTTGTGAAGTTCTCTTTCCAGCTCTTCATGGATTTAACCTCCTTAACTGTTCATAAAGGAAAATATATGAGCTTTAAGGTGATGCTTTAGAGCAGAAGCTTAGGGCACAAGTATAAGATGAATATTAGAGTGTAATGGCTATGACATTCATATTGCTTGTCCAAGGAATGTCTTTTTCTTTACAGCAAAACACTTTGCAGTTCTTTTCAGCTGGGGATCCCTTCTCTGTTTCATCACTTTTCAATTTTTACATGGCTGGATGTCTTGGGAAAAAGACAGGTTTTTCTTGTGAGGATGAGGGAGAATTTGAATTACGAGAAGAAAGGAAGGCAGAAATTTTAGGGAACCTAATAGAAGAGATATGAAAATATATCAGGAATGATACCCTGATGGAAGGAACTGGATAGTTCTGAGGGATCAGAGGAAAGACAACACAGCAAAATCAAATCCTAAAGACAGTAGAGAGGAAAATGTGCTCTGGTAAATCAAAATTAGGTACTTTGGGTGTAAAGCACTGCATACCTTGCATGGCAGAGTTATCACTGGAGTTTCTTGCTGCTGTGGTGCACCCTTTCTGTAAATGGTACAGCCCTTTCAGGGACAATGGGATGATTGTATTTTCTTTTGGATATGTCTTTCAATGGCTCTCAGTCTGGAGGAAGAGAAGTTTCTGAATCATACTATTTGAATGTCTTAAGAGTTTAGGTACAGGAGTGCCTATCTTAGATATTCTGTCATTTACTCCTGCTGTTAGTATTTTACAGCTCTGTAATTGGTTAGACTTCCCATTATCTGAAGCCACTCTTCTAAATGAATATGCCATAGTATCTTTCTATAAATAAAAACGTGAATGAATAATTCACATGGGCTGGCTGAGGCTTTTATACTCCCTGAATTCCTGAACACTTATTTTTCTCTCTTCAACATCATCTGTCTTCTTTTTTTCCTTAGGCTTCAGAAAGTTGTCATTTGTTTCCATTAAATAAGAGCTTTTAAGTAATCTTAAGATTTCTGAAAGGACAATTGATAAAACCCCTATCTGATTTTAAAAGTAGACTGTCAAGTGTATTTCCCTTCAAATGGCTTTCTTTTAGAAATCAAAGTTCTTACTGCATATGTGTATATTTATGTATGTCTCGATTGTCCTTCCTATCTGGGGATCATAAAATATGGTAAGATGGAGACTGAAACTCATCATTTCTTGGGCAGCAGGGACAAAAAGCTGTTCCACTAATAAAAAAATTCAAATTACCATCTCTGTATAAGAAGAAATTTTAAGTAATTTATGTCTTGTATATGTGTTAAAGATAAAGCATTTTAAAAGCAATAGTTTTCATAGTGGAAATTACATATATTGATATAAAGAGATCAGCTTTTAATGATATAAATAGTCGTACCTTCTTTTTATCTTAGACAGTTATTTAAAAATTTGAAAAGGGGGAGGAAATGGGCAACTCCCCCCAAAACCTAGGCATCAGTTCTGAGGGATAAACCTAGGCATCAGTTCTGAGGGTTAAACTTGTGTGCACTGAAAAGATCTCTGCAGTTCAACCTAGGCAGTTTTGCTCTGAAGACTCATTAGTGAATCTTGTAGGAAAAAAATTGTGAATTCTTAATAAAATATATTTCATTTGCTTGTCTGGAACATGTTGTTGTATATTCTTTGTGTGCCTATCTAATGCTCTAGAAAAATATTATGAATATTAAAATCAGGAGATTTAAGAAAGGTATGTTGTGTGATTAAGCAAGCTTTGTTCTTGCATCTCCATTTGGGAAGCACACATTGCTTTAGTTTTCTCTACTCTGATTCTTGATGGTGACATTTAAGAGATTAAACAACGATGACAGCCTGTAGCCTTAGGTTTCTTTAGAAATTGTATGGTTCTGTGAGGGAATTAAAACTATAAGAAATTCTTCATAGATGCCTTACAGAATACATAAAAGAGATTACCTTTCCCTACTGCACATTTGTGCCTACTGAAGTATAGCATCATGTTTCAGATTAAGTTACTTAGGATTTATTTGACAAATGGGAGAAATGTGTAGATTTCACTAATCTTCAAAAGCAAAGCAGCAAAAGGAATATTGATCACTAGACAGGAACCAATGTGAGAAAGCACTCATCAATTTAAAATATACTTCATTTTTTTTTTCCCCTTAAGGTAGCTCAGGTTTATCTAACCACTTTTCAAGGAAGAAATACAATGTTCTTAAATGAAAATAAGAAGGTAATGTTGCAGATGCAAAACTGCAATGCACATGGAGCTAACTACTACTCATATTTGTACATTTTTCTCCTTCATGTAAGCATGCTCTTAATCCTGTGGAAAGCAGGAGACTTGTAAGCTAGTTTTCAGAGAGATGCAAACCTCAGAACTGCACAGTACTTTTTCTCTTAAGTCCCCTTTTGTTTCAAAAAAAAATTTTTTTTTGCGGTTACATAACGTGGATAGTAGTATTTCCAGAGTGAAGGAATGGAAAAAGCCTAGCTTTGAAAGTACTTTAGTATGATGAGCAGATGAAAGGGAGCTGCTTTTGCTGTCCAGAGTTTGCAGTAAGAAACTTAAACTCTGTTTTGCAAGACACTGAGGGGTGTCGTAGGTAGAACTCATGGGGAGGCAATATCTTCATCTTGTTCTTCTGGCATCAGTTACTGTTCTGTAATGAAAGGGATTGCATGAGACACAAATTAGTCCAGAGCTGGTCTTTGACACCTGACACTCACACTTTGGAACTTGGGGTTGAGACTTCAACAAAGATGTGTTTGAATAGGAGTTCTTCAGTGAAGCTTTTCAGATGTGATATAATTACCTGAAATTCCAGTTTTCCAGTCACTGCACTAGGCTTACAGCTCATGTCAAAATGGATAAGCAATTTTAATTCTTCTATATATTTGTATCTATTCTTGCTGAATTCTTACATGAAATGTTACAGGACTCTTTTCTTTCTACTTGTCAGAGATGTATCCCAAATTTTTTCTTGATAAAATAGTTTTCCGATGTTGAAATTACTAATGTGCAAAGAAAGGAGAAAGGGATTTCACTGTGCATGGGAATGTTGAGATACTCAACTGGTTCAGTCTTCATTTACTGCAAAATCAAAACTCAAAATCACTGAAAGATTGCTGAGAAAATACAGATCTAACCAGGTGTGTTGCATGTTCAGTGATGTATGAAATGCACAGGGAAACAAAGGTGCTGATTCAACCACTGAAGAGGAAGGTCCTTGTTCTAAGACTCCCGACAAAAGTACATCATTGATACACGAAGCACAAGTGATAGATGCAAAGTTTGCTTCAGGAAGAATCACAGAAGGACATTGTTCACTTCGTAGCTGCTTCTGACATGTTCTGAAATACTTTGAGTTACTGCAAAGGTCTAATATAATATCTGTTAAAGAGGAACAGGCATTTTGGAAAGCCTCAGATCATTAACTGGATAAGGAAAAAAAAGTTACAGGAGAGAGCTGAGAGTGTGAACTTTCACACATCTAGACTATTAACTGCAGCTAAAATTAGCTAAAGTGCTGGTTCACATTTCGATCATGAGACTTCAGTCTTGGTCTTGTATTTCTCTGTATTTCCTACAAGGAGCAAATGCACAGCTTGTGCATGTTTGCTCAAAGTGTCAAGCTGCTAAATTTCCATTGCAGGATTTTTTTTCCTTCTCTAAAGGAAAGGAGGATTCTTATCCTTCTAAAGACTTTTAGAAAGTGAACTGCACAGTCTAAAAGTTCTCAGGTTCAACCAAGCAAACCTTGGCACAGAATTAATGTGCACTGTTAGAGCCTGGGTTGATCTCAAGGCATCTCTTTAAGATATAGCTGGGATTTCCCACAGTCCTAAAATGACCAGAGTTGTAGGTATGCATGTTATGTCCATGGCAGCTGTCCTAAGAGAGCTGGCTCTGCTCTCCATCATGCAGGGACAGTGCTTCCTTGCCCTTGGAGGGCTGCCTGTGGCCTGCTCACAGCTGCAGCAGCAGAATGGAATACATCCAGGGTGCTGCTGACATGTTGCATGGTCAGTGGTGCTGATCTTGTCCTTGTAAACAGCAGTATTATCACTAATACATGGGGGTTTTTTGTAAGTCTTACAAAGCAGGTGCCATAGCTGAAGTTCAGGATGACTGAATGACTCTTGCTCATTTCTCCTGGGATGATTCTTTTTGAAAAAAATATCTGAGCTATTTTTCTTGTACAGTGTTCCTAAACAACTTGAATAAATGGTTTCTCAGTAACATTTACATCCACAAAACATAAGGGTTTTTTTCACATCAAGCCTATCAAATATTAACAGCAGTTGAATTTTTTAACTTTCTTTCCTTTTCCTAAGAGATTTTTTCCAAAGCCTTTCTCTATGGATATGATATTGCTTCCTTTGGCAAGTTTCTTTAGCATTTGGTGGTTTAAGTGAGGTGTTCACCACTTAAACCGTCACCTAAATCTAGTAAGTTTTATGTTAAGAATAATCTAAGTTGGTATAGTTCTAAAAAGTTTTTTTCATTGTTCACCAAAAAGCTGAATAGTGGTGCTGTGAACTTGAACGAGATAATTTAACATAGTTCTGTGGTATCTTGATGTTTCCCTCCACAATATGTAAATTGCTAAAAGACAAACTGCACAAGGCTGCTTTCCTCAGAAAGTGGTGGGTTATAATACTTGTGTTTGTGTTAGACCACATCAGATGGGAAGCTTGAAAACACTTTGAGATATAGTATGTTTAGAGTGACCATCTGCCTTCAGCTTCTTTTACTGTCTAATTGTGAAAATACCTAGAAGTTGTTCAGATGTAATAATACTGTACTATTCAGTCCACGTGTGTGCAATTGTTATTACTTGGATTGCACTGATACTATGGTTATACCTGTTAATTAATATAGCAATTATGCAATTGAGATCAGGAAAAGAAGTGTCCTTGAAAAAGTAAAAAATATCATAAAGTTCTCTTATACTAACTGTTTCCAGTATCAGATTTGAAAGCTAGTTTGTCTTAGTATGTTTTTATTGAAATTCTCTATGTACAAAGTCATCAATAACATTTTTTGGTCATGGGTTTTCCTATTTCAATGTTATGTATATTAACTGGGCGAGTCTATATGAAGCTTAAGTTCTAACAGTTCTAGTACTTAAGGGGAAGGATAGACAAGTAATTAAAAGTCTGTTACTAGTATGTTACTAGGATTAGGAAAGTGCTGGTAAAATATGTCTTTATTTTTCTCAATTCACTTTAGGACTAAATAGGTTTTAGTGCTTGTCAATAGAAGTGTGCTGGTATTTGTAAAATGAACTGGGAGATCTAAGTTGCCATTTTTTCTAGGGGCAAAAGTTTGGAATCATAGGTCATCAAGCATGAGAATATTTGCCTTGTTCTCCTTGTCTCCTTAAATGTGCTAATAAATGCTGAAGTACGTACAGGAATTGTATTGTTATTCTTACTTGCTTGTTATTCTTACATTTCTCTGTTCTAACTTTTGCCATCTATAATGATTCAGTGACTCTGTCTATAACTTAAGAGCTCTGAGTGAAGTAATGAAATTGATTTCTCACTAATGCGTCAATGTATTTGAAATAGAAGTCTTTCTGCAGTCATTGCCTTTTATCACTGCAGAGCCATTAACTAATAGCTTCCATCCTGGGACAATGCAGTGACTAGAGCCTGAGGGAATGTAATTTTCTATAATATATCTGCAAGAAGCACCAGTCTACAAGAACTGGATTTTTGTAGAAGCAGACTTTAAAAATCATTTGTTGCTATCATTTTGGGAAGAGTGAGGGCTGAAAAATTATGAGAGGTATTCACATAATCAGGGAGAAAGAACAGAGAAAAGAGATGTGCTTTCTAGCAGAGGATTCTTGTTTAACTGAGGCCAGCTGAAGAAGAAAGTGCAAAGCAATGAAAAACATCACTTCAGTTTGGAGAAGAGGCCGTATATGGCAGGGAGGATCCTGGTACCCTTCCAGGACTCCAAACCTAGGCTTAAGCAGTGATCAAGACTGGTGAGAAGAAATTAAGTCAGATTGTCTTTTCATATATCTCTGTTTTTCTTGGCTTCTGCAGCTTAGATGAGTTTGTCTCAGAATCAAGAGTGTTTTGTTTGCATTAATTAGTATATCACAGTTAAATGATCTGTAAAATCCACATTGCTGAGGTCAAAGTTGAAGGAGAGTGCATGGATTAACTACCTGGGAGTTAGAATAGCCCTGAGCAGGTCCTGGGATTCTACAGCAGTTAGGTGCTTGTGGTGAAGAAGGAAAGCTTGTGGTGATGAGATTCCAGCCTAACACTAACCCAGGGTTCTAGGAGCTGTCTGACCCCATATGAGCAGCTTCCAGACAGGGAGAACTCTTGATAATCTAATGCTACCCCTTGAGCTTCTAGGCTGTGGGAGTGAAGAGTTTTCAGAACAACACACAAAGGGCAGTTACCTGATGCTGATTCTTCTAGCCCAGCTGGGAGAGATGCTGTTGTGTGAAACATTTCATTTAGGTATTCCTAGATCCAGAAAATGCCAAAAGCACAATTTAAGTTTGAAGAAATGAAGACTGCAAGAAACTAGGATAATGGGAAACAATTTGGGAGTTACTGACTTGATCTGCTTAATGGTCTGCCACCATGAAGAATGAGCTTGGTTCATGTGATTGCCAGGGTGAGAGAAGGAGAACTAGAACCCTGAGTGAATTTAAAACCTGAGCTCCTATTGTTCACTCACAAATGGAGGAGTAGGAAAAACATTTCATTCTGTCTTCAGCTTCAGAGCACTTGTGACACACAGAGGGGACAGTTCCTTCCTCTCATGGAATCTGAATTCCAGTAAGAAACTGGAGCATCAGATTGTTTTGGATGTATTTCTGTTCCTGCACAGGAGTAATTTAAAAACACCAGGTTCCAGTATCCTGCTTCCACTCACGTAACAGTTCTCCCAGCACTGTATTTATGGACTTATGACCTCCAGCACCACTACCCCGTTCCAGCAGTCCATAGATATTAATGTTGTTCTGCATCTGTGGCAAATGGCAAGGGATAGGGAAGATGTAAAACAGAAGTTCAGGGTGAGGCAAGCCTGTAACATACTGCTTTGGTTTGCATGTTGGTGAGAGCTGCATTGGGAAGTGAGGAATAGCAGGGGGTTGCCCCTCAGGTAATTTAGGCAGCATTTTTTTCCTTTAGTCAGGCTGAATGCTTCAGTGCCATTTATGAGCTATTAAACAATTTATGTTTTTCCTTAGTAAGATATATGGATATCTAAATATCTCCTGAGACTAAGGAGACCAAGAAGTACATTAAGAACTGTCAGTTAAGGTTTTTAATCCTTTATTGTGTGCCCCTGTTGAGACCTAGGACATTAGCGGGAATACTGTAAGGCAACATTGTTCCGATCAAGAAAAATAGCTCTAGTTTCCCTAATGAATTCTAAAAGTACTTTAAATTCCACATAATAACTAATGTGCATTAATCTTGATCGCTGCAAGTCTTTAATGGCTGCTAAACAGCAGTGTATATCTTAAATTAAAATGCCAGCTTGAAGCATGTGCTAAAAGTGTTGGTAGAAGAGAAGCAGTACTGCTTCTTAATGGAGGGGGGAAATCTAGGAATCTTAAATGGGTAGATATTCCCATTTCCAGGTATTAATCACTTGAACTCCTAATAGGTTCTTCCATTGGGAAAAACAAAGTCAGATATTTTAGAAAATTTGAACTTGCTTCAGAAGACTGTTGTCTTCTGTCTTGGCATTTCAGACCTTACTCCTGTTGTGGAGATTGTTCCTGTGTTGTTGGCAGCCATGCACGTGAAAAGCAGATAGGGATGTTTTAATTCCCCACCACACAGTAGATGCCACAGCAGCAAATGTGTCCTTTGCTGTGTGACCCATGCATATTGCAGCTGCATTGCACGGAAGAGGTCCCTGTTTGCGGAGGGAAATGTCTCCTGTTCAGAGCTTCCTTTTGCTGTTTCTCAGACTACCACTGTGGCTTGAGTGTGCCGTTAGCTACCCCAGTAAATATTTACTGGAAAACACAATTAAATACATGACAATATATGTTTTGCCAGTTACAGTGAAATAACACATCATGTTAAATGTTCTTGCAAAGTATGTTCCTACTAGGTAGAGAACCTGTAAAGCTTGCTGATCAACAGAAAAAAGATGTGTCTCTGCTGATGTTGCTGTTTGCTTCAGACCATTGAATACAAAGTTTCCCAGGAGTTAGCAAGGGTGGGTAGACAGGCAGTGGGGCCAGAACTGCCTGCAAGATCTTGGTGTGTGGCCGGGCTTCTCTCTGCCAGGGCTGTGCAGGTGTGCTACCCCTCACCCCTGAGGGTCACCTGTGCAGGCTGTGAAGGAGCCAGGGGTATCTGAGTGAGGTCAGCTGTGAAATGTGTTCCGGCAGTCTGGGAGAGGGCCTGTAAAATGGCTTAATTCCTGAAGTCAAACAGAGAAGTGTCTGGTCCCCTTCTTGGCATTTCGGACCTTACTCCTGTTCCTGGATCAGTGTGGCTATCTTACTCTCAGATAGCAATTAGAAAGAGAGCAACTTGTTGCAGTCTCAGTTTTTGTTACATGTTTGAAGTGCTGTGTCTGTCTATTCATTTCAGGCCCAGAGAAACACCTTTTCACATTTCCCTCTTGTGCACATTCATATATCCAGGTAAATTGATAATAGAACTTTATAGGAGCCTATGGCCAGTGCCATTACATGGGTAAGACCAGCCTATCGCCATTTAACTCCAGACGCGAACTAAGAACCACACAGCCACTCACTCTCTTCCCCCTGCCCTGTGTGGGGGAGAACCAGGAAAAAAGTAAACCTATGGCTTGAGATAAGAACAGTTTAATAATTGAAACAAAATAAAATATTATAATAGCATAATAATTGTAATGAGAAAGAGGTAGGTTTAATTTCTGTAAGGGAAACAAGTGATGCACAATATAACTGCTTGTCCCTCAGCAGTAGTCTCTCCTGTCCAATGACTCCCAGTTTATGTGCTGGTTATGATGTTCTGTGGTGTGGAATATCCCTTTGGCCAGTTTGAGTCAGCTGTCCTGGCCATTTTTCCTCCCAGATCCTTGTGCAGCTCCTCACTGGCAGAGCATGGGAACCTGAAGAGCCCCTGGCTCCAGGTAAGCACTGCTGAGCACCAACTGAGCCATCAGTGTGTTATCAACATCAGTCTCATACTGAATTCAAAACATCACACTGTACTGGCTAGTGGAAAGAAAATTAACTCTCCAGGACACAAGCTCAGTAGCTGCCTTTTACTCTGGACTGATGAAAGATAATGAGCTGCTTCTCCTTCAGATGCCTTCTTCATTAGTGGTATGGGGAAAGCTGCAGCTGAATAATACCGTGAATCTGAGCTTTGGACAGGACCATCATAAAAAATTGCAACTTCGTACCAGAAAGTACAGATCAAGTATAAACTGCCTTTGCTAGTTCAAATTTATTCCAGAAATATCGACAGAAAAAGTTGTAGAGCAGACTGTAGATGGGATCAAGACTGTGAGCCAGGAGAGCTGCGATCTGCTGCACTGGGTCGTTTGTCACATCATAGCTGGTGTGAAAACAACAGGTACGGGAAATTCTCAGCGGTGTGATTCCATTTGGCACATAGGCTGGGGATTGCCACATGCCTTTTGATCCAGATTGAATCTGTGATGGTTGCTGACCCAGTATTGTAGAGATCCAAATTTAATGAATGCAGACCCACTTTTTAGAGAGTTTGTTGGAATTGCACAGCAAAAAAGAGATGGGTGGCATTCTGTTTCAAATGTATTGTATGTATTGGTATGCTGTATATATAATTTATGCAAACCTTAAAAAACTGATGTAAAAATCACGTAGTTCTGGCAGATATTATTACAACCTCAATTGAGATTTTTTGTCTTTGTAAATCAAGCCTTGACAGTACTTTGCTCTGTTTCTCATGGAAACCTAGCAGTTTCTAAAACAAATTTCTAACAATATTTTTTTAATTTCCTTTACTGAGAAGTGACTTCCTGCCTTGATGTCATTTCATTTTGTAACTTACTAGCTTTTCTAAAACATTCTGTAGCAAAATGAAGCCAAGTGTTGATTTTTTAATGTTGATAAGTTATTTTCTAGGTTCTCTGTAGCTTTGTATTTTAATACTGTTGTGTCTCCAAAACAGTCTTCCAAAACCTGTTTTAATGCATGAAAAAAATATTTATTGTGTACAATTTCAACAAATAAATAAAGAGAAATTTAAGTTGTCAGAGGTAGGAATTTGGGGAAGGAAGAGTGAGGAGTGCCAAGATAACACGTCTTGCCATTTGGATAAAGAATTAAGAAGTTGAGAAATGTGATATTGCAGGAAGATGTTGTATGATCCAGAGAACAAATCTTGCAGCCCATTGCTAGATAGAGCAATCTCAGTCCCCTGTACCCACAGCCTGACAACAGCTCCAATTCCCCAACTGTTGTGCAGGAAGTACTCATTGGAAGCTGACTACAGAGACGGTGGACAACTGGCTTACCAGACTCTGAGGCAGGCAGCAGAGTCAATAAACTGGGGGATTATCCTGTTAAATCACATGGCAATGTGAGGAGGATGAAGAACTGACCATTTTTGGCAGGAGTGAGCTAGTGCGTTTCATGAAAGAATATACCTGCGTGGAAAGCAGGCTGTGCATTTTGTCCCATAGAATACAACATGTTAAAGGAATTTGAAGTCTGGTTTTTGTACTTCAGTGGAGATGACAGTATTACCAGTATCCATATGGAGTCAGCAATGTGTTTTGTCTTATTTTCGATATTTTACAATGAAGCAGAGATATTCTTAGTTAATATTCTTGTGAGCAAAGCAGTGAAGAAACATCCTAGAAGAATATTTTGTTTAGTTATTTGCAATTTAATCTCAATTATTTATTGAAAACAAGGACAAAGTAAGAGAAGAGTTAGTAAAAATCAGAGTTGAAGGTTTTGACAAAATTGTCTTGTCTTTCAGTATAACTTAGTGTAGCCAATAACATATGTATTAACACACAAATTAAGATAATCTATGGATATTTAATTTTAAAAGCCACCATATACCAAATCCTACTTCCAGCCTCTTTGGTTAGCACAGTCAGCACGTTATCAGCTAAATTTCATCTTAACAATTTGAGAAGCCAAACAATACATCTCAAAGAGTGTTCTCAATGCCTGTGAGTGATGCTGGCAAATCCAGTCAGGATTCCAAGCATTACTTTGCAGTGCTGGCTGTCTTCAAACTGGAGTTGGTTCTCCATTATATTGGCACAGGGGTATCTCCACATACATATTGTGCTCCTGTGAGAAAAATTAAGTCAGTTTGACTTTTTTCAGATAAATCAGATGATGTTTCTTTTCCAATTTCTTATTTTGATGTATGGTTTTGTATTTTCTAAATTGCCCATACATCTTAGTTTTTTGGCCCACTTTTCATCTTAATTTTTTATTGCATGCTACCATTTTTTAAAACAATGACTCATATTTAAATCTCTAGTGAGGACATTATTCTTCATCACTATCTGAGACTATCTCCTTCCTATAACAGAAATTAGTTGGAGGAATTAGCCCATTTTCAAAAAACTTTTTTCAAACCAAATACCGGTAGAGTTGCGGTACAATGCCCATCCACGCACTGGGAAGGAAGGCTTGAAACTTTCTTTACTCACTGCTGAGCCTTGATATCTCCTATTACAGCCTTCCAGAGCTACCCAAAATCTCTACAGAGCTATAGATCCACCATCTGACATTTGTTGTCAGAATGGGTAATATTTGTAAACTAGAAGAAGCTGAAAAGAGAATTGATGCAAATCAATTTCGAATAGGATTAAGAAGTGATATGCCAGAGTCCATCTGTGCATTCTCCATTATGAAATTGTCAGGTAACTGTCTAGTATTCCACATAGTGAAAAGTATATTTAATTTTCTGTTGTCTTCTACATGTCAATGACAAGATCATTTGTTGTGTGATATAAAACTGCCACTGTCACCTTTGCCTTCCGAAGAAATAGTCATATTGCATGTTGTAAATGTCTTCTTATAACTACATGGATTATTTTTAAACAACTTGAAGTTAATAACAACTAATATTTTAGGGACACAGTTTATATTTCTGTGATTTAATTACAGAAGCAAAATTGGATGTTCAACTTTTCAATTTTCCGTTATCCAATTTAATTATAATCTGTATCTAAATTAGTTCAGTGCAGAGAAAATCACACTGCATTTTGTTTTAAAGTTTTATTGCTACACTGTTTGGTTTTGGAATATCCCAGTGTTTAATTATTAAGAAATCATCATTTTCTTGAAGAAGACATTAGTATTGTTAAGAAACTACTGTTGGGGTGATTTTCTTGTTATTAAACTTTCCCCTTGACCTGAATATTGCGAAAACACCAACTCGTCAATAGGACAATTTTAGCAAAATTTACAAAATATCCTTATTAACACACTGTAGTAATTGCTGGATTTATTTTCAATTTTCTGTGACTTCCTGACTTAAAATACTCTCAGTTTAGATATACATTGAGTGTTTAGTTCAGAGAACTACCTATAAAGCTGTTCTAAGATGGTTTTTAGTTTCCAGAATAGTTTCTCACCATTGGAATTGTGCACAGGTGTGCTCAATTTTAAAGCAGAAAGGCACTGAGGCTGTACAGAATTTAATTAGCTCTCGCTTTACTGTTGTGTTAGTTAAAATATGCTTTGGAGCTGTCAGTTGGAATTGGTGGATGCATGGAAGAGGTTTTCATGAGGAGCATTGAAGGCACACTGTTCGTCCAACTGTGGGGACTCTGTCAGCACCCCAGCGCTGTGCAAGACATGTTCTCGGTGCATTTTTCTGCATATTAGATTTCTGGATCATCTTGTAATCCTGCAGACAGCATTGGATGAGTTCTTGAGGAAATATATGAGGTGTCTGGCATTTGTTCCTGTAGCACTAAATAGTGTCCTGTTTGTCACAGCACGAGCATAAAGTGAAAACACACACTGCAGCTTGCCAGGAGTGCTGGGGTAATGCTGTTTGTTTTTCCCATGGCTGTGTGCCTGGCAGCATGCTGCACTAATGCCAGGGAGGAGCACCAGGACAGAAAATCCAGTGTTCCTGCACAGATGTACGAGGGAAATTGCCAGAGGGTAGACACCTGAGTTACAGGAAGGCTATGGACAATTGCTTACTCATGTATCAAGTGTACATAAAAGGGCATAGATCAGAATGGCTGGGCTTGGAAGGGACCTTAAAGATATTGCCATGTATCCCATGCTAAGAAAACATAATTGCAAAACTTAGAACATCTCTCTGAAAATTTAACCATCTTGTCTGTCTCATGTAACATGTTAATGCTCACAGCGTTGATTTTCAGTCTGTGTGTTCTCAGAGCTCAAGGCATGGAAGCTTGTTAGCCGAGTACTGGGCTGGCATCTTCAGAATGGGTTGAAGAAGAGTTTTACTGGATAAGCAGCCCTAATTCTTCATAACTGAAGAATATTGCCAGAGAACTAGTTTATCTGAATAAGTTGTTCCCAGTCAAATTCCAGTTGCATTACCAAATGCCACATCACCTTCTTTCCATTGTGGAAGGAGTTTACAGAAAGCTGTGGTCTAGGTGTGTGTGGAAACCAGGACAGACCTTCTGCATGGAGCTTCAGAGGCTTGCCCAGGGTGGTGTAGGTTGTGTTGCACGGCTGTGATGCTGTTGGAAGACAGCATGCTGTTTCAAAATGCCCTTTTCAAACCCTTGCCTTCCAAACTACTTACAGCTGCTGTGTGAGTGTTCTCATTAGAGAGAAACTTGGCTGTATTTGGTAGCAAATTGAAGTCCTAATTTATAATGTCAATGCTGTAAGCTGATTGCTTGTAAAAGACTAAACACACTTAGTCTGTAGACTCTACTTCATTATTGTACTGATTTTAGGAGCTGTTGAAAAAAAGCCAGGTCAACTTGCAATAAATTAGAGGTTTACTTAACAGAGTAGGGATGAGGATTGTGGGTATTGGGAGTTTAAAGGATATGTGAACACTTATTTAAATACTTTCTGTAGTTTTCATTTACAAGTTTAAAACAAGGTTTGGAAAAGATTTAAGTTTGCTTTGTTTAAAGCAAGGGTTATGTTGCCCTTTGAATTTCTTTGCTAATTAAATGTTTCTATTTTAATGTAGCGCTGTATTTCTTAAAGGGGTGCCATTGGGATGCAAAACAAACCAGAGACAACCTGCTTTTCAGTTAAGAGAAGAAGAGTGTTTTTCCAACATTGTTTTCAGCCAATTATAAAATAAGGCCTTCAGATAACAGAAGCAAGAAATACTGGACTTTTCTCACTTTGTTCCCTATGGCTCTCTCAGTGAACTAAATTTAAATTGATTTTATAAGAATATTAAATTGATTTTATAAGAATGCAGTTTTCATTTGACCTGTACATTGTAATCAGATTTTAGTGGTCATTTTAACTGATCAAGATCTAAATAAATTTTCAGTAAGTTTTTCTGTGCTATTTTTAGAGGCATACAGCTTGTGCTATTGCAACTTTGTAAACCTGTCTCTTCTTTTGGAATACCACTACTTCTCATTAGTATTCTGTAGATAAAATTTTTCTAAAACTACTTTTATACATATATAACTACAAAATTTTTTTCATGTTTAATATCATTGTGAATTACACTTGTAATTTATTTAAATCTCTTGACAATTCATTTAAATATGTGAGAACTTCTTAAATGTATTGCTCTCTTTTCCAGCATGTGAACTGGTGGGCCTCCTAGTACTGGGTATTACAAAGGAAAAATACTTAATGCAAAGGAAAAGGAAATGTGAATTGTAGAAGTGTTTTTTACAGAATTGTCAGATATTTAAAGTTCTGCATTCAGTGTTTTGGCAGTTGTTCATATGTGAGCTTAAAGATATTACTGACTTGTTTGGCTTTTAATAGCAGTCGAGCAAAATTTGTTATAAAAATGCAAATCAAGCTAATGGAAGCCTGCAACATCTGCTGAATCATTCTCTCTAAATAGTAAGAAGGAATCCTGTATGTGCTTAACTTTTCCATTTAAAAGTGCTACGCACTATGGCTCTGAAACTGGAAATGACAAGGAATGGGCACAAAACAGTGAGAAAAATATACATTTAAAATTGTTTGTTATGTTAATAGATATGCTGCCACAGGCATATACTGCTTTTTCTCTGAAGGTAGAAGTTATTAACAGGATGTTATCTCTTTTTTTTAATTTGCAAAGAAAAAATGTAGCTCTGTGTTCCTGATGTCCTTCCTCCATACTTCTATCAGGGTTAGCTTTTTATTTGATATCATAATAGTTATTTAAACATTTTTTGAATACCTGTGAAGATGCAGTTTATGGTACACAAATACTGAAAGATTTTTATACCGTAATAAAAACAATGCTAACATTCTGGAGAGTTTTTTTTGTTTTTTCTATTAGGGGACAAATACTTACCTGTGTTTTCTTTTTTTTTTTTTCATGGCTTTTTCCTCCCCATGAGTGACTAAGTTTTCATGTGGAGATTGAACAGAGCTGTCATTTTAGCTTTGCTGAAATAACAAGAATTGACAAAATAGATGATGGTCAGTCTTTTGCATTTCCAAAGATACTGTTTAATACAACTGTATGAGGGATGAAATATGGAAGAGGCATCCCTTAAAGTTTCTGGAAAGTCTTTTTGTAGACTGGAAATCCATTCTTTAATTAACTAGTCACACTGAGTATTTCAGATCCCTGTATTTTGTTTATTGTCCTCACTGAAATCTAGTTGCTATGAAGTACATTTAAATTTAAAAAGTGACTTTCTTGCATAAATTAATAATTTTGCTAGTCTTTGCTGTAATAGTTTAGTAAATTAACTGTTCTGCACTTTCAAGAAATAATGAACTGTCAGTGAGCTATTATTTCAGTGAGCTGTTACTTCTTTAATTTCTTCATAGACCCTTTTTTTTTTTTCTTTTCTATGAGATCTGTGCTATTGGTTTCTGTCCCAGTAAACATTACAGTATTTGGGCTGCCTCTAAAAGCCTGCTTGTCCTGACACATTCTTTAATACATCATCTGCAGTCGCGTGTACATGTTTCATATGTGTAAATGACAACTGTCAGATTGTTAATTTCATTTTTCAGTGGGCAAATACCATCAGTTTCCATAGATGCAGCCTTACAAACCAATGAATACAAATGTTTTCAGCTGTGAGCATTGTGGTGTAGATTCCGTCCATGACTTTATTCATCTTTATTTCTCAGTTAGCATTGCCTTTGTACTTCTTATCCACTGCTTGTTAAAGATGCACTATTTGTTTCTTCTTTTGCTGAGTAAGACTCTTACAGGTTTCTTTAATTCCCAATTAGCTTTTCTTTGCTGATAGTGTCATTAATGCCTAAAATAGCGCTATAGCTCTAAAGGCTGTAATCATCACAAAGTCAGCAAGTGTTACTAAGGCTCCATACATTTGCATGGCTTTTAGTGAAAATGTGCTAAGATTTCTTCCAGCTGGGCATTTTAAGTATGGGAGCTTCCTTGTCCAAACTGCATGCTAATAGAAGCTGTTTGGAAATAATCAGTGTTATGCCTGAGAAACTGCTTTTTATTGTGAATTAGGCTGCATTTAGTGCCCTAAAACCCCCTCAGCACTCCACATTTGAGTTTCAGTAGCAAAGTATTCAGGAAATCCTTTTACTTCATCCCATTTTTCCTTGTCAGGGATTTAGAGGCCAGAGTGTATCCCAGGGTTTCAGTCTTGCTTCCCAGGAATATTACTTCTACCACCCTATGCTGAACAGCAAAACCCACCTGACATCAGTGGGAGGAAGTGGCCTGTAAAGCAGCAGCAGTGTCTCTTTTTGTCCCACAGCTGCAGCAGAAGGGGAAGACGGAACATAGTGCTCTCACTTCCCATTTTGATTTGGACTCCCCTTCTGACTTCCCACCACACCTTGTCCATCTCCCTGAAAAGCTGCGAAAGGGCAGGTCAGGTGTCAGTCAACCAGCCCACAAACCAAGCAGTCTGGGCTAATGAGAATTCCTGTTTCTTGGAAAACAGCAATAAAGGTGTCTGTATAAATAAAAACTCTTTTGTATTTCAGCATTGCTTACAAGTTCCTAAATTTGCCTGTTAATCTTTGCCTTTATTTCTTCTGGATATGTATAATTCATGTCAGTATTTATCAAAGGTCTTCCGTGCTATATGCTATTTCTCTGTGCTCTCAAATAACAGGATTATTTTTAAATTACTGCTTTTTGCTAAAATAGATAGATCATTTTATTAGTTTTTCATGACTGCAAGTGGGTGCATTGTCTTCTTAATAAAACCCCACCCAACAAGGAAAAGGAAAGTTTTTGAGAGATGCCTGCCCCTCTGTGTGTATTTTTCTGCTTGAAATTTGATGAAATTATCCAGAAGCATTTTGAAGGTGTTTCTACATCTCATTATGAATTCTGTGCAATGCAAAAATCTCAACTTTATTTTTGTCTCAGAAGTACACGTCTGATATAAAATTCCCTTTGGCAAGGAAAAGAGATTTTAGGATTCCATAAATCCAAATTCTTTTGCTCATGGCTACATCCCAGTTGAAGCGTTAGATTTTCCTTGGAGATCTTTCAGAGCCAGGAACATGATTCTTTCAGCAGGGTATGGTGCATATCAGCTTCCTGTTTAAACTGGTTCATTCTCCAGAGATGCAGAGAAATGTGTTGTTCAGCCTGGCAGTACTAATCCAAAGAGACACAAAAGGGAAGGATGGGACCCCAAAGTTTGGAAGCATGAAACTGTAGATGCTGGTGCAGTGAGATTTGGCTAATCAGTTACGGTTTTATTTTTATTAAAAAAGTAGAAACTTGAATATTTCAAAGTAATATAATAACATTTTTGTTTTGGTAATATCTCTTTCACACAATGGCTTTCTTCTTTCTTTTGGGATGCAAGAGGCAAGTAAATCTACTCATTATTTTCAAACAGTCTCATACTTTCTTCAGAAGAATGGAAGAAACAAATTAACACTACTTTACACCTACTGCTGACAGTGCATAACAGCAATTAAAAAATGAACTGTGTGAACTTTGTTAAAAACAAGTGCTGTGCTTTTTATCTAGGCCTGAAAAAAGATGAGTCCTTTAGCCTCATTTTTTCTCATGTTGAATACAAGTCTCTCAGTAAGCACTGAGACACTTCATGGACCTTGTCTCTGTCTGTCCTTCCAGGGGTCACAAACGCAAACTGGATGAAGATGATGCGGGCAGTGAATCCAGTAAAGAATCCAGCAATGAAGATGAGGAGGGAAGCAGTTCTGAAGCGGATGAAATGGCAGCAGCACTTGAAGCTGAACTGAATGACTTCATGTGAGATTTATGCAGAAGACAGAACTTGTAATTATATTTTACTTCTCATAAACAGATCGGACTTCAGATGAGTCCCTTATGTCAGTACTCAGTGTTTTTCCAAAATGTGTGTGTATATTTTGCAAAGCAGCTCAAGAGGTGATACATTATTTTACAAAATCAGAAATAGATGTTTTTAAGTTGTTTTACTAAAGGAAAATATACTTTTTTAAGCAAAAAAAAAAGTATTAAATGGGATGTGGTGTGCTATGCCAAAGACATGTTAGGAGCTCTGCAGAACCTTCATGTACGGGACAGTAGTACAAAGACTTGTGATTAAACACACATCAAGTTTCTAAAAATATTGCAGGCTGTGGTTTATGGGTTACAATCTTCAAATAAAGGAGGAGATAAAGGAGATGGAATTGTCTGGGTAGTACAGCAGGAACCTGACAAACTGGTCATCCTTTTCCACAAATAAAGCTATCAAATATAAAAGGATTTTTGACATAAAAAAGAACTATTTATATTTGTATAGAAACAGAACGTGATATGCAAGTTTTGTGAACTCTGCACTTGACCCACCTGTCATTTGTTTGTAAGAGAATACATAGTGATCAGCATTCATGGTTTTAGGTTACTTTGTTGAATAGTTGGGTTCTTTAGAGACCGTTTAGATTTTTAACTTCTCTTCTCTGTAAACAGAAATTTAGCACAGCAGACTATGTGGTCCTGTACTGCCACAAGATGCATATTCACCCATTTGTGTTGTCTTTGAAAGAACAAGTGCTACTTCAGGCTAGATAGTATTTAATTTCTTTGAAAAGAGATCTGATGTAAAGTTTTTGTATATTCTATTTCATATTTGACCCACAAAACAGATTTTCTTTCATTTAATAAAGGTTCATTTTGTATGCTTTGTTTCTCTTTCCTGTTCATTTTCTTCCATCAAACATAAGACACTTTTCTCTATTATCTTTCTTTTATTCTGCATTAAAATAATGAAAAACATTGAAAGCAGGTGCAAATTTGTAGATTCAGGCAGATAGCTGAAGGACAGAAGAGAAACTGGCCCAGATGATTCATGGATGCTAACATCTGACATTTTCTCAGGTGGCTTTGACTGGCCTCTGAAATTACCATAAGAGTTGTTGCTCTGGTATTGAATTTATGAGGCCAGGACCATGGTTTATTCTCAATTGTTAGCAACTGGAGATTGAGTCCTTTTAATAATATGTTTGCAAAAGAAGACTCATTAGTTCGTATGTCATGGTTAAAAGGAAGTAGATTCTGGTGCAGAAATACTTCATTTTTCCACTTAGCAGTAAAACAGATCATTTCAGTAGAACCTCAGATGCTTTACAAAAAGGACTCTAATTTTAAAGCTTCATAATGACAATAAAAGGAAGACTGAGAAAATACAATAGCCTTTTCAGGTTAATACTGCTTTTCCACTTCAGAATGCAAAGTCAGTACCCACAGACAAAAACAGTGGATTTTTTGGGAAAATGTTCAGTTTCCTGGACGTTTACACAGCTACCACACAGCTGAATGCTACAGTGGCCTGCCTGCTGTAGCTCTCCATGAAAACAAGCAGGATGTCTCCAAGTGACTTTCATCATATAACAGGAGAAAAAGACTAACACTTGTAAAATGGGAAGTCAAAATACTTTCTTTTTATTCAGTAACCTGAATGCAGCCTCCCCAGCTATCAGAGGATGATTCCTTGCAATTAAATACTAAAATGTCAGGGGTTGTGGGGTGCACTTTGTGTTTTCTTAAATCCCCACTTGAAATAATGTGAAATAACACTGGCTTTCCGGGTCACTGTGATGCTGCAAATGACTTGACAGCACAAATTTCAGCAGAGACTCATTCTGGCTGATGGTCTTTGCCAGTCACGCAACTCTGTGGCAGCATTCAAGCTCTGAATGTAAACACAGTCAGCAAGCAAAGCAGGGCAGGCTCTGCCCTGGTTCAAGCAGCTTCGCTGGGTGCTGCATCCCTGGTGCCACAGCTGCCACAGAGCGCTCGTGGAGGCATTCCATGTGGACAGGCTCTCTGCTGAGAAAGGCTGTATCTTCCTCCCAGTGTTGTTTTATGGCTGATGGTTTAACTGGTGTCAAGGGGTCTGGGCAGGAATCCTAAAAGCCACCAGCACTCCAGTATCTCTTAACAATCCCTGCCCTCCAGTCCTTGGAGTAGGGGGGACCTAGCACAGGGAGAGTTGAGAGGCACCAACCCATTGCTTGCTGCCAGAGCAGTCCGGAAGGCATCGAGCCTGCAATTGCTGACAAGTCGCCCCCTGCTCATTCAGGTGGCTGTGTTGAGTGCACTGGTCACCGGTCTCTGCACAGGCAGGAGAGAGAAGTGGAAACTGAAGATTGATAAATTAAATGAGATTATATGAGATGGTAAGTTAAATGCCCATTCTAACCTGCCAGCAAGAAGTCTCTGGATGTATGAAGTTGTCACTCACTCCCACTAGCTTACACTTTTTTGAAGGTGCAGGAGCATCTTATGAAAAGCAACAAATGTGCTTTGTGAAATGACTTTAACTCTTTATTAAGTGACCTAGATATTTTGACTGGGTGTTTTATCCTGCCTTCTGGGCCTAGTTCTGTACATTATGTAGCCAGCAGGGACCTGCTACCAGCGAGGGCACTCTGATGGCTGAAGTGGAGACCAAATTCCCAGTGAGGCTGTTGAACTTACTGGGTAGTACTGGTTTCTGAAAGGGTACCAGGTGTGGAAATGAGCACAGAAAGGACACCTTTCTTCCTTAAGCATTCTAAGTGTGTACTATCACTGCTGGCCAGGAAAGATGGCTTCTAAGGCCTCCTGGTTATTTAAGAACTGGTAAGAGCCATTATTTTGATTTAAAGACCAACAGTTTTACTTTCTCCTCAACTTGCCCTCACCAGTTCTTAAGAGAATGAGAAGACATCACAGCTCTGATGAGGATCATAGAATAGTTTGGGTTGGAAGGGATCTTTAAAGGTCACCTAGTCCATTCTCCCTACAATGAGCAGAGACATATTTAACTAGACCAGGTTGCTCAGAGCTTGGTCCAACCTGGCCTCAAATGTTTCCAGGGATGGGGATGAGGTGGGACCTGTGATAAAAGCAAAAAGCATCACGTAGTGGCCAAGCTTTTCTCCTTGTGCCTGTGCTGGGGAGGGGGAAGATGAGGGAGCAGTTGCTTAGCACTGGGATGTGGAAAGTTCCAAGCATGCAGATACTTTTGCTGTTGGGTTTTGTGCATATGTGAAGTAGGCCTCGAGTTTTCTGTGTTAGATAGTAACATCCTCTCTGAAGGGTGGGGAGTCTCAATTTTCCTTCTTGGCACTACTGCTTGCGGAATAGGTGACTGTCTTACAAGTGTGAAAATACACATACACAAACCTGGAGCTGTACCTAAAGATTTCTCAGCTCTGCCTAATTTTACTACAGTGAACACTGCAGTAGGTGACAAGTCAAAGAATAAATACATAGCGGTCTAGTTAAAGAAGTGGATCTCATCGTGTAGCTGAAAATTCAGCATGAGAAGACTCCCAATTTTCACTACTTGTAGGAAAGCTTTTTATACATTTGTTTTTCCTATCCAATCCCACCTTCTGTTGTCATTTCAGAAGTGTTTGGAGCCCAGCACCCATCTCAGCCTCCTCTCCCTTCCCTCTCCAAGGAACAGGAAGCAGCAGTATCCAATCCCCCAGGCAGCATCACCTACAGCAGGCATACATACCTGCCCTGATAGGCTGCAGCTGCATATCCTGTGCTCTTCCTGCTGACCTGGCTTTGGGAGAGAGAGAGATTAACTATAATAACAGCACTAACAAATAGCACAGGTAAGTGAAAATACTGCCTTTTTGTAGGCTGGGTGTGAGTGCTTCCATGTGGAAAGAGGAACATCTTTCTTCTAGGAATTTATTCCTCAGTGTCATACAGCTCATAACCATAAATGGAAAAAACTTTGCTTCTGGTCTAGCCTCGCATATATATCAACTGGATCATTCCCAGCAGCTGTTAAGTCATTGTCCCCAAGCTGCTTTCCTGGATTTCCTCAGGCCCACATGAACACTGTGATCTTTCTCCTCCAAGGAAAGAGTAAGTCTGTTGTCATCAATATGTGCATCACAGAATGGCTGAGGTAGGAGTGGACCTCTGGAGGTCATGTGGTCTAATCCCCTGCTCAAGCAGAGAGGGTCACTCAGTTGATTGTCCATGTCCATGTCCTGTCAGTTTCTTGGATGTCTCCAACGATGGAGAGTTTCCAGCCTGTACTCAGTCACCCTCACAGTAAAAAGATACTTCTTTTTTTTTTTTTCTTCTTTTTTTTTTTTTTTAGGGGATGTGGAAAGGGAAAACATTGGCACAAAAGGAGCATGATTGCTGGCTAAGACCGAGGAGGCGTAAAGCGGGTGTGGCCCTCACCCCTGAGTTTCTCAAAGAGGAGAAACTTTAGGATGCATAATTGCCAGCAACTTGTTTTCTTTCAGGTCCAGAACCAGACCCTGTACTGGAGAATCCCCTACCATATGTTAATGAGAGTGTGGATTTTAATATATATGTGATGAGGTTTTGAGACACTTGAGATTTTACTTGGGAACAAGATTTGAGAAGGATGCCAGGTACTTGGAACACAGGATTGCTAGAACTGTGGAGAAACAGACGTGAACTATAAGTCAAGCCCTTTTTTGTGCAAACTCTCTTTCCGGTACAACAACTTATTCCTTTCACTCTTCTCATTCTTAGTGACTTTCTCTTTTTGCTGGTGAGTGGCAGAAATACCCAGTGACCTGATCCCATGGAAGGGTGGGGTTGGCATAGACCCCAACCCCAGAGCACTCAGATCATTTACTTGGCAAGATTGGGGCTGATTTTGACTCAGATTCTGTCATGTGCCCTGAGCAGAGGGTGGGTTGATGTGTTTGCATTACTTGACACTTCTGACTTGCACGAGCCCTTTTAAAACCCCTGGATTTCTCATCCCTGCAAGTCTCATGCCCACAGAGGCTGTGCTGCCACCCTGTGAGTCAGAGCTCCCTTGGCAGAAGATGATTAATTCTTTTCGTTCCACACTCCGTCCTAACTCTGTTCCCTGAAAAGGCAAGGAGCCACTTATATCTGGTAGATATAAGTATGTATGGCACTTCTAAAGAGCTCCATCCCAAGATGAAGCTGGACTGGCTTAGTCACTGTGTGGGTTTAGAGGCACTTTAAAGGTAGAGCAGATGCTAACCTGTTAACACCAGAGGTAAAAGTACGTTTTGTTGCCCTATCTGTGGGATGGACACCTGTGTCCACAGGTTCCTCCCATGTGCTGTCCTCTTCCTCTGAGCAGTCCTCCATGAGTCAGTGTGTCTCACCAGGAGACTGGGAAGCAGAATAGAGAGAGACCTTCCTCCTGAGTCACCACTGCCATCTTCCTGAGCCAAACACTCACCAGAGCTGGCAGACAGTAACCATATTGCAAAGCCATGTAGGTTTAATAGGTGGTGAAAAACACCCATCCTTCTCTAAGTCTGCTCTTATACAGAACAGTGCAGTTTTCCTCTGTCCCTTCTACATCTGCCAGGGGAAGCCTTGTGTAGTGGTTTGGTCTAAAATACTCATTACTGTTTATCTTCTGTGAGATAAGAATTAGGAGAAATGCAAAGCAGGCACCAACTTGAATGAATATAAAGAAGTTTATTAACAGACCTAAAAGAAGAAAAGGAAAAAAATTATACCACCTTTAGAACTCTCCTCCTCCCCCCACCTTCCTCCCTTCTCCCACTGACAATGTAAAGACAACCCTTAAGATGTTCAGTCTGTTTACCACTTCCATAATAACCTTGTTCAGTCCATTTAGAAAGAGAAGTCTCTTTTTGCTCATGCTATGAAAACAGTATCACAGAGACAGCCACCCACTTCCAAATATTGTTCAGTCCATTTAGGAAGAGGAGTCTCTCTGCTTGCGATGTGAGTCCCTTCCCCCGACTTGCAGCTTTTCCCGCAACTGCTTTCGAGGGTCCACTCTTGAAGTTTTTTGGGGTACAATTTTAAGGTTGAGCTGTTCAGAAACAAAAAAACAGAGGCCCTTCTCCTTCCCTGGGAGCAAAGGGTCATCTTCATCTTTAAGACTATCTCTGGAAGCATCTCTAGGAATTGAGGTTTTTCTCCTTTCCTCTTTGGAGCAAAAGTCCTCATCTGGTTCATCTGGTTCATCTCTCTCTGTCCAAACTTCTCATGAAATTACAGCTGCGTCAGCATCTGCCTATCTCAGCGCAGGTGCTTCTGCTTATGAGTTGAACACTCCACCCCCCATATCTTCATGAAATTACAACGGGATACTCTGATATATCACAGCTTCACAACAGACTTTCAGCTTTAAGCATCTCCTCTCTCTCTTCCCTCAGGTTTTCAGCTCTTCACAGCAATAAAAGGGTTAATCTCACCTCGGCCTTGCAGCTGGAATGTGGCTTATCGGTGTTGGTCACCTGACCTCTGCCGGACAGAGGTGCTGCTTTGCTGAATCTCGGCCGCAGTGGAGAGGGGGGGGTTCCGAGCCGCTCCGGCTGCCCACGGCAAGGCAGTGGGGGGGGGTTCCATGGCTGGAACAGGCCCATGGCTCCAGGCTGGCTGTGGCCCGGCCCGGCCTGGCCCAAGCAGGGCCTGGCCAGGCCCGCTGGCCCCTGCACGGGGCCTGCAGCCACCTGTCCCAGCGCCGGAAACGAGAGAGAGCTGGGGTGGGAGTTTGTCTATTCTTAAGTGTGGATCACAGAGGCGGTCACAACTTTAAGTGGCTTAAAGAATTGTCCATATTCAAACTGGCCAGCTGATAGGTTCTATCAGGTCCCAGAGGAAGCTGTAAGCACCCCTTAGCAAGGATATCCCTTCCGGGACTATGCTTGCTAACCTATGACACCTTGACAAAGTGAATCGCAGTGACAGGTCTCTACTGACAGTAACCATGAGGGAGAAACCTTGACCAAGGACTGTCAGAAGGGCTGGGTCCTCCTCCCTTTCCCTTGTCTACAGGTGACCAACGTCTCTGAGTCCCCAAGACTGTTTTCCTGTCAGATTTTGGATGTGGTTGCTCCTTCACAGCAACCAAGCTGTTCTTGTTGAAGCACAAACTACCATTGCTATTGATCAATTGTAAGCAGCAAAGCCCGTAGGCAACAGCCTGCTCCTCCTCCTCATGCTGCCTTCAGACCAGGCGCTGGCGCTTTTCTGGCAGGGAGCACAGCAAGAAGTCAGAAAAGCTTCTTACCTTTTCAGATCCACCCCTACGGAGATGTATGACCCTTTCAGGACATAAGTATTAAATATGTCACTTAGTTCCAATATAAATGGTGCTTGGGAGGTTCTTTGTTTTAATTAAGTGGATGAGTTTGGTCCTCAGAGAGCTCAACATGTCCTTGGGTGAATAAATGTTTTAATAATTCAACTTTGTCTCTCATAATCTTATAGCTGCAACCCACAGAATACCAAATGAAAACCACTGAATACCAAATGAAGAACACTCCATTTCATTCCTCTGCTTTTTGCTTTCTGTCCTTGGATCCAAGCTCTCAGCAAGCCTCTCAGACCAAGGGGGAAGCCCCACCATGGGATCCATATGCACAGCAGCCCTGTGCCGAGCCCACAGGACAGAGCCATCAGCCACATCCTCCTCCCTCCAGGGGCTGCCCGTGGAAGCCGTGTCACCTCTGAGCCTACCTCAGAGGAACAACAGCTGTGCATCTTCCAGCATCCATCAACTTCACTGACCATCACCTTTCCCTCGCTGGCAGAAAAGGCATTCAGCTTGCTGGCACAAAGCACATTTTCCCCTGCACCTGGCACACTTCTCAGCGCTTTGGGTTTTGGCACCTGAAATCAATTCTGTTTTTTAAAATTCCTAAGACAGCTAAGGAGGTGAAAGCAGGCCCCTGGTGGGCTGTGGGATGGAAAAGAAAGAAACTCAAGAGTCTGAAAGTTGTGCATTACCAGAAGAACTCATCTCTCACTACAGAGGCTATGCTTGGTGTGCATTCATCTGAACATACCCATCAGGCAAGGAAAGGTGAACAAAGGCTGGACACTGTTCCCTTACATGAGAGGATTCTCAGTCTATAAGGGGAAAGAAAGGGGAAAAGCAGAGGTTCATTAGATCAGAAATTCTCCTCTATAGAATGTGCCCAGGGCTGTATCAGCCCAACACCTACTGTTGTCCTTGTAGCTGGAACTACAGCCTGTGCACAGGCTATCAAGCAGAGCCCCTGGTTTGCTTCATTACAGGAGGGTGCCTGTAGGTGCAGACTTGGGCACAGCAGGGGTTAATTTCAGCTGTGGCTTTACATAACTTTTAATTGCCTGCATTTGACATCTGTGAGGCAAAGGCACTAACAGCCGCAGTGGAAGTGCTGAGGAATAAGTCCGTGAGTAATTCCTGGTTTATCTCCAGCTTGTATCGTTTACCTCGTTACGGGACTGCCTGCAGCCTTCAGCTGCTCTCTGCTTCCCTAGAGTTAATAGATTTCACATGTCTCTGTACCAAGTCCCTGTCTCAGCCTGAACTCTCCACACAGACACAGCACAACCTCCCCCACGCCCGCGGACAGTGAGTTGGTGTGAAGACAACCCAAGTGCTCTGTGACAGGGATGCAGCAGCTGCTGCCCGAAAATGTGCAATGCTCAAAGAGCAGCCCTGGCCATGGTGCTTTGCTGTGATGCAGCACAGGCTGAGACCCGCGTGGCAACGCAGAAACAGCTGCTGCTTTCAGAGAGCAAATAACAAAAATGCTGCCCGTGCTGGAGAGAGACACGTTGCAACTGCGCTGCAGCTCGCTCACTTCGGACTGCAACCACCCTGGAGCAGCCCTGAGCAGGACATTTTGGGCCCCTCACTACAACACAGTCATTGAGATACTGGAGTGTGTCCAGAGAAGGGCAATGAATCTGGTGAAGGGTCTGGAGCACAAGTCTGATGAGGAGCAGTTGAGGGAGATGGAGGTGTTTAGTCTAGAAAAAAGGAAGCTCAGAGGGGACCTTATCATTCTCTACAACAGCCTGAAAGGAGGGTGTAGCCAGGTGGAGGGTGGTTTCTTTTCCAAAGTAGCACAGGATAGGACAAGAGGACGGTACTTCAAGTTGTACCAGAGTAGGTTTACTTGGATCTTAGGAAAAAATTTTTTACTGAAAGGATGGTCAGGCATTGGAACAGGTTGTCCAGAGAGAGGTGTTCAAAAGGCATGTGGACACGGCACCAGGAAACATGGTTTAGTGGTGGACTTGGCAGTGCTGGGTTAATGGTTAGGTTCAATGAGCTAAGAGGTCTTTTCCAACCTAAACTATTCTATAACTCCATGTAACAGCCCCTGTATGCTGGTCTCTGCCTGGGTTTGGGTGAAGCAGGTCCTCACAGTCAGCATGAGCTCCATCCCCTGGCAGCCTATCTAGAACCCAGGTCTTGGTATTAGGAGCACAAAATATGTTGCTTTTCTTAGATTCCCCATTGCTCGTTGTCTTTGTGCTGCAAAGGGCTGTGGGACACCATGGAGCTCCCAGAGAGGCAGCTCTTGCCTGGTGGACACTGCTGTATCTCCCTTGATGGAAACCCTGGAGCCCTCCAAGGAGCTCGTGGTGGCTGAGGAGGTGCTCTCTGGCATCTCTGGAAGCTGTGATAGACCACTTTTCAGATCAGAAGAATTTAAAATTAATTCAGGATCCTCTTCTGGGTCATTGTGGAAGTATTTAGAAACCTAGAGAGTACAAAGGAAAAACTGCTTTCATTGGCTGGTTTCCTGACATGACACTGAAGGCTCAGTGCTTGTAGCTCTCATGCTATGGTGTTCACTTGGCTTTCTTGGGAGATATTTAGCTAATCATTATCATTTAAAGCCTTTGTGTCTGTAGATATTGCTGCACCACTCTTCACACTTCTGCTACTGGCTGTTACCAACTCTCTTTCCATTTAAAACCGTGGAGCCTGCAAACTACAGGAGTTTCAATTTTCACTTCAAGAAAATGTGAATTTTCTTCTCTACTCCTTGAGGTTGTGAAGCAAACTTTGAAACCATGTCCTGTCTGCACTGTGCAAAAGCTCAGCGACGAGTATACCTGGTGACTTTTCAGCTAAGCTCACAGCTTTGTGGGGGTTTACATGCAATTTTGAATGTGAGAGGCTGTGAATAATAATAGTAGTCTTGAGGCAGTGAGGTGTAATGAGGTAAACAATATGAGATTTTCCCACTGAGTTGAAATGAGACCTTCAAATCTTTTGTGAAATTTTGACACAGCTCAAAGAAATGTTTTCTGAGGAGCATGTGGGCTGCAATATTGGGAACAGATTCTTCCAGTGTTAACAAGTAAGGATACTGCCTCAGAAATTACATCCAAGCATTTTCAGAGTTGAATATCTTATAAATGTATTCTTTATGTTCGGATATGTGAGATTGGGCACTGGAGGGTGCATCTGTTTTCCAGCAGAGAGGATCTGAATGGTGCAGTTTGAAGAGAGGAGCTAGAGCTCAAAGATGAAGTCTTGTTATGAAGTAACCTACAAAACAAGAAAGCTAGACCAAGAGACAGAGATATTTAGGGTGAGAGGGATGCAAATCACTCCAGACACCAGTGACTTCAATGCAGTGGCATGAATGCGAGTCCCTCACAAAACGCATAAGTAACCTCTGTTTCAGACAGGTTTTGCCCCCATAAAGACTACCTGAGATGCAGGCTCTGAGTGAAAATCATCTAGGGCAATCAGTAGAATTTCCACTTGCTATTCCCTTCCCATTACTTTGGCATTTTGGGCCAAATGTTTTAAAATATTTCTAATGTCTCATCTTGAAACTATCAAAATGCAGTTCTTCATCTGTGCTTTCACGAGGCCCAAGTTCAGCTGGCTGCCTGTGTGCACACAGACTGACTGATTAAAACAAGAGTATATTCTTGTTTGCACCCGCTTCTCCTCTGTCTTTTCATGCTTTAAACTAGAAGCCTAATGTAGCCAACAATGTTAAAAATTGTGTGAGGTGCTCCACCTGTGTGAGGGAAATACAGGTTGGGGGATGAAGAGATGGAGAGATGGATAGATGGAGAGCAGCCCTGCAGAGAAGGACTTCTGGGGGCTGGTGGATCAGAGTCTGGACATGACCCAGCAACGTGCACTTGAAGCCCAGAAAGCAAATCCCATCCTGGGCTGCATCCAAAGCAGCGTGGGCAGCAGGGCGAGGGAGGGGATTCTGCCCCTCTGTTCCCCTCTGGTGAGACCCCACCTGCAGCGCTGCATCAGCTCTGGAGTCCTCAGCACCAGAGGAGGGCCACAAATATGGAGCATCTCTCCTATGAAGATGGAGAGAGCTGGCATTGTTCAGCCTGGAGAAGGGAAGGCTTCAGGGAGACCTCATTGCAGCCTTTCAATAAAGGGGGCTTATAAAAACGGTGAGAACAGACTTTCTAGCAGGGCCTGCTGGGATAGGACAATGGGTAGTGGTTGTAAGCTAAAAGAGGGTAAATTCAGGCTAGGTGTAAGGAAGAAATTTTTAGTGGTGAGGGTGGTGAAACACTGGAAGAGGTTGCCCAGAGAAGCTGTGCATGTCACATCCCGGGGGACATTGAAGGCCAGGCTGAGCAGGGCTCTGAGCAACCTGGTCTGGTTGAAGATGTCTCTGCTTAATGCAGGGAGGGTATTAGCCTAGATGGGCTTTCACAGTCCCTTCCAACCCAGACTATTTTATCTTTCTATGAAAAACATCAAGGCCCTGAAGCTGAGCTTCTGCACCAAGTTGGTTTGAAGAATAAGTTTTGAAAATATAAAAATAGGCTTTTAGCAGCCTGCCTGACAGAGGCAGAGACATTGTGTGGGCAAACTGTTCCAGAACACGGCTGTGCAATGGTTATTAAGAGCTGTACTTCCATAATAACAGTGCTGGGAGCTTTCCTTAGTAAAGAACGATAAGCAAGTTTCAGCTTCTTCCTTGCTGAGACCTGGAGGCAGCACTGTGCTTGGTTAGCTCTGGTGCATTATCCTGTAATAGCTAAGAAATACACTTTGAGTGAAGGTTGAATAATAGAGTGTTTTCTCTCCTCCCCACACCACTTTACTTTAAGAATAGCATCTTCCATTGTTGGTTATTGTCATTATCAACTGATTTCCCCAACGACTGCTCTAACCATCATTTCTAGCTTCTGGGCATTAAGCAAAGATCGCTGCAGCATAATTGGATTAATTTAGAGACTGACTTTGAACAGCATAATTGATTTGAATTTTATTCTGTTTTCTCTAGCCACTTTTTTCACTAAGAATCACAATGCCTGGGAGCCTGGGCATGGTCTCAAGTCTTCTACAGGCAAAGCCTTCATGAGTGGGAGCCCCCCTTGCTAAGTGGGTACCTTCCCCCATGCTCCATGCATCCCTCCACTGGGGAGGGGTTCCCGCTGGGCTTCCTGCTCCTTCCTTCTGCCACCTTTTGCAAGGGCTTTGTCTGCCAGAGGAGTCATGAACCAACTCACTTCTCCACCATCACTGTGGGGGTTGCTTTGTGCTGCAGGAAGGGTTTTGTTCTCTGGCACAGGGTCTGTCACTGTTGTGACACGGCGTGTGGGTGATGCTGCATGTGGGGGCCAGCCCAGCCAGCTGTCCCACATGGACCCTGCTTCAAGGATGCTTTGTGGCACACTTGGTTCTAACACCACCAGGGCCTTTCCGGGCATTTAGCTGTGCTGCTGCTATACCCAGCGCAGCAAACCTTGCGTCCTGCCATGGTTTCTAACTGGGTTTTGATTCTGTGTCTCACAAATGCGGGTGGGGAGTGCCCTGCAGACGCTGCAGCAGGGCCTGTGGGTGCCTGGTCAGGTCCCTGAAGCAGCATGCACTCACCAGGGATCCCCAAAACACGCTTCACGGTTCACTCCCAAAGCTTTCTCTTTCTATGCAAAACATCCTCTCCTGGTTTTCACCACACATCTTCACAGATTGTTAGGGAATGAAAAGGCTTTTAATTATAAATTAGAATAATTACAAAAAACTCGACTGAGTAGCGTGGCTGCAGCCCATCCTCCTGAGTAGCTCTGAGCTCCCTGTTCCATTTCAGCTCCTCTTGGCTGACTGCAGAGGTTGGCAGAGGTGCTCAGCATGTGGCCTTCCTGCTATGGAAAGGGATTGTTCTGGGATATTTGGGCAGTGGCTCACCTCCAAGATGGAGCTGCCCAGGCCTAGGATAGGATCCTAGCATGAGTCACTCTGGCTTGTACTACCTGTCACAACTTGCACACAGTGCATGGGACTTTTGCATTCCCAACGAGCCCAAGGTTGCCATCCCACTAATTTCAGAAGACCCAGGATGTCCTTGCCATGCCTTTGGAGAGCACCTGGCTCTCATATTCATGTGTGGCAGCACACTGCTGTGACCACATCCCATCATACCCTCTCAAAGTAGAAAAGGAAAAGGGATACAACTGTGTTACTGCTTCCCACTCCAGTGCCAAGAAACAACAGAACTAAAAGCAGTGTTGGCCCTTGTCCTTCTTATTGTTTTGGTGAAAGAGAGTGATGCTGCCCAACATACAATTCAGTTCTCTGAAAGCCACCAGATTCTGTGCCTGCAGCAACCTGGTATCCTATTTCCAAATAAATCGGAGATGGAAGGAATGCAGACAACCACTATTGCCCAGTGATGCAGGGTGTTCCCTTGGGAAATCAGCTGCTCCTCAGCTGTCAGCATCTGCTGTAGGCATCAGCCTAGGGGTGCACAGCCCCTACCTGCACTGCTGCCTGCAAGTGCCACAAGGCAAAAAAAAAACCACCTACCCTCCTGTTTTTCCATACAAAACTGCATGTGTGCACTTGCATATGGAGTTCATGTCCTTTAACACATAAAGGCCATGACCATTGTAGGAATGTTCATAAAAACATAGTTGCTGTAAGGCACACAATAGATTTTCCCACTTCTTCTCCTGCTTGATATTGTCTTGTAATAAATATCTTGAAGATTTAGCTGAGTTAGGGGAATATATCCACACTAACAGCATTAGCCTTTTCCTTAGAGTAACGTTTTGCTGGAGTAACATCCAGCAAACTGATGCCCAGGAACCTTTTCTTTCCAATATCTGAACAATAGTTCTTAGGGGTCGACTTTACCAGCTTTCACTAACCTTGCTGCTTCTATTCCACAAATGCCAATCTTTTGTGCTCTTAGCTCTCAGGCTTTGGTAGGAGACACACCTTTAATCATTTGCCTTTTGGGTTTTGCTTCTAGCTTTCCAGGTTCTCCCTAGTAGCACAAAGCCAAGAAGAGAAAATGGGACTGCAGAAGTGATGCTGCTGGGCACTCGCAGTGCCCCACAAAAACTCCTCTTCCCAATGCCTGGAAAACTTTATCCCTTGCCCATATTCACCTAGTCCTTCTCTTCTGTCTCAGTTAGTCATGCTCCCCTCCTCACATGCACACTTCTTCCATGCAGATGTTACAACTGTGCAGGCTGTAATGCACTGGAAGATTTCCATCCTCCACAAATATCTAAAGTTATCCCCAACTACTTAGCTAATCTGTCTGTAAGATCCAAATGTCCCCAACATTTGGGGGTGTTTGAGTTTGGGATTCTGATTCAGGCTTATCTAGTGAAAATACTGAAAGGTCAGTGCGTTTTAACTCATCCACCAAATGAAGTTTGAAGGTGCTCAGTGCTACTGTAGGAATGTGCTGCCTGAAACCAATATCTACTTGCAAACCTGGTGGGACTAATTTGGGTCTGTAGGAGTTTTATGTGAGTATTGTTTTACTTTGAATGTTCTCTTTGCTTCTCATCACGTCTTTAAATCTCACCAAAGACAGGTTTCCTCACAAGATGATGCCTTTGCACATTCACTCAATGATATTGACTTCCCAGTGGCAGCAGGGCAATAAACCAGGACATTAAACTGTCCAATCAATTGCCCTCCTGCCTGCGTTATGTGTGTTATTTCCCACTGTGCACATTCAACATTACGCTCTGTGACCATTAACGCAGTGGGTGCTGTTAGACAATGAAATGTTAGACAGCAGCCTGCTAACAAAAGGTTTAATGGATAACATGATATCCTTACCAGCAGCTACAGAAGAGCTGGTCCAGAGGAACAGGGACTGTGTGCTGGAGCATGTTGTACATGAAATAGGGATGTCTGTGCTAATAAACAAATGCTCCTTTATCACAGGGCTGGTGTGGGAACACTGACCTGGAGAGAAAACTGAGTTTGTGGGAAATATCCCCCTGGATTAGAGGGGTGGACAGAGCAGGCATTACCTCCCAGGAACTCACTTTTTGATGCCATATGGCTTAACATCTCAGCAGGACATTAATGACAAGAAATTTATCAAGCATTTTTCTGCACTGCCAGGTTGCCAAGTGTTCCTCCTTGCTCCCCAAATTTGCCACTCAAATATTACCTGCTGCTTTCTCCTGCTTTGTGAAACATGACACAAAACTGCACTTCTTCCCAAGGAGAGGTTTCAGCTTTGCAGCTGCCCTGTTAGGGCTTCTCACTGCCAGCTGACACCCTTCACCACCAATGCTCTTGTACTTGCCAGGCTAGAGAACTCCCATGGGCATCTGCTGGTCAGCCTGGCTTTGACACAGCTGGATTTGTGAAACAAGCATTCTTCTGGCACAGACTCATTGCTTGTCCAGGGAAGACCTGAACCAGGGAAGGCAAAGACTGACTTCTGATGGGATGGAAACTAATTCATGCCCAAAAGAGTCTCACAGGGAGTGAGAAGCAGTTACCCAGCCATGGACAGAGCAGGGGCATAGGGATGCCACCAACCACGCTCTACACATACAACTTGGTGACGTCCCTCTGGTGGAAGAACTGAAGGGCTGAGGAAGGGCAGAGGGACATCAGCCACTTCCAGCTGGGCAGCTGAAGCTGCCTACTCCTGGCTGTCCTTTCTTGCACATTTTTTCTCAGGTTTCCAATGGTCCAAGTGGAGTTTCTTCCCTTATGTCTCCTGCAAGATCACTGTGCAAGTTAATGGTGTGCTGTTAGGAAAGGGACTGTTGACATATAGTTTGACCTCCTCGTCACCTAGTCTCACCTATTCATTTATATTTGCTTTGAATTAGCTGGAAAAGTCCCTGTATCAACATTATTTATAGGTTTTGTACATTTCAAGACTGCTGCTTTGTTCCTAGGCTGTACTTGTCTCTTAATCTAACTAATCATCTAATACATTTTGAAGTCTTTTCATTCTTCCTCATAAATCAAATTTTGGACCTTGATGAATCCATTTGCTGTGCTGATCTGAATTCTCTCTCTTTCATCAGACCGTCTTCATCTCATAAAGAAGTGAACAGGCTATTCCAGGTGTGCCTGTGAAAAGATTTCATCTATATATTCCAGTCTCATTATCTGTTTCTCTGGCTATTTTACCTTGTTATCCTGCATTGCAAATACAGCTCCCCAAGATTCTTTCCGTTTTGTTTCTTTGCAGGCTTATTTGATAGCGCATGTCTTAGATTTTTCTATCCCCTTGTGAATTAGAATAGCTTTTCATTTTGATTGCATTTTAATCCATAAATAGTATCTCATTTTCTCACTTTCTCCCTGTATTTTTTATCTGGGTGAGTTCCACCCTATTTTTTCATGTCTGCTTTGTATTAGTAATTTCCCTCAATTTAATATATCTGGGGCTTCAATTAATACATTCTTTATTCTCTGCTCTAGATAATTAGTAAGAGCATAAAAGAACAGATGCATGTTATTTAACAAATGTCTCTGCTAGTGTCCCTGCTGACCTATAAGTGGTTACTTCCACCATTTGTTTCTAATGTTTAAATTTATTTATAAAAGACATGTGATCATCTCTTAACCCTAGTAAATGATGTTGAGATGGAGATTCAGTGGACATTCTCATAAAGTATTCTACAAATAACTCCAAATATAACAGTAGGAGGAGGTCATATGAGATGACCATTGCAGGCTCTCTGAATAATCTGTATTACACGTGTTGTTTTCCCAGAGCTGTTTGTTTTGTAACGTTGCTGTTATCTATTAACCTTGACAAAAAGGGGTACTCAAAAAGGCATGGGATTTATATTATTGACTGTTGTTTTATTTTTAAGTTAAACTTTGTGGCTCTGAAAGAACATTGCCTTTCAAAGGAAAAATAGATGGTCTTCCTTCTGTGACAAAATTACACCAAAATACTGGAAACTAGAAATTACTTTTTCTAGCTTCAGAAGCTCAGCAAAGCCTTTCCATGACTATTTTTGTTCACAGTTGTCGAGGTTTAGGAATTTAGTGCTCCCACTGAAACCACATGCCACTCATGCCAGCCACTCACTCCCTTCCCACTCCCCCTCCAATTCTCCCCTGTGTCAACTGGAGAGGAGAATTAGAGACACAAAAGGCAAAGATCATGGGTTGAGATAAGAACAATTTACTGGAAACAGTAACAAGAGAAGCAAATAAACAGTAACAGCAACAATATTAATAACAAAAGTGTAGAAGAGAGAGAGAGAGGGTGATTCACGTGCAAAATGCTCACCATGGAATCCAACCCAACCGCTCCACGCTTTCCTGATATGGAAAATGAGGTGAGGTGGTGTAGTATAATCTCCAGGTCCTAGCCAAGCCCTCACCTGGCTACTGCAGAAATCAACCCTGTCCTGGCCAGAACCAGGACACCAGGAAATTGGTCAAAAATCTGTTCCATCTGCTATGGAAGTCACCTCTGTGAAGGGTAAAGTACTGGATTTTACAGCATAAATCAGGGTCTTGTTTTTTGAAACGTGATTAAGTTCTTCCAACAACTTCTTGAATAATTATTGAATCCCTCTATAGTTTTCCTTTTTACAAATCTTATGTACAAGAATAAAAAAAATTTTGGAATGCACTGTGAGCATACTGTCCCAGAATTGCAAAAACAGTCATTTTTCTGCTTCAAGAGGAACAAATTATCCCTGTTTCTCCATTAATCTTTTTATAAGCAATGAACTGGTGGACAAGCAGTTACTCATATTGCTTTAGTTTATCTCCTCCTGGTTTTGTGGCACGCCCTGCTTACAACACCCCAGATGTCACACTATCAGAAGTGGTCCCAAGGCTTTCAAAGACCTGCATGCTTGTACAGAGAGCACCTGTTCCTCTCTTCATGTTTCTGGCTAGAGCAGGAAATCCGAAAATCCTGAACAACTTTTAGTGATCTTTAACCTGGAACATCTTGGGCCTTGCCAAATTTCTAAAGTTTACATCTGTGACATGGTTTCTTAGCCCATACCACCAGAGACCAGCTGGGTTTCATTGATTCTCACCATCTAGTGGGAGAAGTAGGATACTTTCAGATCCCTAGGACACACCTCCCATCCTGATACCAAAGGACTTCTGCAAAATTTCTAAGCACTTGCAAAACAGTTCCTTATCAATATTTCTTTTAATAATTGGGGGTGGGGTGGGGGTGTTCCTGTTCACTTAGACTAAAACAGCCTGCACATCTCACATTATTATTATTTGCTTATTTAGAGATCACACCTGCATTTTGTGAAAACAGTGCATGGATATGACACCTTTCCTTTGCGCCTTTTTCTTTGTTATGGAAGATTTTTCTATGCAGCTGTTCAGCATCTCAGCCATTCTCCATTCATCATTCATTTAATATTCTTTGTAACTTGTAAATTGCATTGCAGAATTGCTCACACAAACACTGTAAAAAAAAATGATTCAAAGTGCATGAAGGTCTCAGCTGAGTATTCTCTGTCTGTACAGGTAATCGTGCTGAGGGTAGTTTTTTAGGCCCTAAAAGAGAATCAAATATTTCCAAATATTTTTTTCTGCAAAATCAAACTCACAGCAAAAAACACAGTGGCATAAATGCCACGAATTGATGAAAAATAAACAATGGGACTGAAAAAAATGTTACTGTAGCACAGGACTGTCAGTACACAACTAAAGTGGTCCATAGGTAGCAAGAGGCTTTCAGGGTACATACATTTGTTTTAGACTTTAATTACACAGACCAAGTGGATCGGTCTAACAAAAAATAAAAAACAATTGTTCTCACTCAATTCAGTGAGTATTTCCCACTGGAGAGATTTCCCACTGGAGAGATATTACTAAGTGATAGTGCATAATTTTGCTAGGGGAACTTGACCTTTTTGCTTGTTTCTCCCTGGTAATAAGCAAAGGCAATTAATCCCACGTGTTGAGCTCATGAGTAATGGTTCCTCATAGGTACAATGGTGTCATATGCCAGTACATACATCAGCAGTAATCTCTATTAATCACACAGAGAACAATGACAGTTTACTGAATTTTGTTGTTCAGTAAGCTCCACACCAAACTCTTAGACTGCTAAAACATTGCTCAGGAAACAGAACTACACTGTAAGTTGAAGAAGTAGATGGAAAATCAGCCATACTGCACACAGACCTTCCTAAACCTGTGCTGAGCTCCACTCCCAGCTCCACACAGCTTAGTGACTGATTTGATTGGAAATCTGTATCCCTCTTCCTTTGAGGTGCCATCTCACCCAGCTGCAGGCTGTCTTGTAAATGCAAGTGCACTCCTTGGCACACAATTTTTTTAATGCTCACATGCAGTAAAATATTTAAGCTAGAAGAAGGAAAATAAATGGGAACACATTCCATAAACTTCAGGAGCTGGCCTGCTCCTCTTGCACATTGGCAGACATTTCTTTTCTTACCTCCACGGCGGTGAGCTCCTTTCAAATGTGAAATCCTCTCCTGGGTGCAGGGTGCAACTACAGGCTAATGCTCACTTGGATGTCTCTGTCTGACAGAGCTGGTTGCCAGGGGCTGCAAACACCAAGCCAGAAACACACGCAGGACCTCTGCTCGTTCTTTAAAACACAGGGCACGGGAAAGCGCTCTGCTAACCTGGTGTCAGGGAAAGGAGAGTGATGGTGACAAAAAGAGGGACATTTTAAATGCGGTTGATAACTTTGCACTGCACTGTGTCCTTCCACACACACAGAAATGGCTGGTAAGTCTCTCACTCCCCCAGCGGATGTTGTGAGCTGCTCCAGGCACGCTGCTGGCGGCTGCTGCTTCCCAGAGCACTTGCATTAAGTGTAAGACCAACAGCAAGCAGCTTTGGAAGTGAACAGTCAATTTGCTGTATCAGTTGCCCTGGCAGTCTGATAATTGCAATGGTGAGAACTGAGCCAGGGGATCCAGAAGGGTTTTTGGAACAGGCTTTCAGCAGGTTTCTGACTCCTGTTGTGGAACACCTTCAACATTCACAAAAGAGCAGTGACCTAATTGTGAAAAACTGCGCTCAAAGGCCCCGTCTCCTGTTTGCTGTTTCATGTCATTTTGGTGAATTCTGCTTTAAAGACATTTTCTTTCTGTTTTCTTGAAGCACTACTCTGGCTTTGTACTTACGCCAACAGCCTTTGGGCTTTGTCTGCACTGAGTCTGGAAATCTTTCATTCCCCTCTCCCCAAGCCAACCACGTTCAAACACAGTGCTTGTGGAGAGGTGCTAATGTGCTTTCCCAGGCCTCTTCAGACATGATTTAAAAGCTGGTAGTTAAAAGCATAACACAGAGAAATACATTTGCAAAAGGATACATTTTTCTTCCACTTGGAGCAGAACTATCTAATTTTCTCTGAGAAACTGAGCCAGAAGTCATTCGACTTTGTGCATACTGAGTTATAATTTAATTGACTATGTATTTTATCTTTTTTTTTTTCTTTTCACTGCTTCAAGTTCCATGATGGCTCTTCTTCAGACTTTACCAGGCTCACCTCATGTCCTCTCCACCTGTGGATCAGTAATGTGAGTAATGTGTGATGCATACTGAAACTGCAAGGGGTTTAGGTTCCATTTGGAAGATGGTGCCTTCCATTTTAGAAATAAAACTTTATCCTAGTTTTTCACTGGCAGTTCCAGATTTTCTGTAATATTCAGCTCTTTGGATATTTCATTCTTTCTTCTGAATAGCTCTTTCAGACAATACATGTTTCTGTCTGTGACTGTACATTCCTGTTTAACTAATACCTTAATATTTCGTTGTCTGTAGAAAAATGCTATTCTGTGGTCAAGCTTTCAACTTCCAGAGGTTAAATAATCCATTCTTCCTTATTTTGCTGCAGGTTTGGTACTTACTGAACTCTTTTCTTTGCTTCTACACCTTTGAATGTGCCAACACTACTTTTTCTTGGGCTGAAGCTGTTCTTCTCTTGCACTCTCCCAGCCACAGTTGCCCCTACCTCTCTCCAGCTCTTTCATACATTGTGTTGAGGGGTCGAGCCAAGTGGCCACTTAATTGCATTTGTTCTGGTGACTTTTATTATTTTCTTACCTTCCTTTAGCCTTTGGAGACAGACCACTGATTCCTTTCATATTTAGCCTATTGAGTCAACATTTTGGTGACTTGCTACTGTCTCATTATGGCAAATCCAGTAGAGTGAATACAGCTTAGCCTGTGCTGGAGCTTGAGACAGTGCCTGTTAGATCACAAGCATCTTGTGCTGCCACAAGCAAATCACTTATCATGAAGAAAATAAGACACCTACGTGTTTAGGTGTCTAAATCCCAACATGAAATCCACAAGCTTGGATCCTCATCTCAGCCCTCACTGAAACTCTTCTGGCAAGGAGCAGGTCTGAAGATACCTTCAAGGATCTGTGCTGAAATGTTAAGCTGCAAATGTTGTTCTAACACTTTCCCTGAGACTTCAGGTTCTGGAGTATGTTGAGCCTGGAATAGAATAGGTTGAACTTCCATATTAAACACTTTATAATGCAAAGTGGAACAGTTTGGAGAAAATGCCATCTGTACAGCCTAGCCTGAGAAGTGATGGAGAAGTATCTGCCTGCAGCCCCTGTTTCTGTAAACTTGTTAATCAGAGTTGCCTGACTGCATGAATTTCCCAGGATAACCTCGTTAGGCAGGTGCTTCCACTGTCCCTTTTAAGGTGGCTACATGCCCCATATGTGAGCAGATATTGTTTATTTAGGACCAAATATAATTTGTATGCAAGAAAGAGCTACTACAAAATATTTGCAGATAGAAATAATTCTCCCTGCTGTAATAAACTTCATGTGTTTGTGTCACAAATAGTGCAGTACCAGGGAGAGTGCCTTGAGTACAAGCTTTTAGTACAGGTATCTTTTGTTTAATAAGGGATAGGGAGAGTGTTATTCTCAAAGAAAAAAAAAAAGATTTGTTAGGTTTAGTCAGCAATTTACTGAGTTAATTTACTTCCTGTATATGAACATGTTCACGCTCTTGGGTAATTGCTACATTATTATAGGATGGAAAAAGGCTTTGGATGAATGGTGCTTTATATGCGCAGAACATACAAGATTTTGAGCTTTATTGTGCTGCATTTTTTGAGTTGCTATCCCCTCTGAATGGTTTATTTTTCCCACTGACAAGCTAGTGGCTAGATGCTGAAGTAGCACAAGTTCAAGTCTGTCCAGCAGTGGGGCTCTGGTACATGATGCTCTTTAGATTTAACGAGGTGGTATCTCCTAGGGCTTTGGGTCAGTGAGAAGATAAACAGCTGAGAGACAGATAGTGGCACAAATTCCCAGTCAGATAGCTTGGGCCCTCTTCCCCAGCTGTGGGAGGTATTTTTTTCTCCCACAATAGTGTCCGAGGCAGAATGGCTCAATGAGAAACACACGGAAAATTGGTATCATTCCTAGGTGTAAGCTGAGAAGAACCTGTTGGCTTCAATGGGGTTATAACAGAGCATGGTATTTATCTCAAAAATAGAAAAATAAATATAGAATAGTATCTTTGGTAATATCATAAATGGAGAGGGGAAAAGTCAATGTATTTCTCTTAAGTAGAAATTATCATTAACTGTGGCTCTTTTTGGAATAAACCCAGGGAAGATAGGTAGGAGGAAAAACTGTAACCCTGGAAGGCAGACCGTGTTGAGGCTGTCACCTGATGGCTGACTGAAGACCAGCTACTGTAGCTACTTCAGCCCATTCCAGGAACAAAGTCAGAACCTCGGATAATCGTGGTAAATTCCTGAGCACCTCCAACTCCCCTGCAGCTGAAGGACTTTGCGTGGCATATGAAGAGCAAAGGGTGTCTTTTTTTTCTGTGCTGCATTGGCAGCTCTTTCTCATAGCCGGACTTTAAAGCCTTGTTTTCTCAGTAGTTCAGCTTCAAAGTTAGTGGGTACCAAGATATTAAAATCAACTGTTTGCTATTAAGAATAAAAATGAAAATAAAAAAAGAAGTAGATGGAGCTAATTGATCTACAACCTCCTTGCCTAAGTTTAGGAACCCCTTGGAGAACAAGATAAGGGTGTCTGAGTAGTACTGCCTTGAGAAAATAATGGAATGCACACAGTGAGTAGTCACAGAAATTACAAATATTTGGAGGATGGATGTAGAAAGCAAAACATTGTCCTTGCCTCACTGCACTGACTTCCCTAGCAACACAGGCAAAGTTTCCAGCACCTTAGATGGCTTTCTGTTCCGCACTGGAACAAGATTAATAGTCTCTCAAAATCACCAGGGACAGGACTGCCAACCCAATGGTGCCTACCACCCACCAGCAAGGCATTGATTCTCCCTAGGGCTTTGACCTGAGTGCTCTAACCATCCAGTTTCATGTGTAACATGGGAGTGAAGCCTGCTTAAACTTCCCAGTCAGCATCTTTGTAAACCAGGACATCCTTCTCTGGACTCTCTTAGGGGTAGAGAACCTGTCAAATCTTTTAAGATAGCATTTCTAACTTCTGAAACACTCATGCTCAATTTTCATGCAGCTTTGAGGAGTCTATTGGGTGTTTAATCAATTTTCATTACTAGTTGGGCTTTGAAAGGGTGTTTTGCAATGTGTGCTCTAAGGAAGCAATAACACCATTGGGCTAAAATAGTGAAATAGGATTTAACAGCAAACTTACTATAATAAAGACGAATCTTACACATCTGCTGAGTCACTTCAAGACACATTATTTAAACTGAAAAGTGCAAAGTTTGTTGGTGACATTTAATCCGTCACCTTTTTTTAATGTTTTAATGTTTTAATGAAGACAGATAGCTAAGGACAGGCAAGAAGATCTGCTACAGGTCTTGAGCCAGGCAAACTCCCTGCTTCCATGCTGTACCCAGAGCTGTCTCAGCTGGAACTCATTTGAATGTTTTATGCATGCTCTTAGACTCCAAATGAGCTGCCACTTCTCCACTAAAACAAAAATGCTCAAAAAAACCAATATTAAAAGGATTGTTGGGTTCTGTTTAAACTAACAAAACTGCATGTCCAAAGTATCTGAAAGAGGGCAGGGGCAAATGAGTGAAATTTTTTACCTGCATGATTCATCTCATGAAAGCCCCAGCATGAAGCATCATTAGATCTGCCTGGTGTGAACAGAGTCAGTCAGGTTATAACGTGAATAAGGAAGTCAATTTTGCATTCCCAAGCAGTTTCATCTCTGTCATGACCATTATACAACAAAAAGCATTTCACCAAGAAGCAGCCTTATCTTCTGGCTCAGGAAAATAATTATTGGTTGAGGAGGGGCAGCCTGTTAGCTCCCAAGCAGCACAGCACCTTCTTTTTCCTGAGCTACTTTCCTCTGAAACTGGCTGCACTTCAGAAAACGAGCTGAAGGCACCCAAGGAAGCTGCTTCTCCTTGTAAAACTGCCTCCCTCCCTATCCTTGCTTGTCCACCTGTCTGGTCTGAAACAGTTTCCCCACTGTGGAAGTGAGAGGGTTCCTTCATGACAATGAAGGAGAAAGAGCTGAAGGCAAACAGCTCTTTTTTCACACCTCCTGTTGATGCAGCCTCCACCGGTGCTTCTGAAGGATCACCTCAGTCCTGTGAATTCTGAAAAATTTTGCTTTGGTTTGGTTTCTTTCTTGCCAAAAATACCACTGACAACTCTGGGCATTCATCTAGTGGTAATTCACTCACTCAACTTTCCTGACAATTTTTTGTTTGCTTGCTGTCAGCAGCTCCATTGCTATTAAGCAGTAAATGTGATAAGCAGTATAGATAAGACATCAGTCTTGCTCTTATCAAGACTAAACACTGTGAAAAAAAAACAGTTATCACACAAATCTGCTTAAGTAATTCCGCAGGTCCCATCACTAAAATTATTCACGTTCTTCACTGCAGTGGCTTTGTTCAGCTTTGTGCTATAGCTCAGCCAGTGGCATTTAACAAAAAATAATAATTTAGAAAACATTCAATTTTACAACTGATGTAACATACACCAGACCTCCCTTTACATCCTTAGCAGTATCCTATTTTGTTTTTAAAGACACACTGCTAATGTGAGCCGTGATGGAATTAACAGGGTAACCACATTCCCTCCCTCCCCTCCAAACCTCCCTCTTCTGCATTCAGCACCTGCACTGTGATCTGCACATTCTAACTCTCCCTTTTTAAAAAAATCCACAGCTGACAGAGTTCATGGGTGACACTGACCATATTGCTGCCCTAACCCCCTCTTTCCATCACTGCTCCCACCTCTCTCATGTGCTGTTGCCATAGGGAGGAATAGGTTAGCATCCATGTGAATAATTTACAAACAGCCCACTGGTTGTTCAAAAGCCACCTGAATCGCAGAAGGCGACTGTGGCTTAGGTGGATATTTGAGGCTTGTGTACAGCTGCTTGAGACCCACCTGTGGCCATCTGTTTTTCTCTCAAGCTTAATTGCCATGTAAAGAGCAAAAGCACTTTGGCAAACCTCTCAGTTTTCTCCAATCTATGTTGCAAGCTGCTGGAACGGTAGCTCTGTTGTTTTTTCATGAAAAAGATGCCACACATACCAGCAACATGATACTAATGGCAACACGAGCAAATCATCTACCTGATTCCTGTCTATTGGGTGGTTAATTGGAAGCTAAAAATAGCACACCCCTTCCTGACCCCTGAAATTTGTTTCAAAAGCTCTGCAGTAACTTCAGCTCCCACTAAGAAGCTGGAAACATTTTTAATAATATACAGTCTTTTAAAAGAACCAGTCAAATTCACTAAGCCCACTGACCTCCCGCTCAGTAAATTCTGTGGGCTGCATGCTCATTACATACGGGAGCCTGGTGTTTCCAATGTTACTTAATTTACCGTTTCTCATGGGAAACAGACTGGGGCAGGAAAAGCTTCAGGGCCAGTTCTCAATGCAGTCTTTATAATGTGGCCTTCACCACAGAGTGCTGCGCAGAGTTAGTTCTGCATCAAATGCCTTGACAGACTGAATGGTGCCATAGGCATCAATCTGATGAGTGCTTTTCTGCATCCTTTTTTCCATAAAATGAAAAATACCAACCTCTCTGCTAACTCAGGGAGTCCCACAGCCACTCTCTAGCAGGTCCCCAGGACACTGGTCACCACAGACTCACAGCATACCTGGGCTGCCATCAGACTAGCCATTCTGTGAAGCCCTGCTCTGTTTCAGAATATCTACACCAGCACTAAAGTTCAGAGTATTCTTGATTCTCCCCATTTAGTGTGCGCTGCTCCACACTGCCCAACGAGGGTCTTTCTGTGGGAGCTAAACTGAAAGCTGTGCTTCAGCCATGAATGGGCTTTGAGTCCCTGGGAACACACCGCAGCCACTCTGAAGGAAAAGCTCCTGAAAGACAAATGTTGGATCCTCAGCACCATTTTGCTCCTAATGCAGACACAGCCATCCTTCACTGTTTGGGCTCTGATCCACTTTGCAGCCAAAGTGCTGCAATACGTGCACAGCAAGATTAACAGTACATAACTTCTGCCTACCTGGATGCACGTCTACAGAGGAAGTTACTGTGAAGTTAGTGAGTGGGACTGGGAACTTACTGTACACTAACTCTTCCTGTAGCCCACTCCTAATGATAATTCACTCTTCCCTGAAAAAAGCACATTCTCCTTCAACAAAAATTTAAATGCTACTTTACAGCACATTTAGATTCCCATGCTCATAAGCCTCCAGACAACAGGAATGCTGGATGACTAAACATTAATCTGAATGAACTTTGAGAGTGATTTTGTTAAATTATTTTTAAATTCTGTGTATTGACATTCAGAATTAAAGGGGATGTACTTTTTTTTTTTTCAAAATAAACTACAGTTTACTGTTGAAATCTTAGTTCTTAATCAGAGAGTCAATACAAGAACTTACCTTGGTTTAGTGATCCATTTCAAGAATCCAAAACTAGTGAATTTGGCTTAATTTTTTTTCTGAGAACAACAGTGCAGATAAACTCCACAGAAATCATTCTGAAATTATTTGTCTCTCACTGTCCTTGATTTTCAGCCAAATGGATTAGGAAAACCTTTCAGACCACAAAGCCTGTATTGAAGCAAATGTAATATTTGGAGGTGAGATGTTAAATTCACACAATGAAATGTATTTAAGAAGCAATTTTTCCCAAAGCAGGGCAGGATCAAGCTTAACACCACTGGATTCATTTTCCATTTGTTTGGCTGCCTGATCATGTCTTTATTCAATAAGTATGGTTTCATCTCAGAGCCTTGGGTGCTTATGTTTGGTTTGAGAGAAAAAATATCATTTCCAAATTGCTTGCAGTTTATGCTCTGTATTTATTCCCATTTACAGAATGTTTTCTGCCTTGGTGTTTTGAGTGGGAAAACCCTCACACTAGCAAAATGTCTTTCCAGCCTGAGCATGGCTGCTGGGATTTGTTATACCAACTTGGAGGCAGACATATGTTGATTTTTACCTCTAAACCCTTTGTGGACAAGCAATTTCTGAGCATGAGGTGTGGCCTGCAGTCAGTGCCAGCCACCTGGGTTTGGCAGCTGGGTCAGATCTCTACACAGGGACAGTTTTCAGTGTTAGTTTGCATCTGACCTGGAAAAAGGTGAAATCTGACTACACAATTTGTTGTCATAAGGCTCCTGTTTCGGTAAGTGTCAATATGTACACCTTGGTCTCAGTAGGAAATCAAAGAGCCAAGTAGCTAAGAGTTTCTTGCTTGGTAGAGTTACTCTCCCCTCCACCAACCCATGACTCTGGCAATAAACAGATCTAGAAGAACATAAACACTTTTGTACATAACAAGCTTAGTGAGGTTTCAGAGTAGATTTACATATACTACCTTAAAATTTAATTTAGCTGTAACTAGAAGGTGACTTGTGTGCTGTTTGTTACGACTGTGCTCTTGCAACTTGATGCAAGAGATTACAAAGATATAAATTCATTGTTGCGACTCTCAGCAAAGCTACAAAAACATAACCTGATGTCTAACAGAAGAGGAAATACCAGAGCTGTAACTCACAACAATTTTATTTCCACACAAAAATGATATGGAGTGTTTTTAAGCCATCACCACAGTAGCTATAACCACAGTAGCTCCACTACATCTTTGGTGACTTTCTTGATTTCCTTTTTGTTTTTTTTATTTAACTCTTGTGATTTTTCCAAAATTTCCCCTGAAATAATTGAAAAATCAGCATTAATATAAAAGTACATCCTGCTTGCAACAGGTTATATAATTCATACAAATAGCTTGCAGAAAACTCTAAATTCTCCTTCTGATACCTTCTTATACAGAAGAACTTAAGTACACAGAAAATACTATATTTATGTAATATATACACATGGCCACTGTTGTAATTGATCATTAATATTTTGCACATGCACACAACCACTTTACTCACAAATAACTTGAGGGGGAAACTACTGCATCTTCCAGACTGCTGTCATTGATACAATTATGTTATCCTTCCCTACTGCATTGTTATCTGCAGTATAATTTCTTAGCTCTGAGAACCTTGCTCCAATCAGCTGCCCCGAATGGAATTGGTTGCAGTCATGTAAATAGAAGTTCAGCTTAATTATTTTCCTGTTTGAAAAATCACTTTTACCTGAAGCAAAGGATGCTTCATTTCCTTTTCTTGTTTTTCTTGTTTTCCCACCATCCCCTTCCCTCCCTTCAGCTACAAAAATAATTATCTCCATGACAGGTACCAAACTTTTGCTATCTGCCTCTCTCTGCCTTCAAAAACACACTCAGCAGTACTTTGTGACAATCAATCAAAAGTATTACAATTATAGCGTTCAACACAGTTTTCACAGACACATTCACTTAGCCATCTCTGGGATTTCTGTCTGCTATGAGAGCTGAAGAGTGGGAGTCAGGCTTCCAGGAGCTTCCTTTTGCTCCTGCCACCGTATCCAAGGAGCAAGTTTCTATAAACTTGCTTCTATAAACTCCACAGTCTACACATACCCCAGGCGCCCAAAGTTCATAGTCACCATCACCTTTCTTTCCCTTTTTGTGACACTTTTTTTTTAGGTAAACTCCTCTTTTTAACACATAGAGTTCACCTCCTGCCTGATGCCACCATTTTTAGGCACATCCTCTGCAAAAGCTTCCAACTCTCCACTTGGTCCCTTCCAGACAGATGGAGATGACTTTTTATACCAGTTTGTGGCTAAAACAACTTGGCTGACTGGGACACCAGGGTGAAACTATAAAATTACAGCTTTTGTACAGGTTCTTACTGCCTCTGGCCATGTCCTGTTTCTTTGGTCATTGGTGAACTAATTTAACCATGGTGGTTTGGTTTCTCCATCTGTAAAACACATGTACTAATATATGCATAAACTCTCACCCCTAACACTACTTATCCCAAAAGAGTCCTGAGAAGATGAATGTATTTGAAGAGTGCTTATTGATACTCAGCTGAAGCATCTTATTGACCTGTAAAATCCTTTCTGGATTAGAGGACACAAATCCTAAACCAAATTCATCATGGCAGTATAATAACTGAGATGCTAAAATAATCCAAACAAATCAACAGCAACAACACCACCACCACAATGCTAGGAGTTACTCTGTTGTGAGTCTAAAGGAAAAGGTATTCTTTCCCCCTTCACAGCTCTGGGATGATATTCCATCTTTTCTCAGATTACAGATTTTAAAAAAAACCCTTAAAATATTGCACTTAAATCTGCTTTTTTTTTGCTTTATGAAAGTAGGTCTTGGTGAGCAGTGCAATCAAGTGGGTTTATGCTTATTACTTTTTAAAAACATTTAAACATATTTAAGAAATTTTAAACAAATTGAAGAAGTTAAACTGAGATGTGCAATATCTTCCATGTTTGCCATGTCACTGCCACTGAAGCTGCCATCTGTGGAACAAAAGCAATAGCAACACTAGTGGGATGGATTGGAAAGAAATGGGTAAACACACTGCAAAGCATTTAATCACACTCCTCTTAAATTGTTGGGACTTCGGGTCATGATTTCATTTGAAGCAGGACCAGGTCCAAGTAGAAAACAAAATTTTTCAACTGGAAGACTGATGAGGCTGCACCCACGCTTCAGTGTAAAGAGAGCTCCTCACAGAAAGTCATATAAATGTGTTTTTAATTGCAGTAGAAAGGCTTGATTGTAAACCAAACTCAGTTGTATTTACCCCAAGCAAGCTCAGGGAGAAGAGTAAGAAGGGGTGGTTGCTATCCCCCTTTTCTATAGGCATGAGCAGGAAACAAACCTGCCAATTTACCTTTTGTGGCCCACTTCTGCTGTGAGGGTCTTCAGGAGGATTGGAATGGTGCCTGTAGCCACCCTGCTGCAGCTGTGGGTGCTGTGTAAGTTGGGAATGGCACATATGACATGGTCTTCAAGGAACAGGAGCACAAAGCAGCACCAAAGCAACAGCACTGAGAGAAGAATGCTGGAGCCAGAGACCCAGTTTTCAACATCAGTCCTGCCAAGACTGTACCATTTTGATCCTGTCCAAACCAGTTAACTGCTCCATGCAACCTTTTCCCCATCTGTTCAAAAAACTGGAATTGTATTACTTTTAATGGTATGTGGCACAGACCCCATAAAGAACATTCTGCTATTGATCTTCAATATTAGTCTTCACTATCATCAGACTTATTGCATCTAGTAAAGAAACTGCAACTTCGTGGGTCTGGGGGGTGGGGGAGACAGAATGCTGTTTAATAGTTTGGAATCATTAAAAGTGGAATTACACCTGTCCAGTCATGCTCAATATTCACTTCTGGGGATGTGCAACTAATCTCCACTGCAAGCTGAAAGGTAACCTCTGAAGATAATAGAACCACTTCAGTTTGCAAATAGAAGTGAGATCCTAATCTCCATAGCCTTGTCAAATTACTTATTAGGAATTACAGAGGGGGGAGGGGGGAAAGAAAAAAATACGAACCTCTGTATATTTTAACACAGATTATTTTGAGGAAATACAAGACATATGCAGGTGGGATAAATCCATGCTAAATAAACAGAAGTGGCATAGAAAAGTAACTGCATGAAAATCACATGCCAGTGGAAATATGTTCCAGACTATCTGTGCTGTCAAGCAGCAAAAAATGAAAATAAAAAGATCTTGCTGTATGAGAAAGACAATTGTTTTCAAATAGTTCTTTAATACTGATACAAACAACGTCAGATATTGTGATGTCTGTCTCACTTCCAGACTTCAGTGGGAGAGCAGAGGGGAATGATTCATGGAGAGCATGCAAGAAGCAGTGCCAAGATGGAGTTGAGAAGGACGTGAGCAAGGTTCTGTTTGTCTTTTCATAATGCAAGACAAACAGAATATGAAATGGAATTAGAAGGCAATGTACTTAAATTGCCAATTACTTCTTCACTGCTATCTTGAAAACCAAATAGTTCAGGAGCAATGAATTGTTCCCTTGAAACTTGATAGATTTTGTAGTGGATGTAAGCAATAATTAGTAAAAACCATGAAATGCATATACATGCACAAAGAGAATCTCCCTAATAAGATAAGAATCTCCCTATTACAGATAATATAGGCAGCACTATGCCCTGCTTTCTCTGAGGCAGAGTTGGCTCCTTGCAGAGACAAGGGGCTGCCTGGGACTGACAGTTTTTATCAAGTTTGACCTAACAAATTCTTGCAGTCGATCCACTAACTGAGAAAAGAAACTAATTAATACACACATAATCTTTGCTTCAGTATTAAGAGGTAAAAATCATGACAGATGCCAGAACTAGCCAGAATTTTCCCCAAGAGGAAGGGAAGGAAATATTTTTTAAAATACACCAAAAATTAAAATTAGTGAATGCCAGAATCCAAATAAAATAAAATAAAATAAAATGTGTTAAGATTGACAAAATTCTGGAGCCAGGTACTAGCCACAGAGGCATTTTGAAAAAGCTGGCAGGAGATAAAAGAGACACCTCAGGAAACGCATTTCTATCCTTACAAATAGGTTGTAACTTGGTACCGATGGGGGATGGGAGGGGGAGGGGGAAGAGGCAGAGTAGAGCATCCTCATTACTAAAACCATAAAAGTTATGAGTGTGGTATGCTTTTTGTTTGCCTGGTGGAGCGGCATCCTGCGGCGGTGTACGCGCGGGCAGAGCCTGAGCACTCATACCGGCATCCAAAGGCTTAACATTCCCCCAAGCGCCCGCTCGCAGATCGGAGACATCAGGCAGGGTAACGATGTCTCTGCCCGACCGTCTGTGACCGTCGCTCCCCACTTTGCCCCCACGAGGGGTCCCGGCAGCCCCGGCACACGCGAACCCCGCCAGCGCTTGGGGCAGGGTCCGAGCCAAGCCGCGCTCTGCAGGGGCACTGTCCCTGCGCGCCGCGGGCTGCAGGCACCGCTCGCGCCTCCCCGAGGGGCTCCGGCTGCTGCCGGCCTGGGGCAGAAACTCGTGGAAAGGGCTGTCCCCGCCTTGGGAAGCGCCTGGCACGCCCCGGGGGCTCGCTGACAGCGCTCACCTGCCGGCTGCCACCCGCGGGCTCGGAGCGGAGTGGGGAAACTCAGCCGGGACCGCAGCGCGGCCAGCACAGGTCCGGCGCCCGGGAGAGCGCGTTCGCTGCCTCAAAGCGCGTCACGGTCGGGCTCGGGCGGAGCGTTTGGGCAACTCACGCCAGCTGCCCGGGCAGCGGGACCCGCACTGCCCCGATGAGGGGAGGGGGCTGCTGGTTAAATACAGGAATGAAACATGACCGCCGCCGCTCGGCCAGGACGGTGCCCCGCTGAGGCTCCGCAGGGTGGGCTGGGGCAACGCTGGCCAGGGGGCGGCGGCGCTCGGGGGCGGAGGGGCCGTGCCCCGGCGGCAGGCGGCGCTCCGGGGCCGGCGCTGGGGCTGCGGGGGCGGCGAGCGGGGCCGCGCCAGCCGGAGCGAGCTAGGGAGCCGGGAGCGGGGCGAGGCGATGGAGTGCGGAGCAGCCGGTGCCGGTGCCGTCCCCGGTCCTGGCGAGGAGGAGGCAGCGCCTGAGGTGAGAGGGGCTGCGGGCGGGCGGGCCGGGGGCACCCGCTGGGCGAGGGACCGGCGCTGGGTGGCGGCAACTTCGCCGCTGGCCGGTGGCACCGTGCGCGAAGTTGCCGGGTCCCGTCCCTGCCCCGGGCCGTGCGCGGAGCGAAGGGCGCTGCCAGAGCCGGGGAGAAGCGCGGCCGCCCCGGCCCGTCCGTGCCTCCTGCCCCGGGCCGGGGCGCTGCCCGCGGCGGGCCCGGCCCTGCGGAGCGGCACCGCACCCGCGGGAGGAGGTAACGGGGCTGGGCGGGGGCGCCGGGAGCTGGGGGGGGACGCAGCCGCTGCCCTGCCCGGACTGCCCCGGAGAGCTTCTTTGTTCGCTTGCCTGCTTGCGGTTTTTGGGTGGCGATTCGCTTTCGTTACAGAAACGCGGTGTGCGGAGCTATCACGGTGGTGTGCTCGTGCATGGAGCTGCACAGGAGCCCCAGATCCTGTAGTTTTTGCTTAGGCAGAGCTCCCGCTGGTTTCCCGCGTCTTTCTCCAGGTTTACACAAAATTAAGTCTTTAGTCAGGTTGCAACATCTCCTAAATAATATGTTTAGCTAACGCGATTATGAATTTCAGTTTGGATCCTAGTCAAAATGCTCTGAATAGGCATGGCAGTCATAGTTGATGTTTTCTAAATGCATTACTATCAGTTTGAGTGCATATTATTAGTATGATCAGACCATAAATTCTGAAGGAATATGAAGGGGCTGTCTTGATTCAGATCTACATCGTGTGGTTGAATATTCCAGCTTTAGCACTGACCCTGAAAACAGTGGTTAAGGTTTGTACCAGAGAAGGTACTTGACCGTAAGACCCTTGACAAGCCTGATCACTTCTAGTGGAGTTTTTCTGAACTCTAGAACACTAGAAAGCTCTCCTTTCTTTGAAGTGCTTGTGCAGGAGTTACTTTTGCAAGAAGAAACTTCTTGCTGCATCCTTCTCCCCAGGGTATAATTGGATAGGCCCATAAAAAGTGGCAAACCTCCACCTGAGGGCATTTTTTTAGTTCAGCCTGAGGCATCAAAGTTACTTGAGAAGAAAAGCTGTCTTTTGAGTCTGCTTATCCCACCCCTGCGCTATTTCCACGGTTCTGAAATGACTTGAGGGTGACCTTCAGAGAAAGAAGTCAGCTTTGCTCCGGGGATTTCAAACCTTCTATTTGCCCTTCTTAAGGCTTTTCTAAAACAAACAAGCAGAGCATTTGGAAGGAAACCTATGATTGAATATTCAGCAATTCACTTCCCTTGGGTAAAAGCTGATAGGTGTTTTCACTTGTTTTGGAAAGGGTTTTAGCCAAGCAAGAAAGATGTGATTTGACACTGCTGAAGTAAAGCATGAGGTAAGGCAGAGGAGGGTAGTATTTTTTTGGTACATCACTTCTGGTGTGGGAAAACAGGGTTTAGAAACTGGGTGAACTGTTGCAGGGTTTTTTCCATTACCCTTTTGTTTTGGTGGGTTAATCAGTGTATCAGTTTCTGTGCAAACTCAAGACTCCTGCCTTTTAAAAAACATTAGTGGTATAACCGGATATTTTCAGGCAGTACATATCTGAGACACTAAGGCACTCACCAGGAGATTAACAGCACTTGGCCTTGTGCCTCTGGGCTTGTGCCTAATAATACATCGCAGGAGCACTGCATTAACTGTCAATAAATGTTTGCCATCACTTCGGGCTTAAGTACGGAATGGCTTTAAAACAGCACAAAGAAAAGTTTCAGCTCAGTTTTTAAGTGTGATGCAGCCCTTTGTATGACTGACTCTCATGGTGCCTCGATCTATCGTCAGGATCCCCATTAATATAGCCCAGCTTTGTTTATGTGGCTTTGGTTTTGAAGTCCTAAAACATGTCAGTTTATTTCTTTAATTTCCCCTTAATTTCCTCTGTGTTGATAAAACAGATGAGAGAAGAGTTTCATTAGAATTGCATTTCTTTGCTGAACTTAGGCAGGACTATGCTGGTCTTTGAATGCTTCTCATATTTCCCTTTCCTTTGTCATTGTGTTTGATTCTGGGAGAAATCCTTTTAAATGCCTCACTATGATTTCAGGACACTGTAAGAAATTGCCCCCAGGTAATCAGATTGTGTCGTGCACTGAACCCAGCACTGTCTGCAGTCAGACAGGCTCAGTAATCAAGCTGGTGCTGGATGGATTTTTAGACACTGTGGAAACCCTTGGACTTCTCTAGCACGAGACCAGTCTAATTGGAGAGGCTAGAGCCGGCAAAGCTGGTGGGAACTGATGATGTAGCTGTACCTGTGCTAATATCGTGAACTGGTACTCTTGGTACTGGGTGAGTACCCAGGTGGGGAATTATTCCAGAGTACTGTCTTCTGAATGCTCAGCATAGCTGTTAGCTTGTGAACTTGCATGCACACAGCTATTTGATTGCTTGTTTTAAGCAATCGGGGGAAAGACTGAGATGGGTGTGATCCCTGTGTGCTCAGCTTGTTTGCAAGGAAGAAAAAGAGGCAACATTTTAAGACCGAATGAATGATAAAGATAAATGTTCGATTTAAATGGTATTAAGAGAAGAAGCAGAAAAGTGAAGATAGTGGAAACTCCTAATTTTTTAAAGGTTTAAGTGCTTGAGGAGCCTTTATCTTACATTAAAAATGACATGGGCAGTCAAGGACCGGAGTGTTAAATTTGTGATGCAGATGGGTTTCAGTAGAGGGTTCAGAAACTTTCAGATGCATGTAGGTGACAAGGATTGAGATTATTTCTTTTTAAACGTTTTGCATCTCTCCTAAAAAAATTAAGAAACCTTATCAGGTCTGGTGCAGTACCTCTTTAAATACTCAGTGTGCCTTAAATTGCATGGAGTAACTTATCTGCTCAGTTAAGACATGAGTTTTGAGTTACCCAACTTGCATGTTTCCCTACTCAGATGAGTGTCTTCATCAGATTATAAGAGGTGTCATAATCAGTCAAGGGACTTTAATGCTTGGTTTGCATCAGGCATTTTTAAGAACCAATTAATTAAACCTGACAACTTCAAGTTACTTGGTACTGCTTTCCTGGTGTACGCTGCCTCTGCACCACACACACGTTCCATTTCAAGAGGCAGTTTATCCCCACAGAAAGTCAGACTGTTGCTTCTGTTCTTCTTGTGTACTGTTTTGCATGTGGGAGATGCTTTCCTTGCTCTTCACTTTGTTTTGTTCTGCTCTGGACTAAGATACAAATGCAAATTAAGATTCTGTGCACGGTGGTTAAACGGTGAGCTGAGTAAAAAATAATGTTTGTGAAGGTTCTGGTGCTGGTCATATTGCCTGATGAAAGACAAGTGGCTTTTCCCTGACTTCACAGTGGAGAGGGTGAACACTCCCTATGTTATTTAACATGAGAGAGGGGCTAGAGTCACTCTGCTTTCTTAATATTGTCCTTCTGCCCTTGAAAACTCAAAATTCATCTGTGATGGTTTACTGAAAGCTGATGTGCTTCAGGATGAGTGCTTTATATCTTCAAACTTCCTGTGCTTTCACTAACCTTAGGTGCATGAAGAGCAATTTTTGGAGCATTTTTCTTCTTATTAGATATTTAAAACTCTTTGTTTTTTCATCCTGGAATTAAGAAGTATGCAGTCTCCCAGCTCCTTAACATGAACTGGCATCTCTGATAATTGTTTGGGTTCTACCAAAAAATTTGCCATTTCACAACCATTTGGTGATAAAATCTAAATCTTTAAAGCGAGTCAGAAGTTTGTAGTATTTTTTCCAAGTGACAGAAAACTAAAGGAGGAATTTCAATTACTGTAATTGAATTAAGCCACTCTAGTGTATTCCTATTCCTGAGCAGAAAAGGTCCCAAATTATTTCCTTCTTCTTCTCTTTCAGGGTTCTAAATAACTGCTTTAAAAATAAGGATAATTAAGACTGTAAACTGTGATGCCAGCTATTGGTCAAAATTAAATGTAAACCCACTATGTTTGCAGGATATGTGCACAAATAATGGTTCTCAATGCTCTGTGCTACTTGGTTAACGAGTGTCTTTCTGAGCTCTCAGTAGAATTTGTAAAGTTTGTTGAAAACAAGAGATCCAACTGAGGTATGTTAAATTAGAGTTCTGCACAAGTTGCAGGAGGAAAATCAATGTTTGGCAAATGGGAAAGAATATGAGCATTTAAAAGAAAAAATATACTCAAGATTCTAGGAATATTAAAGCAACCGAGATGAAACAAAAATAAAGCATTAAAAATGTATCCTTTCAGTGTTGTTTCAAGAAGAAGAATTACACGTTGGTGTTTATGGAGATTATTCTCATCTTTTGCAGAGCTTTGTGTTTCTTGAACATACAAATAGTATTTAGACTGAGATGGTACCCACAAGAAGCACTTTGTAAATATTGATGGTGTGGGGGATTTTTGGCAATTGAGTTAGAGCCGTTTGTCTCAGCCATCTATAAATGGTTCTATGAACACAATAAATAGACTGATATAAACTGAGCAGGGAGTAATGGGTAAGATCTATCTTCGTCTGTGTGCAGAGTAGTGCCAGGATGCCTACTGCTCACCTTTTGTGAGTGGGAGCTCCATGGGAGCAGTTGGGGCCGTGCTGGTGATACCCTTCTCCTCCTGAATTCCATTGTTCCTTAGGGGAAAATGGGTGCTGACACACAGCAGAATTATAGAATCATTTAGGTTGCAAAAGACCTTTGAGATCATGAACTCTAACTGTTAATACTACCAAGTCACTATTACACTGGCTTAGTTTGGTACACCTGGGATTTGAGCATGGTCCTCTGGGAACTTTGGAGAGGATTTATAAACATGTTTATTTGTTTGTTATGTATCTCTTTTCATCTTGTAATGTTTGTTGGGGTTTCTTTTAATGTTTCTAGTCAGACAGCGTTCTTGGGATGGACTGACAATGAGGTTTCCTAGATGTACTTGTAAAGCAGTTGTGTGTTGGCTGTAAAGCAGATCCTCACGTCATCATTTTATGCTCATTGCCCCACTGTCTGAGTTACAAGACATCTGTGATTTTAAAATGTTTAAAGAGAAAGTGGCCAGATTAAGGAAAAAGGACGGGAAGTAAACCAGATTTAGGCTAAATTGTCCTTCAGGGATTTGGCACAGCTGTGAGAATAATTTTTTTGTGTGTAGCCTTGTACCCCTGAAAACAAAACCAAACTTCTTCAAGTCTAGCACATTTCTGAGACTTTGGGATTTCATCTATCCAGGGTTTTGAACAGAAGTGAATCCTGAATTGGGAGCTTGTTTCCACTCACTTGTTAATTTCTCGAGTTAGAACTGGATGTAAGCTACTGCTTTAAAATGTTTGTTACATCAAACCAGCTTTGAATCAAAGAAAATACTGCTTGGATACCCATTTGTCTGAAAATGGATATCCCTTAGTGTAGATCTGCTTACTGTGGTGACTTTGAGGGTATGAACATTTGCATCCTTTCAGAGTCTCTCCCTTTTGCCTTCTTTTTCCCCTCAGTCCCTCCCTTGCTGTGGTAGTGCATGGATTGTGAGCCCTGTTTTCTGTGCTGTGTACCACTCCTGGTTCAGGTGGCTTTGGCATTACTGGGCTGAGCTGGAAGGAGTTCATTCACAGCTAAGCTCTGCAGTTGTTTACAGCTGGAGCAACACTGAACTGCATGAGCAATAATAGAAGACCACCACCTTCAGAGTTAACAACAGTGGAAATGTGCTGGTTTAACCACACAAGTGATGCAGATTAATGAAGGAAACAATATGTGATTCCCATGAATGGGTCTAGTTGTGTTGTTTGAACGAGTGGTGTAAGGCAGTGTCAGCCAGGAACCTGTCCTACTGTCTGAAGGTCGTTATCATAATGATGGATAGATTTTTGCAATGTATAGAGAAAAAACTCCGGGGTTTTGTTTGGTTTTGGACTTTGGGGGTTTTTTTTTTGGGGGGGGGGGTTCAATATGTTTCTAAAAATAGGAGCATCCTGCTTTGGAAACGAGGTGGAAACAATTGCTAGAGAAAGTGCATGTCAACACTGTAAGTCATTAAGTGTTCTAAGTAATAGGATGAAGGATAGACTGAGCTTGAGGGAAGATGAGGGTTTTTTAACTTCTCAGAGCAAAGTGTGAGAATCCTAGGTACTCCATGCTGATCAGATTGTAATGGACGGCAGCAAAAGCAGTTGTTTTCCTTCAGATTATCAGTGCAATTTTTTTCAGCTGGTAAAGCCAGGAAGCCAGAGCCTCTATGGAGACTCTGCAATCACAAATTCCTTCAACAAAACTCTGAGTGAAACCCAAGCCTCTGTAGAGCTTTTCAAATACTATCCCGAGACTAAAGTCTGTATGGGTTAGAATTCTATTTTATTCTGACCTGTCAGGATGAAATTTTTACTTGGTTCTCGCAGATTAATTCTCTTCCCTCACAAACTGCCTTTGATAATGTTCCAAAGTTAAGGAAGAAATACTTGAAAAAGCAGATATTTCCCAGGACATGAAGCACATCTCATAAATTTTAGTTTCTAATTCTGACATCAGAAGTGATTGCTTTTGGAGCTCACTATAATGTGCTTCTAGTTAATGAAGATTATGGTAGACTATCAAGACTGATTCTTGCAGTGAAATTGCAGTTGTACTTTGATGGCAGAGACCTGCTGCATGTCTCCATGGACAGTCTAGTACCACCACTTTGTTGCCATTACTGGACCTTTTGCCATCTTTTCAGACTGCAAGACCTTGTTGTTTTGTTGAGCTGTTAAATTTGATTACAGGCACACTGATGTACAGTAATGCATGCTGATTGCAATAATGCATTTGGCATATTTCTGAACTTACATCTGTGCTCAGAATAATGACCAGCCTTACCTGCCAGGCTTAAGCAGTCAGTGAAGCCACAAGAGGCTTGTCTGTGGTTTCTACTGATGTGCATGAGTATGCATCAATACTTTGAATGGTATCTTTTATATGATGGCTTTCACTATACAGTAAAATCGTGACCCTGTTTCGTTTAATCAGACACAGTTTCTGTGGCAGTACTCAAATTAATATATTCAGTCTAAGTTCCCAGCTAAGTTTTAGGGTTTTTTCCAGCTTGCATTCAGTTGAACTTGTGTTCCTTGTTTAAGGGAAAGTCATATCAATTCCTTAAGAAAGTCTCCCCTATTCAGCCTACAAGAAAGCAAGAACAACTCTAGTCACACCAGTTCTGGTTCAGATAAGGTTGATTTGCTGTGAGTTCTGTACCTAGAATGATTTTATTGCTGTGTTCTTGTCTATTGTGTTTTTCAAGGTCATTTATTCAGACGTTGAGTGGTAGTTTTTAATGTTACTGTATGACTGTAAAGTCATCAAAGGTGTTTCAGGAAGGACTTTTCTGAGTATGACTTTAAAGGCGGCAGAAAGCTCTGCAAATATATATGGATTAAGGAAGCTGATCAGGGTTACATATGAAAGAGTGAAAAAAGAGAAACTTTGGGAAGTCTTTTCATGACAAGTTTAAGTAGTCTAGAAGCAGGTGTAAGGCTCCATTTCATATCTACTGATTTAGAAACAAAAGATTGAGTCCTGGTAGGCTTGGAAATACACAGCATACACAACCTTTTCTTTATCCACCAGAAGCAGAAGCAGCATATTCTCCAGATTTTTGAGAGTTCCAGCATTTGGTGATTGTAGTTTGTGAATATCCTCTTTTGTGTGTATATTCTTCAATGTAAATGTCACTAAAAGATTTCTCACTTTAGTATTGCATTTAGTGTTTCCCTAAAAGCCTGATTTTGAGTTCAGCCTCTACTGGTGGTTGTGTGAGGCTTCATACCATGAAGGCTTCCTCTGGCAGTGGAGGGACTGGAATTTGTTCTGCAGACTGCTGTTCACTGCTCTTAATTGAGAGCAATTCCTGGCTGCATGGCAGGGAAATGTTCTTCTTGGCTGTGCTGAGGTAAATCAAAGGAGCCTGTCCAGACCTACCTTTGTGTAAATGAGAGCATGCCTCACTCCTAGGTGTTTGTACTTTTATTTCTTTGTACTTGTACGTTGGTCTAGACTTAAAACCCTCAAGAGTTATGGATGAATAATATATCACCCTTGGACTAAGCAAGAGGAAAACTTCTGATTTTATTTCTTTTCTAACTTTAAAATAAAAAAATTGTGAAAAGAGCTTAAATTCATTCAGTGTCTCATCCTGCCAGACTTCACCTTTAGGGTCATAGAATCATAGAATATCTTGAGTAATATTCCTTCTTGTGGAAGGAATCCACAAGGATCATTGAGTCCATGGCAACAATTTGTTCTATGGCTTCTCAGTTTCCACTGCAATCTGCTGGTGTTCTTGCCTAATTACTTTTCAGTTAAAATGGGTGATTCTCACTTGGCTTTCTTCCTCCACTTTGAGTTCCAAGATGATGGTTCCTCCCTTGTGTCAAGCAAGAGCAGACTCAGGACTGCCCAGCTTGGTCTGTTTGTAGACACGTATGATCAGGAATGCACCTTCCATCTGGAAGTCACTTTGGCAAGCTCTGCTTTTCTCCTGCAGGAAGGGAATCCACATAAATACCTTCAAAACATGCACTAACTTGGACTTGACACAGCAAAACTGTGTTTTCTGTAGGTGAAAATTTTAACTGAGCAATTGCAATCAAAGATTGGCTGCTTCTCCGCACTATCCCAGTGGCATCGGATAATAGAATGGTATGAGTTGGAAGGGACCCTTCCTGCATGATTCACACAAACAAACTACTGAGTACATCGGTGTCCTGAAGCTGATGGACTCACAATAAGTAAGAGGTTTCAAGAGTGCGTCCTTAGAGAACATTGAAAAGCCTTTTATTTATCAAATCTCATACATTCTAATCACTAGTTCACAGTTCTTGTGCTTTGTCATGTTAATAAGTGCAGTGAATCATTTTTAATAACCATTGCGTTTCTCTGTAAGCTCTGATAGCATCTGTGGGAGACTGTGACAAATAATACCTGTTCAAATGCTGCACATGTGGATATGCATGCTTTCTTGTTTCATATCAAACATGGCTCCTTGTTCAACAACCTACTACAATTCTAAATACTGGATTTTTTTAAAAAATATTATCTAGAATTTATTCCTCAAATGAAGGGAAAATGAAGGGATTCACCTTTAGCTTAAGTGAGAGAAGACTGGTGTATGATCCAAACCTCATACTTTGATACTTTTTAATAAACTGGATTTACTGAGTTTCTTATAAAAAAGTGTTATAAGGGGAGCACATTGCTCTATGCCTGTGTCAGCATGAAAAACCAAAACCAGATGACAATTTGTCATGTGTAGTGGCAGCCACCTGATTATTTTCTGAGACCTCTGGAGTCAGCATTTCTCTGGGCTCTTCTTGCTTTCTTCTTGGTCAAGAAGATTTTTCAAGCATGTTCAAACTATCAAAGAAGTTTAGTGACATGATTCCTTCCCCACATTTTTGCTTCCTTGGCATCCTTTACACCGCTCTTGGCATTCTCAAAAGTGGACCATTACTAACAAGAAAAAGTAACTGTACCACAGAAAGATCCTACTCTACAATTTTTAAGTTATTCTCTGCATCAGTGGAGATTTCAGGGGAAAATCATGAAGCATGAAACACAGCTGAAGTTAAATTAGATAGCGTGAGAAAGGTATAAAAGAAATCAGACCCTTTGTCTTCAGAATGTAAATGAAAATGCAGTATTGGGGTCTAGAGGCAAACTGCTCCCAAAAGCAGGATACATCATGAATGTGCAGTATGAGGTTCTTTGAACCATTCAATGAAGTCTTCTGTTAACTACTGATTTTGTCATCCTATTTCCACCTATGAAAGCTAGTAGGCATGGTCCAACTTAGAGCCATCCATTGCTGGAATTTCACCTGCCCATTAGATGTATTCAGATAGTCATAATATAGAGATCCACTTTCACTTAAAATAACTTACTGTAAAATTACCACGGACTGCTGCTTTGACTTAAAATAGTGCTAGGTCAAAGTAGAACAACAGTGTTCAGGCTGTTTATCTGTACAGTTTGCATTATTTTCTGTCCTCGGTTGTCACAAGCTAGAGTTTTTTTCTGTTAATTTTGTGCATTCACCTACCCATTCACAGGGATAACAGGTGTCACCTAAAGTGGCCTCAGAGTCACCAGCTGCATATTCATAGGACTGTCTTGGAATAAAGGTGTGGGTCCTTACCAGCTAGGATCAACAATGCCTGACTTCAGGTTCCTGGATTAACTCCTCAGCCCCATGTAGGGGCTGGATGAAAGGCAAAGGCAAGAGGGAGCATGACATTGTGCCCTACATTGGTGGTGGCACGGAGCTTGCATCTCATACAGTGATAGTGAGGATGGAAGGTAATGAACACGGGTGATAAGGAAAAGAGTGTTCCTCTGCCTTTTCCATAATTTCATCCGAGCCAACTGGTAAGTGTTGGAATGCCAGGAAACAACATGTGGGTTTCTGGGGATCCAGTAATGGATTTTAAAACATTTTTATGTTGCTTATTTGCCCATGTTACATTTTTGCTTCACCAGTGGGGTCTCAACAGCACAGCAATAAGTGTATTAGTACAGCTATGGCTAGGGCTTTGTAATTATGTAAAGGCAGTCTCATTTATCAGGTTCTATTTCCCACTCACATTCCATCCTTTGGTTTTTATTATTTTCTTGAGTGGAGTGGCAGCCATGAGTGTGAGAGGCACGGCCTTTGTAGCTTTGCAGAGGCAAAACCTGTGGAAAGTGATGCCAAAGTCCCTTTGGAGAGGAGGACAATGCGGGCAGCTGGAGGGTTGATGTTAAGAGTGCCTGCTGTGAGCTGACATGAAGGATGTGGCCAGAGAGAAGGCTTAGGTGAGGCTGCAAGAGGGAGGTCTTGGCTGGTGCTTTGTTTCAAAGCTTCTTGAGCCTGGAAAAGGCTGGGAAGCTAATGGTTGTATACATGCATGGCTGGAGAAGATAAGGACCAGGCTGTGCGAGCTTCATTATTGCACTAGGCAGTCCTAACTCCTGATGGGCACTGGTGTCACAGAACTCTTCAAGGAGTCTACAAGGAATACAGAAGGTACTGCTCAGCCCCAACGACATGTACTGAAGCTTGTTGTTCTTTTTTAACGTTACAGGGATAGATTTAGGTTGGGCCTAGCAGAGCTCTTCTCCCATTGCCTATCTCCCTGCTCCCTTGATGCAGTGCAAGGGAATCAGAACAACACTGTGGCTTCCCTCCATCTCCTCAACCCTGTGTGCTCCTCAAAGAAACCAGAGACCAAAAGAGAGTCACATGCAGAGCAAAAATCTGTCACCACCTTCCACCAATCACTTCATGTCTGTGACTCATCCTGCCACAGGCCCTCAAAGGGTCATGTGTCCCTGTCACATCATCTGGTGACACGTGTGTGGAAAAGAAGCATCTGCTCCTTTGAAGGGTGCCTAAGGCACCAAAAACATATTTCAGTGCTGTGGGGTGGGATGAGAAGACATTAGCTTGCAACTAAGTGAAGTGCACACCATTTTGGGGAAGGCTGAGCCAGTGGACTGAAGTACACAGAGCTGGTTTCCTCCAGAGAGGATGCAAGTGAAGGAGTAGCAGCATATGGCAGTTCAGCTCTGAAAAGGCACTGTGGAAAATGGCACCTCCTTATTTAGCAGATCAGCTTCCTCTGTGGGTGCCCTGACTGGATTTTGTGGAAGACCTAATTCTTTCCTTGATAACTGAATGGATTTGGTCTGGAAATAGAGAATCTCACAGTGCCTCTAACTGAAGATTTTTTCTGAAGTGGAAAGGCACTATCAATTTCAAGGCAAATAACATATGTTTGAGGAGAATTTTAGGAGGAAGCATATCAAGATTTTAGGCCAAACCCTGAGAAAACATTTGGAAAGCATTTCAGAAGTAAGTAAATGCAAAAGATAGAATCATGGCGGGGGGGGGGAATGTCCATTTACATTCATCTGCTCTTTAGCTGGACAAAATCAAAGGAAAATCTTTACTTAATCATGGATGCATCTTGGAAACACCTCCAGGCTGATGCTTCAAATAACCTCCTTCCTCCTACTCTGAATGTTCTGCAGGCTGGAACAGGAACCACAGGTTGGATGAGACTGGGGCTTAGAAGAAAGAGAAATCGTGTTTGGTCTGGCAAGTTGCACATTTTATTGTCATTTTAAGCTACCTTAAGGTTGATCTCGTGCTCTGTGAGTTACCTAGAAGTCATGGAACACTACCAGGAGCTGGCAAGGAACTGATAATAAGTCACTGACTTAACTAGAGTGATATAGTTGGAATTGACCCAGAAGGCCAGCTATGACAAAAACAGCTCAGTGTAACTGACAGATTTTGTTTTCCTATGCACTTTTATGGCCACATGCAGTTATTTTTCATGTTTGAAATCAATATAAGAAGTACTGATATTCAAAGCAAAAGTTAGAGCAGGAGACATGCAGAATATTTCTTTAAATTTGATTTCACAGCATGTTGCTAGTCTAGCAAAAAATTGCTGGCCTCACCCTCCAGAAGAAAAAAAGGAAAACAAAGAGATGTTGAAATAATCTATATCCATTTGCCTTAGGCAAAGCAGTCAGGTAATGTAATTTCACTAAAAGTAGTTGAAGAAGTGATGAGGAGAAGAAATGTTCAGGAAATGGAAAGGAGTATATATTTTTCTAGAGAAAGAATGCACTTTTGGTTTTAGGGTTTGTATAGTCCACCCAAGTTCTACTTATAGGCACTGAACGACAGCTGAAGTAAGACTGGTCAAGGCTAACTAGAGAGGTGTGCTCAAAATTTGTAGTTATCTCTTGTCAGGGTGAACCTTATGTCCTCTCGTACTAGTACTGATTTTCAGCAGACCAAATTTTGAAAGGTTTCAGAACTGCCAAGGATAATGAAATGAGATAAATCTGTGGAGGGAAAAGAATCTGAGGGATCATAAAGCGTGCTGACAGTTAATTTAGTAAACTGAAAGCCTAAGGGGTACATGTGCTGCCTAGCAGTAGGAAAGAAGCCTAATTAAAAGAAAGGAAGTTTGATACCAGTCCTTCTCCTAGAAGGTAAACAATTATATGAGAAAGAGGGGCATATGGAAGGTTAAATATAAGTATTGCAGATAGTCATTGGAACTTTCAAGCGGTGAAATACTCAGAATTAAACAGAAAGAAAGGAGAGATTTAAGATAACCTTTACTGGAAAATAAAATAACTCACTGGAAAAGGTTTTAAGAAGAATAGATACATGTCAGCAGAACAGGGTGACTCTGAAATAAATTATGAATGTACCAATTATACAGGTTTTTTTGTTCTGTTTGTGGAAGCACATTCTGCATTTTATAATAGCCTATGACCAGATTTATTTTCAGTGGATCAAATGTGATTCTTTCATGCAGAAACTGAAAATGTATGAAGAGATAGCAATAATTTACACAGTTGCAACTTAGAATATGTTTCTTAATATGCAATATCCTCTAGATTAAACAGCCACATCTTCATTTGGCTTCTGGTTTGTTTGTTTACTGTCATTCAGGTATGAAAAATCTACATTTGACCGTGTACAGATGCATTTGAAAAGGCATTTGAATACCTGCACAGCTAATTAGCTGATACGGTTATGTGGACATGTTTTTTATGTACAAATAAGGAGGTGGTGAAAATGTAACCTTAAATATAATTTATTTTTGCCACTGTTTTGATAATTTGAAGAGCTGTTAGTCACTGCTTATTGAAAGCATCAGGAAAGCTTCATTTGTTGCCCACATATTCCCTGTGTTGTAACAGTTGCTCACCATCCCTGTTGTGCTGGCACACGCAGTAGTGAGTGAGGATGGAGAGCAGATGACATCAGTGCACAGACCCAGACATGAAAAGGCAGGGTCAATCTCAGCTTCTGAGCCAAGCAGCAAAGAAAGTTTGCCAGATAGGAAGGCAATTAAAGTATTGTTTCAAAAATCAATTTCGAGGCCTGTGGGGATGAGATCACAATAGCTTTGAAAGTAGGATTTAGGTAAATAAATTACAAACTATTGTTTCCAAAATGCATCCTGAGTAATCCATATTCAGTCAACTTTTGACTTTACTGCTTAGATTTGATGGCTAAAAGTAATTGGGCTGAAGGTTTGCAGTAGATAACAATTGCAGGTCAATTCTTTAGAACATATGACAATGATAGCTGATTTATATAAGCTTTTTCACATAATATAATTATGCAGATGTCTGCAGAAGGAAAAATAGACCTGGTAATGAGGAGCTGGAACTGATGCGTGGTGGGTCGATACTGCAAGACATTTATTTGGGATTGTCATAGGTTAGCACAGGGATGAAAGAGTCTTTAATAAGAGGAAAAGTATGTTGCTCTAGCAAAGAATAGCTTGGAGAGAGAGTAAAGAAACTACCCAGAAGGAAAAGAGATCTGCCAGATTATGGGAAGTAGGAAAAGATACCACAAGTGATTCCTTCACCATTTCAGTATTAGGAAAGCAGCAGAAACTAGGCTAATGGATAAAGGTGTTTTATTCATGCTTTAGAAAAAAGTGGATTTAATTTGAGGGGATCACTCATTAAAAAGTGGCATGGACATAAGAGCAGATGTCCGTAAGGGAGGTGCTCAGCAACAACTACAACACTTTCAGGAGAATTTGGAATGAATGTGTCTGTAACTCATATAAAATTCCTCCCTCTGTCTGGGAGGGGTTGACTGGGGTTGTGGAGTTTTCACTGCTCCTGTCTTTCTGGGTTGGAAATAAAGGTGTTAAGGAGTGTGAAATGGGGTGGAAATGAGGCAACATGCTGTCTATTCTCTCACCTTGTCCCCATCTTGTCCCTATAATCTGAGACTCAGTGCTCAGGAGGGCTCCTTTGTAGTGGTTTCTATATTGCTTCCTCTTCTGCCTGTTGTTTGGTGGAGCCACACAGAATCCAGTAGGTCTTGCTGAAGCTGAGGAAGCATTGGTTCTCCGTGTGCAAAATCACCACAGTCTGAAAATCTTAACAGGTTTGCATGCAAAAAGATGTTCTGCATCCTTCTGTATCGAGAATTAAAACACCTTCTTAATTTAGGTTCATGTAGTCTGTCCGTACTGCAAGACTTCATCTACAGTTTGTAGCTGTGTATTTATAACTCTTTATGACAGTCTGACAAACACACAATATCCAGGCATTCTGACACAGCTACCAGTGAATGTTCACATGATGCCTGTACATGCATTATGAAAAGTAGCTTGCTTTACTCTCATGGACTGGCGAATTAAGTGGCCCTGATTTTTCTGTCACTGTAACAAATTGTCAGTTGTGTCAAGTCAGTGGGAATACAGACTATGCTTAAAACAGAGGCAGAAGGCCAAAAGCATGAGTTTCTAGCACATGAAAAGGATATCTAGGTGGTTAGGTTTAAATTATTTTTCATAACCAGGCTTTGGTTTTGTATAAATACAATGAGTAGTCGAATTTCGAGGGTTTGGAGGAAACTGGGACTTTTTTACTGTGGTTCATAGAGAAAACATTTTAGTTTAAAATCCTTCTACTTCACCAGTCCAGGGTCAGGAAGGCTATTTGCTATTTTTAGAAAACAGCATTTATCCAGAAGCAGAAGAGGTACCACCAATTGACATTAACCCTTTCACTGGCTTCTCTTTTTCCATTTGGCTCTTGGGTGCGTGTATGTGCTTTGGAAGGGCGAGGACTGTCAGGTTCTCCATAATGACCTTGTGTGACCAAGGTATCTCCCCTCTGGAAAACAGGGAATAATGTGCTCCGTTTTTCAACTTGTACACATGTTCATACACACATTATAACTGTGCACAGGCTTATTTCCAGCTGGTCCCCATCACAAGTACCTTTGTATGAGCAGACACCTGATCAAGCTACAGACACTGGAAATTGGCATGCACGGGCTGGGTACGTGCAAAATCAGGATCTGCAGTGATCACATTTAACTTGAGAATTAAGGAGTTATGCTCTGTAATGCAAATTGCTGAATGTGTTCAGCTTGGGTAAAACAGGAAACATTTAGTAATAAATATAGCTGCCTAATGTGAATCTTATGGAAACTTCTTCCAAGATAGTGTTTAATTACAGAAATTTTCAGGTTTACATGCACCAAAGCATGGTAGATATCCACTATTTTTTTTAATAGCACTTCTGCTGTTTCAGTAAGTATCTTATCTCCATGGAGAGATCAGTTGATCTGCAGCACTGACTTTTGATGCAAGAGTGCCATACTTTAAAAAATTATGAATATGGAGGATCTTTTGTTGCTGCCAAGAGATTAAAAATAAATCCCCGAAGGCTTTGTGTGCAAAGATTCTCAAAGGACCTGTTTATCTATGGTAGTTCTGGTTGCCCAAAGATGGCTCTTTTAGGTGTACTAGCACATCATGCTTGGCATCCAGCTGGTGCTGTTGTGTCACATCTGTCCTCAGATATCCCAAGGTGTCTGAAATTGCACTGTGTGCCTCTGTGCAGGCACAAGATTCAAGCTTCTGTTTCCACTGGAAGCCAGTGAGAGCTGATTACTGATTGGACCCTCCTTGGTGCTTCCTGGCCTTGTGCTCCTGAGGGCTGCTTTTGGAGACCCATATGCATTTTGTGTTGCAGATCTCATGTCTGTCATTTCCCTGCCTGTTGAGGGGAATATATGGGTGTCTACACAGATATGCATACACATGGGGGAAAATACAACATTTTCCAGGGGAGTGTTTATATATGTTTAAGCATAGGCTTAGTACCAGTTATGCATTTACTTGGTAATGGTTTTCTTAGGTGATGTAGCAGACTGGGATCCTGATTCTGAGAGAGGAAGAGAGCTTCTTACAAGCTGCTTGTCACTTGCTAACTTATATGAAAAGTGCAGGGATTCAGCATATGCTTGAATTAGGCTCTAAAATAATGAAGTATCTGCTTTATACCATATTGGTTTTTATCCTTTTCCTCTTCCTTCACACTATAAATTACTTGTTTCTTTTTGATTTGGTAGTTGTAAGCATAAAACCACCAAGTGATTTTAGTTTATTATCATATTTTATCTCAAAACAGTACAATTTACATTTCTTAGCTGACCACAAGAGGTTTAGCTAAGTGCTTTTCTCTCTCCCACTCTCTTTCTGTAAACCCATCTGTGTTTGCTCATGTCTCATATTTATTTCACACTTTGTTTCCCTTCCAGATCATGAAGCTATCCTTTACAGCCACAAAAACATCTCTATAATGGTGACAGAGGTGCAGAAATTCATCTTATCATCTGGGTTTACTGTATAATATTGGTAGGATCTTTCCAGTTCTGTCCAGCAAGCCTTCCTGGGGCACCCTCCACTCCAGCCTCTCAAAAGCCTGAGGATGGACCTCTCTAGAACCCAATTCCATAGCCCATTCAATTCCTGTTGATTCAGTTGAAGCTAGGCCTTGTGGAGTATGATGACACACTTCAGGACAGGGTTTCTGAGACAAAATGGGGCTTCAAGTTCCTGTCAGGATATAGAAGTATTCACCAGCCAAATAAAATTTTACTGTTGGGAAGGGGACTGATTGAACTGGAGAGCAGCTGACTAATCAGAGTTTTAAGCTAAATGATTTTATATCAGTGAGCTACTGAGACTGAATGCATTAAATAAAATAAGGTCATTTCAAGTGTAAAATAAATAATACAAAAAGAATTATGCAGTACAAATCAGATTACATGCATTCCTTTCAAGCATCTTCATTAAGTAGCTGTTAGCTACTTATTTGCTGATCTTTATTCAAATTTTTAGATGCTGGTATCTGTTCTTACTTTTTACTTGATGAGCAAACAAATTGGATATGAATTCATATTTTATGAGATGTCTTTTAATTAAAAAATTTCAGGAGGAGAGAGAATGAAAGTTATTTTGTTGCCTATTTCTTCAATATATCTTTTGTGTTAACAGTAAACGTTGGTTGTTAGCAAAAAAACCAATAATAGAATAATGAAGGTTTGTTTGGAATAAATGCCCTAGGATAAGTAAAACTGAGATAGATAAATCTGGGGTGTTCTGGTGTATTGCATGATAAAAATATACAGAGCTGCTGAGCACATAAGCCTTGTGCCAGGGAATCACTTCAATGCACTGCTGTCACTGTGGAGGGAGACAAAAGGGTTTTTGTAGAGACCACGCTCCAGATTCTTCAGTGTAGTAGATAAACCTTACATTTACCAAAGTACAGGCTTGGAATAGAGCTGGAGCCCAGCTTTTTGATAGTACCTATGGAACTTCTCCATTCTGTGGTCTTTCTCATTTAGCTGAACATCCAGCCTTTTTTCCCTAACTATGCCACTTCTGCAGCGCCCTAGCAAATACCACCTGATGAGTTAGACCAGCTTATTCATCTGTAGAGCACCTTCCAGGGAGCCTCCTTTGGCAGTCAGGGAGCATAGTTGGAAAGAAAAAGAGGTGCAAAATTATTCCTACACTTGCCAGTCTCCAACTTCTTTGAGAGTGTGTCAGATCTTCTGGCAACACAAGAAAGCAAGAGCAGCTTTCCGTTGCTCAAAGTGAAATAGTCATGGATATCCTCTTAGCTGCACAATGAACTGGCCAGTCAGGTAAAGGTGGAATGAAGAAGCAACTTCCTCGACTCTGCTAGCCATTCACCATCTTGGTCACCTTCCTGTTTTCCATTGGTAATGGAATTGCCAGGGCCTGTTGCCCATTGTAGGCCTAGTTCTGAGCAAAGCCATCAGGGCAAGCACTCGGAGTGACAGTTCCGCCCAGATCTCTGACGTAACCCAGAGTGGGGTAACTGGTCTGCGTGGTTATACTGATTTTGCTGATGTTTGTGAAAGCCTATTTGTGTGTCTGCGTAGCACCCCACAAATTAGCTTCTCTCACAGAGCGCTGCAGTAGGAACCTGCAGGGGGAAGTTAAAACCAATGAGGCGACCATGGGTGAGGCCTGGAGTGAAGTGTTAAACGCCTCCTGAACAAAGCCCTTGTGTTAATTACCTCCTAACAGAGTTTTTAATGTGAGCACCACAGACTCTGCAGCTCATGGAGCCTTCCTCATGGAAGGGGAAGGCCAGCTGGCAATGAACTAAAGTAACTTGGAAATTCCTCATCATCTTTGTGATGGTAATAAGATCTAAAGCATGACAACACAGAGGAGGAAACCAGCAGCTTTGGAGTGTGCCAGAGATACTGGGATCTGGCAGTGTTTATTGTTTGTCTCACTTGCAGAATAATGTATGCCTTATGAGTAACAACATGTCCTTTTGCTGCATGAAAATAACTGCTCAGAAACAAAATCCTGTCGGTGGTGGTGATGCTGTAAAATGAATTCCATAGTGGTATTTCATCCCAATGTTTCTGTGTATTTGGTGGTGTTGCAAGTAGAATGGTGGTGAGCAATCTGGCAGAAACTGAAGGAACTCTGAACAGAAGAGAGCTTTCTCTTAGAGAACAGGACTTGTTCATTTGCTAGCCCAACTGCAAAAACAGTTAGTGAATAAATAGCCACCCTGAGCATCCTTTAAAGGTCTGGATTGTTGTCATAGTGATGATGTTATTGCCCGCTTTCACTGTCCCAAGAGCTCACCTTATTCAGCAGTACATATAAACCTATTGGGTCAAAAACCTCCAGACGGGGGGGGGGTTGGTCTTAGAATTGAGCTTCTCACACTTCTGTCAGTATAGCAGTTCTCTGGAAGTGTTACATCAGAGTGTGTCTTCATGATATCTGATCTACCAGGGTTCTCCAGCAAGATATCAGTGAAATGTTTTCATCTATTGCATACATGAATAATTAGCCTGTCAGCCTCCCTCTTGTATCTGTTCCAGTGTTTTTGAAAGGAGAGGTGATTTATGAAGGGTTCAATATGATTGTTGAAGATATTGCACATAACTGAATCAGTCATATTTTACCTGATTTTAAAGCTATGATCTTCACAGTGGAATCCATTCTCACTGCATTGCGTACGTAAGTCCATTGAAATTTTATAGAGAATAAGGGCTTAAAAATGCTAACATGCTCACTCTGTCAGCTGACTGAAATAATTGCATTAGAAAAAGTGCAAAGTTTTTGAATAATTTTGATTCATTATGAAACATTAAAACTGATAACATTATCAGATGATCCTGTAAGTGAGTGAGTGTGTTTAGTGAAGTTAAGCATTTCTCTACTGAATACAGCAATGGCAATTTAGTGGAGGGGGAAGTGGGTTGCTGGTGAGAGAAATTACAGAGATGCCTTAGACTATTTCAGGTCATTTTTGTCCTCTTCACTAACAGGGTAAGAATGTGGAAATGCATAAACTCGAACTTCAAAAGGCCTCTACCTATTTGAGGGGAAGAAATATAAACTGTCTCCCACCTTTCCAGGAACCAAAAGAATTAGTGCTTCTACACAGTTGCTGTGGCTTTGTCCTGTCAGCTTTTGTTGGGAGACTTGATGTTGCTACTACATTTGTTTAGGAGGAATTCAGGACAGAAATGTAATGAAATTGATATTTTGAAACAGAATTTTGTGTTAAATTGATATAAATACATGAGAAGTTTTTTGTTAGTCATAGTATTAATTTTTTCTATTTAATTTAGCACAAATTTTAATTTTTAATTTACTTCAAGCTGCTGCAGTATTTCGAGTTCACCAGAACTGAAAGCTGCAAAATGTAGATGTTCCTGGGTACAGACTGTGCAGAATAGAAGTGAAGGGCTCTGGGAGCTTCCCGCTCCAGGCAGCGATGGTTCTTCCTTGTGGAAATGCAAGTTGTGTACTGGGCAAAATCTGGAATACCTTATTTAAAAACATGTCTGGAGGACAGGATTCCTGAATTCTGTCCACAGCAGGTAGGGCAGGTAAGGCTTGTTATACTAAGCAGCAGTTATTAGCACTGTGTCAGTATTCCCAGTGCTCAGTGTGGGCATCATGCCATAGAGTTAAGAACCCCCCTCTATTTAGGAGTCACCTCCTCCAAGGGCTCTGGAACCACAGCCATATTAATTTTGTGCAAAACGTGTATGTCACTGTGAGTGTGGATAGGGATATTGGGACAAACAAGGCAGAAGAAGCTCTGGGAACACCAGATGTGCACAAAGAGAGTAATGAGCTAAAGTAGACAGACTTTAGACCAGGTGCTATCCTTTAACCAGAGTCTGAGACAATCCTATTGCACGTGGAGTTTTGTTTGATCCAGTTCCTCTTAACTCCAACCATGGATTAAATATATAATCTTAATGAGTCTAAATTTAAAAGGTATTCTATGAAATGATGTTAATAATTAACTAAAATCATGTTAAATTCAGAGGCAGAATTGTGTTTAAGTAGAGATGGGAATACTTTGAGGTCAATGCACAATTCACTTATGAAACACTTGAGAACAAGAACATCATCTGCAAAAAAACAATGAAAACACATAAAATCCAGTGTTTGCTAATTCAAGCTAACAAGAGAAGCAAGATGCATCTGTATACAATTTATCCTTTCTGCAAAGGATTTCATGTGGAAATTAAAAAGGCTAGATCTGCATCTAAAATCTGTGAGCAGTTAATAAGAGCATTTATTCATAGAATCATTTAGGTTGGAAAAGACCTTTAGGATCACTGAGTCCAACTGTTAACCCAGTACTGCCAAGTTCACCACTACACCATGTCCCTAGGTGCCGTCTTCAAGATCTCCAGGGATCTTGACTCAACCACTTCCCTCAGCAGCCTGTTCCAATGCTTGATAAGTCTTCTACTGAAGAAATTTTTCCAAATACTCAGTCTAAACTTCTCCTGGTGCAATTTGAGGCTATTTCCTCTCATCCTTTCCCATTCAGTCCTGTGTATCTAACAACCATTCATACAAACCTGTGAATGGCCCTGAAAGAGACACAAGGACAGGTACAGTTATTAGGAAAAGTGCCCCAGCAAATCTTATGAACTTCTGAATGTGAAACTGGGCCAAGAGTGGCATCACACAGTCAAACCTTCTTATTTCTAGTCAGAAATCTAGTTGCTATACTCTGTACGAAATCAAGCATATTAATCATGTGGGTGGGAAGCTGCTAAGTATAGAATTGCAAAAACCAGTAGAATGGATCAGAGAGAAAAGATCACTGTTAGGAGAGGACCAGAGCTCATGTCAAAATCTGCTTTTCCCCCCCCAGTGATCTGCAGACTGACTGGAACACTTGATAATTCTGTGATTTTCAAAGACACCAAAACTTGTTTGGTTTTTCATGCTTCCAGAATTTTGGCAACAGAAATGAGACAATCTGTTTAATTTCCTGGGTGAGAGGGATAAACAATGCTGTTTTAAAATACTACACAGTCTGTCACTTTTGCATTTGATAGTGCCATTCACATTGTATCTTAGGCCACCTGTGGGTGTGTAATCATGACTGGAGCAGATACTTTAAAAACTGGATTTTGATGGTTTTTATTCTGAAATACACCAATCTAAGAACAGGGAAAGAAATACTTCAGATTGGCAACTAACTCATAGTACCTTATCTGACTGGCTGATTAAACAGAATACTAACAGGATTAATCAGTAAGGCTCCTAAAATAAACTTGTGTGCGATTCATGGAAGAATAAAAACTTCACCATCTAGTGGCTGCCAGTAAGGGTCAAGGGCACCCTGTTCACAGGGCTCAATCACTGACCAAGCAAGTGCAGACAGAACACATTTTAATTTTAGGCTCTTGACACCATATACTTAATTCACGGTTGCAGTTAACAGGAACTGGATCAAACAAATCTCCATGTCCAGTCTAAGCTTCCCAGAGTCTGGGAGGTACAGCTCTGCTCTGAAGTCTCTTCCCTTTAGCACATCACCCACTTGGTACATATCTGCAGTCTGTTCAGTTGCTCAGGAAATATGAACTGAGGATGAAAGCACATTTTACAAATCTGTTTTTCTTGTAACCAACCGAGGGTTAATTCTCCTAAACAAATAAAGCATGGTTTGAACATGACGCTTTGTTTTAAGTAAAATACTATAAGTATTCTGGGGGGGAAAACTTTCCTGCCTAATCCTTGCAGTCTCTGCTTGTTTTTTATTGGTAGTTCTGTTTAAGTGAAATACATGTTTTAGGACCTTTGTGAAATCTTGAAGCTTGCTAGCCTGAACAGAATTCTGTAATTCTGGGTACAATGCAAAAACAAGTGGTGCTTCCTCTGCCTGTATTTTACCTAGCGTGTCTGTCTTTGTCTGCTGTGCCACTGAAATGTGAAAATAGCTTTATAGAAATAATGGTTCGATTCTATTTAGGGTACAAAGATAAATGGGCACTGAAAGCTTGTGGAAGTGCAGAATAAGATTGGGTTTAGCTATGAAGATACTTGTAAGGATCCCATACCTTCACGTAGGTAGTTGAACCGAATTTCCGATTTCTTAAAGATGTCACAATGTTTATACTTTCACTACAGAACTCTGGCAAGTGCAGTGACACAAGGTAACTCATAATCTGTCTAATGGAGACAAATAGCTATGGATGCATGTCAGAATAATTAATGTTGAGTCAAGTTAATTTTTTCATTTAACAAATTGAATTGTTTCAGCTAATTATGTAGTGTGGCATAAATGTGATGAGGGATGCTCAGAGAAGAAAATTATTACTTTTTTCCTCCACTGAATTAATGAAAATATTAAGGAAAATGTATGCTCAGAGAATGCAACAATGTCCAGCTTCACATGCTGAATTTTCCAGCCTTCATTGCAGCATGAGTCTGCTGGGCCTCTTGGACTGCCTAGTTCAGTGTCCTCCTTAAGACCCGCAAAATGCTCTCTGGAGAAGACTATCTTGGCTATTGTGCTCCATATCTATACAAGAAACCTGTTAGATGGGGACATCTCAGCTAGATGTGTAAGGTAGTGTCACTGCTTCCTGTTACTCTGATGAAGAAACAGACAAAATGAAGAGCTGTTCAAAATTCTAGTACCTTTTCAACTTCTTTGGCTATAGCTTTCCCTAAGCAGGGGCTTAGGAGGTAAGGGTACCAAAGTTTACTGATAATAAATACAGAAATATGTAAAATTTGACAGTGTCCAAGTTGTAGTTCCCCTGAAAGGAGGGTGTAGTGAAGTGCAGTTCACTCTCTTCTCCCAAGTACCAAGAGACAGGACAGGAGGAAATGGCCTGAAGTTGTGCCGGGGGGGGTTTAGATTGGATTTTACGAAGCATTTGTTCACTGATAAGGTGGTCAGGCATTGGAATAGGCTGCCCGAGGAAGTGTACAAGTCACCATTCCTGGAGGTATTTAAAAGACTGTAGATGTGGTGCTTTGGGACATGGTTTAGTGGTGGACTTGGCAGTGTCAGGGTAACAGCTGGACTCAGTGATCCCCTAAGGGTCTTTTCCAACATAAATGATTCTAAGATTCTGTGATAATGAGTATGTAGGGAGCCATAATCATGTTCAGTGTGGACAAACTCAGAAGCTAATTCCCCAAATCCCATGGAGTCTACCTTCTAGGCTAAGCTGCATCTGTTTTACCACATCCTCCCAGTCTTCTTTTCAGTTTTGTTTTGTTGGGGTTTGGTTTGGTTTGTTTTTAAATGTGTGTATTTCTCGCACCCCATCTGTTTTGCATTTTGTAAGTCTCATGGGCAGGTGCTCTCCTCTCCATGTTTCCACAGTGACTGGCAGGGATTCATTATTGGGAGTCCAAGTTCTACTGGACTGTAATAAGTACAAGAGTAACCTGAATCTCCTAATCCTCTTGGTCCACAGTGTTAGCTGTAATATCACCAAATGTGTGCATGTGTAAGGTTTAGTACTAAAGTGATTGTGTGTGCTGTAATTTATAAATCACGTCACAGTAAGAAGTGCTTTGATCCCAGGCAGCAGTGTCAGGTTTCAGCACATCTCTGACTAGAAAGGGCTGAGCACTGCAGAACAGATTCATTGACTCAGCTCTCATTGCAATTGAGAGAAAACATCTTGTGGTCACCCTAATATATGTTTCATGTTGGTGGCTTTAAATTATGACACAATTACCTGTTCTCTGTCAAAATGTGTTTCATTTCACAAAGGAAATCTTAAAACATTAATTACTAAAAGGTCTCATGGCTTCCTCTTGCTCTACTGTAGCATAAATGTAAACCTTCAATACTTTGTAATTTACAGCAGCGTTAAAAAGAGACTGCTCCCGAAATCACGGAATAGTTGAAGTAGAAAGGGACCTCCAGAGTTCACCTGATTTATCTCCCACTGCTCCAAGTGGCATCAGCTAGAACAGGTTACTTGGGACTGTGTCCAGATGGGTTTTGAATATCCCCAAAGATAGAGACTCCACCACCTCTTTCAGCATTGTGTCAGTGTTTGACCACCCTCAGAGTAACAGTTTTCTTCTGTGCAACTGCACAGAGAATTCTCCCTGTTCTCCCCCCTGGCTGTCTGCTTTAGCGTGCACCCTTCAGAGCCACCTGGTCAGGCTGGTTTCTCAGAAGAAGTGTGAGCACTCTGCCCATGGCACTTTCCTGTACCCTCATTTATGTGCACACGATTTCTGTGGCCACCCTTCCTCAGGAGGTCTCTCCTGGCCAAGGCACCCAGCAGTCTCTGCTCCACCACTACCTCCCTTTCATCACTGTTTTCAAGCTCTCCTCACCAGGCTAGTCAGCCAGTTGGTAGGGATGATTTTGCTTCGTTTTTCATTCTTATCCAAGGCAACTTGAGACCAGGGGAGCCACGTGCAAAGTCAGATGTGACTTAGATGCAGCAATACTGATAGAATGGGATAATGAGAAATATTTGTGTGAAGAGCAGTTCTGGAAGCAGGCAAAGTGAAAAGGCAGTAATCAGGGAAATAGCCCTCTCTCGACTGAGGAAATAATTCAGCAAAAAGAAGACTATGAAGCAGTTGTGTGCTTCTGACATTTATTGAATCTTTAAAATCTTTGATGAGAAATACCTGTATTTTGAAGATCTCAGCTGTCTGCTATTGACGGAATGTGGCTGAATTTGTGTGTGTGTGTGTAGATATATACATGTGCATACATAGGTGGCCAAAGAAAGTACTTCTTAGCGAATAAAATTTTTGACTATACCTAAGAAAAACCCAGAATCCACACTATGCATGACCCACCCTGTATATGGTCCTCAAACTGAAATATTCATATAGCATTTCTCCCACAGCACTTCGAAATTATGAACAACAAATATAGAGTCAAATTCTCTCCTTCATCCCTGTGATGGGCAGCTTATTCCAGACTGTGTTTTAATAGTCTTTCATGCACCCATGTGTCAGATTAAATAGTAGAAATGCCAACTGGATGATAATGTAGTATCATTTCTGGAAGTATTGGCTTTTAATGTTAATCTTCAATGGTATGCTTTACTGCAGGCATGTGCATACATTAGATAACCCCAGCATGCAGAGAATATTTTAAGACACACATAATTTCGAAACACCCTTTAATATTTAGTGAAAGTCATGATACATTCCATGCACATAAGATCAGAAGCAGACCTTCCAGGCTTGTTTTACTTCTCAGGATAGATGCCAAATTGGGAGCCCCCAGTATTTTGTTTTTCTATAGGACAGTTAAAGTGGCACCACAAGCTGTTCCACTGACATCTGAGCCTGGTCTTGGGCAGCCAGCTCACAAGGTGGAAGTGCCAAGGAGAATAATAAATACAACTATCTTCATATGCTTATCTTTTCACCTGAGATTAAAAATGAGATTTCCAAAACAAATGTTGCCAACTGTTATGGATTCTGGGATGTTGAAGTGTGATGTCAGAAAATTCACTTTAGTTACTAAACTCGAGCATCTGGTGCTACCAGCAGTGTCCAAAATCAACCTGTTAAACCACAAGCAATATTATTTTCTACTTCTATAGCTACTTCTCTCTCACTTTCTATTTATCCACTGATGATTACAAAAAAAGAAAACAAAAGGAAAAGCTGCTTCCTTACATTTAAGCAACAATATTTTATAGCCACAAAATAAAAGATTAACCCTCTGTAATTCAGAGATTTTATAGCGAACAACATGCTAGATTTTCACATTGAGCTAGCTGCTGCTTAGAAGGAGGAAGAAGTGCATGTAAGATTAGATTCAAAACAGTTCTGTGAAATGTATCTGGCCCCTTTATGCAACAACCTGCTACACGGGGGAGAGGAGAAAAACAAATCCTGGCCTTGATGTCAAAACAATGTAAACTCCTTTTAGTATGTTGACTTCTGGAACAAGTGAGGCATGAAAACAAAAGCGCAGAGCCCTCAGTAGTGACAGTGAATATTTTATCTTACCAAGAGAAAGCAACAAGAGACCAAATCCTTAAAGCATATGCTGTGCTGACAGTGCGCACTCGCTGTGACAGTAATGGTATTTGCAATCCCAGCTGCACTCGAGCCTGTGCTGTAAAAGCACCCATTCCTCAGAGTGCTTGTTGCCCTTTACTGGCCCTTAGCCACATGAAGGAGCTTTTCTCTGTTGCTCATGTTGCCCTGTAGAAACAAATGTTTAAACAATTATTTCTCTTCCCCAGAGTGAAACTGGAGAGATTTTGGCATCGTTAGCTCTTCTGAAATCTTCACAATGCTGAAAAGTATCTTTAGGTGACTTTTAGGTAGCTTTTTGCACATAAACCAACCATTCCCTGGCATTTTACAAATATCTAATATAAGTGTTGCTCTGAAATTCAGGGACTGGATCCTCATAGAAATGTTGAAGCAAAAGTACCACTGTTACTGCAGTGTTGTTGTTTGAGAGTAGTTGGTGAGAGTGTTTAGAGGGTGATTCAAGGCTGTGACTAAAAGTATTCACCACTCTCTGTCAGAGGTCATTTTAACCAAGTCTAATGAGCTAAGAGTTAGTGAGCTGATTAAAGATAAAGGAAGATGCTCCTCTGGGAATGTGTTTGAATGTGTTTGAATGTGTCTTCTCTAGTTTTTCCTAGCACCCATTTGTTTGTTGTTCTCTCCCAGTTGAGGCATGAAATTCAGAGGGAATGGAGAATATTACTTATAAATTATGGAGTTACTGCCTCATGATTACCATTCTGTCATCAAAAATGTCAGTTTATCCTTCACTAGTGTCTTGGTTTGAAAGACAGGTGTCTGCTAAGGAAGGCAGGAGCCTCCCTTGGAATGGCAGATGCAACCCCCTTCCTTCCGAGTTATTATAATTTTGAAATCAAGGGGCTTTTAGGCAAAGATGTGGGAAATAGGAATAACAGTTCTTTACTATTATATATCTGTATGTGTATAACCAGTCAAACAAACAACAATAACTATGGCAGTAACAGCAAACAATCACAAACCCAGTCCCAGCCTTCTTGGCTGTCAGGCCCTTTCCCCTCGGGTGCAGTTCCGCTCGCAGCCGGCAGGGGCGCTGGCGGCTCCCGGTGAGCAGGGCAGGTGCGATGGTTCCCCCGCGGCTGCAGGGGGCGCTCCGGCGTGAGCTCAGGGAGCACGCGGCACTGGTGCCCTGGGATCCTGGGAAGGGATGGGACGAAGGCTTCACAAACCCCTGGACAGCTGATCCCAGTGTCCGGCTGGATCCTCAGGAACAGCAAGCTGGAACAGCAGGTTGGAACGTCAGGGACGAGCACAAATCCCAGGTGGCAGACGAGATGTATCCAAACTGCGGAGCTGTGGTGGGAACCCCCCCCCTGGAGGTCCAGGCAGGCAGGGTGAGCAGGGCTACAATGTAGCGAAGGCTCAAAGCAAAGGTGGGGGCAGGGCGGCCACGGCCCGGCTCCCAGAGGGGCAGGGAAGGTGGGCTTGGGGTCCCGGGATTTCTCTGGCAGAAGGAAAAGCAGCCGAAGGAAGCAGCTTCCCTCTCAGTCCAAACGCTGGGGACTGACTGTCCACACACCCAGGTGAAGCAAGAGTAGCCAGATGCACCCCAGCCTCAGTGGGTAGGTCTTTGTTTTTCTTGAGTATCCAGCAGTTTGTCCCCTAGCAACACATGTGTGGAAATTTCCTTTAACAGAAAAAAAACCAGGAGAGCTCCTAAAACCCCAACAACTAGTCAGCTCTTTCTCAGTTTCTCCATCCTCTGCTTAAAATTGTTCCCCATCACTGCATCCATTCCCAGCCCAGGTCTTTGTGTGGAGACCCAGTCATCTTAGACTGACTTCTTGTTTCCTACTTCATATTTGAGCAATTTGGGAAGTTTTGGGTGATTACATGGTAGCATTTCAAGACATCCACTGGGATTGCTTTGGAGAGATGGTAAGGTAGCAGTGTGGATTGTGTTGTGTTAAAGGAGGGATAAGCAGGAGGCACAAATTAAATCCTGGAATTATACATAATTCCTTCTAAATGTGACCAGTTGGGTTCTGCACTATCCAGAAGTCAGAGCAGCAACCAGGTCACTTCCAGCTTGTCTTCATTCTGAGGTTTGGTGCCCTGTTTCAGAGCTGCTGACAGGCTGCTTGGAACCCTGTCCACAACTGCAGCCAAGTCCACAGCAGAGTTTCTAGCAGTTCCAGGGTCCCAGGCAAGCTCTGGTTTCAGCTTAGACTCAGCATGCCCTCAGCTCCCACATATTCATTGCTATTGCTACCTAGGCTTGGTGAATTCAGGTTGGGAATTACCCACATTTCTGCCATCACATTTCTGACTGTACTGTAAGTGTTCATTTTATCCTCACCCTATAGGCTTTTTGTAATAGGAACATAATGTAGAGGGGCCAAAATAATCAAAAAAATATTCACTACTAAGTTTTTTTATTAAGTTGCTAAATCGTAAATTGCCATTTATCCAAGTGACTAGATTTCTCTTCTAGTATGCACTGATGTCCAGGATATAGCTTGACCTCTAGAAATTTCTGAAAATGGTAATACACTGGTTTTGTTTCCATCCAATCAGTTACTAAACCCTCCAGAAGTAACCGCATGGCTGCTGACCTGATTGTAGCATAAGTTCTTTCCCCAAGCAACTATCAAGCAAAGATAGTCCTAAAATAATGGGGCAAAAAGTAATGCCATCGAGAAGAGTTTCGTGGGAGTGAGAGGATAGGATTATTATCATTTAAGAGTGCCCTACTTTTCTTGTAACTTTAAAATTCTGTTTTACAGATAGACTTCATGGTCAAGCTCCAGATGCTTTTGTTTGAGTAGCCTCAACCTCCCTATGGACTCAACAGATGTACCACGAAATGGCATTGCTCACTGGGAATGCAGATCCTGAGTTCAGCTCCTGCTCCTTCAACAACTTGGAAAACCTGTGTGAAGTGCAAACCAAGAAAGGATTCTTCTACAAAAAGGCCAAACTTCTGCATCCTGGAGAAGACTTGTGCTGCCTAGCTCGCTTGGATGACCGGTCCAGGTTTGTGATCATCAATGTGGGTGGTATTAAGTACAAAGTTCCCTGGACCACCTTGGAGAATTGCCCCTTGACCAGGCTTGGGAAGCTAAAATCTTGCAACAATTATGATGAAATCATGGACATCTGCGATGATTATGACGTTAGCTGCAATGAATTTTTTTTTGACCGTAATCCTAGTGCCTTCAGAACGATTATGACATTCCTGACAGCTGGGAAGCTGAGGCTTCTCAGGGAGATGTGTGCTCTTTCGTTCCAGGAGGAGCTTGTGTACTGGGGGATAGAAGAGGACCACCTGGAGTGGTGCTGCAAAAAGAGGTTGCGACAGAAAGAGGAAGAGGCAGCTGAGGCCAGGCTGTTTGAAAGGGAGATGGTATTTAACGAAGCTACGCAATGTGCCTTCCAGGACAACAGCCGACTGAGTTTGTGCATGCGGAAGCTCAGGGATATGGTGGAGAACCCCCACTCAGGGATCCCAGGAAAGATCTTTGCTTGTATTTCAATCTCTTTTGTTGCCATCACTGCTGTCAGCCTCTGCATCAGCACCATGCCAGATGTCAGAGAAGAAGAAGATCGAGTAAGTGCAGCTTTTCTTGGGGTAAAGTGTGTTTTGTATTGTTGTCTCCTCAGGGAAGGTGACAGGCAAAATCACTCCAGCAGATATGCAGGTATTGTGTTCAGTATATATGATGTGGAGGACTGGCTGGGTAGAGCACATATTGTCACTTAAAACTGAGGGAAGATTGGGCCAAATTCTGCCCTGCCAGCCCAGCTTAGATAGTTCACACCAGCAGATAGCCTTACCCAACAGATTTGTTTTCTGACATGTCTAACCAGACGAGAAACTAGCTACTCCGGGGATAAAAAACAGCCTTTCTTGTGCCTTAATGTTTTGAGGTTAGGTTTAGAGCTAACAGATCAATTTTCCCTAAAGGTACTTCAATAATTTGAATGAATTCTCAGTGCACCAATGTAAAAACCACATCTAAAGTATTTTGATGCTATAGGGTGATGTAAAGGCCAGGGAAGCTGAGGCAGCAACTTAACAGCAGAAACAGAGCAATTGTCCCAATTTTCAGACCTGCTTAGTATTCTCAAGCGTAAGCTGTGGATGATTCATGCCCTTGAAAATCAAGTATTACAGATATTTTGTTTATTCTTTAGTTCATCAATTTCCTAAGGGTTTAGTCCCTTTTTTGTGCAAGCAGTTCACTTTCCTAGGATTAATTGTATGTGAGTAAGAGCTCATCTGAAAAATGGTAGAGGAGGACATTCACATTTTCTTCACATACATGATGAAATGCAGTCTAAGGGGTTGGGGATGTTTTGAAGAATTCATGCCCTCTGTAGTTTTACCCAAGTCCAAGCTTGACACTAAGTGTTTGGGCTTATTTCCCAGCCCTGTGGTCATTAAATGTGGTTGTGAATTTCAGCTACTAAGACAGTACTTCACCCCATGAAGTGCTGCCTCTGAGCTGAAGGCTGAGCTCTCCTAGAAGCAGCTCTTCCCATGTGCTGTCACCCAGGGGCTGGATGGTTTGTGCCCCACTGCCACGTGCAGAAAAGAGGGTGATCATCCACAGACCGGAGGCATTTACTGTTACGTCACCTTGAAAGTAAAATGCACGCTGATGGAAAATGGATCCAGCCACTCCAGAGAGACCCCTGTGTCTGACTGAGCACCCTGCGTACAGTTAAACCCACCCTTTGCTTGTGAGGTCTGCTCAGGTTACATCTCAGCAGAGTAGTTTGATTTGGAATCAGACTCATTTAGGAGCAGCCGGGAAAAAAGATAAAACATTTGGTATGTTGACTGAGATACGATTTATTATCAGATCTTTATTTTAAGGGCTTTTTCTGATTTAAAATTTGAGGATAGTAGTACTGGGGACTAGTTAACACTATGTTGTCCTAATAACTTTTTTAAAAATATCATTTCCAAAACACATGCCTTTTACTGTAATTAACTGTCAGGGCTCCAGTATCCTGAATTCTAAGCACAAGGGATATTTTACTGTTGAAAACTGAGATGTATTTAGTGTTTAATTTTTCCTAAGTTTAAATGAGAGCTGAACAATTGCTTTTAGAATTATGAGAGTTTAGAAACCTAATGGTTTTACTAATGGTCTGAACATAAATAGGGACTCATAATAATAGGCTAATAATGTTTTTGGGGTGGCACAGGATAGTAATGAGGCTAGAGCAAGCATATGAGAGAAGCATGAGTTTCTTGGTAAGCTGGAACCATTAGACGGAGCACATTTTCATAGTCAAATGCAAAATTGTGCAAGAAGGATGAATGCAGGCTTGCACTTGTAAAAGCAGGGACTCTGGTTCCCAAAACAAGGCTCTGTATAACATTTAGGGTACAAGCAACCATTGATTCCTATTGCAGCATAAAGTCAGAAGGGTTAATGCCATCCTTGAATGTCTAAGCTGGGGAGTATTAATTAGAAGCTGGAAGATTTTTTGTGCCTGTATGCAGCATTGGTGAGACTGACACTAGAATACTGCAGCCGGTTCTCACATTCATATTTTTAACAGTGTTTTGAAAAATTGGGAGACGGTTAAAAACCTGTAAATCTTAGGCACCTATAGAAAATGCCATACAATAAGACACTTGAACATTTCAGTTGATTTAGATTATTGGAGGGAAGGTGAGTGGATTAGGTGCATAAGTGGTTTTTTTATGAGGGGAGAACTGTATCATCTAAAAGACCTTTAAATTAAGCAGGGGGATAAAAATTAAATCCTTATAAATTCATATGGGAAACTATATGCCAGTATTTAATACCAAGGTGATTAATTACTGGGACAGACTAGGAAGAGAATTAGTGAATTTTGTACTTCTAGACATTTTCAGTTAAAAGCTCAGTGCCCTTTTATTTAGCATTCAGCTAAACAGACTCTACTTCAGTGAAAAGAAAAACATCAGTTGTAGATCAAGTTACAAAGGTGAAATTCTTGCAATACAGAGAAGATCAGAATAAATTATCCAACATTCTTCTGTGCCCTTAAATTCTAAAAGCACAGAGCTCCTGCAAATAATCTTTGTTCTGCTCTTTGCACGGGGAAGGTCTGTGGACAGACTGGAAATGGTTATTTTGTTTGAGACAAAGGTGGCTCTTGTGCACAGGGGACTGGTGAAGGATCACTTCTGCAAGGCAAGGAGTGCACACCTGCCCACATGGAATCACTTGTAGGGTCTGGGACCGTGGCTGCAGACTCCCCTGTGTGTACTCTCTCTGTGGCTTAGTAAGCTCTTCAAGTAACAGGTGTGGAGAGAAGAGAGCTTTTGTGAATTCAAATTCATGGTAATCATCCTGAGCTGTATCCCTGGTATCTAGATTAAAATTTGTGCCCAGGGATAGCTCTTAGGTCTGGCTTTGCAGTCTCCTAACAAGCAGAAAAAGTATGTGCATCCCTCCTGACTGAGGAACAAATAAATACTAAATGCTCTTTCAAAGACACACCATACTCAGTGTGCACATTTTCCAGGCTTTCTGGCTGGCATTCCTGTTGTTACGGTTCTGTGTCAGGGCTGTCTTAGGTGCTGTGGCTAGCAAACAGTGGCCTTTTCCTTGAGCTGGCGTTACTACAGAAAACAAAAGCTCTATGTGCCATCTATCTGTCCTGTTACTGCTTCAGGGAAAGACAGAGAAGCCAATCATGAGAAAAAACCATGCTGGAGAGCAATTTTCCATGCCCTGATCCTTTAATGCCATCCAAATGGACCAGCTGTTACACCCAGTGATGTCCTGCAGAGGTGTTAACGACCTCACACAAGATGTTAAGTGTGGGACCTTAGAAGTAATTACCATGTGGGTGAGGAAATTATTTTCCGTGCTTGCCTATCTCTTTTAAAATAGAGCAGAAGACTCAGTCATACACTCTGTTAACTTTATTAGCTGCTCCAGGTATTCTGGATGACAGTGGCAATCCCTAGTGGTTTAACAAGAGTGGGAAGGCTCATGCTCCCCTGTACTGTAGATGTCTTGTTCTTCATAAAGGTCACCTTGATTCACCTTGAGTGTTACTCTTTTTTGGAAGTAGTATCGTGTATTTCAGATGCTGCACAATTGTCAGTAGAGTTAACAGAATCAGATCCTGAACTACTTTTCACTTACCAAAGTAGGATATATATTTAGTCTTTTTTTTTTTCTCATTTAGCTTTTATTTACTGATTAAATTAAGTAAAATCCACCAATCCAGCCATGTGTATAATAGCTCCTTCTGGAAATTTCAGGAAAGGGGCACTTCAAGTATGTGAAGAAAACAAACATTTGAAGACAGTCAGGTTCTTCCATGTAAAGTAACAAGACAATGCTAAACTTTTTATTTCAAAATTTTCAGAATGGGAGATTTCAATGCAAGATTTAGATTTAACGGTGAAGTCTCCTATAAAGGCAAAATCTGCTGAGACAAAATCATAGCAGGAGCCTTCAGGCACCAAGCTCTTTCAAGACCACCTCAAAAGTCATCTCCAAGACATAAAAATAGCCAGAAGCACAAGAGTATCCTCAAGGCATTTTAGGCATATGCTACCTTCCAGTGGACTTCTCACCGCTCTAAACAAATGGCAGGCATCGAGTGACTCAAAGAATGCAGCTAATACATCAGAGAAGTCTTAAACCAGTCAGGGATACATTACAGCAAAAGCTTTACACACACAGTAAGAGCTAAGCAACCAAAAGACATTGAGAGATTCATCTGAAAGCCAGATGGTCATCATACTAAACTCTTCATTTTTTCTTGGTGAAAGCAGAAATGTCAACCATTTCTATCTGAAGAAGAATCTTCTCTTTTAAGACAGCAGCCTTTGTCATCGCAGAAGAAAAGGTAGAATTTAGAGAATAATATCAAACATTCTGTCCTGATTCACAAAAGCATTTATAGGCCTGAGTCCCCCTGAGCTCAGTCATTTGTAGCAGCACAGTGCAAAACAGGAGAAGCAGATCAGAGAGTTCATTCTTCACCGTGCTTCCTGACGGGTTGGGAAAAGCTAGCCTAATTAAATATGCTGTGATAGGAAGTTACAGTTCAATAACCTTCAGTTGAAGAACATTACAACAAAGAGAGAGACTTATAAATAATGAAGTTAATAATAGCTCATAGAGAAGCCAAAACTATTTAACCTTCTAAGCTCAGTTTGCACACTGTGCTTCAACTTCCCGTAATGGTGAGGATGGGGAATAGGTAAATTGTAAATGTGTATTTTAAACAATCTTGTGACTAAAGGTTTCATTTCACAAAGGTACACACAAAAAGTAATCTCAGACAAGGTTAAGAGAGTCTTGTATAATGATTCTCAATAGCTTTTCATAGACAAGCTGTTCTGTAAGAGGCTGAATGAGCAGACAGTGAGGGTTGACTGAAAACTGTCTGAATGATAATGCCCTGAGCATGGTGGTCAGTGACACAAAGTCTTGTTGGAGGCCAGTAACAAACACTGTGCCTCAGGGGTCTATACTTGGTCCAGTCCTGCCAGACTTCTTTATTAGTGGCCTAGAGGATGAAGCAGAGTGTACCTGCAGTGAGTTTGCTGATGACAAACTTTGGGCAAGTGACTGATAGGCCAGACAGTTGTGCTGCTGTCCTGAATGGCCTTGACAGGGTGGGGAAACAGGCTCAGGAAGCCTGTGGACCTCAGCAAGCTCAGCAAGGAGAAATGCAGAGTCCTGCATTCCCGGTGAGGAACAGCCCCACATACCAGTACGTGTTGGGGGCCACCCAGATGGAAAGGAGATTGGTAGGAAAGGACCTGGGGGTCCTGGTGAACACCAAGTTGACCATAAGCCAGCATTGTGCCCTTGCTGCAAAGCAAGCTACCAGTGTCCTGGGCTGCATCAGGCAAAGTGCTGCCAGCACACGAAGGGAGGTGCTCCTTCCCCTCCACTCAGCACTGGGGAGGCCACTCCTGGAGCACTGTGTCCAGTGCTGGGCTCCTCAGTGCAAGAGAGATACAGACATGCTGGACAAAGTCCAGTGGTGCTTGCTGTCCTAAGATGGCACTCTGTTTGAGACTCTGGAATTACTGGAGAGCTCATTTTTATGACATTGTCTCTTTTCTGACTGTTCAGTTATTGTTCTACATGTGATACTGAGATCTTGATATTAACTTAGGGCCACATGTGATGCATAGATGGTTTATTTTCATGAATGAAATATTAATAAAATTGCAGCTTGTGTTTTTGCTTGCTTTGTGGAATAAACTGTTCTAGAAATTACAGCACAGTCAACAAAAAACATGTATTTTGAAAAAACCTCTCTGCTGATGTTACAGATAACTATTTATAGTGTACAGGCACTGAGGGTGACTTTTTATAAAAAGAATCTTGGGGAATTGGACTAACTAATTTCCCTGGGGATCATCGGAGAATTTGTTTTACCACTCTCAGCTCTGCTGTTTAAATGCAAAAATCATAAGCTGTAACAGTATCACCAGTTTTGGCATCTGATCTACTGTACTTGCACCCTATATTGTTAATTTGCATTTTGTGTCTGCTCCAGACTCTTCAGGCCACAGCTGGCTGGAGGCCAGGGAAAGACCAAATGACTCAGTAGCAATTGTCACCTGCCTTTTCTATATTATGCATAAGGAAGTTCCTGTAGGCACATGAGATTCATACTCAGTTTCACATTCACATGTCCTTGCTTAAGGGATGTAGGACTCGGAGAACTGCATAACTCTATTTCAACTAAAAATAAGGTGTTTCTCTTTTTTTTTCCTTTCATAAGCTTAAAGTAGGTTTTCTCCTCAGATAGTACTTAAATGAAAATGGTAACACATGCTCTGAATTACAAACTTTGATGGCATCCTTTACCCACAGCTTCAGTAATCAGCAACAAGCAAATGTTTGCTTTCTTGTTGAAGTTCTCAATTGGCCTCAGGTAGTTCCATCACCTGTTCTGTGTAGTCCTGCCCTTAGATTGTGAATGCTTTTGGACAGAATGTCTTAAACACAATGTCTATGGCCATCATAATAACAGAAATAAAAACTACATCTACCTGCTGTTAAAGTACATGGGCACCTTCCTCATGCCTCACCTGTGAGATACGTTTCTAGGCAAGGAAATTCTTTTTGCAACTTAGTTCATGCTGAATCCAAACTGAGGAGTAACTGCAAAGTTCTCAAGTCTGAGTCATTGCAGCATGGTCTTCAGCTCCTCTCTGATGGTCAGAGACATCTGCTATGCAAGTTGTCTGTCAGACAGCTCAGGTTTGTTGAAAGCAGTGGGAAGTGATGAGGTTTGGTTTTGGTCAGTGATGTTGCCTTTGTGTGTCACACAGACAGCATTAAAATCATGAAGCCGAGAACCTCTGTGCTGCTCAATCTAAACCTTAAATGTCAAGTTCTGTGGGGCTTTCTGAGAGGTGTGCATCTTTTATCTGACATGTGTGTGACCAATGGCAAAACATTCTTCACAAATACCAGGAAGTGCTGATCATGTTCTTTGATCATTTTCCTGGGATCTGTCTGTGAGCCATCTGAATGATACAGTCCCTAATGTAAAAGAATACATTTATTTGTTTTTGCTTTGTGGATCTGAATCTAAATCCTTTCCTGGCCATCCAAATCCAGCTGTTATATGGAGCATATCTCGGTATCAGTTTATTTTGCCGAGTTCAGGATTGCTGTATTCGCACACTGAGGAGACACATTGGGTACTGTGAGTCCCCAGCATTGCTGCTGCACAACTCACTGCCCTCTGCACCAGCTCTGCCCACCACTGCCCAGGACCCCCACTGCCTGCAAACCCCCTGGTCAAATAGCAAACCATGTGCCAGCTCTGCCAGCTCTTTTACGAAACAGTCCTTCCCCTTTGCAAGGCTGCCTTAAGCTGCTAACAAATACAAAACCTTTGAAGGAATGATTGGTTATTCTTGGTATTGGTTGTGTGGACAGAGTGCTGCACAACAACTGGCTGTATTTAGTCATGACTACATTTGGAGAGTTCTCATCATTTCTTCTCCTTGGCTTGCTTGCTCCTCGGGGGAGAAAAAGAAATTGCTTTCTGCAGTCCTCCCACCCCAAAAATCCAGCCTTCCTGCTTCACTGAAGCTGTCTAAACTTTAACAGACATACCTGGTTGTTCCGTCATGGCAGCTGCTTCAAGAGAAGATAAAGGAAGCTTGGGTTAGGAGGAATGTTGTATTTTCTTTCACTAAGGATTGCCCTTAGGCTGGGGGTGGGGACACAGCACTGTGTAGCAGGTTTACACAGAGTCCCTTAGTGAGCCTGCAGACCTTCTGCTCAAAACTCCCCTTCTCAGCAAAGTCACCGCCTGAGCTGTCCATGCCTGTCTCCTCCCAGCCATGGGTCTCACTGCAGCACCTTTTATTGGGCTGCTTTTCTCAAGTAAAGAGAGAAATCCTTATGGGTCAAGGAGCTTCCCGGGAAGATTTTGAGGACAGTAGGTTACAGTAGAGACTTTGGGAGCCACCTGAGATTCTCTGCAGTGTTTTAGGCTTAGAAGTAAAAAAATGGAGAGTGTTTCTCTGCACTACTTGGGAACAAGGCAAGAGCTGACTAAGATAAAATTATTTTTGACTTGTTAATAACTTTATTCTGTGCCAATGAACTCTTTCAGTCTGCAGGATATCTTCTCATGAATAAATAGCAAGCTTAGGTCTTCTTTTAAATATTATATAAATATGCTGCAATGTAACATTAGTGCTAAATAATTAAACAGCTAAAACTATTTCATAAAACTTTGTCACATTGTTAACTGGTTTACATTTGGTGCAGTGTGGCTCCCCCAGCAAAGTATGCTCCATGTTTAATTTCTTTTAATATCTCTCTGGTTCCACCACGATAAGTAACTGTGCCTACCAGTGGGTTTACTCTCCAGAAACTTCCAGGTAAATCATCCAGGGAGTTTCTGAACCAATCTCACAATAATAGTCGCTTGGCCTTCGACGTTTGTAAAATTACTACAGCTACTCATCACAGCCTAATATCCTGGGCTACAGCACAGCTCCTCTATTCCGTAGATTGCTCCACTGCCTTTTGCAGGGGAGCTTGGGTGCTGTGCTGTTATTGAGTACTGTCCCAGTGTTCTGAAAGAGAGAACTCTTTGTTTATTTGAAATGAAAATATCATCTGGAAAATTCACTTCAGAGCTCCAGGATATGTTGCTATCAATTCTGGAGGTTTGGAATGAAAGCAAGCAGGCAGATTTACATTTGGCTACACCTCATATAGCTAGGCTGAGGTAATGAGCTGATTCATGTGTACGGCACTTAGAAGAATTGCATTAAATCATTCAGCATTATAAATGCTTTCATTTTCATTGCCTAGAGTGGGACAATGGAGATGAAATAGAAGAGATTTTGAAACTGGGGGATTTTGCAGTATCCATGGAGACATTTAGATTCAAGACAAATTGAGTGGTATACAGATGGAAAAAAAATGGTTATAAGATTTTTTGCAAAAGTTTTTAAACAAAGGCTTGAGAAAGGACCAGGAGAAAACTATAAAGCTGTTGGATTTTCTAACGGTAAGCATGATATTAGTTCCAAATAAAAATATCAAAAAGATAGTACTGGGTACAATCAGTCACATTTTTGAGCACACAAGCATATTTAATTCTAGTCTGTGTAGAACATCACTCATTAATCAGATTTAGTATAATTTTTTGAGGTTATAAAGTTTTCAGAAGAAAGTAACTTCTGATGTAGGTACTTCTGTAAGACATTTGAATTAGTGCCACACAACATTCTTCCTTAATAAAAAGGAATTTTTCAAAAATTAGCTTCCTTATTGTTTAAAAAAATTCTCATAGATCTCGTAATAGCAGAAAACCAACATAAGACACAATATGAGGTTTGAGATACTGACATCCAGATTGATATCCATTTGGCAGGCAAATTGAAAAAAAAGTTTTAAAAATGGTTTAAAATCTGAAAGTTCTGCTTCATAGTGAGACGCTAGAAGTGCTTTTAATGCAGTGAGAATCATAATAAGAGAACGTCTGTGGGCAGCAGTGAACTGAAATAACTGAAAGGTGCGGCTGGACAAACTCATGCTCTGAATTAAAGTGTGTTACAGGGTGGATAATTAACAATGGAAACCATTTATCTAGACATGCCTGCATGCATCTCACAGAGTTTTTAAATACATTCTGTCAGTCCTTCTCAGCTCAGTTGAAGCCATGCATATGATTCATGAGCCACTCGGCAAGATCCTCTGCTCCACAGGGGATCAGTGCAAGAGCCTCTTCTGACCTTCCAGGGGGGTGAGCCATGGCCACCCTGTCCCTGACTCGCTGGTGCAGGAGATGCCAGCAAGGATGCTGTCCATCTTCTTGCTGTCTGGGGCTTCCTTGGCCCTCATGAATATTCAGACTTGAAGGCATTGGTAAGATGAAATGAGCAGTGACAGTTCATAATTGTGATTAAAGGCAAGGGCAGCCAGAAAAAGCTCAGAAGCCTGGAAGCTCTCTGAAGAGTGATGTGGCATGAGTCTGGTCCCATGAAGGCACCATCCTAACCCAGGTGTCTTGTCCAACACTGACTGTGTTTGTAGGGGGTGCCACAGGGCCAGAACAGGCTGGACATGTGCCAGCCCACCCTTCTGGCCATTCATTCACTCTACCCTCACCCTTCCATATGTCACACACCAAACAATCCCTTCCCTCTGCCCCGTCTCAGTTCCCGAGCCAAGATTCAAATAGGAAATACAGAGAATAGAGTGAAGGTCCCAGCCATCCAATACATCCTGAGCTGTGCTGGGAGCTTGGCACCTGGGACATGGGGCAGTGATGATGACAAGAGAAATTGCAGCACTCTCCTGAGAAGTCCCTGCACTGTCTGACTGTGAGCAGATGCTGCAGAGATTTTCTCCCAGTCTGCAGCTCGTTGCCTTCATACACAGTAGAAATGTTGGGTGTTTTAAGGTAAGTTCTTGTATGCTGCACTGCTGTCACAGAGAGCACTGTTTTTACTGTTGCCTTGAGCAGAGAGAATGTGAAAGCGTGTGTGGTTTCACTGTGGTCACATCCACCTCGTAAAAATCCATCACAACTTAGAGCATTTCAGTGCAAGGGCACTGCGGGAGCTCGCTGCCAGCTGCGCCTGAGCTGCTACCAGCAGGAAGGCAAATCTTCCCACAGGCAACACACACAAATCCTTCCCTTGCTCTCAGATAAGAGGATAAAGGAAGACTGAGGGCAGAGAGATACAGGTTTGGAAAAAAATGCAAAAGGAAAACAGTAAGCTTGACTCTGTCCTCCTTTCCTCCAAGAAAAGAAACAGACACCCCCAGATCTTATAGCAGGTTACAGGGTTGCAGGAACCAGTAAAATTAATATGGGTCAGTAAAATAGAACTAGCAGTGAGTGGGAGGCAGGAGGAGAAGAGCTTCAAAAACTGATTGAAAGAAGGGAGAAACTGGCATAAATAAGAGGGAAAATACACTTTAAAATGCTATTAAGAATCAGTTGTTCTTTTAGTAAAATTAGTAAGTGAGAGAGAGAAGAGGGAGAACAGACTGAGATTCTTTTTTAGTGTGAGACAAGCTTGAGGAGGAGAAGATGGAAAGAGGATGCTGGGTTTAGGAAGACCACAGTTCTAGGCAGTGTGTATCTGCGGGTATCTGTGAGCACAACCAGGTGCCACCACATCATCTTTTCCCAGGTATTGTGTAGGTGTGAAAGCGTTGGGAATGCCACTGCTTTGTCACACAGCCCTGTCTCTCTTGGGCTGGTCCTTTTGGAGGGGCATGCAGGTGTTCCCATTCCCTGGGGAAACTGCTCAAACTGCACCCAAGTGCCCTTGGCGAGAACTCAGCCCTGCTCTGGTTCTGCAGATTTATGCTGGTTTGGTTTAAGGGAGATAGCCCCCATCTTTGTTTCTGCAATCCTGCCCTGTCTGTAGGAGCAGGTGTGCTGCAAGTGCCAAGTGCCATTGCCCAAGCTTTTCCAAGTGACAGTGGGGTCGGCCTTGTTTTCAGAGCACTAGGATAGAAACTACAATTCTTCAGAAATCAGATTTGCTAAGTTGCAGTGTAACTGGGCTTCTTCATGTGAAAGCTCAGGATCAAGCATTTTCTTAGATTTACAGATACTGGATTTTTTTTAAGAAGCATTGTAAACTTCCAAGGCTCTGATGCCTCTATCAGAGCTAGAAAATAGAGGGGGCTGAGGAGGAAGTTTTCTATTCATGTAAAATCAGGGGAAGGGGGGGCACTTGATGCCTTAGGTTTTAACTTTCATATTTTTCAAATCCTGTACTGCCTAGTGTAACTCTGAAGCTTCTTGTAGCCTGTTAATTTCTGCTCTCTCATGCTAAGTAGACATAACAAAGCCTCTCCTGGCTTGCTCTCCAGGGACACTCCGACCATCCTAGTCCCAAAATGTAAACCAAACCCCCTGAAAGAGGGGCAAGCCCGGGGAAACTACATCATTAATTGAAGCTTTAATTGGAGAATTAACCCTGATATGCAAATGAAGCAAATTTATAAAAGTGTGAAGAACTCTTAATCTGTCATCCATCTTGGGGTCCATTTTGAGAATAGCCTCTGGCTCCCCAGGGGGTACCTCTGAAGGCCCTTTGAATAAATACCTACCTTTATTCCCCTACTCCTGTCTAGTCTCTGTTAGTAGGTGGTCTCTCAAGGCATCACCTTGTCAGCAAGGAGACTCCTGGTGCTTCATTATTCTGTTGGGAATTTTTACTTTAAATTTCAGTGAAAAAATGGGCCAAACCCAAGAAAAACATTCTGTAAATCTGGAAATAGAAAATAGAAAAGTTAATTTTAGTCAGAAATACTAAGAACATCGGTGTTTCTAAATTGAAGCTGTTCTTTGGAGGACACCTTGACTTGGTGAAATCATCATTCTTTTTCCTGCCTTCCTGCCTCTTGTCGGTGGCAGTGACTGATTAACAAATCTTCTGTGCTGAGCTGTCCCTGAGGCCAGGCTGGGCAGGTTGAGTCTGGTCCAAGCACAGCAGGCTGTGCAGAAATCGTGGGTACACCTGGACCCCTGTGTCACCCACAGGTGTTTCACACAGAGGGCTCAGCTGCAGGACAAAGACAAGCAAGCCATATGGGCTGTGGTCTGTGAAATCCTGCCTCAAATGCCATGGGAGTTGATGAGTTTCAAATACAATACCTTGTTCTCCTGGACCTGTGTCTTCCTGTGTAGCTATTTGTCTTCAGACAATTTCCCAGTGGCACTGAGTGGTTGTAAAATAGACAAAGCAGACCCCAGGTATAAAAGCAGTATATTGATTTAGAATATTTGTTCAAGCAAATGGCAGTAAATCAATTCTTGTACATGTAGGTTGTAGTTCTCTAAATATTAGTAATAGCCTAGTTATGTCTTACACTCATGCACAGACAAAAGCTGTGGACCAGCCAGGTCTCAGACCCCGAGGGCCAACTCCAGCAGCACCAGGAGATAATTTCCTTTGCCAGCTGAACCTTATGAGCAGGTAGAGGGGTCCTCTGAGGTGAGGGCAGACCTGTGTTCTCATGGGAACTACATCACACCACCAACCGTAGAAACTGAAAAGCTTCATCTTAAAAGCTCTCTGGTCTTCCCTGTTCTTGCAGGGGGTCTTTTTTGGAACCTCGTGTGTCTTCTAGAGTCCAGGTTCTGAAAGCTGCTGTAGCTATTTCTTCTCTGGCCAACACTGTCCTGTCAATTAGCAACGGGTTCCCTTTGCACACAGCCACTACAGACTGAGCATGTAAGGTCTCTTCCCTTCACCCTCCTACCTCTCCTGCTCATTGCAGTTATCCAGCTGATGGTGTTGCCCTTCCCAGCCACTCCTGGACCACGTCTGCAGAAAATGTTACCCGGAGTATATCGCTCCTCCGTATGTTACAGAATAGCCCCTTGCTCCTGGGTGTGGTGTGATCAGAGTGGGAGATAGGAGCAGCTGGCTGTTGGAGCTCATACTGTTTCCTCAAGCTGCTTCCAGCCACGGTCACAGAGTCTGAGGAGCTTTAAGACATTGGACGTCTTGACACCTCCCCCCAGCCTCTCTGGATGAGGTGCTGTGCTGTTCCTGACAGGCATCTGAAAATCAGGCAAATTGATGGTGTTCTGTTTCATAGGTATTTTATGGTCTGTTTTATTCTGTATTTCCTCCTTCTTACTGATTTTAGGTTTTGGTTGCTTTCCATAAAGCAGAGCCAGATAGCATTTTTTCCCTCTTACAAATACTGTTGCTTTTGGAGAAATGTGTGCTAAAAACGTGTGCAGGCATGAGGAGAGCTAGTTCAGAAGAAGGTATTAATGAGATGGCATTTTGTGCATCTGTAGTACTACTCACGTGCTTTCCATTCTTCCCAACAACTCTACTGGGGCAAAAAGAGGCAGGATAGTGGACCAAAGAATATATCTGCATGTGTCAGGGACAGTATGTGAAGGAGGCAGGGAAATGGAAGAAAGCCTTAGGACCACAGTAGCAGATCTTGCCTGGTAGGTAGGTGATTGAATCCCTTGTGTCTGTGTCTTTCTCCGCAGTTCAGATGCATATGCCAAATCCATGCAGTCAGCTGTTAAGACATCTGTAGCATTTCCAGGGAAAAAGGTGTCAGTTAAACAGGTCTCAAAGCTCAGTATTCATGGCTTAGGAACCCGAGGCCAACTAACAGTGTCTAATTTTGGTTGTACAGTTTGGGGCTGAGATGGCCCAAAGCAGCAGCTGCTTGTGGATTGGGCAGGGTAGCTCAAGGAAACACAGCTGGTTCCTTCTGCAGCCTCCTGGATCAGGAGTGTCTCCTGTCTCTTTAGTCTGCAAGGGTAGTCGTAGGTAAAGTCCTCATGTGGTCTTCTTTCTCATTGACTCCCAGACCCTTTTCTGAGCTTTCCGTGAACACAGCCACCTGGCTTCACAGTTACAGGTCAGAGGAGCAATTTGAGACAAATGAAAGGCACATGCAGGTATCTCAGTAACCCCTTGGCTGCGTGACTGCAAGTGAGTAGCGCAGCTTGCAATTCCACAAGCTGATTAGACTCTGGCTGGGTATTTTAGCACACCCTGCAGTTACCTTCTAGCAGTTGCCACAGTCTTTTCGCATCTCCCTTGTTTGTTGGTGTTCCATGTTTATTTGCAGCTTTACTGGCAGGATAAAAATGGCAGGCTGAGGGGTTTTGAGAAGTGGTGATCTGGGGCTGGGCTGCCTCAGCATCAAGGGAAATCCGGAGAGGTGTAGCTCCTGCCCACCTCTTTGCCCTTTCTCCTCAGCAAAGACAAGTTGTACAAGATCTATCTTGTGTCCGTAACAGGGCTGCACAAAGTTAGCAACAGCCCTCCCCTCGGAAGGCACAGGTTACCTTTGCTGGCAGCTGGACTGAAGATGAAGCACGAACTAAGCTCGAGTTACACATCAGAGTGTGGATAGCAAGAAGCAGAGGACTCTTTCATGGCCCTTCAGTGACTTTAAAAACAGAAACTGTTACTTCGACTTCACAGCCAGCCAGCTTTGAGGACAGGCTGTGCAGTTATCTGAATCATCTTTGTTCGGGAGCACAAGGAAATATTCGGAGCAGGCTGACTGCAAGTTCAGCCTGACCCCGGCGTTAATAGCAGAGGCACTGAGTTACAATCACCGTGTCTGTGGGTGGTCAGAGCGAGGGGAGCGTGCCTGTGCCCCAGGGCAGGGTGGGATGCTGCCCTTCCCAGGTAGGTCACGTCGAAGGAGTTGTGCACTCACCCCTGCTGCGAAAATTATCTGGATGCTTTCACCAGAAAATCACATTTCATCAGAAAATTGCCTTTCATCAGAAAGTGCCAGCATGAGCAATATCTCTGGGTTTCGTTGGTGAGGCATGTTTCTGGGAATGTTGCTCTTTTGCTGGAATTTTTCTCAGGGAAGGCTTCTTCATTTTACAATGACAAGAGAGGGCAAATGACCCAGCACCCAGTGTTCCAGGCGGTCCCACACAATGGGACAGAACCAGGTGCAAGCTTCCACCCTGCTCTCATAGGATTAGGAGCTGGGTCTCTCCGAAGCCCGGCAGAGGCTCCAAGCGTTGGGCTGGTGAAGGAGTGTCTGTCCTCTGAGTCACCCTGCAGATGTTCATTGAAACAGGCAGCTCAGCCTCCCACCCAAATCCAAGGGAAACACCCTAAGCCTCTGGACTGGGGACTGTAGGCAGACTTGTCAGCAGCCTCTGGGACTTGGTCTGCACGTCCCTTAGCATGGATCTCTGATGCCGAGATCTCAGGTGTATCAGAATTTCAAGTTCCACATTGTCATTAAAAGAGAGTTTGATCTGATGTGCGCAGAGAAACACTTGAAATGCGTGACCCAAAAGGCTCAAGTAACAAGGGGCAAGTGGACGTGAACAGAAACATCATTTTAGAAATGTCATGACTTTCAAGTTTATGTAAGTACTTTTGTATGCAATATCTCTCATGTTGGGGTTTGTTTTTTTCTTAACATATAGATTTGACAGCCAGGGAGATCTCACTACAGGGTCAAAGTGGGCAGCATTGAAATTTCTTCCTTGAAAGTGCTGTGGAGCTGCTGACCTTACAAAAAAGTGCATGGAAAGCAAGATGAACTGGGGCAGTTAGAGGTGATCTGCCTTTTGACATCTTCTAATGCAGAGGGATTAGAAGATGGTGTCAAAGCCTGCAAGAACCTAAGGAAGAATCTCAATTTCTTGTCAGGAGACCAGAGGACAAAGGCAGGGCTAAGAAGTCACACAACACACAGTGGAGAATTTTTTTGAGGTTCAGTACAGGAAGTACAAGTGAAATGGACCCTGCAAGCCAAACCAAAATGTTTCTGAAAGACGTCTGCAACTTTTAGACAGGCCATACAGAACAATGAATACAGATGGATTTGAACTCCAGTGACACCGTTTTTTCATTTTGTAATTTTCCTTTTGCCAAAGGAACTTTTGGCAAAGAAAACGTTTCTCCAGAAGAAAGATGCTGTGGTTGGCTTTTTGACAGCAGATTTCTATAGGTCCTAATGAAGGAGACTCACTTTAATTTGACTGCGTAGAATTACTCACTGAATCCTTTCTTACTTTCTTTCCTTGTGCCCTGTGTTGTCATTAGTATATAGCCCCCAAATACTGTGCAACTGCAAGTATTTTCCCATACTCAAGTAATTTCTTCAGGAAAAAATAAAACCTACTCACTGTTTGAAAGAAACAAATGTACACACCTTGTAAAGAACAACTGTTTTCCCTGTGAATCAATTTCATCCATCTAAATATGGAAAACTAGTGATAAAAATATATACATTCGATTACAGGGTGAAGAAATTTGGTTCATTGGTATGAGGGAGAGCTGTTTTGCTTATAGAAAGTAAAAAGCAGTGTGTAGTTGTTAATGGACATGTTTATGGCCACAGGTTGGTATAGGTCAATCTTCTTTGAGAACATACAGATTTGATGGAGACCTATTTTGGGCAGGATGCCCTATTCTGTTAGGACTTGTTTTTCCTGTGTTTCAGTGGCTGATTAATTCCTGATTTTTTTTTTCCATCTGCGTGTGTGCCTTTCTGAGAATTTTTGCTTTGTTTTCTTGAACAGAAAAACCTCAAAAGCCTCAGCAGAGTTAACAGCATCCAGTTGGACTGGAACACATAGTTTGAAGTTTTAGAAAGCAAAAAAGTGCCTTTTTTTTTTCTTAACCAATGCTGTAGTCAAGCAGGAAAAAAGCCTGCAAGGAAAAGCAGCTGCAGCTGAAAGGAACAAAGAGCATGAAATACATTTTTGCTGTTGCTGTTTTTGATATCATGTGAGGATAATAATAGGTCACATGGTCCAAGGGACAGGAAGACATTTAATTAGTGAAAAAAAGAGACCTCTGGCAGGTTGATTGACACACTGATCTGTTTTCTAAAAGCCTGTTCAGACCCTCTTATTCTCAGGACAGCCTTTGGACAGAGCCTGGCTTGGTCAGATTGTGATAGGTTAATAAGGATATTGAGCAGACCAGCGCTTTGCTGGAGACAATTATGCATTAGCTGGAAGGGGGGGTTGTTTCATCCTGTTGAAGTGAACTCTGTGTAGCAGAGCATTATAACTCCACTCTACTGAAAGTAAACATTTCGACTTTCCCATTAGTTGTCAGCTGTGGAGAGTGGGAAGAGTGGAAAAATGCCAGGGCCCAGCATTGACTCTGGATGGAGGAAATTTCAGCTCATTATCTTGATGGGCAAAGATGCAGCTTGGTTCTGCAGCATTGGATTATCCGAGCTCCAGATTCCACCAAGCTTCTGGAGCTTGGCTGAACAAAAGTTGCCAGGCTTCTCCCACACTTGCATTTGGGATGCAGTTCTGCAGGAAGATTGAAGACAGAAATAGCAATGCTTTAGGTCTGTGAACCTACACAGGATAAACATGTCAGAGTGTGGGAGAGCAGACAGAGTCTTCCGAAAGTCATCTTCACTGGTAGCCCATTAGTGAGGAACAGTCTTCACTCCTGTTTTCTCCTACACCAAAACTCACACACAAAAGCACTTGGGAGAGTCTCCTCTCCATATGCAGCTATATAGAAAGTGCTGGGACAATTAGGTGCCAAATTAGCTATTAATCACCTTAGCGACTTTGTAGGTTTATTTTAAGGCTAAATTCTCCATAGGCTTCACTGACTTTCCTAAAACTTTTAGTGGCTTGAAAAATCTATACATGTACATCAGAATCCCTAACACTTCCTGCCAGATAGGGCTCTTAAGGCAAGATGTACCTGAGTTTCCACAGATGTGGTCCAAGTAATGATGCACCTGTCAGAGAAAGCAAATTTGCACATTTGGGTATTTATCTTGTCATTGCTGTTGCTTTGCTCGAGCCATAGCTATTCTTCTCTGGGTTGTAGTCCTAACACCTCAAACGGATCCTTTTGAGCACCTGCAAGGATAGGATGAGGAGCTGGAAATCCCCTTCAGCCATGGATGGCCCTTAGGCATGAGATCAAGCATATCCTGATGAGAGATTCCCAGGCAGCAGAGCTCTGGGACAATGCTGGTCTGCTGGCTGGTTTCTGGGTCATAAGGAGAGAAGTTACAGTGGTATAGGCAGAGTCCTTCCACTGACTTTGTGAGCTTCGACTCTGGCTCACAGAGCCAGATTTGTGCTGTGGTGTGAAAGCATCTTGATTCTGTATTTGATAGGAGAGCCCAACAGCTTAATTATGCTGTGACAGGAGGAAAGTGCCTAGAAACAAAATACTATATCCAATGTATTATGATTGTGACAAAAATACTTACTTATGACCAAATTAGTTTGGTGATGCAGATATAAATTAAGCTCCTTCTAGTGTTCACACGTACCAAAATTAGGAATTTAAAGACAGGCTATCTGAGCTACTATACTGGTAAAATAAAATTATCATTCCTCCCTGCAATATGCTTAAAATCTTGACAGTAATTTCAATGGGATAAGTAATTTTTCTCTCCATATCAGCATGACCCCCTGGGAAACAGTGGGAGGTACATCATATGCCAATTGAAAGTGGAATACAAAACAAATATCCATAAACACAAGGCATTACAACTTTTTATTGTGGTTACTACAAGGACCATAAATTCCTTTTCACATCTCTTTTTCATGTTGACATCTCTTTAGTTATTGTCTCAATCTCTTCCTAAGTGTAAGAGGTGCAGGGTACCTCAACATTTTGGTTAACATATTGAGGTAACTAACCCAAGGCTTTGTATTCAATGTGATGACACTGCTCTCACTGCTGGCAGTGCAACAGCCCTTGAAACATATCCAGTCCCTCCACAACATTTTGGGGAAGGCTGCAGTTAGCAAAGAGGGCAAAAGCCTCATCAGTCTTTTGCTGCTTTCTTTCCCAACAGGGAAAAAGCCTGTGCATACACACTTCAAGAGGGATGAAATTAGCAATGTGGTGCTGTGCAGTAAAAATTTCCTTGGTTCTCTGGAGCAAAAGACTCCTGTGGCTGAGTATGTGGGCAGAACTGTTGATAGATGTGCCAGGTTCTCAGCTTCTCCAGTGGTGAAATGGGGACCAGCTTGACACAGCCTCGCTGTGATTCTCAGCTGATGTTTTATTGCTATAATTTGGCATAGGCAAGTAAAACAAGGTTGGGCATTGGGACCTAATACCTGTTGCAACCAGTGGGAGTCACATACCCCACTAGCATGGATGGACTCCTTAAAAGAGTTTTCACAAACTGTTCAAACTGGCACACTGAATAAATGTACACTTCCCTTAAATAAATATACACTTGCCTTCCACACAAAGCCCCCAGAGCACTCACACTTTTATATGAGCATTTACAGAGGAAACAGCACTAGCCCTATAATTGTCCACTTCAAAATCTGTTTACGTAGAGAAGTTGTTTATTACTCAGCTGGAGGTACCAACAGTGCTGTAGCAGGGAATTGCCACAGTATTAACAACCAAAGAGTTGCCATCACCAGCATTATTGTTTATTGCCTTTCCAATGCACTGGGGCTGACTTATTTACAAGCATCGTAACCAAAGAGCCAGAGCTCTCTTTATTTGCCACCAAGTGAGCCTGCAGGGAAGAGCACTGCTTCCAGTGCCTCAGAAAGCTTGGGGAAGGCACTGTGGTCACTAGTTGTTACAGGTGAGGTAACTAAAACCACTTACCTCTCCATACCCCACTCAGTCCTCTGGTATTTTTTCTTTTAGAAATGCCTACATTTCTCAGGACTTTATATAAGCTTTTGACTGTAGGGGTAGAGTGTTAATAAATGTTCACTTGGAATATAAAATACATACTGTATTTAGTGAATAATAGATTATAGATAATTCCAAGCATATCACTTAAAATGCTGTAAGTGTTTATGAGCCATTAGTAAGCAATTTATTATTGATCAGGAAGGGAAGGAAGGATCACACATTTCTTACAATCCATGAATCCTGTATTAATCCTTTTTAAAAGGTGTTAAAGTCTTGGTTAGAAATGAAGTGTGAGCCCCTGGCCTTTTAGCAGTAGCCTGTCTGGCCAACAGCTGATAAGATCACACCAAGTTCTTGGCAGCTTTGGGACGCTCCAAAGCACTGTTGACTTGTCCTGTAGTCAAACATATAGCCTGACCTGTCCTGGAGCCAAACATGTAGTGTAGCCTCTGGTTTTAATACCTCTCAGCAGCCATGATTTTTACTTCAGTACATTGCAATTTGTATCAATTTCACATGGTGGTTTTATTTAAGAAGTGATTTCTCTATTTCTTTGTTTCAACGCCCTGGCTAAATCTGTTTCTTCCCCCTTTTACGTGTTTCCCACTCCTCCCCAGGGTGAATGCTCACAAAAGTGCTATGACATCTTTGTGCTGGAGACGGTGTGCGTGGCATGGTTTTCCTTTGAGTTCCTGCTGCGATCCATCCAGGCAGAAAACAAGTGTGCTTTCCTGAAAACCCCGCTCAACATCATCGACATCCTGGCCATTCTGCCTTTCTACATCTCTCTCATTGTGGATGTGGTTTCCACAAAAAACAGCAGCAAGCCTGGCGGGGGAGCTGGGAACAAGTACCTGGAGCGAGTGGGGCTGGTGCTGCGCTTCCTGCGGGCGCTGCGCATCCTGTACGTGATGAGGCTGGCGCGGCACTCGCTGGGGCTGCAGACGCTGGGGCTCACTGTGCGCCGCTGCACCCGCGAGTTCGGGCTGCTCCTGCTCTTCCTCTGCGTCGCCATGGCCCTCTTCTCGCCGCTGGTGTACTTGGCTGAGAGCGAACTGGGAGCCAAGCAAGAGTTCACCAGCGTCCCCTCCAGTTACTGGTGGGCTGTGATCTCCATGACAACTGTTGGCTATGGGGACATGGTGCCTCGTAGCATCCCCGGACAGGTGGTAGCCCTGAGCAGTATCTTGAGTGGGATTTTGCTGATGGCTTTCCCAGTGACATCCATCTTTCATACCTTTTCCCGTTCCTACAGTGAGCTGAAGGAGCAGCAGCAGCGAATAGCCAGCAGGCAGGTGCGCCAGCGGCAAGAGAACACTGAGCTCCCAGGTGATGACAGTACAAGGAGGCTCAGTGCCACATTCCCACCAAGTGCTGGTGAGCAGGAGGGTCTGCCTTTGGTGGACCAGTAAGCCAAGAGAAGTTCTTGACCCTGAACAGCTGAGGACATATGTTGGCAGCACAAGAAGCAGTGGACAAGGGAGGTCGTTCTGCAAGAACCCCATGAACTGCATAAATGAGGGGCAGACACACACAGGGTTTCTCTAAAGACCAACTTCTGATCTTAAGGGACCTCTTAAAAGTACCCCTAGAAATTCTACCAAGTACAGCTCTGCTCCATTGCTTTTCTTAGGGCTTTTCTTTTCTATTGAGCAAGTGTTTTTGGGTACGCCGGAGGAGCAGCCATTGAACGTAGCCAGCCAGCAGAATGTAGTATGAAGCACAGCCTGTGCCAGGTGCCATATGGCAGAGCAACCAGTGTGCCACCCCCTCCCTACCCTGCTCGGTGGCACTCCCTGTGCGAGGGGCTGAGCGAGGGGCTCCCCGTGCTGCGATGCCCCACAGCACGTTTGTTTTGGCAGCCCCAGCAAGGAACACAAACTTCAGACAAGCCAAGGGGAGAGGGCAAGAGAAGGGCAGAAGCATCCCTTCAGCTTTACCAGGGGCTTGGTTCTGTCTTCAACAGATGAGGCAGCGCAGCCAGAGCTGCCAGCTCTGAATGTGTGTGAGCACAGTTTGCATTATTTAGTAGAGATGCATATTTACCATCCTAAGCTTTGTATCTTAGCCCCATGACAGAAATATACATACAAAAAAAAAATCTTTCTGACTGTGGTACTGAATGTTAACTTGGTTTTTTTATCCTTTGCTAACAGTTAAATATAACAAATACCATTACAAATGATGTTGTTTCTCCACTTTCTGTTAACTATTTCCATCTCTCGTGTATGAAGAAATGTGTTTAACGGGCAACTGAACCAATCTGAACTACATGTAGCCCAAGAAGGGGAGGGTGATGTTAAATCAGCAGTGACTCCCAGCTCTGCATAGTCTTCCTCAGTGGTGGTGGCTGCACTGAGTAAAGTCATGTGCAAACAGGAGTAGAGGAGTAGTCCAAACCTGGTGAAGCCAGCAAGACACCTTCAGTGGGCTCTGGCCTGAGCTGCAGTGCAGCAGCTGTGCTCTGTGTTAGGAGTAGCCTTTTGGTTTTGCCCTCCTACGAAGAAAAAGACAATCCTGTCATTAGAACAAGCGTTCTGGCCCTTCTTCGTGATTCTCAAAGGATTAAGTCAATTTAAAGGGAAAATGAATCGTATAGTGGCATCTGCATTTTCCTTATTGATGCCAGCCCCATGCATGAGCTTTCCAGGCCCCACCCTGGAGGAGCTGCATAGTTGGTCCAAGTCAGGGTGCTCTGTGGGTCTTTCAGTGCTCCTACAGGTGGGATGTGATCAGGGAATGGAGGGAGATGGAATCCAACAGTCTCTTATACCTACAACCCTATTTGTACTAAAGCCATGCAGTATCACCCTCCATATTCTCCTCCTGCCAGAAAGGGAACAAAACCTGATATGTTGAAGATGGGTTTTGTCTTGGTCTGTTGTTTGAGGATTTTCTGCCTCAGCATATGTTGTAAAACCAATCCTCACATTAGCAAACTCTCATATTAAGCCATTCCTTATAGGAATGAAGCAAGGAAAATGGAAAGGTTACACTTTGTTTTAATAAAAATTAAAAGCTTTGTTGCTGACTGCTTGTGTCTGGTGATTTGGGTGTGGGGGGAGGTGGTGTTTCGCCATGCTGATGTGAAGTAACGCGTGTTACTTGCTGCTGAGACTGCGGGAGATGGAGGCAGGAAAACTGAGCCCCCCTACCCTGCAGGATGCACCTGGGTCAGCAAAGCCCCAGCTGTACTGAACTGCAGGCTAACCTAACACAGGTGCCCAAGCTAGGGCTCTGCCCATCCTTCATGGCCCAGCAGCACTGGGAACACATCTGCTCCTTGTGCCAGAGAGCAGGGCCAAGGGCTGGTGGCTGATGCCTGGGCTGACTCAGACTCCTGGCAAAGCAAAGCCAAGCCAGCACTGGGTTGCTGTGACTCATGAAAGACTTTGATTTTATTGGTTTTTTTATTCCTGATACAGGTATTTCTTTAATTAAGGGTTATTAAGGTCTCACCTCAGGGATACAGCTTTGCAGCCAGCTGACTGCAAACCAGCAAAGGGAGCAGTGGCAGGGGGACAGTGTGCCTGGTGCTGAGGGGCAGCATGGTGCCCCTGCTGGTGGCATTCAGGTGCTCAGTCTTAAGGTGGCACCCGACAGACTCACTAGGTGGACTCACAAGTTCACTCCTCATGGTGATCTGGTCCATGCACACCAGATGTGTTTCATGCTCCATCTCCAATATGAATGAAGTGACCATGGCTAGTGTGCATGGAGGGTGCAGAATGCATCTCCTCAAGGTGGTGAAGCCCACAAACTGCAAGCACCCTTACCTTACTACTAGAAAAGCCACATTGGAGTAGACATCCTTGCAGAATGAAGAGTTTCACACTTGCAGTGCTAGCAAATAACCATGAATCAATGCAGCTTTTGGCCTTGCAGCATGAAAAAAACAGCACTGGGACAGCAAACTGCAGCTCAGCAGCTGTGTAGAAAAACAGACTGATGACATACCAGATTAATACTGTTCTCCATCAAGTTGCTATTGTCCTACAATAGTGAGTTCTTTGTATTTTTCAAAAGGCACATAATTAATTCCAGCATGCACAGAGTTTTAATAAAGTGACAAAACCCACTCATTATGTCTTGTAGTCAAAGCCTGGCTTTTAATAAAGTTTCATTTCATCTATTGGGATGACAGATGAGGAAACAAATATAAACCAGGAACCTTTTAAACAAATTATTTTTAGAAGCTGTATAAAGTTGTGATGCACACATTGCCAGACATAAAAGACACTCGGAGAATGAATTTCACCCAGGGTAGCTGTTGTTATGGGTGATGCTTATTACTTTTGATCAGCTGCTGAAGAATGTTGGTTTTGTTGTGTATGGTGGTTGGTTTTCTTTGCCACAGCACACAGATCATTTTAAGGCCATTTATCTCTCACTGTAATAAATGCCACACTGCTGTCTGTAGGCACACCAGTGCCAGCATGTAGTTACACCTGTTTCTTTGAACAACTTAGTGCTTCACGATTGTAGCACACTAGTTTTGCCTCAAGGAAAAAAAAAGGGAAAAAATATTTCTCTGTCATAGGGGACAAAGACTTGAAATGTGAGCAAAGCCACCTCTTCTACATGTCCACCTTGGTGGCAGCATGCATGGACCTGGACCTACAAGTTCTGGCAGCTGGCAACAATAGTCATGAAAACTGTAACTTAGGAGAACTAAGGTTGTCTTACCTGGTAAAGGGACAGAGTTAAAGGGAATGGCACAAAGTCAAACAGCTCATACAGCACATGTGCACAGCCACCTCCTACCTCACAGCAGCCTCAGTTAAGAAAAAGCAGTAATGGTAAGAAAAATGTGACACTGGTGTCATTTCCTCAACTCTAAGCCAGACAGAGGCTGCTGTCCCATGCTGCTGAGGCCGGAACAGGTGCAGGTTATGGCAGCCTCACAGCAGATGTTTCAGGGGCAAAGCATCCATGACTTTCCCCTTGGCACCTACAAGCTAGAGCCTTAGAGGACTGTGAAGCCTTGGCATGGAAGAGGACAGAGGCGCATGGAAGGGTTGACAGGTAGAGAAATCCAGCATGGTTCTGCTGGCCCATCTGAGGCTGAGCAAAGCCCCTCAGTCTCCCAGCCAGCACCTACCAGAGCCAAATGCACACAAGCCAGACACAGAAGGGCAGGATGGGAGTCTGAAATGCTGTTTGTTGTCAGTGCATTTCTAGATGCTGACATCCACTTGGGACTGGCTGCTTCACAAGGCTGTTTACAGGAAGACCTGCCCATGCTCCAGGGTGAACCTCACATTGTGTCCTAGGTCCCCATCTCTTGTTTACTGCTGTTGGCACAGGTAGTGTTTATTTATTGGCGCACTGTTGACTTACATAGTGATGTTTTTTTTCTTACAGAAAGCCTCCAACAAAGCTACAGTTGTCAGTCAGGTCCTTGGCTCTCAAGCCTAAGATAAGGATCACAGTCAGATTTAACAAACAGAACCTGTGGCCAACTTTTGCTTTCATACCCAGTATCAAATATGAGCTGAAATGTTTTTAATCACACCTAACTGCACGCATCTCAAACATCTAACCATGACATTTCTCCCTCCATGGAGCCACAGTGCAGACAACTGTCTGCCATGCACAGCAGAGGGAGAGATTTGCCCTGAGGGAAGCCTGGGGCAGCACTGCACCAGCCAGCAGGACAAGGGCTGGGCTGCTGCCCTGGCTGCTGCAGCACCCAGAGATCGGGTTCTTCACTGTTTCCTCCACCATTGGCTTCCCCACACTGAATGACAAAGCAGCAGCACTATCTGGGAGAGAAGGTGCAGCACTGCAAGTGCCGAGCAGGCTCGGCTGCTGTGAGAACTGCTTGGGTCTCCGCTGCCAGCAGGCTGCAACAGAGCAGGCAGGGTTTAACTCCCCACCCTCACATTCCTCCTCCTTTCCCCCCCACTTCCCTGATTTACCTACCTTTACCCTTCAGATTTTGGTTTTCCTTCTTTCCCTTCCCTTCAGGAGTATCTCCCTTCAGCCCCTTACTTGAGCAAGCTCAGTCTCTCCCATATCTCTCCTCCCACCCTTCCCAACCCTCTCTCCTGTGTCTCCAGCCCTCTCTCCTCCCCATCTCCCCTTCTCCAGCTCCTGCAGCCATTGCACACAGCAATGCTAGAGCATTGCTAGAGCAGCCCAGCATCCTGGCTCAGCAGCCTGGCAGGATCCAGGAGATGCACAGCATCTGCAAGTCTGCTCCTGACAGTCCTGGCTTGTTTTCCCATCCAGAATGAACAGGGAGGGTGGCCAAGACTTCTCCTGGGGCAGCAGTTGGCCATGAGATGACAGACTCAGTGTCCTCATCTTCTGTGCAGAGGCTGTCAGGAGCACATCCCTCTTCTGCGTCCCATCTTCAACTTCGTTCTGCAGTTTGTGTGACACAGGCTTCTTTAAAAGCCATGTAGTAATCTGTTAGCCATTTGGTTTTTACTGTGAGCATTGTAAACACAAGTTGCGTGGTCACGAGGGTTAAGTTCACCCTAGTATGTATGGAAGAGCAGGGCACAGAAATCCAGAATCCCTGTTGCACATCATGACTTCAGAACAATTTATGCCTTCTACTTACCCACTCATCAGAAGGAAAAAGCACACTAGTTATTCCTATCAACAATGCTCCTGACAAGATGAATTATAGTAAGAGCTAAGAAGCACACATTTTGTACCTGAACAAAACAAAGCAACACTGCAAGTTATATATAATAGGTAATTTTTATTTAAAAAAACATTGCAACTGACAGAAAAAATAAAGTCCATGAAATGTGCCATACATTCAAAGAGATGTATTTAGAGTAATCGATTTCTTATTCTCTGAGGTGATCATTGAAACCTACTTCCTGACAAGCAGAGAACAAAACAAAAGTTCTGTAACACTTTGTCCCTAAAGTACCTTGCAAGTTCTAGAGTTCCTGGCCAAGAGTCCTACTTGCTAAATGCCACATACAGAAGATGACTTGGACATGGTTTCACTGGCTTCTCTTCCAGCATTTGCTGCTCTAGTGTAAATGAGACTGGTCTGCAGAGCTTGCTGGTTTGGGTACTGATGACAGACTCAAGAATCCGCACAAGGAAGAATCCCAAGTGGAAAAAACAGAAATTGTTTTATCCTCAGTAATACCTGTAGTTGAAAGCCAAAGAGGCAGCCAAAAAGTGTGCACTCCCAGGTGAAGCTATAACATACAGAAGTATGTTTCTTACAAACCATTAATTTCTTACATCCCCGTTTTGCAGAATATTAGAAAAAGACCACCAAATACAAAAATCTTGCCATTACAAGTTAATAAAAAAACCCTTCAGACCCTTAAAACGCACAAGAAAGTGTTTGTTTTCAAACAGTAGAAATACAATCCTCATTAAAGCAGCATACCAGAGAAGCCAGTTGTTAAGTTTTCAATTAAAAAAGACAAAAGCCCAGATGTTCCTGTAACACAACCAGAACACTGGAGAAAAGAGAGGAACAGAACATTCATAGTCTGCCATGCTGAGTACATTGTCTTTGTAAGGTCACTTCAGGCCTAGAAGAGTATCAAACAAAGAGCATGGGGTCAGTGCCTGGGCACAGTGTGACTCCCCTCTGCTGGACAGTTTGCTACCAATGAAGACAGTCCAAATGCAAATTGTGAGGTTCCCAAAGAAAGCACAGTAGGGGAAGTATCTGACTTATACATTAAAGTTATCAAACCTCAGACTTGCTGCCACTGGTTAAGAAAACATAAGCTCTTGTGGTATTCTTAGAGGAAAAATGATTCTGAAAAATCTGTCCAACATTTTGCCTGTGGTCAGACAGGACTCACCCAGCAGAGGGAGAAAGCCTCATGAAGGAAGCAGCACAGGCATAGCTGTTCCTGGACTAAGGGCCTTGCTATGGCCTCCTCACATCACCCGGGGCAGTTTCATGACAGCAGCATCACAACAGGAGCCCAGGGGTTTGGTGACAGCCCCCACGGGTCCACACCACCAGCAGCTGCACGTCACAGACAGAGCACAGTGACCTATGCTGGCAAACAGCCTTTAGAGACAACATCTACAAACTCTGCTCTTTCGGCTTTCTCAGTCCCTCTAAGTACACGCTGTTGATTCTTCTAAAAGAGAAGAATCTCTTCTTTAAGAGCCTGGAAGTTCACAACAGTAAAAGGAAAACATGGACTCCTTCCTTGTTGGGCCAATGCAGGAAACACCCCAAAACATAACCTGGTTCTTGTTTGGCATTGAACAACATGAACACAAATCTCAGCCTCAACAAATCAAGCCGTCAGATGCTGGTCCTACTCCAGGGGATACAGCTTTTTCTTTGTCTCAAACTTTTTCATTTCTGAGCCAATGAAAGTAGACCTGCTTCTATCTTTGTGGCTCAGTCACCATCTAGAAATATTTGCTTAGCAATACTGGCAACACCCATCTGCTGGCCCCTTGGTTTGGGAAAGACACCTCACAGGCCAGCTCTGTCCTGTGCAGAGCTGCTGGGGCTGCCCCCCGACTGCAGGGCAGGCTATTCCCACACCCCATTGTTTCAAAGCACGACTACCTAAGTTCCCTGCAGTCTCCTGCCGGCTCCTCCTTTTGCCTGGATGCTTGACTGGCTGTGCCAGCTCCAGACATGGCTCCAGAACCAGCACCATCAGACCCCCTCCATCATCTCCTCCATGTGCCCTCCTGCAGGGAGGGTGAACACCTGCTCACTCTTTAGCCTCTGTGGCTGGCTCATTTCTGGCTGCTCACCTCTTTGTAGGGCCTCCCACCCCCACCTTCTCTGCTCACTGGACACCCTTAAAGAGAAAAGAGAAAGCTCCTGGATTGCTCTTCAATACTTCTTCCTCCATCACGGAGATACTGAATGCTAGTATATGCCACAAACTTCCCACCAATATACAGACTTTATATTACATATAAATAGGTAGAAGTTTCAGACAAAATATCCTATAATTTCTGTGGTGTAACATTTTTAAATAGCATTAAAACCACAAACCATCCAGCCCTTGTGATTAAATATACAAACATTTGTGAATTGATAAGGCTCATAGGTACGTATGCAAAAATAAAGTGCCCCTCCCCCCACCAAGAAACAGTCTGTACAGCTAAGTCTGAAAACAGAGCAAGCAAGTTATTTAACACAGAACCTCCCGAGCTGGAAGTGCAGCTAGATTTTCCATCCTTGTTCTCATTTCTGCTTTCAACTCGGCAACACAGGAGTATTTACAAGTGGAAGAAGATGTCATGGCTGACTCTGCTGACCTTCAACCCGTCCAGCCAAGTTCCTCACAGGGCCTTGGTGCTGGTTGGGTGTGCAGTGTGGGACACGGGCTTCTGAGGGTAGTGGCTGTACAAGTAAACCTGCAACAGGATAGCGATGTCCACAAAAACCTGCAGGAGTCCACAGATGGAGAACTGGAAAGGGGCCTGATTCAGGATGAAGTAAACAGTCTTGAACGTGTCCCCACTGGTCCACATCAGCACCATCTTGATGCTAAAAGACAGAGAAAAGATAAGAGTGTTAACTGAGAAGAACTTGGCTTTGGATTAGACCTGCTGAGCCAGAGGATCCCACCTACTTCAGCTAAGATTTATACCCAACAGTGGGTTGGGACTCCCCTTGACATGGGCAGACTGTGTGCCTAGCCAAGGTACCACTGAACTTGGAAGGGAGGATCAAATTCTCTGCTCCACAAACTGCAGCACTCTTATCTCAGCAATTACCGCTCCAAATACCTGTGGCTATGAAGGTATCCAACATTTTAAAATATCCAGCTAGGATATTTGACTCAGTGGTGCTCTGTAAACATGACTGCCACATGCTGACAGCATTGACCATAAACCAAAGGAAAACAGTGAACAGGAAAGAACAGCAATTCATCCCAGCAGTTACTTCCTGTGCATGCCATTCTGTGCTCATGCAAGGTAAAGTAACACACAGATTGCTCTCTCGTGCATGCATACATTTAGCATTTGCTGAAACAAACAAAATAGATAGACAAAACCACTCCTTACTGCAGAAAATGCATAACCAAAAAAAGCAGAAAGACAGATTGTTCAGTAATACAGAAAGAGAAGAAATTACATGCCTGAAGCTGTTACTGGAAGGACGAACAGCACTAGGGATTTTTATCAAGGACACAGATCAAGAGCAATGCTCAGAGTTCCTTTTAATAGCCAAACTTGCTTTCATCTTGCTCTTCTGCTGAGCATTCCCTGTCCTGTAGTCCAGCTCCTGCTCCCCCACATCAGGAGAAACTCTGGGGAATAGAAGCAAGTTCTTCAAACAGACCAAATTATTTTCAGTGTCCTCAACAAAATGTGAACAACCACCCCTGGAAGGCTGTTTCTGAGCTTCATACACTTTATCAGGAGGACAAAAGCTATGTAGTTCACAGTAGGAGCACTGCACATGATTTGTCATAATTACAAGCAATTTACATTTTGCCAGCACAGACTCCAATTCATCACACACAGTCAAGCCCATGCAGCAGGGCAGGACTTAACCTTTTCAAATGCTCAGGCAGGAGCTAGCAGGATTTGTGTCTGGGACACAAGTGCACAATGCCATTGCAAGCCAAATGCTGCAGCCTGTTCTTTCCCTGCATGGGAAGGGTGGCCAAGAGCATCAGTTTGTACAGCCCCCTCACACTATGGAAACACGAGCCTTTTGTAACTCATGTCATATGGCCCAGAGCACAAAACAGGTCTACAATTGGGACCTTCCACAGAACCTGCGTGGAAGTGCAAGCAAGGATATGGGGTTGAGTGAGCAGTCATTCCCCACCCAAGGTCATTCTGAAAACGTAAATAAATACTCAGAGAAAGAAAACGGCCGAACTCTACACGTCATTTGTGCGTGGTGCAAACAGCCTGCACCACCTGCCCTGTGCACGTTCCCAGTCACACCAAATCACCTTACATCACACTTACGTCAGGACATTTATAGATGCAGGTGGTGGTCGGGATTGATTGAGGTTTTAATGAGGAGGGCAATAAACTCTGAGGGTAATAAAACTGGCACCTCCTCCTTTGATTTTAAGCTTATTAGTGTTTGCTGGGCAACCGATCACAATTTAATTGTGAATCTGTCCTGGCATGGCTAGGCACCCTCACTAAAAGCACATGCTCAGCCAGGCCAATCAAACTAACTGCTCACTGTTGACAGAAGGGCAATTCAGGGATACCATGAAATAGCTGAATAGGAATTTAACAAATATCCTTAACGCAAAAGGTATTTGCCACACATTCCCTATGGAGAATTCTAGCTGGGTTTTTTAAGTGACCTTACAGTGCAGTGCAGTGCAGGCGTGGAGGAGAAGATACACACAGTCAGAAGATGTACAGCCTACAGAAGAGTTAACCCCCTCAAAGAAAGAATAATCAATCACTGAGGGAAAACTTAAGGACACCTGCAGTTCAGCAGCACCACAGGAGCCAAGCACACCTCTAGCTGTGTCACATGCTGTGCCAAGTTTGCCAAAGCAAGTGTGTATTTTGCTAGGAAGCCACCTGTGAACTCAACAGTCTGCAATACCAGCTGGAAAACTTGGTGCATGTTCTGACAGCCTCTGCATGTTCCAGAGCCCACACTTCAGCTGATACACCTGACACTCAAGGACATTGTCATCATGCCTGGAGTTCTGACTTGGACATTACGAAACTCCACATACACGAAAATCTCAACTTGTCCTTGACAAAAATGATCTTAAAAAATGCTACAGATAGTTTAAGAAGATAATGCCACTGGTCTATCTGTATACCAAAAAATATACATCCTTCTCTGTCCAGTAGCTTGGACAAAACAGCAGAGAAAACCTGCAAATCACCAAGGTACAATAAAAACAAAATATAGAAAACATTTGACATCTCACAAAACTTAGTACTGCAGCTGCAGCAAGGTTCTCAGGGCTGATGCAAAGAAGTGACTGTAGGATTGCTGGCTGCTCTCCCAGAGGAGAGGCTGGGACTGGACAAAAGGAGCGTGTCCAGCACAGACCAAAAGGTGCATAGGGTAATCACAAAGAGCTTAGTAATCACAAAGAGCTTAGCAAGGAAATGGGGACAGTGTCATGCAGGAGGTGAGAAAAGGCAATGGGGCCACAGAGGAAAGCAAAGGAGACAGCAGAGGAGCCAAGAGGTTGGTCAGATGAGAAGACAATAGAAAAAAGAGACTGGAGCAGGACAGGGAATGACAGGAACAGAAGGGAACTGGAAACTTGGTACGCCAGTCCTTGAAAATGCCCTGAATTTGGGGTGGACAGTTTGTGTGGCAAAGTTTTAGCAGCAGGGGCCAGGGAGGCAGGCTACAAAGTGACTTTTGTAAGAAGCTGCCAGAAGCTTCCCCGAAGTCCAAGAGAGCCAATGCCAGCTGGCTCCAAGATAACCCGCTGCTGGCAAAGGCTGAGCCCATCGGTGACAATGGTAGCACCTCTGGGATAACGTATTTAGGAAGGGGGGGAAAAACTGCTGCACTACACAGCAGCCAGGTGAGAGGGAGCGAGAACAAGTGAGTGGAACAGCCCTTTAGACACCAAGGTCAGTGCAGAAGGAGGGGGAGAAAGTGCTCCAGGCACTGGAGCAGAAATTCCCCTGCAGTCCATGGTAAAGACCATGGTGAAGCAGCTGTGCTCCTGCAGCCCATGGAGGTCCATGGGAGAGCAGAGATCCACCTGTATTATGTGGAGGAACCCACCCTGGAGTAGGTGGATGCCCAAAGGAGGTTGTGACCCCATGGGAAGTTTATGCTGGAGCAGGTCCCTGGCAGGACCTGTGGGCCCGTGGAGAGTGCAGGCCAAAGCAGCAAAGCTGGAGCAGGTTTCTGTCAGGACTTGTGACCCCAGGGAAGACCTACGATGGAGCAATCCACTCCTGAAGGACTGCACCCCATGGAAAGGACACATGGAAAGGACCCACAGTGGAGCAGTTCATGAGGAACTGCATACCATGGGAAGGACGAGTGCTGAAGAAATTCATGAAGCACTGTCTCCCTGGGAGGAACCAAGGATGGAGTTGGGAAAGAGCATGAAGTGGACAGAGCAGCAAAAACAACATTTGATGAATGGACTGCAATCCCCATTCCCTGTCCCTCTGTGCCATTTGTGGGGAGGATGTAGAGAAGATAAAATAAAACTGAGCCTGGGAAAAGGGAGAGGTCTGGGGAAGCAGTTTTAAGATTTAGGTTTATTTCTCATTATCATACTCTGATTTTGATTGGCAATAAATTAAATTCATTTCCTTGAGTGGAGTCTGTTTTGCCTGTGATGGTAACTGGTGAGTGATCTCCCAGTCCTTATCTAGACCCATGAGCCTTTTGTTATATTTTTCTTTCCTGCTGAGGAGCAGGAGCGGTATGACTGGCTTGGTGAGCACCTGGCATCCAGCCAACATCAATCCACCACGGGGGTAAAGGTAGGGAAGAGGTGTGTGCTGGCCCAGAACCCCCACATCATCAGTCCAAGCACCCTAGAATGCCCTCAGCACCCTCTCCAATTCAGTACGTGTCTCACTCCTCCAGTGCCGACTCCAGGGAGGGGAAAAGCTACATCTGCTGTTGGCTCCCTCCCATCTCAACCAGCACCCATTTGCACACAGAGCCTCAAAGTTTCAGCTTGCCAAGAAACGCGTCGAGTGTCTATGTGGCACCCTGGGGGAAACAGAGCTGGCCCTGCCCCCACTACCACATCACAGGCCCGTGCTCCAGGGGGCTGGGAGATGGGCTGGATGAAGCTTACAGCACCAACACACCTTCTGTAAAGTCCTAGCTTCCAGATGCTCAGTGCAATAGTAATGGTCCTCCCCCTGATTTGGAATTTGCAATTGTTCTGTCCTTGCTGCATATGCAGATGCCACTTGCAATGATGCAGTGGTGTGTAAATGACTATGAGTAATGGATGGCATGGATACACCATCACTGTTCTCATACTTTCAGCTATTGTGTCACTTCAGGATGCCACATTGCACAGAAAAGACAGGTTTTGTCTGCAGCTTCTCAACTTCACCCAGTCACCTGGAGAAGAGAGGTAATTCTTATATTCGTTCTTACTTCTGGGGTAGATAAGAAAGACACCAATCTAGCTTGGGCAGATAGCTGCCCCTTACCTGCGCTGGTGGAGAAAAGAGCAGTGTCTGTGAGAAAGGGAGTGTTTTATTGCCCAAAAGAAATGAGAATATTCAACTGGTTGTGGAGAAGAAAGAATAAATAGGGGAGAGCACACCCAAGCCCTTTCTCCACTACTCTATTGTAACCCTGTATTTGCAGAGTCAATCATAGAACCATTAGGTTGGAAAACACCTCTAAGATCATTGAGTTCAACCATTAACCTAAACTCACCTAACCCTGCCAAGTCCACGTCTAAACCACACCCCTAAGTGATGCATCTGCACATCTTTTAAATATCTCCATATTCAGGTGGATGTGAACCAGCACCCCCATGGTCCTTTTCTGCTGAGGATCTCTCCAGCCACACTTTCCCAAGCCTGTAGCTTGGGCTTGTTGCAACCCAAGTGCAGGACCTGGCATACAACCAACTTGAGCCCATGGATCTGCACCTTTGCCATGTGCCAGATGTCAAGGGCTGGCAGATCACAGCCCACTGGCACACCAGAGTCTGACCCTTGGCTTCACAGTGCAATAGAAAATGCTGCACTGCTAATGCAGAGGAGGCTTTGCTACCATAGGCAGTCAGGGCCCACCACCAACACTGCCTGAGATTGGAGAGCACAGCACAAAGAGGCTGCATGCACCAAAAATTTCCCAACCTATCTCACAAATACCAAGTTCATACTCCATCTTCCTAACATCTGCAAAGTCACACAAGCCAAGCTGTTCTGTGCAGCACTGGCTACACAGCAAAGCAGGACTTAGGAGTAAATATTTCTTTCCTGAAATAGCCAAATAGCCCAAAGCTAAGCTGGGGTGATGTGGAAGGCAGGAAATGCTCACCTTGTCGATATGGAGGATATGCTCTAGTAGGACAGCACAACTGCTCTTAGCGAAAATGAGCAAGCAGGTTAGGGGTGAGCAGTGCCAGAGAGCAACCTGGGGATGCAGAAATAAACAAATGGCAGCATTTGTCTGTGTGACAACAGAGATGCCAACTGGAGAGGAAGGAGGCAGGAACTGCGTTCAAATAGCTGGTATTGCCAGAGGCTGAGGCAGACTTGCGGTAAAAATAGCACTTCCCAGTAATGTACATCAGCGCCGCAGTATCCAATGACAACAAACCTCCTAAAAAGCAAGTGCCTTCCTCACAGCTGAGCTCGATAGAAGGAGTTGTTAATGTAGTAACAGCCAGTGCCAAGTCTGTGTAAATTGGAAATGACCACAAAGAGGAAAAGCTGGTATTTTTTCAACTGTTTTTAAAATCTGAAAGAGCACTTATTTATTCTGCTGCTGGAATTAATTCTCAGAAAGACACCAGCCCTTCTGATCAGACACTAGACTAGGGGTGGGTTCCTAAATGCTGGTTTTTAATATTGTAATATGAAAATGCCCTATGGTGCTGCTGTTCTCTACCACTGATAGCAGATTTCATAAACAAGCTGTACCCATCTTCATTTGCTAAATAAATAAATGACATGCTGGAAAACAGCATTCACTTTTCTCATGGAACAACTTGCTTTATTCACGTTCCCTGTATGTTGTATATTAATCATGAAGTGACAGCAACTAGAGGTAAAAACCAGCTATCAGTAACACGGTATCTGCAGTCAGGCAACCTTAATTTTTAGTTATTTCTGGAATTATTTAGATGTAGAAAAAGCTTGTAAAGTGCACTCAAAAGAGAGAAAAACAACCCAGAACATTTTCCGGTGCTTCTTTTTGTGGAACTATACTAGAGGCTGAGTCATTTTAAAAACAATTACGTCAGCCAGATATTCAGGCTCAATCCGCCTTATCCAGGACTAATACTATTCTAATCAAAGCTTTTCAGCATCTTCATTCCTTCTGCACAAAACCTGACTGGAACAGTCTCCAGTCTCTGATTTTCCCTTGGAGTCTTTGCAGACTCTGCTCAACATTAGTCACTTGTGGGTCATTACCTTTCTTCTTCCTTCATCTGAAAGAACAAAAACTATCAAAAAGAAGGATCTTGTAAAAAAATATGAGATGTGAAGCCCCCTCTTCCACTTCTCTGGTGAACCAGTCTGTCTTAAGACTGTTGCACCCCTCCATTCAAACAGCTTACAAAAAGCAGCAGGGCTGCAGAGCAGCAGTTTGCAGAACACAAGCTGGGACTGAGCACAAAACATGAAGAAAAAAGACACAGCAGTCCTCGCTTCCCATTTGCACTGCAGATTTTCTCACACTTATGTTATGACTCTGCATGTTTGCAGCTTAACACACAAACCCAAAAATACCCTGCACGCTGGAAGGCACAAAGAGAATCAGGCATTAGACGGTAACTTCCATTGAAAAATCCTGTAGTGGTTTGAGCAGACATTTCAGCACAAATAGCAACAGGAGGTACGTGCTGCCCTGATGTAATTACATCCTGCTACAGTCAAAATCTTGGGGCTAACTGTGCTCGGACACTCAAGGAACTCAAAACTTCTAAGTTATTTTCGATAATAGAAGAAAATAATATAATTTATTGACCTTTACCTACTTAAAGAGGAGAATTAGTCTGGACTCTTTGTTCAAGAATCAGTGGAAGTTATCCACAACTTCCACACATCATGGCCCCACATCATGGCCAACTTCCCCACATCTTGGCTATGACACAGGTTTTGCCAAATCTGAAAATGTGGTTAGACTGCCACAGTTTCAGACATTTCTTCATATATTAGCACTTGACTTTCATACATGTTAAAACACAGTGACAATTCTTTGAATGACGGGATATAAAAAAAGAATAAAATAATTTAAAAGCTGACAATACGGTATTTCATTCAGGAATAAAGTCCACATGGAAACAGCCTGTCAGTGAGTATTTTCAACACTGCATTTGATTTTGGGAAGTGAGGAAGAAGGTACAGAAGGTATCTCTCCTGCAGCCTTTTAAGCTGCTACCTCCCACAAGACAGGAATGTCTGGAAGAGAAGGCAGATTCAGTTGTAACATCCTGACTTTGGAAAACTTGCAGCTCCCATTTGCAGCTCCAAAATAGTCTACTTAGAAAAGACAGCAAGCATTCATAACACTGCGCTTCAATCAGAAGCTGGCCTGCCTACAGCAGTGAAACACAAACCAGAAAACATGAAACATGAATGCCATGTTATTTTTAACACTGCACAAAACAAACAAAAATTAATAAACAGAGCATTTGTTTCTAACAAAATGCCATATGGCTTAACAAAAAAAGGAGTTCTCCTCATGCTAAGCAAATTGCTTAGCCTGCCAAAAACTATTAAAAGGGAAAGAAGAAAAAGAAAACACAGGGATCATATATTGAAAGTGTCTGAAGTTTGAAAATATGGAAGCTAAATGTGCATACCCTAAGACAGGTCCTTCTGTGTGAACAAGCAAAGATCTTGTTTTAAATATTGCACAGCCAGCTGGGAATCCAAGCATGAAACTGTTCACCAGTCCTACGTGCCCTGCTTGGTGTTGGTGCCTTACCTCACTTCTCAACAATTCCTCTGAGGCTGGAGCAGCGCTGACCATCTCCAGAGCAAGACATTTGTCCAGCCCCACAATACTAGCAGGAGTTAAGAGGAGCATGCAGCAAGAGAGATCCAGCATTTATTTTGGACCTCTGTAACTAAGCTGAAGCAGTTGAATTAAAGCCATATCCACAAGCAGTTGATACCACAGTCAGCTGCAATCCAAGAGCAAACTATCTGAAAGTTCCTGTGATTTTCAGGGACTGTACTCATCACTGAGGAAAGATGAAATGCAGGATTTCACTCTGAAACACCATCAGGCAAACAAACCCAAGAAGGTGCAGTTGAACAACAAAGTTTCATGGAAAAACAGGGTAAATGGGTATTTGTCAATTTTTTTTCATGATTATCTGTTTTCGAAACTCCCAAAAATGGCAGTGTCAGGCATATGAAAGGACAGTCAAGGAGAAACTACAAGACATGCCACACAGGGCTGGTGGATAGTCCAGGATCAGTAATATGGCCTCCAGGTATGCCAAGCAGCTGTACCTGAAGTTTTGTCTGTAGGGGTCCAGAAACTGGTAACCCTTAACAGCTACAAAGTACTTCTAGTACTCTACAACTTGTGCTGAAAAAAGAAGGGCAGCAGGTCTTAAACAGCCCTAAACACCCCAAGTTCTGTGAAGCAGGTGTGAAAATAAATCTCTTCTGTAGATCAGAGGAGAGATTTGAGCCACAATTCACACCAGCGCCCTTCCTGCAGGAGACACAGATGGATGCCAGCCAGACTGCAAAGCTCAGGTCTGCTCAGACATGTGGTATGAACACACATCAGACAGGCTCTGCTTCTGCTGCTGGTGAAATTGGGAAGCTTGAGACCTGCTGCCATGGCAGGGAGCTGATTTGCTCTGGTGCCAGGGCAGAAAATCACGTCCTGCACTTCTCACAATAATGACAGTCAGCTGCCAACACACATGGTACTGTCAACTTAATGAGAATGGTGCAGAGTACACCTAAATCACACCATCCTTCAACACCTCACTCGTGAAGTTGTTCTTGAGGATCTGTCCCTGCTTCCCTGTCTCTCACCTCCCACTCACGGCATTGCAATTGGTGGAGCTGCAGGCACAGCTGCTGGATCATGCTGCTCTAGATGCTCTCATGCTGCCCATCTTCTCGCCAGCCACTTGGCACAGCCCACCCTGAGGCCCCACATCATGCACTTAAAGGTGGGTGATGAAAGGACTTGCTACCATGCAAGGCCACGAGGAAACAAATCCCAGGAAGCAACATTCCTGCCCGGGCTCGCTTCCCTACAGGGTGAATTGGCCTGCCACATCCCAGTTGCTGCAGCCTGCCCCCCACCCACTGCCAGGAGGGACGTCACTGCTATGTCCTGCAAGGCCAATGCCAAGAGGTGGCAACATTAATGTCCCTGTGCAACACCATTCAGTGTATTTCCTGCTCTGGTTCTAAATAATTTGGGACAAATTCAGTTTGAAAGGAAATAAAAAGACGTGAGGGAATTGAGCTTTGCTTCAGCACAGCTGTGTATCCCAAGGCTCAAAGCAATGCTTTTAAATTTCCCTTTCTTCCTGCCCTAGAGAACCAAGAGATCATCAGACTCTTCATCCAGCTCAACCTGAGGTAATTTGAGCACATTTTCTCTTCAACTTCATGTAGTAACGAGTACCTAGGCTGAGCACACTTCTAGTATTCCACTTCAATAACTGCAATTACCTCTTGGTCAGCACACACAAGGTAACAGTCCCAGCTCTAGTGCTTTCCTTGTTCTAGATGACTGCAGTTCAGCTGTCTTCAAAGCCAGCATCCACAAGGACAAAATCTAATGATGTTGCAGTCACTGCTTTTCATGAATAATAATCACATCCTTCAGTTAGTAAAAATGCTTCTCACATTCTAGGAAAACACTGGGGAAATGAAAATCCCAAACACACTAGTGGGTAAAATAAGAGTGATCACTCAGGAACAAAGTCCAGATTACTGTCCGAAAGAAGTTACAGATATTTGCAAGAACAAAGCTTGCATTCTTCTCCAAAACACCTCAGCATGGTAAGGAAAAAATGGTGGATCTGGCAGTATTAGGTCAATGGTTGGACTCAGTGATCTTAGAAGTTTCTTCCAACCTTACTGATTCTATGAAATAACCCCTCGCAAGCTCTATATGAAAGTATGTCACCACCTGATTCTTTGTCTGAAATGCCAGGTTTCTCCCTTTCCTTCCACATGCTCATGTGCACACAGAGGTGCAGAAGTGAAGTTACTGGTGACAGTGACACACCATACACCTGCGTGCTGCTTCTCAAAGCAAAGCCCAGTGGGAAGGCTGTGCTTTGTCAGCAGGTGCCACCACAAACCAACCCTTTCTGAGCCACTTCCCAAATGCAGCATTGCCACAGACCCACAATGGTTGCAGAGCTTTGAAGGCCTGCTGTAGGCAGAAATGAATGCTCTAGAGAGGAAATAAAAGCATCACGATCGCATCCCACACACAGTAGCATGCAACAAAATTTCAGCCCAAGTAGGGTCTTTGCAGTTCAGCAAGGATAGACATCCGCTAGCCTATCTTCATTCCCAAACTCCTACCATCTGTTGCCTTGTACACTATTAATCCTGTTTTAGGAAATTCTCTTATACAAGACTTAGTATCTGAAGGGACAAGGCTTCCACAACTACCCTGAAAGCTTGCCTGACAATGCCAGGACATTTCGCTTGGCATGTAATTCCCTTATGTGATGTAGACATATATAATTCCTAGCCATCCTCCCCAGAATAAATTAAAACCCTACCTTTCAGCCTTGTTGAAACAGGTTTTTCTGACATCAAGATGTTTTCTTTCTACATTCCACTCAAGAATACTATGAGCACTTACTCCCTTGTCTCAGTTTTTGGGCCGATCATTCAGTATATTAGTCTCTGCACTTCCCACTGTTTGCTTGTCCCTCTGTGTCTGAGGAGCAGGGGACCGAATGCACCATTACAGGTCAAAGCTGAAACAGAAAATCTCTGTAGTTGACCCACTTGAATCTGCCCCATTCTCTACCCAATTCTTCTAGGTTGCCTTTCTGGACCACTCTGCAAAGTCACTTCCGAGCCTGAGGTTCTTTGATCTCTTTTTTTCTGCTGTTCTGGCTCATCTATTAACTACTTAAATTACTCACCACTCTGCTGACTTTACAGATCTTCATCACAGTCAGTGATGAAGATATTTGCATTTGATGATATTTACATCCTTGCATCTCAACCTACATTTCTTCCAACTCAAATCTGTTTACTTCCATTCTGTATTTCTAATACCACTCAGTCCTACTTAACGGAGGGAGACAGCCCTGCAACCACATAAGCAGGTAACTTATCCCACTTATGCAACTGGCTGTGGTGAATTCTGACAAAACAATACAGGTGCTGGAATTTCAAGACCTGAGGCACTTTTGTTCCCAAATTTGTTTGGTAACAGAGGAAGAAAACGTTTTAAGAAAACTTTCATCTCTCAGGTGTCTTCATGACAGGATCAATTCTCACCTTTTGTGTCTTGACCTGACCTTAACTATGCAAAATACCTTGCATGACACTTCCTTGCCAGTGGAAGATGGAGCACCTGAACTTAATGTAATGCTTTTGTACAGAAGTACAATAAATTTTCTCTTGTAATTCAAATTTCAGCGCAGAGAAAAAAGCACCAACTGTGAGAGCACTCATTAAACATGCCAGCAGAGCTTTATTCCTATTACTGTCCAGAAGCCTTGAACTATTAGTAAAAAATGAATGCTTTTGGTTTGAAGTAATTTTCTTTGAATTTACTTTTTGAACTGAGGGGATGAGGTGCCAGGGGAAGAGAAATGAGAAAGAGGTTCAATATGTGCAAGAGCTTTAGCAGTCCACACTGTGCTACAACCTTAGAGATGCTTAAGGGAAGTGGATACTGCTGCTCACACTGTCAGAAAGGCTGAGAGAAGGAAGGTCCCCCTCCTGGATTTTTCCACCTGCCTCTTGCTTCAGTTCCTGAAATTTTCAGATATGTTGAGTGCACAGTGTCTTTGGAGCCTCATACTGTGCTGCTGCAGGTTTTGAGGGAACAGCTCTGGGGAGACACAGCAGGAGAGCACAGAGGTGACTGCAGTGCTGACCCCAGCACAGCAACCCACAGGCCACACATCTGCAGAGAGTCAAGGAGAAACTGCAGGCCCTTGAACCTGGGACATCGATCACAGGTCTGCTCTGAGTGAAAGGAGGGTCTGGAGAAGAGGAGAGAATCCACTTAGTTCCTAGGATCAGAACAAAATAGTTTCAGTCTATCTGTTCACATGCCGACAGGACTCTGCCCTCAATCTGAGCACACTGAGACCAAGCCTGTTTATTTTCCTGATGTAGTAAAACTTCCAAAGGAGAAGAAACTAGAAATCTTCTGAAGACTTGAGATGACTTTCTTCAATTTCTTAGCCTTAAAACAGGCATATTTGGGAAAGGAATCTGACGTTCCTGTTGCCTATTAGAACCACAAATGGAAAGGTTAAGAGAGAAGACAAGCTGTTTGTAGTAAGCCTTACAGTTGTACAAAAACCTGGTCCATCCAGTCATGAAAATTGTTCACTGACTACTATGCAAACCTGGCTGTGTATGCAAAATCCAGAAATGAAAAACCTTGGAGTATTTTATATAAAAGCCATCATAAAGGAAAATAGCAACCAGCTGATCAGTGCCAGGAGCAGAAGATGAAAGGTCAGCAAAGCAAAGCAATCAAACAAGTAAAACTTCCCCAGAAAACTACAAATGCTGGCTGGAGCCATAGAAGCAATGACAACGATTTCTGTAGACCCACAAAGAAAACGAAGGATCTGAGTAGGAAGAACATTTAGGAAGATGAAAGAATAAAATCACAGAACTACAGTAAATTACATGTATAGTTTAAAATAGGCAATTTGTAAGCACAGTGACAGTTCTGATTAGTGCAATAGGAAAGGTGGTGAAAGTAAGGAATGGGCTATACAACCTTAAGTACAATCCACTTTTAAGTAGAGCTAGTAATTTTACATTTACCCTATGTAGTTCTGGCTCATGCTTAAGACCTTGATTTCTCTGTTTGCCAGGGTCCCAGACTTAACTTTTAGGTCCTAACTAGTCCCTTGAGAACTACTTTCTCTTTCATAATGTAGTCCCTATGATTGTCTGCATAATGCTTTATGCAATGAAAACCTGCTTCTTAGCTGGGTCAGATGATTTGAATCCACAAAGCTATATTGGGGTTTGTTTGCTTGTTTTTAATTAAATGGCTCTCACCTGTCATACCTCTCATCCATGTTCTCTGTTTTGTCTCTTTAATACATAAAGCAGCTGCTATTTTAAGAATAACAGAAGACACTGCTTAATCAGCACCTGGAGAGTACAATGCCAAAGACTGAGGGAAACGATTCTCTCTCTATTCAGCATCTTCCTCAGTGTTAGTTCTGGACTGGACACAATGTACTCCTAACTCAGGTCTCCACTGTACTGGCCAGTGTCTGCTTTGTGTATGTGGCATACTCAGAAAAGGAAATCTTTCACATAGGCATCCATTATCCCTACTCCTATTTCTTTGATTTTGCTCTCATTCATGCAATTTCTGACAGTGAGAAACAGGAGCTGAAGAGAAAAAAACATACCATTCAATATTTCCATTGCTTGCATCATTCTCTTTTAACTTCTTTTTAGCACTTTTTAAGTTCTTTTCCAGTTAATTTCTCTTAGTCCTTTACTGAGCCTCCCCAAAGAAGCACAGATATGTAACACAGTTGCCATAACAGATGTGAATTGCCTCTCTTTTTAATGGAACTAAATTTATTCTTAAGAAGCTAATACATAGCTGGTGCCTGAGCAACAACTCTTGCTACCTCCCTCTAGCACAGAGTTTTGTTTTCTTTTAAATAGCATAAAGGAAGTAACTCAAAAGTTGTTCCAAAGGTACCTCACTGAAGCTGTTTTACTTACTCACAAATAAAAAATTCCCTCAGGCTAAAAAATCCCAGGAAACCACAGCAGTGGCATTTTTAGAGCACTTACCCATTCTCCTTAAATCTAAAATCTCACTAAATGAGGTGGCCAGACATTGGTTATCCAGTCCTGAATAAAGACTTCTACATCTGTTCATCACAGCACCTGGTTAATCCAATACAGGCAGAGAAAATACAGCAGCTTTCATTAATCTTTGCAGCGTTTGAATAAACCCAGGATTTGTCTCTGGGACAAACACTGTACTCAGAAGTCAAAATTTTCTCCTGAAAACTGATATAAAGAGCTGCGCGTCTCATAAAAGAAGAACCTTAGAGCAGTTTTTAATAAAAGCACCCAACAACAGATTTTATCTCCCAAAGAAATACTGTCTTCTGCTATTTTTAATATCATCTATAGAGGAGAAAAGTAAAGAATATATTAAACATATTAGAATAATTTATTATAATTTATTTCTTTCATACCTCTTTACACCACACTCATTTCATTGGATACATTTCAGATAAATACTTGCTCATAACTAGCTCACAGCTGCAGCACACCTTATAAAACATTTCTGAATGAAAAAGCTTCTTAGAAGCTTCTTGACTCCAGCAGCTTCTGAGACAATAAATGCCAATTGTTTCTCCTTCCATGATTTGTGCTTCTTAAAACCAAATAATCACTGTGACTGACCCAGTACTGCCATGGGAGAGACTAAATTAATATTTTCTTTCATAGCACAATAACCTGATTGAATTAAACCCTGAGATTATCCTCATTCAGCCTTTTCAGGCTAGATTTCTCAAGACAGTATCCTGTCAACATATCAGCAGAATCACTGATTGTGTTGGCTGTCTCCAGGCAGTGAAATTCTGAGCCCCTGACCCAATGTCAGACAAACACGACAGTCAGAAGTCTTGCAAGAAAGGAGGTTCCTTCCAAGCAGACTGAAAGCTGTCCATGAGCAAGAAGAGAGACCTGGGACTCTGCTACAGCACAGACTTTCTCTGGTTGTGTCCTTTCGACCCTGCAGCTGCAGGTGCAACCCTGAGCCAGGCACAGCAAGGGCCATCCCCTGCTGAGGGTGCAGCCAGGGAAGAGACAACAGTGTATCAGGACCTCAATTACTGCTGCAAAAAGACCTTGCTTTATTGAACCCACGTTTCCAAGCTAACAACTGATGGGTACATTTTGGTATCCGATGGATTGCGGCTTCCACAATTTCAAGATGTGCAGCCCAGCTCTGTCCTACTGCCAGACCTCTTTCTTGGACCAGGGAAGATTGTGCCACGCAGCAGCTCTGACTGAGAAGAAACTGCTTCTCCATGGGTTGGAGCAGCAGCTGGCAGTCAAAATGGTTACTGCCAGGTGATTTTGAAAAGCTTTTGCAAAAAACTTTCAATGAAGGGCAGTTATTTTTTTCTGGAGCAGGGCAGCAGACAGGAATGCAATACTGTCCTGGAGCAAATCAACCCTCATGCAGACCCAAGATTAACATGGTCCTTGGGTAGGACCACACACCTACAACTTGGTCACAGACTTTACAGAGAAAGACTCTCCATCCTCCTCCTTTCATGGAGGGAGGTCAGATGGGATTATGAGGAGTGCATAATAACAGCAGTGCCTCCCTCAGAGGTTCTCCCCACACCTGCACAAAAGTACACACTGCCCCCCTACGGGAACTCCACAAAAGCTGTTGTCCACACAAGGATGTGATTCTCCCAACATGCTGACCTCTTGTGTGCAGATTCAGAGCCAACCTTCCTGCCCTTTCCACTGCCTCCTGTTAAACATCACCTTTTCTCACTAATGCAGTTTATTAGAAAGTGACTGGGAGGCAACTATCCTAGAAGGAGTGGGGGTGCAAAGATAAATGACAGATTAAGTTCCTGTCTCTATGATTTTTGTCACAAAACAAAAGCAGCTAATAATACAAGGAGCATCAGATCCCAACTGTAGCACTCAGCAGCTCTGCCTCCTAAAAGGTGATAGAGGGGAGGTGTTCTGGATGTCAAATCTTGAAATATTTTACCACATAATATAAAGAAAATTTACAAGTGATGACCAATCCTTTAATGTTATAGTGCTTTTTTTTCTCAAATACTCTAACACTCTTTAACTTTGAGGCAGCTTTTGTCCTTTTTCTAATATAATCACTTATAATTCTAATCCACCCCAATAATTAAATACTCTTTTACTAGGCAACCTGACAGAACTAGTTTAGTTCTTGAAAAGAATGGAGATGAAGTGATTATTTCTTTGATAGGTATTAACACAATTCATTACAAAGCACTTCTGTCAAGTTTAGTACCTCAATTTATATAACTACTACTGTACTATTTAGGTTTGCAACCATCCAGGAGTACTTAAACACTTAAACAGAGCTCCAAGTTTCCATAAAGTACTCATTTCCATAAAGTAATCAGGTGAATTGTCAAAGAGAACATGATGAAAATTTCAGTTCCTTTGACTAGTTTAGTTGTTTACTTAATCATAGGAAAATTTCCACCCATCAATCATCAGCCCACCAGGACATACTACACTATCTTCACTCCACAAAAGCTGTTACTCAGCATGCATCTCCTTTCTACTTTTATTGTTTTCATTTCTTTCCAATGTCTACTTTGGTCTCCACCCTCTCAGAACAGAGGAGGAAGCTACAGGACCTAGTAGTAATACTCCTACAAAAAGAAGGAAAATGGGAGAGGAAGGGAAAAATGAAAACTTACAAATAAGATATGAGGAGCTCTATCCAGCAGAACAGAGATATCAAAGAACCAGCAGACTCATTCTCAAGAGCACTATAAAACACACAACTGTGATTCCTTCACTCCAGCCATGCTCTATTACAATAAACATAACTGACTAAGCTGCAGATGCCCTCTGGACATTTACCTCAGACACAGAGGACATTTTCAGTAGGCCACTTTTCAGGCAGTAGCAGATGGAGATACAGAAGTGAGATGATAGGACCCTTTCCACAACAGACTCCCAAAGGATATCCTGCCTGCCACTGCCACCTCTCCCATTTACCTCTCTCATGGCCCCTGGTCTCCAAGTTTGTTTATCAGGAAATGACTGCTACCTCAAGTATGAGCTGTCCTCAACTTCTCACTTAAACAGGTGTTACTGGGGGGGGAAGGGTTCTCGCCTTTTTTCAGAAACAAGAGTATCAGAGGAGTCTGCCAGGATACCCTGACCAGATGGAGCCCCATACTGTAACCTTATTCTCCCTTTCTTTTTCAACAGTTAACCTTTATGAAAGGACTTGTTTGCTAAACAGACTTAATGTATCAGCTGCTCTGTCCCAGTTCAGAGACAGATGCATGTTACTGCTTTTCTCAGCCAAGCCATGAGTACCTGTGAACAACCACTTCTCTGGCAGTAGTAAAGGCTGGGATCTTTATTAGGGACACAGACTGCACTCCTGCACTGGCTGACAGAATTACTGTGGTTTAAGAAGTTACCACCTCCAACCAGCATGTAATGATCGACCAAAAGGACACTATACAGAACAGCTTAATACTCATTGCTCTCCCCATTAAGCTTAAAGTCACAGAGACAGTTGAAACTCATCTCTTTTACTTTGCCACTGAGGCTTGCTAGGAGCATGGCTGGCAGCCAGCCATTTTGGCCCAGATCCCCAGTGCAATGGCTTCCGACAGTGTAACCATCCACACCTGTGGTTACTTCTGCCCTGAGCTGTACAGAACTGCACAGAGCAGTGGGCATCAGCTATCCTGGGCATTGGCCAGTCCCCAGCTGGTAAATACCCATGCAAGTAGGCTGGCTGCACTATTACATGCTCCCTTCACTGTTTCCATGACTGGGGTCTCCTCTCTAATGTGCTTTTAGAGAAGTGGGCACAGGAAGGCAAGTTCAGAGGAAATATTTCCAACAGCTCCTTCAACAGAAGGCAATATACTGGCAGAAGTCACTCACTCTCACAGAAGGAGCAGCCCACTAATGCTTAGAGAACATCCAATCAGTTTAGGATTGCATGGTACTACAAAGTGTGTGTGGTACCTGCAACATACACAAAACTGCAATTTAGCCTGAAAAAATGAAAGAGCACCAACGTGTGCATGAACAGCCTCCTCCCACTGCAGTACAGCAGCACAAAGTTGTGCATTACCTCATCAGTCCCCAGACCCATCAATGTCAAATGCCACACAAAGGACTGCTTCAAGAGTAGAACCAGAGAGGGGAATGCATTCTGGAATGTGGACACAAGTGATACAGAGTGTGGCTATCCTTGACCTGGTTCTGTTACACGGCAAGGAAACATGAGCTTTTATGCTAGTTTCTCTTGACTAAATGCAGCACTCTTTTGCCAAGCAGTCTTAGATGGGAATTCTGCAATTCTATGCTTAGCAGTTTAGAAAGAACAAAGAGGGTTTTTTAAATCCTTTTGCTAATACCATATACAGGAAATAGGAAAACTGTACATGCATGAAAAATACCCCAGTATTTTGGAAGCAAATCCTGACTCATTCTGTACCAAAGGGGCTCTCAATCAGAAAATGTCTGAAGCATCAAAGCAAATTTCTGAACATTTCAACATTTCAAGTTAGAAAAGATCTCAAAGTAGCTAGTATAAGCATACGCAAGCCAAGCAAGTAAAGGGAACAATGTGAACAGAGGACAGAATTGCATTGGTTTGGGGGTGGCATGGTTATTTGTTTTGACCAAAGTAAAAATTATCCCAGCAAATTTAAAAGCAATGCCAAGAAGTCATAACAAAGCAATGAAAGAGAAGACAGAGTCACAAATGATCACAGTACTCTGTGAACTGAATTTGCTGCTGTATTGTTTCTACAGACCAATGCACTCATACAACAGAGTAAAGGTTTCCTCTCTCAAAACCCTTCACAAATTGCCTTTGTAATCTTAGTGGTACCATTGGAGTTATCCAATAAACATCGTGAAAAGATAATCTGATTTAATGACTCAAGAGTGGGCACAAGATTAAAGTGTTCTGTCCCACATTATTTACAGAGGGTTTCCTAGTCACGACTGTAAAAGTCACATCTGAGCTTTCTTAAATGTCAGTTTCAAGCTTTGACACAAAAAAAACCAGTGATGTCATTTGCTACAAATGTAATAATGGATTATGAAGAAGCGATGAGAAGACGTGAGAAAAAGCTAATTATATGAGTTACACTGATAGTTATAGGCTGCAGGCTCAAAATACTTTTATTCTCTTTATTACTTCTGATATGCAAGATCTCTTTAGACCATTTCTAATTACCAGTGTATACCGCAGCTTGAGTTGTACTGCAACATGTTGCTAATGGCAACAACATGTGGTTTCACATGTTTATTTCACTAAAACATGTTTCACCTTGGAAGTGTCCAGCTGGACTTGGATAGTGTGTCAGACTTCAGAGGTGTCATGGAACTCCCACTGTCTTCAGCAGTGCTGCACCAGCTCCTACTGACAGAGTCTACTCTGACCACTGCTGTATTTTCAAGTAACAATTGTAGAGATGACATTGCCCTTCCTGGCAAAGCATTCCCACACTGCACAGACAACCCACACGGAGGCACACGCACGTGTTTGATGTAGGACAAGCACCGTACCTCATTCCTTCTGTCGATCTGTTCTGGTAGTTGCGGTACAGCTGGGGGACACCCAGCATGGCCTCAGTGAACACAGCAAGGAAGCCCAGTGTTTCCACAAAGAGGGAGGAGTCCAGCCACAGGTAAGTGATGTAACCAGTCACACCAGTGAAGGTGAGGACACACTGCACGTAGTCTGTAAACTTGCTCCAATGCCAAAAATAGTTCAAGTCAAAATCTGCAACAGAACAGGAATGCAAGAATCAAATATGTTTTCCCAACCAACCCAAAGTTAATCGGGGTGGAAGTGAGAACTGGGAAGCATGAGGTGGCCACAGTCTTTGGTGGTAGGGAATAGCAGAAAATGAGGGATAGGATTGAAAAAAAATAAAAACAAAACAACCAAACACTCTCGCAATCAGCACCACCCTCCACAAAAAATCCCCACAAAAACAACAAGAGAAATAAAGAATAGCAGTCCTGATTTCAAAAAACATTTTTTGGGCCGTGTTCAATAAGGAAACAATAAAACAAAGGCTTGCAAGCCAACCAAGTATTTACAAAGATAACCTTTTAAAAGAAAGCATTTCAAAAATACCTTCCTGTATCAAACATGAAGGATTCTGGATACTGCTCTAGTGGAGCTGGCATAAGAAATGTTTCACAAAAGCCTTCCCAATACTAATAAGAGGCCACAAGCACAGCAGTGGAAGCATTCTTTCTCTTAGGTCATTATCTCTGTCTTCCAAGTGCCTCAATCCAAGCTGCTTAGAAGGTCACCTGAAGTCCACAGCTCTGTTCCCTAGTGCAGTGCAGCTGCCTGTGGTGAAGGGCAAGATGCCAGTGCAGCTGCTGCAAGACAGGTACAAGACTGTGGCAAGATTTTCCCTGGAAAAAAGCCTCCCACAGACATCACCTCTTTCATTCCAAGGACAAAACACACTTTGCTCTTGCCTTTGCCAGCACCAAGGAGTGCAGGATGAGCACCCATTTCTGCATCTGTCACAACAAAATGCTGAGCCACAAAACACAATACCCCTCTTGAGGGAAGGAGAGAAGGAACAAACCAACCAGGGCACTTGCTTGGCACATTCACAGCATATCACTGGAAGATATGTAGCTGTCTTACTGATGAATAATAAAATACACAACCCCATAGCCATTGACTGTATAGCAAAATAAAAACTTCATTTTTAACAAAAATGCTACAATAATTGTTCATTAGCGACACTGAACCATGCCGTAAATCAAGTCCCTCCTGATGGGAGAGAATTTTCTAAAAGTCCTTGCAAGGAGTTTCTAAGATAAACTGAGACTTTTCCTTGAGTTTCAATGCTTCCAGATAGTTGTATTAAGGCTTATCAGAGGAACAAAGCCACTAGCGTGACCCAGGTACAGCACAGAGCACAGAAAAGCAGGAGTGGAGTCTCTCTATCAAGATTTACATGGCCTTTTAAAGATATTTTAACCAATAGTTACTAAAAACGTACGTTATTTTCACTTTCCTACCAATTATTCAGTAACGTGGGCAGGAACTGCAGAATTCTCTATCCAATCATTCCAAACTACTTTTACTGCAGAACATGGAGTAGTAGAAGAAGGAGAAGAAGGTTTAGAGAACAACAACAATCCTCCATTTTGATATTTTTTACTCTTATCTATTTACTACAAAGAGAAGCCCAAAACCTCTAAGTTTTTCAGGGACACAAGACTAAATAAAAGTTAGACCCAGTGCTGGCACAGCCCAAAGCACATGAGCCTCATGCATTTCTGGAGCTTTGTGAAGGCTTTCTTTTTTGGAGACGAAGGCCCCATGGCCCTTCACTCATTAAACCTTCCTACCAGCTGTCAGATATGCCCTGCATAGACCGTGTTTTTCCTCCTGCGTTCTCCACATGCTCAAGGATCCTTTTTAAAATACCCTTCCCTGGACACCAAGTCCTAATTTCCCCAGTTCATTTTCATATTAGAAATCAAAGAACTAAAACTACATCGAAGGAGCAGAAGTTTAGGACGTTCATGAAACCAAAAATGTCAACATTTCTACAGCTACTGTGAGGCAAGCTACAAAATCCATGGATCCATGCAAACACTTGAGCACAGATGAGAAAAACACTGTGTGAAACAGGACTTCAGCTGAAGCAGGAGAACTAATTACTAGCACAGAGAGTCTCTTTTGCTCAAAACTATGATGATGCTAGACAATCTCCATTTCACTGTAGAAGTTTATAAGTTTTAGTTTCTGCTACGAATTTTGCTTGGTAATATATTCAAGAAAGAACGGAAGAAGGGAAGAGAAAACAAAAGAGGTAAGAGCAATCATATTTGGTAATAGTTTTGCAGAAACACATCTGAGTTATTGTAAAAAACAACCCAATATATAATTATTAATTGCTTTACTTAACAGATGTATTCTCCAGATGCAGAAGTCTATTTTAGGACACTACACATCACCACACTGCATTACCAAAAAAAAAAAAAAAAAAAAAAAAAGGCAGAGAATGACATACCTGACTTTCCATAAGGGTTGTAGCTTCTCTAGCCCTTATTTGAACTGCTAAAATGTTTTGCCACATGACTGCTTCTTCTTAACCAAGGCTAAAGTTTATTTTCTTTGACAAATGGTTTAAAAAATTCAGAGGGGAAAAAATCACATACCCATCACTTCAAGGTCTGGAAATAAACTGTGACTCATTTTTCCAAGTGGCTCCCTTCTCAAGGGGGTCCAAACACATTAGTTCTGTAATGGGAGTGGTATTTTTTCTTTTAAATGTTGATTCTGGTGAGTACAGTGACAGGTATGTGCAAAAAAAACATCTTTTAAATGCTTAAAACCCCAAAACTCATGTGTATGCAAACCAGTCCTGTCCCAAGAAGATAGTAAGAGACACCAATCAGTGCCTCAGACCATGTCATGTGAGAACTGAACAAAGTTATAAATATCATTGCAAACATTATTCATGTTTGAAGAAAAGTATGAAAATAAATATGACATTGGGATTTTTGCCCCACCATCACCTCTTTTCTTTAAAAGGACAAAACAAGAAACCCCACTGTACCACCATTTACTTCTAGCAAACATCTTAAAAACTGTCTAAGTTAAATGTGGGTGCATATCTTTCTACTCCCTGAAACGGGAAGGCACTGCCTGCACAGCTCACTTCATTCTGCCCAGAGAGAAATCCCTGACATGGGTTTGTAACCACATTCAGCTGATTCAGTTCAAGCAGTAACTCCCAGTCACTAACATCCTGTGTGGATCAGAATTGGTATTACTGCAATGAAAGGTACTGTACTTTATTACCCATGGCTGAGCTCTTTAAACCACTCAGCGAGTTGCATTTTAAGCATGTTAATCCATTGATAGATGAGAGATTTATGTTGGAAAAGCCTATTCATGCTGGAGGAAGGAGCAGCTCTGTAGGTTTTTTTGTGCACTAACTGGAGAAAACTCTATACAGCTTGAGGGTGAAGAAGAATGAAATTAAAAGGCCTCCTGTGGGAAGCACTTTGCATGTCAGATATGAAAAATGTAAATCAGGAAGAGACTGCATTGTAAATAACAATGGTTATTATCAGTTGGGCCAAAACGAAAGTAGTAAATCCAAGATTCTGGTGTGGGATAGATGCCAAGTAACACAAAGAAGAGTCCACAGTATCAGCTTTCACTTGAGGATGGCACAGAGGTCCAAACAGTTAACATTATTTTTAGTCAAGAAGCATTTTATACCAAGCCAGCTACCATGCTAGTTCCTTTTGGGAAAGTGAAGCAAAGACTTTAACATCCTAAAAATTATTTACTATAGCTCTCAATTTCACTTACTAGTTGTATCTTATTTTGTGCCTTGACCTTTCTAATTCTGTACCTACATCCCTTGCACTACATTCACTTACACTTGTCCTTAGACATTTGACCCAGCTCCTCCTTTTTGGTTGGTTCCTTCCTAGTTTTGAGGTCAAGGAAAAGCTTGCAATTTCCACTGCCTGTCTTTGCAAGGTGGGAGAGTTTGCATTTGAGCCCTCTGTATAGCTTTGATAAGGAAATAAACTCTCTTCTTCTTATGAAGGCTACTGGTTTTACTCTCTCTCCCACTCCTTATGAATGCCATTACATCATAGTCACTCACCGAAACTGCCTCCTGTAATTAAACTCTTGACTTGCTGTATGAAAAACACTGCTCATTAACTACTTCTAAGAGCATGCTGGACAGACAGTCTCTACCCCTGAGTCCCCTTCTAAACAGATGACTGGGTAGTTAATCCTCCTACCCCTTGGTACACAGCTAATTCTTATATTTTGTGAGACTGTGGTGCTGTTCAAAGGACATCCAATTTCCATCATCTGACTATGGACCACAATGCCTGCCCACCTGACCTGTTCCTGCCACACGATCAAAGGAGTCCAGCCCAAGCAGTCAGATGTCCAATGCCTTCCTTAACAACAATGCAATCCAAAACCTGAGGGCTTAGGTGCTGTGAAAGAGCCTGAAAACAGTAATATATCCAACCTGGAACAGTTACAAAATGCAGTCATGGCTGGGAATTATTTCAGGTTATTATCCATGGTCTGTTTACTGTAAAATGTACACACTTTGAAGATGCAGGAGCTGCAACCTGCACTCTCTGTGCTCCCTGTGGGTCTCAACCACGGGGCTACGGTACAACACTCTCCCCCTCATTTGCTCTTCTGCTCATCTCCAGAACTCATGGTCTCTGCTGTAAAAGGGGTTCAGCTCTGAGCTGCAGGCAAATATGATGCTGCTCCTCATCCCAGCCTGGCAACAAGGGCAACTCTTTGGACAGTTGGAAGATGCAGACTTGTATCCCCAGGCTGACATGAGAAGCTTAACTCAGACTTCTCACACTTCCGAAGAGTGCTCTAAGCTAAGCACAGGTCCTGCACTAAGCAGTGGCATCTTAAAAATAAATTTTGCCACATTCTCTGAAGAGGAGTTGTGAGGTACCTGCCACAGGAGGTTGGGCCCAGGCAGTGGATTCTGAAAAGGAGACTTTTACACTTACAGTTCCTCAGCTGCAGGAAATCCTCAGCTATTTGCCTCAGGCATTATCTGTCTCCCTGGCAATGCTGATTTCAGCTGTCTCATCTAAAAACAGCAGCAGAATTGCAGAGAAGCACGCCAGCTAGCACTCCTCACCTTGCTCATTCTGAGCAGTTCCCAGTCAGAACCAGGGTTTCTCTGATGCTCTGTTCTGAAATTCCTGCATACCCCACAGGGCACCCAGGAAGTAAGTGGGGTGACAAGGGCAGCAAGGCTCTTCATGACTGTTACTGGGTGATCCAAAACTTTTTCTCTCACTCTCAGTCATCTACATATCCAGCTAGGCACTTTCCTCTTTCCTTCCAGAAAGAAGGAAGGAAACAGCATTACAGACAGACAGTGTGAACTGATACATTTAGATTTTCTTCCCCTTTTTTCAAGAAGTGATAGAAACCTGCAAATGCTGTCAGAAACCAGCATTTCTTTTACACTCACAGGGACTAAGAAGGGACTTTCACTCATGGTACAAAAGAGAAGAAACGAAAGCTTAGCACCAAAAACTTCTGACTCTGATCCAAACCGCTGTCTTTTTGAAAGGACATTGTCTATAAAGAGACAATGCTCTTCATCTCCATTCTTTCAGGCTCATGACCTAGGAATTCCACAAACTCTGAGTTACTTTTACATATCTGCTCAACCCTGTCACTACGGTACTTCAGAATCTCTCAAACATTCCCTTCTATCTGGTCTTCACACTGACTTGTACCCAAACATTGTCACTTTTTCCTCTCTAGCCCATCTAAGATAGGAGCATAACATTCTGGAGGGTCTTGAACCTCTTCTGAAAATATCACCCCAGCCTATAGCAAACAAATTACTCTCCTCCAATGAAATCCATTTTTATATCCCTTGGCTCATACAGTGCCTTCTCTTGGCCACATCTAATGTCAGTTCATTGAAGCCAGTCCTCTTAGTATTTGACTCTCCTTAAAAGCCCAGCATGAGTCCTTTAGTCAACAAAAGTAACCAGCAGATTTTCGGGGGAGGGAGGAAATGTCAAATCTTAATTGCAGAGAAAAAGGCTGAAAGCCTGACAGACACAAACTTTGAAGATACACACAAAGCACTCTTGTTTTTAAAAGCTCAGTGAAGCTTTCAGTACTTGATGGGGGACAGAACACCTGAGATTAGAAGTTCAAGTCTGATGAAACCTCCTCTACATCAACATTATCCCTATCTCCCCTCATTCATCTTCTCTAGTTTGAAGGCAAGTACTTGCCTTGGTTTTCTTTGCCTCATTTTATGTAGCATCACAACCTTCTAAAATCTTCTGTGCTGGGTCTCTTGTTTTGCCACATCAAATTCATGTTTTTTCCCTCCCACCAGGATTATTACCCACTCTTCTTCCTCCTTCTCAAAAACCTACATATAAGTAGGCTGACATTTTTTCAGCACTATCCTGCCTATCCAGGGCTTCTCACTCATATTCCACACTGTCCCTCAGTACACACCTACAAGCATCAGCAACTGCTCTATTCTTCCCCTTTGGGTTCTGCAGGGTCCACTCTACCTCCTCACCAAAGGGAATTACCAATTGCACGGTTAAGAAGCAATTAACAACAAGTTACAACTACTTCAGAAAAATCTGACACAAATGCACTAGTACATATGAAAAAGTCAAACAATCCACACTCTATTTCTTAACATCCTGCCTTTCCCATTAATGTGCTACTTCCCTGATTTTACAGCCTTTGGTTTAAGGGAAACCTTTGAATACCACTTAGCACAGTGGTCCTCACCAGAGATAATTAGCAATAACACCTATCTTGACCATTCTGTGACCCTTAAAGAGCAGCAATTTAAAAGTTACAATTTATTCTGAAAGTTTTACCCCTGCTGCTAACAACACACAGGACAATAGGAATGAAAAGCTAAATCAAAATATTTGTACCCTGGGCACCTTCTGTGCAGCTGGCAGCCTTTGCTGCGCTATCTGCAGTGTAATTTGCTTTGTACACAGCTTCAGTTTATGGGAGTCCCACAGTGAAGAAAAAAAAATTTAGAGAAAAATGCAGTTATATAAACCCACAAAATTAGGTTGACCTTTACCTCATCTTTAAGAATTTCCACTGTCTTACAAAAGGATGCAGAATTGTTTACATCAGTTGTACTGCACTGATACCAGTCCTGTCAACATTTTAATTTGCGTGTTTATACCTAAATATGCCTGCATACACATACATGCCTCTTTCTCACACATACATGCCTCTTTCTCACAGTACTGCTGATGTTATAAGCATTAAAAAGAAAGCAAAATTATAAAAGCAAGCAGGGGAGAACAAAGATTTTTTTTGTTCTAATACAGAGGAAGTTTTAGCAAGTATGATATCTGTGAACAAGGTTCCAGCTGTTGGGCTCAGAAACTACTGATGAATGCCAGCTGAGCTGGGAAATCCACATGGAGCAGTACAGCTCAGCCCAGCCATCTCCACACATCGCTGCAGAATGAGTGTAACCAGCCTGGGGGCAGCCAGAAGCAAACTCCTACCCCAGTCCCTCCCACAAAAAGCATGAAGAAGAGCACTTTGGACTAGTCTCTTCCAAAGCAAGGACATTTCTTGGAGTTCTCCAGATGGACGATGCTTTTGAGGCAATCTTGCAGCAGGTACACATGCAAGCCCCCTACCAATGTACCTTGTGTAACATATGCTAACCAAACTGTTTGCTTCCCAAGCCCAGCTGAGAGAAAACACCAGGTCTCCGCTCCTGGTGTACTAGTAGGCCAGTAAGATTAGGAGAAGAAAACCATGACAACCAGCACCACACGCATGCCAATATTGCTGCTAGGGCAAGGCACTTAACTTAAGGCTAGATATATCTAAATCAAGGTACTTAGAGCACTGTATTGCCCCTGTAAAGACTGGCTTCACCAGTAGCATCACTTCTGAAACTCCCCTACTGTGTTACTGCTGCTCTTGCCTGTTCAGTATAGAAGTCTCTCTCCTTCCTATTCCAATGTACTGACTGGTGTTCTTAGTCACTGTGTCCATGAGATTGCAGTAGGCAAAAGCAGCAATTACCTGACTTAGGACCAATGAAGGAAAACAGCCTATTAACTAGGCAGATCATGGGGCCTGGAAAGCCACCGGAATAAGAGAGCTGTGGCCCAAAGGATTTAGAGCTATGGAAATAAGCTCTGTATTTGAAAGGTGGAGTGAAGGCATCATGAACAGCTTTAGAAGCCACAGGACTCAGACTGAGCATAGACCTCAGGAGGAAATCCTTCTCTAAAGCTGCAACAGTGACAGTGAAATGGGAAGCCCAGAGGATGCCATAGCAGAGTTTTGATGACTCTGGGCAGCCTTTGCTTTCACTACAAATACTCCTGATTCTGCTCACCTCCTACACCAGGAGCATCAAAAACCCCAGAGCAAGTCAAACTAAAGAAGTGCCCCAACCCTTCACCCACAAGAAGAGCTGTGAAGTCAGGTCTTTGCTCCCAACTGTGCCAATGATGGAGGCGGCAGATAAGAGATAAGCTCACTCTTCTTTTGGTCAGATACGCCTTCCTATGCTAACTATAGCCAGAGACTTCTTTTTCTGACAGCAAGATAAGCAGGGATGATGAGAATGTCACAGCAAGAAGAACATGTAGTACCAATTTTCTATTTTTGCAATAATTTTAACAATATTTTACACTATCATCAGCATAGTTTATCGAAGATATCACCCACAGCCCTACCAGGCAGTACACAAAGGCCTCCAAAAAAGACTAAAATTGAGTAAGTTAAGCATTGCAGAGCATGCAGCCTTGACTCTAAAATTCTTGTAGTTGGGAGTTATAAACTCTCTGTGAAAACAGTTTAATTTATTTTGAATAGTACTGAAACTTATTCTTTGCAGCTTATGTCTCAGAAGATATCAAGACTACTATAGTATTAGAAACAATATGCCCTTTCTCATTTAAAGACTGTAATTAAAGAGATGAATAAAAGTTCTTCTAAACATTACAAAACCAAGCTGTGCATTAGACCAGATGCAGTCTGACTCAGATTCCACCATGCCAGAGATTACAATGCCAGGTTGCATGTATAATGCAGCAAGTTACTCCCAGAAACTGTGGAAGTTAACTGCCAGGTAATACTTTACCACCTTTTGAGGTGCACATCTCTGAGAAAAATGCTGATAAGTGATCCCTCTCTTTTTCAGCCTTGTCTGAGCTTGACTGGCCTGAGACCCTACCTCCTCTGTTGTGAAGACACCACAAAAAGAAGGTGTTTGTGAATTTTTTTTTTGGACACTGAAGTCAGACATGCATAAATGTATGTGTAAGTATGCATACAACACAAAGCTAAACACTCTGCATAAAAATCTAAACTCACCTCCTCATTTAGGATTTTTGGGGGCAAGTTTAATCCTTGTTTCCTAGGTAACCCACCACCAGCCAAGAGAAGTCCTAGCCCCCAAACTGGCCTAACTAATTTAGCATCCAAACAGAAGAATGCCTTGTGCAGCTGCCTCCTTTGCTAAAACAATGGGATGCGGCCTGCTAAACATCTCTTGGCAATTACCTCAGTTAACCTCAGAATAACCCATTTTAGTATCAATAGCTAAATGCTTCAAAGTAATCACAAGCATGTAGGAAATTGTAGAAAGCTTTCGGCTTTTCACCTCTTTTTGCCTCTCCCCTCTGCCCAGTCCCAGCTACACACACGAAGATGTCAGACATGTTTTCTTTAATTATCTGAACTGCATTACAAAGATGCTAATATCTCAAAATGATGGCACAGTCTACTCCATTTCACAGAGCTTCCTTTCAAATATCTATTATAGTTAATAATAATAGGGTAGACTGCTGAACAAGAATCCTGTTTTCAAAAAAAAAATTGTATTTCTGGATTTTTGTTCTATGCTGGAATAAAAAGGAAGACTTTGGGAAATCTGAAGGAGGATGAAGAGCGGCAAACATATAGATCGGATTTGGGAAATCAGCTCAAACTTTTCATGTCTGATTTGAATTAAGGACCTTCCACCTGGGTTTTTCCATGTCCTACAGCACCAGGTCATGAAGCTATTACCCACTCAGATCTGGAAGCATCTCCTACATTCTGACCAATTTTGACCAAATTCATTAAAATAATTTATGTATGTATGTTTGTGAAGATGTGACCATTCACTGGTGACAACCTTTATCACCAACAATGAATTCACAAATTTCCGGCCAGCAGTAGCAAAAAAAAATCTCAGTTTCTAACTTCTCATTTGCTACCATAAACATCACTTAAGTATATTGAAACTTAAAAGTGTGAAGGTGACTACAGAAATTCATCTGTTATTAAAAAAAAAAATATATATAGGTAGATAAAGTTGGCAATAATTCCAATCTCCATGCAACTTTCTAGGGAAAAGAGAACAGAAGGATTTCAGGTAGCAGAAGGTTTTCCAGAACCTCCATGCCTGCAGTGTCACCTCACAACCATTAAACCAAAACTCATTCCATTTACAGCAAGTCTGCACAGATCTAAATTACTGTATAAGGACACCAAGCAGCAGAAATTTCCACTGCATTAGCAGAAGGAATTTATAGGACGGGAGACCAGTAGAGAGTTTCACTTGAGTGCTTGAGTGCTGCCTTACTGATTACAGGACTTGTAACTGGAGCAGCCAAGCGAGACAGAGCTTCCCTGAAACAGAATTTCCCCTTCAACTTCCCAGCTGTTTAGTTTGACCAGATAAATCCCTGTTTTGACAAGACCAGTGGTTTTTATGTAAGGTGCACTTCTGAATACCACATTTTCTGAACACCATATGCCTGCAGTTCAATGCTCCTAAGCTAATAAACCTTCAAGACATAGAACAAAAGGTAGTTGATTTAAGTAAGTGGCTCTGTCATGAAGTTTGATGGTGACACAGGTGTGCACTCACAAATTGTTCACATTTCCCAGCAGAAGTTTAAGCCCCTCTCATTCCCCTCCATCTATAACAGGACAACTCTTTAGCTCCCTGACGCCTTTCCCACTGAAGCCACAAAATGTGGGCTTTTCTCTTTCTTTTTTTAAGATTTTACACACACAAAAAAAGAACAAGCCTGTATTTTAAGCAAGATTGGTTTACTTATTTGGTTCAAAACATAATCCCACAAACTGTTCTGTCAATACAAGTGAGGGGGCAAGAATGAGTGGTGGGAGAAAGAGGATCAAGAATATCTTCACCATTACTGCTAAGCATCCTGGCACTCAGCCATTGCTGGAGGCAAAAGACTTTGGCTATTATGATCCTTTATAAACATTTTTACTCATAAAAAGGACAATAAAAAGCCTCTAAACCAAAACAAGCAGAAGAGAGTGCACTGGAAGTGTTCACCAAAGGGATGACTTTGCCACCACAGGGCACCATCCTTTTATCCCTAATCAAGAGATCCTGGGATTTGCCCTCCACTGCTGTGTTCCTTTCGCATTGTGTACTCAGGAGTGCAGGGGATGTGGAGAATGATGACAGGTGAACCATAAACAATGAGCTGCAAGCAACAATCCTATCCACAAAATCCTCATTACATTTCTGAGTTCTCCTCTGAAGAAACAGTGAATTTCTTTAAAGAGTGATCAGTTTTTTACATCTACTGTACACAAAAACTAAATGGGGAACTTGTGTACAAGACTGTTTTAGGCCATTTCCATATTAAGTTTGCTCTATTCCCTAAGTGCAGCTACTTTTTCTACTACAACCTATTCCCAACAGGGGGTGAAGAAAGGCATGAGGGAGTAAATAGCATCTCTGAAGACACAGTAAAAAAATCTAGAAGTTATTTTCTTAAAATAACTGCTCCCGATTTTTACATGCCAAGGGGTGCAAAGACAAAGGGCAGACAAAGTGGAAAACATTGACATAAGCAAGGAGTCGCTGCAAGTTTGTTATGGTTTGTATAAAAGCACAAAAAAAACAGGGCTGATGGGAAGCAGAGAATTTCAAGACCAGCAACTGTTTTTTTCCAAAGGCTACACAAACTGGAGATAAAGAGGGGAAAAAAATTACCTAGCAACAACTGCAGAGTTTGTGACATGTACAAAGCAACCTACTAAAAAGCCACTTCAAGAAAGGAGAGGATGGTATAATTTTTATTATCGTAGAGATAAATGTCAAATTTTAAAGATTAACTATGCGCGCATGCACACAAAAAAAATGCAGCAAGCTTGCAAGGGCTACTGAAGTGTAATACCAAAGCAGTCTATGTATTTTAGAAACAGCAGTACTGGTCCTGATTTTGATGTGAAAAAAATCCTGACACTCATACCTTAAGCAAAGAAACATAGATGTTCTGAATATTTAAAATGTTCCATCTCCCAAATTCTCTTCAGACTTCCGAGTTGCAGTGGGTAATAGTAAAAAAGACAGCTTTAACCAGCTTTTAAAAATAAAAAATGTTTCCCTGAAATACTCAGGATCTGTCTTCCTTTCACAGATTTCTATTGCTCCATGGAATCAGTCAGGATGAACAAGACCCTTTTTTGTAAATGTACCATGCAAGTAAAAATAAATCTGTCAGAACTGAATTCTGGGATTTGGATTTTTTCCCCTACCCCTGGGAGAAGACATGGGATCCTGATGCAGTAGATGTAATGCATACTGATCACAGAGCAGAGCAAAGGGAAAGTAGGGCACATAATAAATGCATCTGAAAGGAGGCCTTCGTAACTTCAGGAATAATGGTGGTATAGTTCCCTCCACATGGAGGGAAACATGCTGATGACTAGTAATCCAAGTGTTTGGAGGGAGACTGTGTACACCCTGCCCCACACCATAAATTCACGATTCACCAAAAAATGACACCTTTTCTGCTGCTGATTCGAGATGATACAGGAAGCAGCTTCTCATGAAGAGCTAAGTTACATCCTTCCTTCCCAGCCTCGTTCAGTGCTATGTCACCTCCTCCTACAGACAGAGACTGCACACCACTCTCTTAGTTACAAGACAAGATAACACTCTGAAGCTAAAAACATTTGCTCTGAAGCATAAAACAAAATTAGATTGTGAAATGTGATTATGAACCCTTCTAATAAGGCCTATACCTGCCAACCTATTAACATCATTTAAATCACTACTGCACAGCTTTAACGAGTCAAATTCTACATCTGAAGAATTACTAGCTGGTGCACTGGAACCAGAGCTTAGAAGGCTTTGTCTGCTTCTGCAAAAACAACTTTTCTACTTTTTCAGTTTTGCTTAGTGAAAATATCTCATTTAGTCTAACAACAAGAAACTGACTGGAGCTGACTAACATCTGCTTTGTTCTTGTGTCTTTCACTTGTGACTGAGAGTATAAAAGAATGAGAAAAAAAGAGTAAATTCATTTTATTAAAAATATATCTGAACATCTATCCCCTTCATTTGTTTTTAAAAAAGAAACATTTCCACAAAATGAACCTTCAGAAGAAATACTGCAGTTCATTTACTTTTTTATAATATAAATTAAGTCATTTTGCACTTCTTTTTTAAACCAATTTTCAACCCAAACAGCTTGCTATAAGTTACAAGTAAAAGTAATGCAATATTTGACCATTTAATTAATTTTTTAAGATGACAAAAAATTGAATTTAAATAGATCATTACTAAAATATAGTTATTCCATTTATACATATCACCACATGAACCAAACTTTCTTTAGTAAAGACACAAAATAATTTATTTTATTCCCGTATTTCTTGCTTGGTAATTTAAATCATGATTTGAAAAGGCAGCTCCAACACTAACCTTTCTTTGCACAAAGAGGAAAAAAATCCTTATACAATGTAAGATTTCCTCATCACAAATTTAATGATGTAGAGTGTTTGGAAGTGAAAAGGGGATGGTTTGGGCCTTGAAACGGGAATAACTGTTGGTGGGACAAGACTCTGAAGTGAATTCAGGAACTGGTATGACTTACAAAATAATCCTTCTACCTTAATTCTGTCTGTTCCTTGACACAATGTCCTGTACAACTCTCCAGCAGTCCTGGCTGCAATCTGGAATGTGGCTGTAAGCCAGCACTGCTCAACATGACGCTATCACACCACTAAATGTCTAAATAATTTGCCCCAATACCTAATGCAACCTGAAATATATCAGGTGCATGCAACAGTAAAAAGTATCAACCTGGAAGGCAAGGGAGAAGATAATGTACTGCCTTTCTTTGAAAGCTGACCGTCACATCTCAGTGCAGATGAATGTAGTTAATACCTAGGCCAAACCTGCTCCACTGCAGCATTCCCATCAGACAGCCTTCACACTTCCTGCCAAGGTCTACACCATTTTCCATAGCAACACCCACCTCCCCAACACGCGGGAACAGAACTGACAAATAATCTGTAAACAAGTTCCTTCTCTTCAGCATTTGTAGTCACTCTTTGGGCACCTGTTAACTGCCAAACAGCAGAAGTGACAACTTGGCATCCATGCCAGAAGGGTGTTTAGTTTGGTGTAAGTTCTTCAGTACACCTTGGGCCTGCAGGTTCATAAAAAATTAGTCAAACAATAAAAATAGATAAAGCCAACTGTGAACTTACTGTTTCAAAAGAAAATCAGTAAGTAAGTAAAACTTCATGAGGCAGGCAGTCTTCCCTGACGCAGGGCTGATCTCAGCACCACAGAAGGCAGTATTCATCTCATCAGATGTGAGATGTGGACTCCAACCCACCAGACTGTGCCTCAGATTCAGGCCCTTTGCAATTCATGGGGCTAGACTGGCTTGCCTTCAGCTTCTGCAGGCCAGTCAGCAAGTCAGATAGAACCAGACAGGAGCCCTTTTTCTCTTACGGAAAACACGGAGATTTCAGATGTTTCTCCATCCCAAGTTAGGAAAAAATCACACCAATATTAAAAGATGGGGAACCAGCAGTACCTAAACAGCCTAAGGGTTAGGATGCTGGCTTCAGGCTCCCACTGAGGGCTCTCCCTCTCTCCTGTCTGCAGCCTGGCTTACCAGGAAAACATCAGAGCCACTCTGGTCACACTAATACACTGGGAGTTATCTGTGCAAGCAGGAGCCTCCAGCTCAGTCTCTTGTATCCCATCCATGAGCCATGATACTGCTTTGCAGCCTGTGTAACAGGAGTGCTCAGCTCCAGTCTTTACAGGGCTAAAAACATTCAAGGGCAGAGACAGACACAAACTAAATGGGCAATGAGGGCTAAACAGAGCCAACTGCATGCACCTTCTTCTGGTGGCTACAGGGGATCAAGAACAAGAAAGCAGGAGCACCTAAACCCTCTGCCCTAATTCGTCCTTGCTCAGCACTCCCACGGGATACAGAGTACCAAGGTTCTACTGCTTCATTTTCCTGCTTCAGAGATGGGATGCAAAATAGAATTTCCTGTGTCACCCCTCAAAAGCAAACAGCCAAGGGAGACTGGCTAAGATCTCTCTTCTCTCTCACTTGAAATGTCCTCCTAGACTTTGAAAACCATTTTCCAGTGAACCTTTGGTGCATCACTGCTTGTAAAGTGGGAGTGTGGAGTGGGGAGAAAATGGGAATCTTTTCATAAAATAAAGCTATCACCAATTGTTTTCAGTCCAGGATGGTCACTGTTCTGCATTACAGGCTAAAAGCATGACATTTGTGTCGAGATAGAAAAAGGCTTATTTTGTTTTCCCTTGATACAGCAATGAAAATGGCAAAGCATTGATGTTCCAGTGATAAGTGCCTTTCAATCTCCAGCATAAGGAAATGTCTTGTTAAAATAACACTATTTATAAGAGCTTCAGAAGCATTGATTTATTAAATATATTCCCTATTTCCAGCTTACTAGAGACTAGTAACTTCATATCCCCAGTAATATTTAAATAATTAAATAAAGCTAATAAAACATATAGGATATGAAATGTAGTGAAAAAATAAATCAGGCTGTGTACAATGATCACACTGTACCTTGAGCATGACCTCCACATACAGTTCACAGAGCAAATTATGACAGCTTAGACATCCAATGTCACACCTGCCCCTTGCAGCATTTTAATTGGGACCAAGCGAGTGTTGCAACCAGCTCAGCACTTCAGGTCACCTCACCGTCCATTCCTCCCACTGCATAAAGCAGTGGGTATGGTTATCTCAGCAGGCTCATTTCCAACAGAAGCAAAATTCCTGAGTAAATAGTGTCCCCAAGGCCCTAACATATCAAATGAGCAGCTTTCAGAGTGACAACATCTGCCTTTCCTATGGAGTACATGTTAGAAAGTCAGCAGCAGAAAGTTGAGTGCAAGCATCTCCTGTACAGGAGAGAACACTGGCAGATGTTGTCTCTGATGACGTGCTCATGTGTTTAACTGTTGATTCCATGCCACTTACCTAAATGCAAAGATAAGGTTCTTTAAAGATTCATGAAATCTACAAAATCTGGATGTTCCAGAACCTATAAAAAGATCGTAAAAATGTGCTGCAACCAGAAGTTTCCTCCCTAGCAAGCTGTCTAGACAATCCATTATGTCTGAACAGGCAGCACTGGGCAACAGTGCTTCTTTAAGCACACACCAAGACAGCCAGTGCTACAAGCCACTTAGGAAACTAAAAAAGCAACTATCAATGTATCTGTACTAACAATTAAAATCCCCTCAGCCTGAAAGTTTATTCGTAACTCTGTGGGGAGTTGAGTCACACTTTAAATATTTCTTCACTTGTATCTTTTGCACGGAACTGGCAACTTGGCCATCACCTACAAAATCATCATTTCTCTTCTCACCTTTTTGCTTACAGAAATTGAAAGAGAACTGGCAGGCAGCAAAGCAGGACATCACCATGAAAGCCAGATAACTAATTGTCAGCACGGCTCTAAACTCACCTCTTGCCTTCTTGAATTAATAATGTTTTAATGTGCTTTCACTGGTGAAGTCTGCCCCCTACAGCTCCTCAGCCCTGCTAGCAAAGCTCAGGCAGTGAAGCAGTACCTAGGAACTTTCAGGAAAGCAGGAGTTTGGGAGTACCTAAATTTATGCATGTGACACAGACAGGATGCATGTGGGGGTAATGACGGTGCAGGCTGATGTCTTTGCAAGGTTAGTCCATCATTTCTGAAAGATCATGGTATTGGGAGAGATTTTTTTTATTACTGGGGACAGAGGGAAGGAAAGCTAAAAATATCACACCTATTGGCAAGGAGGAGGCCAGGGAACTACAGGCCAGTCAGGATAACCTCATCCCTGGGATGGTTATGCAAGAAGTCCCCATGGAAGTCACTTCAAAACACAGGAAGGATAAGAAGGTGACAAGGACAACCTGCATGGCCTTCCCAAGCGCAAACCACAACTGACCAATCTGACCTATGAGATGGCAACCTTCCAGTATCTGAAGGAAGCCTACCAGGAACTGGAGAGGGACTCTTCAGCAGCTGTAGTCATAGGACAAGGAGTAATGGGTACAAATTGAAAGAGGGGAGATTTAGGTTAGGTTTTAGGAAGAAATTTTTTACTGTGAGAGGGGTGAGACACTGGAACAGGTTGCCCAGGGAGACTGTGGATGCCCCAACCCGGGCAAGTGTTCAAGGCCGGGTTGGGTAAGGCCTTGAGCAACCCGGTCTAGTGGGACATATTCTGCTTAAGGAGGGGGAATTGGGACTAGATGGTCCTTGAGGACCATTCCAATCCCTTAACATTCTATGAATTTATAGTTTTAAGAGTAAGAAGAGAGCAGTGGGTGTTGTTTACAGTGCCTTTAACAAGGCTGCTGACAGTCTCCTGCAATATCTTTATTAACGAATTACTGATTGGTAAATGAACAACAAAAAAGGCAGAAAACTGGCGGATCATCACACTCACAGAATTTCTCCTCTCAAAGGAAAAACGTACAATTTATGACCAGTTAAAAGGCAGTGCACAGTGATTAATACGAGGGCCAATGCTCTTTAATATCTTTCATTAACAACCTGGATGATGGTGAGTTCATGAATACCAAATTAGGGAGACTGAGCAATAAACAACTTCATCACAATGGGAAGCAGAAGGGCAGGTGCTGATCTCTTCTTTCTGCTGACCAGTGTCAGCAGGAGGAAATGGCATGAAGTTGTATCAGGGGAGGTTTAAGTTGGATATTAGGAAAAGGTTCTTCACCCAAAGGGTGGTTGGGCACTTGAACAGGGTCCCCTGAAAAGTGGTCACAGCACAAAGCCTGACAGAGTACAAGAAGTGCTCGGATAACACCCTCAGGGTCACAGTGTGATTCTTGGGGCTGTCCTCTACAGGGCCAGGAGCTGGACTTCAATGATCCTTGTGGATCCCTTCCAACCCAGGATGGTATTCCAACCAAGAATTTTATGATTCTATGAACTGAGGACAGCCTTGCTACTCAAAGGGATCTTAGTCTGAAGATATGGGCTGACAGGAATACCATGAAGTTCAGGGTTACTACACAGCTGGGAAGGAGTAACCACACACCACTACCAGTGCACAGGGCTGACTCACTAGAGAACAGAATAGTAGAGGGTAGCCTGGCAGGCAATTTAAGCATGAGTCAAAGAGTGTACACCCATAGTAAAGGCAATCAATCACTTTCCAGCTGTACAGTTGAGCAAATGTGCGGCAAGAAGAAGGATGGACGTGTTTATTCCTCTCTATTCAATGCCCACAAGACACATTATCTGGAGTAATGTGTTCAGGGCTTACAAGTACAAGAAAGACACTGGCCTACTGGAGTTACCTACTGGAGTGCACTCTCAGCAAGTCCACAGATGACACCAAGCTGGGTGGGAGTGTTGATGTGCTGGAGGGTAGGAAAGCTCTGCAGAAGGATCTGGACAGGCTGGATCAATAGGCTAAGGCCAGCTGTATGAGGGTCAGCAAAGCCAAGTGCCTTCAGTCACAACGACCCCCTGCAGACCTAAAGGCTGGAGTAGAGTGGCTGGAAAGCTGGCCGGTGGAAAGGACCTGGGGGTGCTGGTTGGCAGTGGCTGAACATCAGCCAGCATGTGTGTGCCCAGGTAGCCAAGAAAGCCAATGGGCCTGGCCTGTATCAGCAATAGTGTGGCCAGCAGGAGCAGGGCAGTGTTTGATCCTGTACTTGGCACTGCTGAGGCTACACCTCAAGTCCTGTGTCCAGTTCTGGGCCTCTCACTACAAGAAAGACATTGAGGGGCTGGAGCGTGTCCACCAATGGAGCTGGGGAAGGGCCTGGAACACAAGTCTGATGAGGAGCAGCTGAGGGAGCTGGGAGTATTTACCCTGGAGAAAAGGTGGCTCAGGGGAGGTCTTACCATGCTCTACAACTACCTGGAAGGAGGTAGATACTCACAACTCACCCAGACAAGGCCCTGAGCAACCTCATCTAACTGGACCTGTTTCAAGCAGGGAACTGGACCAAATAACTTCAGAAGTCCCTTCCAAGCCAAATTTAAAGAATGATGCTCACCACTCAGATCTAGACGTGACCAAGTATACAACAGCATGTAACAAGCTCCAGAAGTAGGCAACTGCAAACCAAACTCTAGCAAACTAAAGCAGCAGCTTCACTGCTCCCTGATGTGCAGGGTGAGCAGACAAACCAGCTCTGTTTGAACATTTAGATGTTTAATCGCTGATGCTATTAAAGCACCTAATTATTCTGGCTCCCACCGAGAAGGAAAAGATTTTTGCAACATCTCTATTTATTCACTATTTCCACAGCCCTGGAAGCAAGCTCAACCTCCTCTCCGAGGTTCCAGTTGAATGGCTCAGCAGACAAGTTTTGGAAACCCCAGAGCACCCTCATGTGGCTAGATGTTGCTAGGAACTCTCCTTCCTCCGTATGAATTGCGTGAGGCACAAGCAAAATCCACATTTTATTCACAGGTTTATCTCCCCACCACACCACCAACTGAGCATGGTTCTTATGCCATAAATAATATTTCTGCTGCCACACAGCTCTTCCAACAGTCCCTTCTTCAAGTCTCTTCTTCCCACCAGAGTACATACAGCTGGATGTACAGGCCTGCTGGACGGCTGGGCAGGGGCACCAGCAGCCGGAGCGGGCACCCTGAGCAGCACACTCCAGAAACACAGTGCTGAGCCTTGCCTCCTGTCAAGCTTCTGCTGCTCACGCCAGGCTGGGGAGCAACCTTCACCACCTCTCTTCTCCCCAGACTAAACAACAGTTTTCCCTCAACTTCAGGTAACACTGAAATTTCTTGGTAGCAGATAAAGACTCTTTTCTTTTCCCTGCTCACTTTTTTTTTTTTTTTTCATAAAGACAGGCTGGGAGAACAACAGCTGCACTGCTTCTTTACAGCTCTCCCAACCACTGCAGTGTGCTCCTCATGCTGCATGGCAAAGGAAAGGCCCTGACACTGCACATGCCTCCCTCACTCCACCTAACCCGTGCCTGCCTGTCCATCCCCTTTCTCCTTGCACCAGGAAAGGCTTTTGGAACAGGCAAGGGCCCTTCACATGCTACACTTAGTCTGGCAGATCCTGTTAAACTATAAACACAAGCACTGTAAATTGCATTAAAAGTTCATAAAACAACAGCCTACCCCCATTTTTGTGTCAAAGCCATTCAAAAGCAGCAGCAAGGCTGGTGCAAAGAAGAGGTCAAAAGGCTTAGGCCCAAACATACTGCCTTACCACCATGTAACATCTTACTGAAACGATTCTAACTCAGAAAAGATTTTACAAGTCTGTGGTTGGCTATTTCCCTACTGCCTGTAAGCTGAAAACTTAAAAGGAGCTAAATAATAATTTTAAAATGCAGCAGCAGCAGAAACAGAACACTGTCCTCCAGGTTCCCTGCCCTGATAACAAGAAAACACAGGTAACACCTTCTCAACTCCCTGTTTTAGGGATAGAGAAGATGTATATTGTTTGATTACCACCAGTGACAGAAGCCAAATGAATTAATATGTTACACAAAACATTACAAAGCTAGTATGGTTGACAGAGGAAATTACAAATATTTTATTTACAATCCTACAATAGTTTAGATTGGAAAAGCCTTCTGCAGGACATTTAAGTCCACTCTGTTCAATGGTAACCTGTTAAAAATTTAAAAACTGAGGACATTTCACTTTACCAAGTGGTACTTTGAACCTTGCTGATTAAGAATGGGTAAATTTTTAAACTGTGATGAAGAACCAGTTTGACTACAAGCTACTGTATGCACTACAATAAAATATAAGCAAAATATTATTGTCCACATTACACGAGATCAGAATAACCCCTTCAATCTTTAAGGTTTCAGAAGATTCAGTTTAATAACCAAAAGAAGTGGCAGGTGGCAGTTCCAACTTCTCAAGTGTTTTGAAAGAGTACTTTTTACAATACAGCTCTCAAAGCACAGGAATGCTACTGCATTTATCACTGAATGCAAAATACTTCATTTAGTGTATCAACTGTGCTGGTGCAAAACACGTGGCTAATACGAAACAACCACTAGTCACCAACTCCCACATACAAACTAAGGAGAGAAACATTACTCACCAGATAGGGTTTTTATTGTCAAAGGTGCCCTCTGCCTTAACTCTGATCTCTGAGTGAAGTCCCAAAGATGAAAATTTTTTGTCAAGTTGCCAAACAAGAAGTCTGGAAACTAAAATTCATCAATGATTATCAAAAATTACAGACTCTAGAACTGCTGGCTTCATTGCCTGCTAAAAATATAACCTGAAATGTAACTCACCCATCCACATTCCATGGTGGGTGTTCATTCCGTTCTCCATCCCACAGGCAACAATGACCTGACAGGTGGCAACTGTTCTTACTTAACTGTTCTAACTGATAAACAAGTTAAACTTGGCAGAAAAGCACCTTCCAAACTGAATGGAGCTTGAAGCTCACTGCTTCTATTTCAGACCTGCACAAAAACTTGCAAAGCTGAAAACATTTTTTCCCCAAGTTGTCTGTTAAAGGACATTACGACTCTGCCTACCAATTCTAGCTTCATCTTAAATGAATGTAAAATATCTGAGTTCCAAAACAAAGCCTGAAATCAGTAGGAACCTGTTCAACCGTCATTGTGCTAACCAAAATTCTGGAAAAAAATGATTAAGTGTCACCACCCAAAAAAGACCCCTCTCCTCTGAGTTATGCTACCTACATAAAGAAAACAGCAGGTCAGCAGCCAAAAAAGCCATTACCTGGCAGACATGTCATTCCATATTCAGACAACTGGCAGACCCAGTAAGAATCCACTATGAAGCACGCTGACTAAGAACATAAGACTTCAACTTGGGAAGAAGAACCCACATGCTAGCATGAAGTAACAGGTGCCCCACAGATCTCATACACTAATAAACCAGAAAGCAGATTTAAGACAGGAGTCATTGGCATTTCTTGGACTCCAAAAAAACGCTGCATTTTTTTTTTAATAGAAACCACATTTCATCACATTTCTCCAAGAGGCAACTCAAGTATCCGTGTTTAGGTAACATAGGCCTGTGATAGGAGGCACCCTATCAAACATGCCTGAGATTCCTGCCCTGCTCTGGAGATAATCAAATCACAGCAGAGCCTGCCTGTGCTGGCTCACACATTCATCAAGGGATCACAGAAAGTATAAGCAGCACACTCAGGAAGAGGAAGCAGGGATGTCTGAAATTACGGAGTTTGTCTTCCCATGATGAATTCTTACTTCCCTGGAAATGTCTGAACATTGCCTGCCGATGGGCAGTAGACAATTAAATTCTTATTTTGCTTTGCCTGTATGCACAGCTCTTGCTTCACCTATTAAAGTATCTTTACTTCAACCCAGGAGTTTTCTCACTTTCACCCTTCTGATTATCCCCTCCCACCCACTGCAGGGGAGTGAGTGTGTGACTGTGCTGGGCTGAGCTGCCTGCCAGGGTGAGCCCATAACCCAGGAATATACCCTAAGGCTTAACTACAACTACTGATGTTAAATCTGCAGTACATGAATGAAATGACACATCTGAGATCAGTTTAAGACTTGGAACCTATTACCTCATACTTTCCGTATAAGTCGTGCAGGCAATGTCAGTCTACTCCATTTCTAATGCCCAGTTCATCCATGCACCCATGAAAAGAAATACCCTACATTTTCTAAAGGTGGCCACCTTTACTCTCATGCAAGCCACCACCTGTCTCTCAGGCCTAAACCTGCTACATGCCATGCGTTCCAAGAGTGACTTGTCCACCTGGATCCCTCACCACTTCATCTGTAAATCTGTGGTTTTACTGCAACTCTCCCTCTCCCCTTGCTCCCCCCTCCAGAGAGCCACATGGCCCGGTTGCCTCCAGCATAGGGAAATGGGAGAATAAAAGAAAAGCCTTTCTTGACCACTGGGGTCAGGAATGTGCTTTCACAGCACACAGGCATGCAGGAAACAGACTGGCCTCATGCCACCCCCTCGATGCGGGGTGGGGGAGTGTGGGGGGGTGTGGGGGTGTGGGTGTATTTCTGGATCTCTCACCTTAAGGAAACTGCAAACTGCCAGAGGCAAGGATCATAGCTGCTCAGAGGCCTCAACAATCATTCTTTGGGTTTCTCCCTTCCCAGCTGTCTTTTCTGAAAGGAAAAGGTCTCTCTGGAATACAGAATTTAAACTTATCCTTCCCTTTTATACCTTCTGAATAATACCAGATAAGCCTGCCAAAAGGTATGCCTTCCTACTGAACCACTTCCATCATTTTCAACAGGAGAGAAAAGGCCACTGAACTTTTTTTTGGAGGCCCATTAGCCTGAGGGCATGAAGAGAGATTTATGCTGAATGGAACTTCAAAGCCTGAAGAAGAGTATCTACTGGGAAACATAAAACTGGTCCCAGAAAAAAGACTGATCCAAACCCATTTATCTCATGTTTTCTGAAAGGAAATTATTTTAATGTTGATCTTGCAAGGAGTTCAGGACAAATTCCCCATGGAAATAAAAGAACAACTTTTTAAATGAAACTATTCCCTCTCTCTGTGTCTGTAGTAAAAAAAAAAAAAAAAAAAAAAAGTTATCTGTTCAGTATGCAAACAACTTCTAAGCTGCTTTAAAAAAAAAACCAAAACAATAGTGTTCTATTTGGACTGAATATTCTGAAACACTTGAATAGTAAGTAACTTAAACCTCCAGCACAGACCCATACCTGTAAAGACAAATTATTTTCCAGACTTGTGTTGGTCTCATTTGCAACATCAACCAAAAAGAAACCAAAACTACGTATTAAAAAAGACACCAATGTTTACCACTTAAGTATTTATTAAAACAAATTTAAAATGCCCCTACATCCTTATAATCTCCATTTCTTACTCTCTTTTGTCTCCTGAAAGGTCTAAAAAGTGATGCAGAGAAAGACAAGGGGAAATAAGTGTTCCCACCATACACAGAACTACAACCGAAGTGTCAGTGCAGACAGGTGCCATTTTCTCAGGCAAAGTAGACCTGAATTCTTCAACAATAGAACTCCATTAATAAAAAAATAAAAAAAACCAAACACAACAACAAACAAACCACAAAACTAAACAAAGCAAAACAAAAAATATATTTCCTTTTGGCATCCTATTTTCTCACAGACATGCCATTACAACCCCCTCTTCTGGAGGGATTATTTGGGGATCCCCTCCCCAAAATACTAACAAAAGCAGTCAGGAATTAGTCTAACAAGGATTCACATAATCCTGGGGAGAAGGGATCAAAATCCTTCCAAGAGCACTTCCGTGTTCAGTTGTGCACAGAGGTGGTGACAGCCCAGCAACAACTCTGCTCTTGTTGTTCCAGCTGTATGCGGAATTCAACTACTGCGCAGCTCAGTGCAGAAGTCACGCACTTTCAATGAAACCCAAGTGCTGCTCGCAATCAGCAAGGAAAGCTGTGCCTCTGCTGTGTCCCCAGCTCTGCTCAGGGTGTCGGGGCTGGACAGAGAAGCACACTGTGAATGTTACTTACAGAGCACCCCTGGAAAAGCATAGTGCTCGCCTGCAAGCTGTGCAGGATGCCCTGCTGAACCCAAACAGACCAAACACTCTGAACAGAAGACACCAGAGAGCTGATTAAATAAAGTCTATATACTTCATGGCACATGTAATGTAGTAGTGCTGTTCTAGAATATGTTAACACTGCGGTGGTGCTGTTGAACAACACATGGCAGCTGATGCCCTGAGTTAACTAAAGAGCACGGACAAAGGAGAGGTGGAAGTGTGAATTATTCACCAGGCTGTCACACCACCAGTGGAAACCACTCAGCAGATGCCTGCACCTGCTAAATTCACATTACTATTTTCTCCTCACTATTATGCAGATATGAGCATGCGACATCAACTACACACATTTTAAACTTTTTCCCCCCTTGAAAGCGTAGTTTAAAATATTTTGCAACAGATATTTGGTGAATCTAAGTTTTTGTTGTTTCATTACCACCAGTTTTTATTACTCCTGTTTTAAAATCTAATGTTATCTGATGAGATTTTGTTGAGTTAAAACCAAGGTTCAGGATTCAGTTATACAGCAAGCTTTAAAACCATCTTCAGAGAGGGAAGGAAATCCCAGAAATGTCTTTCAAAATGTTTAACTGTTTACTTAGAAGGAACAAAAAACCAAACCAACCCATCCACGTTGACACTCACCTGCCACACCACTGAAACCACTCTGATAAACTTCAAACAACACAGGCTCTTTGGAGCAATGGTAGTGTTTGGTTACTTCTTTAGTGATTTTGTTACCCCAGCAGCCTCCAACGCTCACAGGGCTCAAAATCTATCTATGGCATTTGTATTTTAGCAAAACAGATTAATACACTTATTCACATTTGTTCTAAAACATCTCATCAGGAAACAAGAAACAAGCAAAAACCCAAATTTCACCCAACTGCAGCTTGCTCAGCCTCAGCAGTTGCCATGCTAGCAGGCACTAGGTAGAACTAGATAACTGCATTAGAAAACAAAGGAAATAAAGCATTAATCCTTCAGAACTGGAACTACTTCTTTCTAATCTTCCCTTGCCAAGAAAAACAAGGGAAATAATTTTATTTCTGTATGGAATCAGAAAACTCTACACCCTGGGGCCAACCATACTGTAAATTTTTTAGGTCACTTGAACTGCAGCAACCTTCCCCCAACACCCTCAACTCTCTCTCAGTACTGATGCTGCAAAGTCACTTTTCAGAGTCATGTGACAGAGATAAAGGCTTTTTCAGACAACATGTGGAAAAATAGTAGCATTAAGTGGTTTCTTGAACTACTGACAATAAAACAAACCTAAAAGCAACCTTAGGGAGCTCAGCAGGAGTTCAGTTCCTATTCAAAGAGAGGCACCAAGAAACGCCTCGATATTTATCTAACAAGTTCACCTAAAATTCATTGGTAGCCCAGTACATTTTCAGATTAACTGTTCAACAGTTCTATAACAAAACAGCTTTCATAGATCATCTTCAATTACAAACATAATTTACTACATGACCAGAAAAAGAGAGTAATATAATAATTTCTGAAAGCTAAGAATATATGAAAAACAGTTTTTACACCACTGAAATATTCAAAGGAAATTTAAAAACCAATTCGTTTTTCTTGAACAGAAGTTTAATTAAAACTCATTAAAGAACATAATGAGAATGCACAAGCACATGAAAGTATGGCAAATATTCCCCTCAGCTAATCTCTAAGTGAGCTTCCCCAGAGCTATAACAAAACACAGCACTGCAGGGCACAGCTCAGTTAAGCCCTCTGTAAACTGAATATGACGTATGCTGTGACATAAAGCACTGTCCGCCCCACTCTTTAAACCACCAGCACATACTTTTGTGCATACATTATGCACAAACAGCTCAAAACATTTCTAATTTCTTTACAGGAGTGAGAACCATCCCATTTCAAATTTGCCCACTCAGTCTTCAAACTTCTGAGCAGTAGTGTAAGGCTGTCTTGCTCCTTAGTGATACTTCAATTCATCCCATTTTGCTAAGCAATTCCAAAACAAACAAGTAATACCTATTAACCAAATGTTTCAGACTTAAATCAGCTGGATTAAGATGTGTGGTGCTTTATTCTACATCTTTTTAAGCTATCAAACTACCAACAAATGACTTTTTAACCAAAAAGACAATAAAAAAAACCTGACTGAAATAAGTAAAAGGTCACATTAAGTTACTTATTTCTGTTTAATTTTAACCACTTGAAGCTGACAACTCTTTCTAGCTCTGACACTGTAAATAAAGCATTGCTGAAAACTAGTAAAAGACAACAGGAATGCAGGCACAAGAAAGACAACTTCTGAAACATTTCATTCCAATGGTTAGTGTTGCAAGCCTGTGAGAATGACCACACAAACTAAAGACAAACGGGAAAAAAAATTAGTTTGATACCAAATCCAGAAAAAATAAGGATTTGAGAATACAAAAGGAAAAGGTGCTTTGCAAAAATACTGGTATCAGACAAAAAAAAAATAAATTACCTAATGCATGGATTTTGCCCCTAAATCTGAAAGGGGAGATCCAGAAGATGAATCATTAAAAGACAACTTTATTTAACTTAAACAGGGATGGTCTTATGGCTTCAAGAAAGCACTCAGGTTAATACCACTCTTGGGCAGTGTTTCTCAGAGCTAACTCCAGTTTAATTAACTGCATGTTGAGAAATACAGAGACTCTCCTTTTGCCACAGTAATGGTCTTCTGTGCCCTGGATATTTCCACTTGATCCCTCAATAATTCAAGAACTACAACAGAGCACAATTGGTATCAGTGGGAGATTCTGAATCAGTTCAGTTAAAACCAGTCTAAAGGTTGACTTTGGGGAACTTGTGTGTCAGCATAACTTCTTTGATGCAACACCCCAACTAATCTAAACAAAATTACAATTACTTGACTAAAATTGCCATTCCAAACTATTAAGAGTAGAAAAAACACTGTGAGGATGGTTTGCACCCAGTATTTCCTATTCCTTAGGAAAATTAAACAACATAGATTCCAACTCTGAAACTGAAGATTGGAAGCTCTCACCTTGGGCATTACTAATTCCCAAATAACAATTGTGAGGCTGCTCTATAGTGAAAAAGAGAGGAATATTTGCAAGGATGCAGGCACTAGAATATAAAGCATTGTGTGAAATTTCTTATCTAGCGTTCTGAACACTGCTGAAAGATACAGAAGTATGTTTCATACTTTCCTCCAGCATTAGTGCTGAAAGAGGACAACAGAGTCTGAAGAGGTGATCTCTGTATCATGTAATATGTTGTTTGTCTAGCTTGGGGAAGGAGTAAGGAAGATATCCTTGAGACACACAATGTGGTCAATTCAACTGCCTTCAAGGAACTGGTTTCTGAAGTAGAGCTGAAAGCATCTTTTCCTCTATGAAAGTTAAAAGTGGGCAGACGAAAAATTAAAAAAAAAAAAAATCAGACACCAGGTTTTAGTATGTCAAGAAAAGGTAATGCAAACATTCTCTATAGAAATGATCATGCAATCAAATGATCACAAAAAGTAGCAAATCATGAAATATGTAGTTAAGGGGACAACTTCATGCAGAATGGGTTTGTACAGTACATACCCAGATAGGATCTCTTGGGAGGTGCTTTGATTTCTTCATCCTTACTATCTGCAGCTATATAAAAAAGAGTTGAAGGGAAATAAAAAAGAAAGGAAAGACAGACTTTTATGATTAAATGCAACAGTGGTTATTTGAGTTACCATTTAGTCAGTTAGTACATTTTATTCACTAAAAAATAACATCCAGACCAAAACATGCCAGAAATTTTAGTCCCCATGCTTTCTATAAGGCTCCCACCCCATGATGTTAAGATAGGATTGAGCAATAGAAGTCCTACAACAGTCTCAGTGCACAACCCAACAGTAGGGCACCTATGAGGGGGAAATAAAGGCTTAAAAAAACAATGAAACAGACTGCTTGATTCTTACTTTAGACTACATAAGCTCTACCTTTTCATGATCAGAGAAAACAAGCTGTTACCTCAGCAACACTGGGTCTGTAGATATGTATGCATGAACAGCTGAGACAGTAGTTGCCTTGCCTCCAATGGAAAATGCTGTTCAAAAATGCTGTCACAAAGCCCAACATCAAGAAGGAGAGAACAGACCTCATCTGCAACCATGCTGCATGCTAAACTTTTTTCACTCTAACCTTCCTCTGCCAGTCGAAAACCATGTATTACACAAGAGTGTTTTCCAGTGCCAAAACCAAAGCTCTTCAAAGGATCAGAGTGCTATAATAAGATACAAGTTATAAAGCAGATTAAGTCAACCAGCAAAACTGGATGAATGACAAGAGGAAATCATCTTCATATAAAAACACGGGAGTCCATGTTCTACTTGTGGAGCCTGTGCTGCACAAGTAAGGAGAGATGTCCAAGAGTCTCTTTTTAACAAATGCTGTCCACTGGTTTTCAGTATAGTTCATACATTCAGGGGGCTCAAAATCTGTCACAATGTCTTGGGCTAGAACTGAATCTTTGTTGGAGAGAGGTGGGAGGCTGATTTGGGGAAAGAAAAAGAAGATTCTTCATAAAGTGTCTGTCTCTCTAAGAACATGAAGAGGCTGCTCTGGCCCACCAACATTCCCAAAAGCAACCAGATGTTTTCAGCTGTCTATATCTGTGACTACCTTGCTTCAGCCAACTCTAGGCTCTCGAGTCAAGACATAGCACATGCACAATTTGCATTTCAATATTCAACTCTTCAGCATGGTAGCTCCATCATGCCCCAAAATACTACAATACTTTCAACAAAAACAACAACAACAAAGTTAACAAGAGCCCTGGCCTCCTCTTCCGTACTGAGCCAACAACATCACATACATATGGCTGCACAGATACAACTTTAAAACTTGGGAACAAATAAGGAAAGCTATTGTTACCACAACAATGGTACCAGGAGATCTGCATTAGAGGAGTTAAGATGCAGTGAGGTTAAATACAGGATAAAAGATGAGAAGCTATTGTTCATGCCTGCTGATTTCACCTGAAGACTCTTTCATGTAGCTTTCAGAGCATTCATATGCAGGGACAGAACTGTCCTATCACAGGAGGTTTTAAAATGAAATTGGGGATATTTGTTGTTTTCATATTTTGCCTGTTTTGGGTGCTGGCTTTTCCCAATCTGAATTGTTAAAAACATGCTACACAGTCCAAGTTATAAAAAAAAGTAATAGAGAAAAAGTAACAGTTGGATACATGAAGAGGACTTGCTGTGTTTTCCATCAGTATGTACTGAAGGATAAAGTTTATGTATCCAAAACAAAAAATCAGAGAAGGCAGGAACAGCACAAGATGGGTTCCACTACTTTCAACTTAATTTCATTTTGCAATAGTAAAAGGGAGCATGGAGCAAAATCCCATAATTGAGAAGTAACTGTGAGAAGGGAAAAAATTTAAGAAAACTCACATCATCTTTTAAAATTCTCTATATAGAGTCTTAAAAAAAAAAAAAACAATCATTACTAGAAAGTCTAGGGAGACTGCATTTTTCATGCTATGATAGTTACCCTACTTTGACAGTTACCTATCAAAGTACAAGCAAATTGACTGAATGGCTTTTTATGTTCGGAATAGTTGTTGATATTTTGGGTATTTTAAGCCAGTAACACCACCAAACAAGCTAAAGAATATAGAACAAGTTTGTCAGGATTTGAAGAGATTGCTTCTTAATGCTTCAAGATAGGAAGCAGATTCCTTCTGAACTAGTTATTACTTAAGGGACCTAATTTGCGAGGAAAAAAAAAATAAAAAAGGCAACTCCCACATAACTGAAAACAAACTGGTAAACATATACTTATGCCACTTGGAAGAAATACCACATTTAACAATAATATAAGAAAACAGCAAACTCCCTTCCACTGAAATATCCAGTTCTTTCTAAATATTTTGGATTATTTTGCAGAAACATTCAAAGAGAGGACAAAAAGAAAAAAAAATTTTAATTAAGACCAGCCATGTGAGAAATAATAAACTATATTATCATACAGAAATGGTGTGCCTTCCCTCAGGACTCTGCAAGGTTAACAAAAAACAGTGACTTCAAACCTAGCCCTTCACTGCCTCAGCAATCTACAAGGAAAGAAAGTAAGTACACAGAATAATCAGCTTGCCTAGAACACCATAAAACTTTAGAGATAAGATTAGGTGTATGATTAGAAACACCGTTCTCACTCCTACTGGTATTGTGCTTGAAACCTATCATTCTGTCCAGCTTGAAAGGAGCTTTGTATGCATCTGTATGGTTATTCTGAGCCATCATACAGTTGTCCTTACTAAACATCAATCCCATGTAAGAAAAATATTCCAACTATTCTCAATGTTTGTGAGAGGATGCAAGCCTTTCGATGAAAACAAATAATTAAAGACCACAAGTAGGTAAAAATCTCTCTAGCAAATTCCATATAACAAACTGAGTTTTAGGAAAAAAGATCAAATAACACAATGCAACCTTATGGAGTTTCTATCACCTGTCAAGGGAAGGACTGATTACCCCTTAGGAGACTGTATGTCTTTCAGGGAGAGTTGCTGAAAGAGTGCTATATACTAAACCGAAGAGCCTGCTTTTCTTGTCCAAAGGTTACTGAAGGAGCCTGCAAGTGTGTGTACATAAATGTACACAAGAACAATTTCCTCTCAGAGAGGGCAAACAGAGAAACCTCTGTCACTCCACAAAATGTTAGCACAAACAGCAGAGGAGGAGGAAAGCATACATACCCTCCGAAATGCTTCCTGGATTTTAACTGCTGCTAAATCTGGCTGAAAATAGCTTTTAAGTCATTCATCCTGCCAGACTGACGACCCCTGTGAACACAACAGCTTGTGTTTGGAAGCTGGAGTGCAGGTCCTCTTCCACATGAATTCATTTACCTGAATAGCTTCACACTACACTCCACAATGAGCAGGAATGGAAGCAGCTTCCTTAGCTATTAGATAAATTACCCTACTGCACAGGCAGGAGCTGCTGCCTTCTAATGGCGGCTGTGGATATCTGGAATTGGATCAGACCCTCAATTATTACGGAGTGTGGAAGAGAACAGATGGAGAGAATAAATTATACACCCTTAATGGCAAAATAACCGACAGAAAGTTGACAGTGTTAATTCTGTTCTTGTTGGTAATAAGCTGTTACATAGAATGTTGTAAGTCAAAGTCAACACAGAGAAACAAAAACCTACCCCCCCTTTCACATTTCTTATCTGCAGGGAAAATAGCAAGGACTTTACACAAAGACTGAACATTTTATTCAATAGAGAGTAATAGTCTGGCCCAACTGAAATTATCAACACCTAAAAATTAACAAAATTAACCAAAATAAAAATTATGGGAAAATTCCCATAAATCCCAACTAATCCCACACTAAAGCCAAAGGAAATGGTACACAAAAAGAGATAGTTTTGCAACTATGATAAGAAGAACCTGGTTTTTTGACAGTCAGTAACTCAGGTAAGTAGAAAATTATTATCTACAAAAGCAAATGTTTGCAATTGCAACATTTAGATAATAGTGTATGATCATAACTAAGAACTTGGTAGAAAGAACAGCTGAAGAAAATAACTTCTTATTCCAGCCAAGATCTTCAAAAAAATCCAGGCTAGCACAATAGCATAACAACCAGCTCTATACTCAGAATGTAGTATGAAATATTACAGAAAACTCCAATTTCTAGACTGAACCAAAACCTGTCAAAAATAAAATTTCAGCTGTACATTTTTATCTGGAAAACAAGCAGTTTCAAAAAAAAAAAACTTTCAGAAAGTGCTACAGTGGAGAGACTGGATTGCAATTAAGACAGAACTTTTGTACTAAGTACAGCACACCATACTTTCAAAAATATTTATCCTACAAAAGCCATTTCTCATCACTGACCTGCAAAAGAGCGGCGTTTCACATTCAGCTCGTTGGAAACACGAACTTCAGTGCAGAGTTTCAGCATCAGTAACATTGTAATGATCATGATAATGCTCTGCCACAAAAGAGGGGATTCAAAATGCCTTCCAAACCTAAAAACCAAAAAGAAAATATGTAAAACATCTAAGCACTTGGAAAAGAAAATGCTAAAAGTAACAAGTATGGAAGGCTGAGGAAGTCAGAGTCACCAGACAAACCTAGGTGCACATACAGTAGCTCAGAGCAGGAGTATCTAGTATCTGAGAACCTTATTTCAACATCCCAGTGGACTGATCCCAGACATACTGAAGGAAGAAGCTTAAGTCTTTGCTTCAAAAGCCAGCAGCAAACCTATTGTTTTGAAAGGAGAAGCACATTCAATAACAGTAAGTCAGTACAGAGAGACCAGAGAGTTATGCCACGTTAACACCAGTTATGTGTGTTCTCCACACACACACTCCAAAGATTTCAAATGGACTTCTGTGCAAGACTTTTCTTTCTCAATTTTTCATTTTTAAATTAAGTCATAAAAACAGTAGCTCTTGTCCTATAAAGAAGTAAATACCCACAGCCCTGTCTAGACATCTGAGTGGAAAAGCCAGGTCTGAAGAACAGACCAGCTATTTCATCAATTGCTGTCTTATTTGGACGAAGATTGGGAAAGTAAGGAAGTATAGATGATGTGTGACGGGAGCTTCTGAGCACTTCCTTCACACAACAGAGTGGGTGAACTTGGATTATGGCCAGTCTTGACTGAAGAGCTTACTCTTAAGTGATTGCACAAGATTCTGCCACAGGAAAAGGAGAACCCTTCAGAGGAGATCAGTAATGCTCCAAGCTCCTCTTCCTACATTACTTGATGAAAGCTCAGCAATCCCCACCACACACTCAGTATGTGCATTAGGGGTAAAGGGTGGAAGCTTATGTGCAGCCCTCAAAGCACACTGCATTTACAACAGGAGGGTTACATACACATCACAGCGAGCTGCTTCTCTGTGCTCAGTTCTGCCAGGTTTTATGCCTTGAAGACAGAGATGCTGAGGAAGAGATTTGCTCAGAACACATTTCTGTCCTCCCCAGCTCCCTTGCCTACACTGTAAGGCACACAGGCTTTCTAAATTTCCTAACAGCACAGTTACTAAGGTCAGTCTTTGACCACATCATGCTGACAGAGTCCTCATGCTCAATAATTGCCACGCTCACAGGCAATTATTGCCCTCCTCTTGACAGCTCCTGTTTCATAGCACTCCGGCAAAATGTGATTTGTTATGCCTGAGCTACTTTCACAACAGAGCTCCATGCTAGTATAAACCAGCTAGGTTCACCATCATGCTCTCTCACACTACTGCATTTCCACTGCAGCTATTTCACCAGAGATTTTTTTGTTATGAGTCAACTAATAAGGAACAGGAGAGAGACTGGAAAGTCCTTGACTAGCTTCCTTGGAAATCTTCCTGTGCAGAAGAGCCAAGCAGCCCACATCAGTGAAAATGGCCAAGTATTTCCTGCCTAATGGCATACAGCTGAGGAAAAGTACAACACCTTGAGCCTCCAGACCACTGCCAGGGACCCACCAGTAACTACTGCAGGAATAGCAGTTCTGTGACCTTAGTCCTCCTCTTCTTTCTAGTGTCCATGGAGCCATTACTGTAACAAATTTGGAGGACACTATGGGGAAGGAAATAAAGAACACAACTGATAAGCATAATCATAGGCAGTGTGCGCTCTGGATAAGGCTTTCACTGCAAATGCAGGGGAAAAGAACAAAAGTTTGGCCTAGCCTATGTCCCAGACTCATGATTCCCGAGCTCATGCAGCCTGTATTGCTGACTGTGGCAAAGCTCCGCTAATCTACTGGAATTCAATACTATTATATTTGTCTCTTACTCAGGGAATGAGAAAAAATATGGGAAAGACTTACTGAGAATTGCAGAGCAGTTAACTATAAACCGGTTTACATCAGGTTTAGAAAAACCATCTTGAATTACAAATGTATTTGCATGCAAAAATAAAGTAATGCATTTAAGAGGGGGCTGAGCTAGCAGTACAAGTTAGAAGCTGTGATGACAGTAAATCCAGCCACAGGTTACTGCAAGGTTAGTTTCTCCCAGCTGATGAGATTATTGGTCATTCACTAATGGGTGCCTCACAAAACACTGCTTGCAGTATAAATACCCACTCACTACAAACACAAATAAGCATAGCCACCTGCTGTCTGATCACAACTGGTCATGAGATTCAAGTATTGCTGCAGACCCTCTCCCCTTAAACACTAGGGGGGGAAAAGGTAAAACAAAACTCACAACACACAAGAGAGTTAAAATGGAAATTTAAAAATTCTTATGGGAATTTCAAACAATGCACACCACCTGTAGGGTTTTTCACAACCATCCAGTCAAAGACAACAAAAGTTATACAACAAAACATACTCATGTGAAACCTATCTCCCCAAATACCAAACCCCAGAATGAGTCTTCCAGGCAACACAACCTTCTAAACTAGATCACATATACAGGAAAACAAACAGCTGCCATGGAGACAAACAGGGCAGAGCAAACTACACCACATGGATTACACCACACTACCTGGGCAGCAAGACTGAAGGGAATACCAGTATCAAGGACCACTCTTGGGTTCTTGAAGCTGTAAAAGTAAAGCCAGAACACCCATTTTTCTCAGGATCATGGACACAAACACCACTCCGAGCTGCTTACCCTACTTTGCACTGATACCAGGGCCTGGCAAAGCAACACTAATCCAGTTTAAGACTCCTCAGGCCAGCTTGAGCCAGGAGCACTGTGGGATGCAAGCTGTGCAGGGAAAGCGTGCTTCCTTTCTGCCTTGCAGACATTATTCCTGTCTCTGCTTAAGCAGGAGCCAGGAGAGGAGGAACATTAAGGTAATTAAAGCACCTTATCGGAGAAAGATGAAGAGCCTTAGGATACTAGAACAGGCTTGTGGAAAAGAACAGCTTTGAAGTCCTGGGGGTGAGGGGTCACCCCTGTTATTCTGCATTTTCATCCCGTAACTACAATGTTGAGTAATAAAGTGAACAGTGACACTTGTGGTATTCAAGGAACTCAGACTTCCTATGTCAGACTACAAAGAGACAAAGAGCTTTTCCACTGTTTATTTCATTTGTAAAAACAAAAGAACTCTTTATTTCCTGTACTAGTCAAATAGGCAAATAAGGGGAGGGAGTGGCTTACATTTTATTAGTGTTTCCATAGCCTTCAAATGACTAATGCATGTTCAGGGTGATGAAGACAAGAGAAGTGCACGTTCAAGCCAGAGCAGAGACTAAATAGTCATTGAGAAGACTACGTAATTCCATTGGTACAATTTAATTCTGTTGCAATAATCCTGCTATTCCAGTCCTGGGCCTACTTGAAACAGCAAATGCCAATTGTGGAAAAGAAGCCTAAACTAGACCAAACATACAAGGTTTTCTTATCACTTTTCCTAAGACATCTTTGAAAAGAAACTGACTGCTGTTGGTGCAGCCAGATCACCATCATCCTGACCACTCTGTTTCCTCCTACACTCCTGGATGCTGTTCCAGCTTTCGTCCGCTGGCCACTATAAATTTTTTCAGTTCTTTGGGAAGTTACAGCTCCCTAGGCAACATGGAAAGCACACAGGATATACCACACACCACCAGGATCACGACAGATAGCCCAGGGTAGCAGCGTGGCAGCTGTCCTGAAAGTCATCCAGCACAGTTACAGAACTTAACCTGTAGGATTTAAGCAGGAAGAAGAAACAAACCAGTTTTGCAACAGGATCTTTTGATATGAGGTTCCTCTTGGCATGTAAACTTCCAAGACTTTATGGAACATCTCATACCAAGCTCCTCATGTGGGCATACAAAATTCTACTTTACTTTCTGCACAAAAATGTAGCGCATCTTATCCCTGCTCTCTGGCACTCATACAAAGGAGGAGGAATTGTATAACACTTCTGCTCACAATATCTGAGCAAGATCAGCAGCAGGCCATACATAAGGCAATCTTTCAAAGTTGTAGTCATTCTGTCAACTTGATTTAAAGCATCATCCCACTTTCCACACATGGTAAAAGCTGGCAAGATCCATTTTAGTAACAGAAGCCTTAAAAGCACAAGTTTCTTGTTCTCACAGAAAGTCCTTCAAACAGACATCACTGCTTCGCTTTCTGAAGCCAGAACAGCACCAGACAGCAGGGATGTGGTGCACAAGTGGCACTGTAGTTGTTACAGCACAATAAATACATAGGAATCTACCCCTAACAAGAGCAAGTTCACCATTTCTCTATAAATTATCTCCAGCTCCATACTTGAGTCTTTACACCTCTGTTCTTAAACAGGCAGCTTATTCCATTGACTCCAGCACAGAGAGCTCCCAGTTCTACTGATATTGCTATTTTAAGAAGACTTTTTGTTTCAGGTCAACTGATGTGAAATGGGTAGAGCGTTACCTTTGCTCAAAAATAACACACTCTATAGTCTCCATCCTGTCCCTGGCTGTCAGAACTTGTTCCCACAGTTTGTCTTAAAGCAACTATTTTGTGAGAGCAACTACAAAACTGGATGGCTTTATTTTCTCGTTTTGGATTTCTGTGGCACTGCTGTATGAGTTTTAGGACAGCGTCCCATGGAATTCCAGCTCAAAACCTTTGGAAAGAACATTGCCTTCTTGGAAAATATACAAACCATATTAGAGGATGACAACCATTTTACAAAATGCAGAACTGAAAAAAAAAGCCAAAAAACTTCTGGGGATGGCAGAAGTTACTTCTGGGGTAACATAAGTACTTTTGGCTGCACTTAGTCGAGATACATATAAAAATGTCTACAGCTGATTTCTAAGAAATCTATCGTTCTTTTTCCTCTAGCTATTTATTCTGATTTTAATATTAGAAGAAACTGTAATTTATCTCATCATAAGCTCTGTTTTTAAAAAGAAAGGGTGAAGAGAGAGAGGGGGAAGAGAGGGAGAACTCACAAGTAAGTTTTTCTGCATCCTCCACCCCCAACCGATTACACAACTCTCACCCGCCTTCTCATTCCTGTTCTCGACCATGACGATGCAAAGCTACTCAGCTGGCAGCCTGCAGGCCACATGAACCCAGAAGATGTGTGCACCTTGGTCCCAGCTAGTGCCATGGGGCACCCTGGAACCATCCCACAACTTCAAAACAGCCTAGGACAGATTAAACAGATAATTAATCACCTCAAAGCTCAGGGTATCCCTTGAGCAAGAAAACAGAGCTAACTCAAGAATGTGTAATAAGACATAAGGCACAGGCTACCAAAAAATGGTAATGAAATGTTTAATTAAAAATGTAGAGGGAAGAAAATTACTATCAGATCTTTTTGGAGCAGGTCATACACTTTCATATGCACCAGAATTACAAAGACCTGGAGTTCTGCACTGCCTCTTGATGTCTATCCACAGTGCAGACTTTCCCCGGGCTGAGCAGTCTAGAGAAACAATGACCTGCAGGGCTGGAGAAGACAGACAGGAGAAGCAGTACTGACAGTGGTAGTACAAACAAAGGGGCAGCTGATGCAATCATAAATCATATCCAGCAGCTATACTGGCACCCCAAAATAAATATTGCTTTGACGTGTTGGATAAAATTGTAATAGTAGATTACTACTAAAAATAAAGTGAACTTGGTACCAAATCTAGTACAGCACAAAATCTACTTTTCTCACTGGTAAACAGAGACTCCCTTGTGTGATGCTGTAAGCACAAAATCCCTTCTTTTCCATTTTTTTTAAAGAATTCTCTTTAAAAGGTCAAAAGACTCAAAAATGGCCAAACTTCTGGTTTCCTTTTCCTAAACAAAAGCCATATGTGCATAAACAAACTGAAGTGGAACCACGTCCAATTGATGTCCATTGCTATCCATACCCAGTCTTCATTCTTCCAGATCAATCCTTTCCCAAAGTCTTTACACAAAGTTCTGGCAGATTGCTGGAACACAGCAAGGCCAAACACACATAACCAAAAGCAGCAACAACTCTTTAAAGATGACACTTTGAGATATTGTGTGAAAGAAGCATGAAAAATGGATATTGTGTTACTGTCATCACTAGCAAACTGGAAGTTCTTTGGGCACACCCTGAAATTAAGTGATTAGATGTAAGAAAGATGAGGAGGAGAGGCATTGCACGGAGCCCTCTTGACTTTAAAAGATGGCTTATCATTGGAGACAGTCTAATTAGAGAAACGGAATTTGTGAAAACAGGTAACTCGAAAAAGGACTGTTACCCTTGATCTCAGTAGTACTTTGTTCATTGGCTACTGTCACAGTGCAATCCACCAGCTGAAACTGTTGACACATACAACATGCCAAGAAGATTAGGAAGCAAATTATCTGTTTGGAGGGGAGATGAAAGGTCAAACTTAACCCACTGCAAAACCAGACATAAAACCAAAAAAAGATAGCCCCCGAAATAAACAAGTACAGTTATAAGAACCTGTGGAACCTGTCATTCCACAAAAAGAATGCGAGAGAATTGCCCCCATAGCTGAGGCAAACAAAGTATAGTAAAGCCATATTTTTGGAAATACGGGGAAAGGTGGGAGGGCTGGGTGTGTTATGAGTAATGCAAATACAGAAAGACCAGCACTACTCAAGAGCAAAAATACAGAAGCAACATGGCATAAAAGGCTGGAACAGTCTGTCCTTGTGAGCCTCAAATTCAATACATGAAATTTCAAGGAAAACCTGGAAGTAACAACAGAAACAAAATACAGAAATGTCTTTGAAGTTAAAAACAAAACAAACAAAAAACAGTAGAAACATCAGCCACCCTAGGAAATAATAAGTCCTGAAAAGCAACACTATTAAAACTTCAAAGTTTTTAAGGCCTAACAGTTTAAGTACTTATTTTTGGATCAGGGTGGAGAGGAAGTCAGGAAAAATGACTCTGGCTCAAATCATGTGCTTAATAACTAGGGGTAAATTAAGAGAAACCAAATGAAACCAGCAGCTATATGGCAGCAAAGTTTTCAGAAGAGAGACTTAAGAGTAATACTGGGTTTGCTAAAGGGATGGAGATGTCAACTGGTACTTGGGGAAAAAAATTATATACAGAACAAAATTACTTGTATGAACAGTTCTGTCCTGGCACCAGAATGGATTAAATTATTTAATAAATTTAAAACAAAATAAATAAAAACCTTCTAATTCCTGCCAAAGAATATTACATACACAATTAAAATAATTCTGCTGTTTATGTCATTATCGAGAGCATTGTGTCCCAGATAATGCATTGGCCATAGGTAACATTAACCAAATAATGCAAAAATTGAGTTGCCAAGATGCTCTGTAGGTGCATTTTAACCATGTTCACAGAAATCGTAGGCTCTTGCTCTACAGTCTTCCTCTAATCATACAGATGGCCCAAGGATAACATCCACCCTCGATGCTTTTTCATGACTTACTGGTGCTTATAACTAACTACCAGGGATGCCTAATTTTTAAGGCAGACAAGCAAAATATTCTCTCCCAGAGAACACTGAATTATCATTATGCAAGTACTGTTCCATCTTTTAGTTCAGCAGAACTAGGAGACAATTCATTGCAAGTACAGACAGAAAAGTTTCTGTAGGCTCCTGCCTGCAGTATTTCCCCAGAGTGGCTGTACCACTGGCCAGCAGCAAGCCTTGCACTACCCCTGCAGCCAGACACACCTGTGCACGTGCTCTGGGAAGCCATTCCATGCTAAGCTCCAAGGTGACCAGAGCCTACAGAGCGCTTACACGTGTCAGGGAGTGATACTATTATATGGCTTAAATACTCACATTAAAAAAATTCCATACTCATAGCAATAGAAGTGCATTCTCCCTCTTTTGAGGTATTGACAAATCTTTCAACATTGACATAAATTATAACTTTTCATTACTTGCAGTACTTATACTTTTGCACATTTTTAACTAGATGTACTTAAAATCAACTCAAATTAAAGATCTCTCAGTTCTTCCATAGTCTGAGTCTCACTTAACAGATGCACGCACTCACCTGAGTTACCTAGAAACTGCCAGCATCTCCATTCAGATATAAGTCATTTGTATATTTTGACTACCTCCAGTAAACCCAAAAATATGACTATTTTTCTTTCTCAAACTGTCAGTTCAGGCTTTTCACTTCTCCTCCTCCTGCCAGTTCCTCTACTTTCCTTCTGCTCTGTGCTTTCTCTATACATTTCTCCTCAGGAAAATACAGGTCCAATGCAACAAGTAGCTCTGATCTAGTGATGATTCCTCTGTTTGATTGCCAGCTTGTGGTGCCTGAAAGGGTCTCCTGTTTTGCCACTCTAGGACAGCACTCACATGTTGCATTTTGCTGTAGCAGAATCCAGGAAGCCATTATACAGAGTCAGAGGAGGTTTCTTTAAAAAGAAACAAGAAACCAACAAAAGGATCCAGCCTTTTACCTATCAGTTCCTTATGGATTACAAAGCATTATTTTGTATGAAAACAGAATCACAGAATAACTGTCCTTAATTGCAGTAATTGCCCAGACCATTTCGTCTTTGGTTTCCCAAGTAGATTCTCAGTGGTGTAGCATCTATATAATTAAAAGTAACAAGCAAGCTGTTAATACCCCTGATTCACAGAAATCAGGCCCTAATAACATTTTCTTTGTCCAGCAGCACAAGACCTAAATATGGAAACAAGCTTGCTCTTAAGTATTGAAAGTGGTGTTGAAAGCAAAAGAAATTTGCTTTTGAAAGGCAGCACATCTTTTGCCTGCTTATCCAAGAATGAGTATTTTCATCTGTAGATGTGCATGAAGATCTACAAGTGAGCCCCTCTGAAGACAGCTGGCATCCCAGGAAAATGCAAGAATATATGGCAAGTGTTCCAGTGACGTTAATGCCAACTTGACACTAGAATAAGTGTGTGGAATCGAGGCTTTCAGTCTGAATATGGAGCTAGGGGAGCATGAGAAACGTAAAATACAGTCAGCAAGAAAAAAGACCCGACTTAGCATAAATCCCTTTACAAGTTAAAAAGTTTCTTTACAAGTTAAAAAGTTTCATCTTGGAAATCAGAGCACTGATAATCAGATCTGGCAAGGGGAATAGACCATGCTCACGAGCCCAGTTCATTCTACTTAAAATAGACTCACACACTGATAGAAAGACGGCATTTAGATCTTCGAGAGAAGGGAAAATGTACGTAAAACATTATTTCCTCAAATATTCCAATCAAAGCTTTTCAGCGAGCAAGCAAGCACCTTTAGAACGGAGCAGAAACACAGCCAACTTACCAAAAAAGTATCCGCAGAATGTTTGCGACCAGCAACACCAGGCAGACGTAGGTGGAGAAGCCCTCCGCGTTCTGGGTCCGCCGAATGTCCCGGTACTGGGGGATGTAGGGTACGACGCCGCCGAACACCATGGCCCCCGCGGCGCCCCACGACACCAGCTGCTGCATGGGCACCAGCAGCCACTCCAGGCCGCCCGGCTCCATGCCGGGGGCGCGCGGGGAGGCGCTCAGGCTGAGGGATGCCCTCAGGCTGAGGGTGCCCCGCCGCAGCTCTCCGGCCGGGGCCGGCTCTAGCCACGGGCGGGCTCCTGGCCGGGATGCGGCACCATGGCTGCGCCCTCTCCCGCGGGGCCCGGACCTGGGGAAAGGGACGGAGCGTGAGTCTGGCTCTGCCGAGGGCGGCTCCGGCCGCTACCAGCCAGGCGCTGGCGAGCCCGGACCACCGCCCTACCGCGGGCGGGTCGGGGCCGCCCCAGCCCTAGGACCAGCCCCAGCCCGGCGCTCCGCAGGGGAAGCCCAGCCCCGGCACGGCAGCCGCGCCACTCCATCACGGAGGAGAGCGGCCAGCGGCCGGACAGGGCGCGGACACGCGGCTCCGCCACCACCTCCGCCCGGTCCCCGGGTCGTGTCTCCGAGGGGGCTTCTCCGCCTCCCTCGCCCACCCGCGCTCTCCCCGCCCCGCGGACACACACGGCCGCCCGCCCCGCACCTGCTCCTCGAGCTCCGGCCGCCGCCCTCGCCTCCATCCCCCGGCGCCGCTCCGCGGGCGGGCAGCGGCGGCCAGGGCGGCCCGTGACGCACCGCAAGCGGCCGCGCCTCCGCCAATGAGCGCCGGGGCCGCCCCTTCCTCCCGCGGAGAACGGCGGCAGCGGGCGCCGCATCGGGCCCGCGCTCTTTCCTCCCCTTCCTCCCGGCTGCCGCCCGCGGGCGGTACCCGGACACGGCGGGCGGCTCGACCCTGAAGGGTACTCGGCTTACCCAGGCGCACCTGGGCGCCTTCCTCCCGCAGGCCGCGCTGAGCTGCCGCCCCGGGTCCTGCTCCCCAGGAGTTACGGAAAATTCCGTCACACCTCATGGACAAGGGGGAATGGTTTCAAATTGAAAGGGAGTAGATTTGGATTAGGTATTAGGAAGAAATTATTTACTGTGAGGATGGTGAGGCCCTGGAACAGGTTGCCCAGAGAAGCTGTGGATGTCCCATCTCTGGAAGTGTTCAAGGCCAGGCTAGATGGGACTTCAGGCAACCTGGTCTAGTGGAAGGCGTCCATGGCAGGGAGGTTGGAAGTAGATGGCCTTTAAGGTCCCTTCCAACCCAAACCAATCTGTGATTCTGTGATTTCTGTGGCTCTCAGAACTGCAGTGGCTGGGGAGGGAAAATGTGTATCTTCTACCCAAAGCAGGGGAGACCCAAAGTGACCAGGGAGTCTGTACAGCTGCTCGCACAGGGCCAGCAGAGGACAAGTGCTGCACACAGATGTTGTGTGTAGAATGACAGCATGGACACTACATCCACCTCATTCAGCCACACTGAAAAGGATGGATCATCCACCATGCGTCCAAGTGGCTGCACAGCTGTCCTCAAAGCTGTTCCTTGGGCTCCCCATAATACTACCCCAGACATGCTTCCTTCTACCTTCTAAGTGCCCCTGCTGCTCATCTGACAGGTAGGAAATGAGACGGGTTTTCCTGCACCTGAGTAATGTATTATTTTGTGTTCTATAGCAGCAACTGCAAATGTTTTTTGTGAGTCTTAAAGGGGAAAAGGAGCTGAATTAAAAACAGAAATACCTGTTTCAGGGCTTCAGAAGCCTTTTGTTTGCTTCCTGCAGCACCTTGCTCAACTGCAACCATTTCTTCTACTGGGCAAGTTCTTGCAGCACAGGAACCTGCACATTACTGCAGAATGTATTTGTCAAAGACATTCTTGGAGTACCATCGTATCAACATCCAAAACAGCCTCCTATGTAGATCAGGTGACCAGTGATAACGTTGGGACTTTCCTACAAGGAAGTAGCAGCTCTGCTACTTGAACAAAGCTCTGTTCCATTACACAGACCTGATAGTTTGACTGCCAAAGTTAAAAATACATTGCGGATGTTTTGAATTCTGATTTTTGGATTACAATTCTGAAGTTCCTGATTTCATTGCATCTGACTCATTCAGAGAGAGTAGAACAATCCAATTATGTATAAACTGCATTGTTTAAAACATATTTTATTATTTAATGGCTCATATTTCATATATCATTTGTGCATTGTTATCATCAGGCAGTTATACCAACTTCTTTCCATACTTTCCCTGGAGCCCTTAGCACATTATTTTTCCTTAAGCACAACAGTCTAAACAAACCTCAAGCTGCAAATAAGAGTAGCCCAGATTAGGACGCCAATTTTTGTTCATGTAAATACAAGTACTTTGAGAAATCATGGGGAAGTGATCTTGAGAAAATAGGTATTTTGAAGTAATAGTTACCTGCACAGAAGAAACAGCCCAGGCTGGCACCAGATCTCCAGGTTAGCTTCCTGAATTATTCCAGGATGCTCTTAAGTCTATGCAATGACAAATTGTACACAATATTAATATTCTAAAGTACTCAACTGGAAACAGACAACTGCCTTAACTTAGGTTGTTCTCCCTTACTTGAAACTGTAGAGGTAAAAACTCTGAATTACAGCACGTTTCTGTGTGAACACAGTCCAGTTTTGGTCACTGAAAAACGTCCTAGTTGTTCAGGAGTTAATCCATGGATGTAAGCTAACCTGACCAGTGACACCAGACACTGGGTAGAAGGAGGAATGACAGGTTGGCTGAACTCCTTGGGCTGAGCAGCTGCCCAAAATCTTGTGCCAGTCAGTGTCAGGGAGGGACCCTTCAGGTCTCAGGATATTCTAAAAAGCCAGGGGCAGGTTTTTTTGGTAGTGGTACCATCATGAGGTGCTTGCTGCTTCCAGCATAGCACCCTGCCCGGCACACGAACATCTAACCACAGCAGACCCAGAAAGACTCCAGTAGGAGAGTGTCCGGGAGGTAATTTATCTAAACCTGGGGTGATAACAGGTGATTGAAGAAAGTCTTGCATCATCAAGGAAAAGTTCCACAACCTGCAGGTCTGAGTGCAGTCACATAAGAATGAGCCTTGTGAGGCTTCATATCAAAGTAGATTTCTTTATCTGGGAGATAAAGTAACTGGGAGACAGTAACTGAGAGGAAGCTCAGAAGGACTGTTCCCTTGGTGTAAAACCAGAGCCTACCCTAGAAACAGTACTGCTTCACTGCTAGACAGCAATCCTCTATTTCAAGTGAGGAGAAAAAGAACAGGTGCATTTATTTTTCCACACAGACTGGCAAAATTCCCCCATTTAAAAAAAACCCACAAACCTCTAGTTGCTAGAACTACATTACCCATTCAGAAAAGAGAAGCAAAGTTTCACACCAGATCTTTAAAGACTAAATTAATCTCTTTAGGACATCTGCTGTAGGAGAATTGAAATTGATTATGTGAGCAGCTCTAGTCACCTAGTTATGAACTAGCTTCTAGCAGTTAACATTTTGGTGACAAGGTAGTCCTCAAACCTCCAGACATAATGAGAACTTTTATTTATTTTAGATTAAGAAATCTGATAAGAAATGTTCCTGTAGTATCTTTGGATATGGTTTAAGCAAGATGAAAGTGGCGAACAGACATGGGATGTTTTCAAAGGGCTTTTAACTTTAACGTTGGTACAGGTAGTAAAAATTATTATATAAGGTTTAGTTTTTGCAAATAGGTCCACTGACTTATAAAAGTAGGCAGAGCCCCATTTCTACAAGTGACTCCATATGGCCATATTCCTATCAGGATGACACTGGGACCAACAGGACACAAGAATGAACCACCCAATGGACCAGGTTCATGACAAGCCTTAGCTACCTCTACAGTTTTTTACAGGAGGAGGAGGAAGAGGAGGAGAAGGAGGAGGACAGCTGTTGGTGCTTCACTTGTAGTTACTGCAGTAGCAAAAATAGCAGATTGCTGCAAGTCTCCCAACTGCTGTTCTGTCAATTGATTTTGAAAGATAAGTATTAAAATTATTTTATATTCTACATTAGAGAAATGCTGTTGCACAGAAGCAAGCCTAGCAAGTCCCTGCAAGACATAGGCCAAACTGCAGATAAGCTCTAAGTCACTCCTTGAACACATTGCACAATAAATATCATCATAAGGATGAAGTGAATCCCTATGGTAACCAAATTCCCTTCAATTATCACATTATAAATCTCATTCTACAACTACAGCCATGGGGAGATTAAAAAGAAATATTCACTGTACTGTTCATAAAACAAGTAAGTGGGTCTTAAGTGTCTTGAAATTGGCCATTCCTACCATAATGTATTATCACTAAATCAGCTGTCCTCTTCCCTACTGCATCTGGAGGCAGAAGTTACCTCCAGGCCCCTTCTAGCACTGGTGAGCCCCTGTTTTGGCAGCTGATGGACAGAATCAAGCTAGCGTTAATAGGAGATGCAGTTTTATTGCACATCTTCACCACTTTTCCTTTCTCCTTCTGTGCCTGGCTTTGCAAACAGAACAGTGAATATCAGCATGAGTGGAACACCCTCTGCACTTCCAAGGAGGAGTTCTGACAAACATGCCCAAGCCTACAAGCCCATCCCTGGGCAGTAGTCACATGCTTTGCACTGAGGAGCAGGAACCAGGACCATGCAGGCTGATGATTAGACTCCTCTCTGTACTTGGACTGCTACCATCTCCACAGACAAGTGGAGAAAAAACACTAAAACAAACATGCCAGAGCAGGAATCAGCCTGGCAGCTGGCAGAGATACATGAACCCTTCTTCATTACAGCCATTACAGCTTTGTAAACAATGGGCAAAGTTCAGAGTGGGGAAATAAACAAACAGCAGTCCTGGTTCAACTTCTTACCAGAGTAATCAGCTACACAGGTAAGAAGGTGAACCAGGACTGCTTAACCCACAGCCTACCCTTCTGTCAAACAGGTCCAGCTGGCTACAATCATTTCTTCCCCACCTGCTCTTGGGATGCCTTTGGTGTGTCCCATGGCCTCAAGGTCACCTCAGCAGTTGGCTGCAGCAGAGATGCCCATAGGCAGCCCCTGCTCCACCTGCACATCTTTGCCCATGTCCAACAACGCAGCCAGAAGTTCTCACCTCAACAACCTTCAGGAGCAGAGCTGCTTTCTCTTAAGAAAATATGTAATAGAGGGATGTCTCCACAGATAGGATCTGCACAGTGTGCCATGGGAAAATACCATGCACGCTCCATTCATTGCTGAGCCAAAGCATGGTGCTCAGCATCAGAAGGGATATAAGGTCTATTAAAGATCCAGATTCCTCTCTTTATTCCATCTTATTAAAATGGCTATTTTATTAAGCCATTTTTTGTTGGACCTTTCTTGACATGATGCAGAAAGAGCTCTGCACCATCTCCCTCTCTCATGGACTTCACCCCCTCCCTGGGACAAAATGCTCACTAATTACAGGATCAATTGTGTTTTGAAAGAAGCTGATGATACTGGAGAGTGAGCTGGGAAAGAGAAAGTGTAGTGTGGTGGGTTGATCCTAGGCAGCAGAGAAGCCCCCACTGCCACTTGCTCACTCGCTTCTTCCTGCAGGATGAGGGAGAAAATCAGCAGGGTGAAAGCATGGGAAAAACACTTATGGCTTGACATAAAAGTCTAGTAGTGAATAAAAAGAACAAAAATAAGTGATGCAAAGGCAACCACTCACCACCTCCCACTAACAGACTGATGCCCAGCCAGTCTCCAAGCAACAGCTACTTTGGAAGAAACTTCCTGGTTTTATTGCTGAGTGTGATGCTGTGGATCCAGTGTGTCCCTTTCATCAGCTGGGTCAACTCCCCCAGCCTGTTTGCTCGTGGGGGAGGGCAGAGTGAGAAACAGAGGCAGCCTTGATGCTGTGCAACACAGTTCAGTGACAGCTAAAACACTGGTGTGCTGCCAGCGCTGTTTTGGTCACAAACACAGCACCATACGGGCCACTGTGGAAAAAGCTAGCTCCATCTTAGCCAGAGCCAACACAGGGCATGAAATGCAATTTGGGAAATCCTTAAGCTGGCTTTATCGCTGAACAAGTGAGGGTGCAAATGCAATGTCTAAAGTGTCAGGAGAACTATCCCTAGCCTGCTCTGACTCATTTTCTCTCACTTTTGATGAAGCTGCGGCGTAAATAAGAAGCAGAGAGAGAAAAGAAGAATGAGAGAGAAACTACAGCTTCATCATGATTCAAAATACCACCAGGTGACCTGGAGTCAGTAGCATTACAGCACCCTGTAAACTGTTTTTTCTTTCTCTGTTCTAGGACAAAGACAAAGTGCTTCTGGTGGCATTTACACATTGTAGCACACACCTGGCTTGTTTCTGTTAGATAATCTCAACATCTCTGGTACACTTAAGAACAGAACAAAATTAAATTCATGCTCTCTTTACCATGAGCAAAGAGTGCAAAATGGGGGAAAACCCCAAAGACCAACTTATTGCAAGAGTAATACCTGAATCGAAGATACTTTAGATGAGACAGACACAAACACTGCAGACTGATTTTTCTGAAACCCCAAGGAGCTGCAGTTGTAGGTGTTTTTGATCAATACAGCATCTATCCCAGAGAGAAAATTAACATTCTCATTTGTCCTCTGAGGCCCTGTGACTAACCCCAAAAGTGGGAGCAGCCTTGGGGGCCCATGCCACTGCACCTCTTCCCCAGTTGTGGAAGGCCAAGTCTCCAGCACTCTTCTGCTCAGCTGACACTTGTGCTACCTATGCTGGCAGTGTTCCTTGGCACCCTCTGGCCCCTCTATGTCCTTGTAATTTCAGACACCTTTTGCCAGGCATGCTTGGAATATGCACCCAAATGTCTCCTGCTGGCAAACACCATGTGGAACACTTAATGGAGCCAAGGCAGGAGGGCCTCCTACAGCACCCAAGTGGCATAAAATATCTGTCATAACTCTGAGCACCTCCCCTCTGCCACAAATACCTCACAGAAGAAGCAGGCAGGCCACTGCCAGTCAAGGTTTCAGTCTTAAGGGCATATTTGCAAAAGATCTTTGTTTCAGATGAGAAAGGGCAAGCTTTTTCTCCCAACAAAAAAAAGCCGAAGAATCAAATTACCACACTCTTGGCTTTTTTATTACTGTCATTGCTCACCGACTCACATCTTGCTGTTAGAGCATATGTCCTACACCCGATGTTCCCCAGTGTTATTACCCATATTTGCCCAAATCCATTCATCTTTTATGCCACCATACTAAGTGCTTTCCACTAATTCAGGGTGAATTTAAGCTGCCTGTACCAGAAAATACTCCAGTTGCCTTCTCTGAGAAAAATTGTCTCTGAAGCTGCAAGGAAACATCAGCATAAGTGCAGCTTGGTCACAGGAAACTTTACCCACAGTTCTTTACACCTTCTGGAAATGCAAAATGGGCATTTTCCAATGAACCAGTCCCTCCTTTGTCCAGCTTCCAACCTCTGCAGCACAGGCTCTCTTTATCAAATATTTTAGAAAAATGCTCTTTCCATCACACACCGCACCAAGTCGTGTATAATCTCTGTGCACAAAATGCACATTCTGCTCTGGGCCATGAGGTCCCTGGGAGAGAGCCACACCAGGCTGTGGGATCTGAACAGGTGAGGTCAGCTCCCTGTCCTTGTGCCACGGGGGCCGCCCGTCCTGCCGTGCACGGGTAAGGAGCAAGGCCACGGGTGGTTTGAACACAGCCCCCAGATGCAGTGTCAGGTGCCAGCAGCAGGCCACCAGGCCAGAGAAACAGACCCTGCCCCCCCTACCACCAGGGACGAACACCTCCAGCTCCCTCCTGCAGCCTTTCAGGAGGGGAACTGTGTGGTGAATACTCCTTCACCCTCACTATCCAAAGACAATGGAGCAAGGCTGTAGCACAAAAAAGCATAGGAAGCAACATCTCTTACCAGCCACGTCTGGGAAACACAGCTGGAGATTTCTGGATCACCACATAATAATTCAGTCAACAGCAGCTAGGTGGGTGATTTCACAGAACCATGAATTACATGCAGCTCTTCACAGAGCCAAGGGATGCCACCACCACCCACTACGCCAGCCTCTGTAGTCACCTTTCTGCTGCTCCTGCATTTATCCCCGGTGCAAAACACTTACAGGGAAAACTACACCCTGTGTTCTGTTACAGCTGCTTAGCAAGACATGATGCCCACAGCACACACTGAACTTCTGATCAAGATTATCCTTAACCCTGTCAGCTTTCTTTCTGAAGAAACTTGCAGAAAGGGGCTGACTGGAAAATTTCACAATAAGGGAATTTGTGAGCAGCAGTCCCAAAGCAGAACACTTTTATTAAAGGCAGAGCACCTCCATCAGGGATCAGGTTTCCCAACGGCTGGAATTACCCTTTTCTTTTCAAAGATACAGAACCTGAAATTTGAACCACGAGTAAACACCCAGGCTTTTAATATTCACCTCAAATGACTTTGTCTTTCAAAGAAGCACCAGCTGTCAGACACCACTGACCCGAATGCCTTTTCCCCGGCCTGAGGCATTTGCATTTCATTCACCATGTCCTTCCATGCTTTTAAATAACAACTTGTTACTTCTACTGATGTTACCATATGAAAGGAAAGCGATGCCTTCCCCAGGAAGTACTCCAGTGGAACAAGCTTTCAGTGAACTGCATTATGCCCAGTCAAGAGATGGGGTAAATGTTAAAGTTTGCTGCAAGAACTATCAGCGCCATTTAGGATTGCTGCATATAAAAGCTGATGACCTAGCAAAGCCAGACAGTTGTTTCTGCACATTGTGTCCCTCTGAATCACGACTACAAAATGACATAAGAGAAGCTTGTGTCAGGGAAGGATCAAGCGAAGCATGACTCAAAGACCCAGCCCAACAATTTGTTAGCGAAAGCACCATGATTGTGGTGCAGGTACTAACTTGTACCTAGCCCTTTTCTCTTCAGAGAAAACTTTTAATATTGACCATGCCTCTGCCAGGAAGAAAAAAGCGCAAACCCACAAAATTTGCAGTGCCATTTGCATCCTGCCTTCTGATCTGCAGCCAAACAAGCTGCCGTGTTGGCCCAGGAACACTTGCCTCCTTGTTTTGAAACTTCCAGGAGTAAATTTCCTGTTTTCTTTCTTACCACACAGGTAGTATTAGGCTTCTCTTTGAGACGTGCTCTCTCTGACCTCACCTCTATTCCAAAGCAACCCTGAGCCAGACGTGCTTGGAGTACGTGACCAGAGGATTCCTTACCCCTGGTATATAAAATCTTATTTGCCAGCAAAGAGGAGGGAAAGGGACTCCATATAACATCCAAACAGCAAGAGTAATGCATTTCTACAACAGTTCTTCTATCTCTCCACACCACAGGCTTTTATAGCATGGCAGTGAACTTGGAGCTTAGGTCTTATAAATGTTTAAACATGCTTTTATTTCCTATCCTGCTACCCCCTGACTTCTCCTTCCAGCCATGGAGGGACTGGAATTTCCCTAGGAAAAAGCAAGGGAAACATGCTTCGGATACCATTTCAGCGCACACTGTGAAGAGTTCACAGCACAGGTCTGCAATACTGAAATAGGATGGAAGCAGATGGCACCTCAGCCTCGAGGTCACCCTATTTTTTATTTTTACTTCGTGTTCAAGAAGACAGATTTAGACTGAAAGTGTCTAAAGTCTAAGCTTTTTACAGAAAGAAAGTAGCATAGAGCATATTTTGGCATGGAAAAATAATTTATGTTGTCAAATCTTCTCTTTTGCTCCTTTCTCAAACGCCCTCAGGACCTGTTTTTGTACTCATTGCCAAAATGAACTTCTTGTTATCCTTTTAGTAAATTAAGCATTCTTATTGCAGTAAATACTCTTATGAGCACTGGTGGTTTACTGGTTCTCAGCTAACCCTCTGCTTTTGAAACAAAATGAAAGGGTCTTTGCTCAGCTTCCCTTAGCCCATGGGTGCATGCCCAACATGGACTATGCTTTTAAAATACGGCTCATCTTACATCCCCAGATTTCAGACCCTGGAAATGTATGCAACTGCTCAGCTCTGAACTTCTAAACCCTCTGAGAAGGGAGAGACTAGAGGACAGCAGAGCAAAAGCAAGCATGCTAGTTCTGTTATAAGTAAACTCATTGTTAAGCAAACTCTGTTTCGTCTTGCCATTTGTCTCTTCTATTCTTAGCTTTCTGAACTTTGGAACTTTTCATGACCACTTTTAGCTTTAAAGACACTTCCATTTTTATTTCATAAACCCAGCTGTGCACTATTGGGCTAATTCAGCTCCAGATCTGAACTAAGACGGCCATTTACATCAGCTGCCGAGCCTACAAAGTAAAAGAACTAGACCTTTGAAGGGGGAAATGCACGGTGAAATATTTCCTTGAGTCTCTTTCACACTTTTAATTGCCTGTCCTTTGCTGTGCCAGCTGGATACTATATTTTTTTTGTTCTGACCACACTGACCTACCTCACAAAAATGAGGAGCTAATTACAGAAAGCCTTTATCAAGTTATGCTTGTTTTCAGTTGAACTCTAACCTGGCCATTGCTAAAATGTGGCGCCACAAAGATGTAGATGTGGAATTCCTGTGAATTGGTTGGCTGTATAATGCTTGCTCCTCTGCATTTCCAGCTGGTTCTTTATCCTTGCAAGCTCTTCACTACAAATAGGACTCTATGGATTTGTTCAAGATAACTGGGCACAAGCAGACAGAGCTGCTTCTACTGCCTCTGGGTGAAAATACTGCTGTGTGAGAGAGAAGCTTTTGTAGCTCTTCTGGAAGGAGGGAAAACCAGGAAGACTATGGCTGTTATCAGAAGTAAAAATGCAAAAAACCTACAGCTCTGCTACCTTGCCCTAAAGGAAAGATTTATTACCGGCAAATAAACAGGTAAGAAGCACCAATTGTTCCTTATTATGCAACAGAACAAAAAGTCTATGTGGTTGAAGCTAGTGGCTACATACAAAAGTAAACCCTATCTACATGTATAACATTGTTTGAATTGTTTTATCTAGAAGCTTTCTAGAGCAGTAACACTGTTAGAACACTCAAGCTTTGCAACACTTGCTTTTCTTTTTACAACACAGACGACCTGCAAGAGTGGGAAGATAAGGCTGTACAGAGAAGCCACAATTATGGGAAGCAGGTAGCAATGCAGAGGTTGGCTTTGATGCCAGAATTTCACCTCAGAGATTAAGACATCCTCACAAATGAGGTGGGGAAGGTCAAGAAGGAAGGCAGTTAAGTTTGTTAAGAAAGATTCTAAGTGGTCGGCTTACAGCAACTGAAGTCATTCCTAACTCAGAAGTTTCTTGTGGATGAAGACATATTTGGCATATCTAGCATATGTAATTACGCAAAGTAATTGACTAAGGTAATTTATTGCCCAACAGTGATGTGCTCCTAACCATACAGACACAGTAAACTGAAAACCTCTTCATTTACATCAGGCAACAGTCCCAGCATCCAGGTCATCTGCACAAACGAGAAGACACCTCTGTAATAGCTGCACCAGGAGCTTTTTACACTGTGCAGCCCAAAAGCCAGGGATGACCTAGATGGTGGTACGGCTGCAAGAGGCACTGTGTGACTCTTGCTGATGCTTTTGGTGTTGTCTCGCTCGACGCTGCAGAGCAAGGAACTTCTACCACTCCATCTCACAAAACTAATTACACGGGGAAAAGGAAGCAAACCTTTTAAAAAAAAATTAAAAAATAAAAAGTGAGGCCTCTGAAGATCAAACCTCGACATCCTTATTTAGTTACTGCCATGAGGAATGACGATTTCTTCGGCAAATAAAGGATTGGTAGTTAGGGACTCCGCGGCTCCCTGCGGAGCGCTGCGCGGCCTCTCCCGCCCGCCTGGCGGTGCGGGCGGGGCCGTGCGCTCGCTGCCCGCCCCGGCGCGCCCGCGGAGGCGGGCAGGGGGTGGGGGCCGCAGCCGGAGCCGGAGCCGATGGCAGCCGCCGACCCGCCGGGAGCTGAGGAGCTGCCGCAGCTGGTGAGCGAGACTGGCTCCGGGGCGGGAGCGGGGCCGGGCTGGGTGCCCTGGCTGCGGGGCTCCTGTACGGCCAGGGCCTCTGCCTTCTGCTTCCCCTGTCTTTATTTCCCCTCCGCAGGCGGAAAATCTGCTCTGCCGGCTGCAGGAGAATTTTCAGGCTCTGACGGAGAAGTTAACGCTGAGAAATATCCTCTTTGGAATGTAGGGTACCCGCCCCGCTGCAGATATTTCGGATCCTGTGGCTGGGGCCCCCTGCGCGCTGATGGATGCGGGCGGGCTCTTTGCTTCTAACAGCGGGATGGGCTTCTTTCTTAAACATCAAATTAGCGTATAATGAGTGACATGGCTAAACACCTATGACGTAAAGACACCTGACTTCCCCCCCCAACCTGTTTATGTATCTCTTTTTCTAAGAAGGAAATCCTAAAAAATGTTTCACTACAAGTAGCAAGGTAGGCTCTGTGCAGCAATTCTGGCTTTCAAGTAAAATAAGCATCGAATTATGTGTAAAGGTTCTGAAGGTGCATTTAAAAAAGCATCCATCCTCAAAAATGCAACTCAAACCAGCCACAGTTTAAAAGCAGCTGTTGGCCTAAGCGTGACAAGGTGAGCCCTCAAAAGGAGATCAGACCTGAAGGGGCTCTGAGCTTTCTCATTACATGTACTTACAGAAACTACCTCTGCTTTCTGAAGCATTTACTAAATTCTTCTTCAGAAACTTGACCTTTCAGGAAGCAGCTGCTTCCTGAATAATGTTTTAGTGGCACTCATACTCTGATTATTTAGGTTAACTGCATGGTATCACCTAAAATAGTTTCTCAGAAAGAAAACAACCTCTTACACAGTTCACTCACGGGTATTTGCAAAGGCTTTTGATACTAAGAATTTGAATGCTTATCTGTCACAAGAGAATTTGGGATTGTATTCCAACAATACCACCTTGTGCATGCTTCATCTTGCATTAAGCATTAACAAGTAAGAGGCTGGCACATCTGGAAGAAAGCTGCTTGTTCTTACAGAAGAAGAAGCCTGTAAAATTATAGAACTCTTATTTATAAATAAGTTATCTTTAACTTTTTACTGGAAGAAATGGGTGAGCGCATCAATGACCTTGAGAAGTGTGTTGCTGACCTGATGACAGAGGCTGGGGTAGAAAACCGCGATGAAGAGTTGAGAGTAAAGACATTTACTTAAGTTTTTCTGTATTTTATATATTTCCACTTAGTTTTGAGTGATGGGTGGCAACTTGCATGAAAATGGTGTTTACATATTTATTGTACCTGCATTTTCCTGGATTTGAAAGTGTACTTTTTAAAATATATTCAAAATTATCTTGGGTTTTTTTTTGCCAAGGGCCAAAGAATGCAACCATTTTTACAAAAGAAAAACTGTATCTTGCTGCCTCTGTTCCAGCTGAGTGCCATATACAAGGGGGGGGAGTAGTGCTAACTCACCCCAATCGTGTAAACTGAGGCTGTCCATTCACAGTGAAATGTATGTGGCTTAAAGTGCTCCTGCCCACCATTCCTGTCCCTCAGGTATGCTAACCTAGCTGAGGATTCTCGCTGGTACAAATTTACGTACATCTGCTCTTAAACCTGCTGCAGTGTCGCAGTGTGGCTGGGAGCACACCTCTCACATGCACTCTTCCCAAACACAGCAGTAAATTATAGTCAAACACTTTATAATATAAAATCATGCTACATTTCAGGATTGTATGCTGGATTTTATAACAGTCTGTTGCAGATGCCAACCCCCTCCCTGATGGATGCCTGACTCTGTCCTCTTAGTATTTATGAGGCAGCACTGCTTCCGTGTTCTGTGGATGCAAGTGATGTTGTCTTCCTGTTGTTGCACACTTTCCTGATTCAAATTGAGACATATCAATTATTCTTGTCATTGAAACCACTTACCCAGTGGAAGATGGGAATGTCTGTAAATATTCTGAAGTAATTTAGGTATCTATTCATTCTGATGCCTTTTGCATAAGCTATGCAATAATTTTCAGAAATACAGAAAGACAATCCACAAAGATGTGTTTAACTGTACAGAGATCTTCCTATCTCCACGCTGAATCACATTCATGAATAAATCACTAACCTACTTATTCACCTTATTTTTGCAGCACTGAAATGAAGATGTGTTCAAGGAAGATTAAAAGCAGAACAGCACTGCACTGACTCCAAGATTTTACAGTCAAGTATCACACATTGACAAAAAATGTTAAGGGAAAATAAACATGTTTGCACCGTGTTGTGGATACTAAAGTGCTAGGAGCAGAGGAATTTTCCAGCTGCTGCAGCATCCTGTGGAGTTGTTCTTTCTCATGCAAGCTAGCTGAGAAACAGTTTTAGGTTTTTGTAAACCAATGTTTTATCTCACAGGTGCAAACTTGTTTTCCAGCTCTTGTTTTGGTACACTGGAAAAAATATTTTGAATGGGTGTTATAGCATTCTGCCAATCACCCTGAGAGGGGGATGGTCAAGTGACCAATGGGGTCATGCCACCCTTGCAAACAAGGCTATATAAGCTGATTTATATAATTAAATACAGCCGTTTTGGCCACTTATCCTGAAACTGGACTTGTGTCGTTTTTCGCCGTTCTCAGTACAACAGCAACACCATGTCATCACAGAATCTTGAAACTTTTTTTTTTTTAATTATTGCCCCAGGAAAAAAAGTAGAAAGCTGGGTTTGTTCATCTAAGTGGGGCACTGTATTTCCTGGAGCTGAGAAAGAATTGTTAGTTTCAGAGAAGGCAAAGCCACTATTTTGGATAGAAAACTGTATCCTATATAGTGAACTTACCCAATCACAAGCCTTTTGCATGTATGAAAATGTATTTATTGCAATTTTACAATAATAATATTTGTTTCATTTTTAACTTAAATGTTCTTAGAATAAACCATTCTGTACTAAAAAAAATGTCAGTCTTTGTAGACTACAACTGCTTGGTTGTTGATCTTTTCACAAGCCCACCCAAAGCTGTGCACACCGGTGCAGGTAGCATCACCCAGGTATTTATATTGTGACAATTTCAGTTCTTTAATGTTAGCTGTTTTGATGAAAGAAGTTTATTTTAAAAACCTGGAGATAGATGAGGAATTCTAGTTACCAAGTATGTCCAGAAGAAATTGATAGTCAGAAAACAGGACATCTGCACTAACTTTAAAGTGTTTGTACTCCAAAACATTGGCACTCTTTGCAGGAAAGATCTAGTTTGAAATGTAATGGGAACCTTTTACCGTAAATGCAGGAACTGAAGCACTGCCAGGTTAACAGAATACCTCAGCTAATGAGGGAGAAATGCTTCTGTTACAGCCTTCATTAATATGAAGAAATCATTCCTATTAATGCTTTAGTCAGTGTAGACTTGCACACGCTGTCAGACTGGGGGCAGAGGTTGGTATGCTGGAGGACAGGCTGGAGAAATGGGCCAGCAGGACCTTGATGAAGTTCAAAGGCAAATGCCAAGCTGGGCAGGTGTGAGGGGCTGGTTGGCACTGCTTTGCAGGAATGGGGTCTGGTGGAAAGGCTGACTGACTGAGCAGGGTGCCCGGGCAGCAAGGGCTGCAGCAACTCACTGGTCAGTATTAGCACAAGTTGGGCCAGCAAATCCATTCACCCCACTGGGAGACCACACCCGCAATAGTCTGTCAATTTGGGGGCCCCCCAGTTCAAGAGAGACAGTGGTGTGAGGGAGGTAAAACAGAGCCACCAAGATATGGTGGAGTACAGCAGATACAAGATTTGAGAGAAATCTGTTAGTCCAGCCTTAAGGAACAACCGTGGCTTTGTGCTGCCAACCACTATCCCAGGGCAGAGCATGGAGAACAGACACTTGTTGAAGGTGTTGTACACCAGTTACTCAAGGCAAGCTGAAACACAGAAAATTCCCATTAGATGCAAGGAACACCTTTTTCAACTATGAAGGTGCTGAAACAGCAGAACAGGTCTTCCAGAAAGGCTGAGGAATCTCCATCCTTACAGAATATGGAATCATCAAGGTTGGAAGACACCTTGAAGATCATCTAATCCAACCAAGATACTCAACACTGGACACAATCCTGGGCAACCTGACCATGTGGAACTGACTATTCCTGGGAGACTGATGGTCCCTTCCAATATAAATTATTCCAAAATTAATAATCACTCTAAACCAGATTAACTTCAGCAGAAATTGAGACCCTTTTACTTCCCTGACACTTTCTAAGTCCTGTAAAACACTTGGTAGTAGAAGTAAATTCTACATTGTCTTGTAGCAAACTGGATTTCTCCTTTCTGGAGAAAGAAGCTCACCTGGCTTGGTTTTAATTAATCCTGTAAATATGCATGTATCAGTTTAAAAAACAAACAAACCCCCACACAACACAAACTCCATTACCCTAAAAGTTGTCAGAAATGCAAATGGCAATTTCAAAAGCTATGCCACAGTGGAATCCAATCCAAGTCTCCCAAGTACATGTGCATTTTGGTGTACCGTTAGACAAACTGGAGGTCAAGTGACAGCACGGCTTGTGGTTTCCTCAGCTACTGTCTGCAGCCAGCTCCAGAACTGCAATTATGCTTGGGCACTGCAGAAGTCACCAAGTGCTTCGAAGCGTGAGTACACAACCACCATGGAAAAGGAGTCTGGCACCACAAGTCCATTAAGCTGATGGGGGTGTGGTGATGTGCAAAGTCATGGGAGATGTTTTCTCTGAGCTTTGCTAAATATTAATAAATGCACCTTGTTTTATTCACATTTTAGTGGATACAGGGGACTAATATGATACGCAAGGAAATCCTGACAAAAGTAAGAAGTCTTCATCTTCAACATTACAATTTGCATCCAATTACACCTGTCTTCATTCTCAAATTTAATTAGCTGAAAAAATTAAGGTAAATAATTGGAACACACTATATTCTTTTTAAAAAGCTGTAGTATAGTTTTCCCAGATATTTGTGTAATGAAAGCAAACAAAACCAGTTGAAATGTTTTTCTGCAAACAGGCTGTGTACCAAAATACATAATACCAAAAGGACAACAAAGGATAAAGTCTTTAAAAAATAAAACCCCAAAATTCAGCTACAGTCAAGACAGTTCCAGGCTTTGAGTCTTCTACTTTTCAAATAGAACTCAAATCTTTTAAATAATTCAAATTATGCTCAAAATTCAAGGACTTGTAGGGTTTTTTCTTTTAATATACATATATGTACACACATACACAGAAATAAATTTAAGTGGACATAGGATTAGGAAAAAAGGCAGCCCAAAGAAACATCAATATCTGTATTTAGTGGAATAATCTTTTGGTGATACCACCAAACCTCGACCTTTGCGGGCTCCTCTATAAACAGTTTCTATAATGTCAATCATCTCCTGCTTATCTTCCATTGCCCAGTTGATCTTGTTGTTATTACCTGTACCTAAATCAATCATGATGTGTTTGTTCCTTTAAGGAGAAAGAACACAAAAAAAAACAAGTTAATATGGTATTCAGAATTACTATGGTTTCAGAAAGAAACCTCCTTTTCCCCCCAAAATGCTTTGTAGGATCAAAGGAAGCCCTTATAACATAGAGAGGCTTGCAAAACAAGCATTAAAGGAAGAGTATCCACTCCTCTCACTCAAGCTGACATTTTACTGCCAATTTTTAAAGCAAGAATAAGGACTCCAAACATGCCCCCAAAATGGCTACTCAGTGCAATTATCCTTCAGCATACTCCTTATTGTTTGTATTTCTTTCCCACTACTGTCTATCTCCAGAGACACTTCCATGCTTGTCAGTAGAACATTTTATCTCATCAATGTAGAAACCCTAACTCCAAAAAAACCTTATTACTTCTGATTTATCTTGAAAGCAAGTTTGGCAAGCTTGACTGCTGTATTACTACAGTATTCTCTACAGGAAGTTTGAGATTTAAAACTAAGAATGGATAATAAACCCAGTTTTCTCTATCACTAGTTTGCACTCTATTATCAAACACTGTTACCAGGCTAATTGGAAAACAAGCCATTTTCCTATTTAATCAGTTTTCTCTTTTGTAGAACAATGAAAACATAGGCATCAGTGTGCTACTATGCATTTGGAAATGATCTGCTGAGACACTGTATTTGACAAACAGAAAGTTTAAATGAGTTACATTCTAGAACCATCACATACCTGAAGAAAAACATGACAGTACAGGGATCATACAACTCGTACATCTTATTGAAGTCCGGTACTTCAGTGATGTCCACCAGATAAATAACAGCAAAGTTTTTAACCTAAGCAAAAGAAAACAGGAAATACAAAAGTGATTATTTTGATATCAGTGATATTACTGATTAAAAGACATAAGCTTTCATTACTGTAACATTTATTTTCCAAATTATTAAGTCATAAAATCACAATAAACAGCCTTGCTTTTATTTTTAACCACAACAACCAATTAACATGGAAAATACTTTTAAATATGCCAAGAAGCTCATTTCCCATCCAGTGTCAACTGGAAAGATACTATGCTAAATCAACATCCAGAGAAACAAATGCTCTTTATATAGAACTGAGAACTCACAGTGACATGCACAGCTCTAAACAAGGAGAATAACTGCTTTGTGCAAGCCAAGCTGACACATTTTGCCTCTGTCATCAGCTGCTTATAGACTTCAGAAAATTAATGATCTACAATGTCCTGGTGCCTGCCTCCAAGCATTTTTCCCCTTCTGTAACATCCAGTTTGTCTAATAAGACTCATTAAATGGAAATTAAACTTTTAATTTAAGAACTGGTAGCTTTTTTTGAGAGGTGCAAAGCTAAAACTTAAAAGTCTAATTGCTAAAGAAATACGACCTTGATGAGAAGCTATTGTCTGGACAATTCTGGTAAAACCAGCTTTCATTTTGCAGAGTTGCTCAGTTAGATGCACAAGAATCCCTCCCCTCTAGTGACACAGTCAATGCCTTCATTCCTGCAAGAAAACCACCTCGCACTTTTGTTTCCTAGACATAGCATACTTGTCATTAAGTGGAATTAGGGGAAGTTTTGGTTTCTAAACTTAGCCCATACATGCACAGTAGAAATTAACACACTCACACACATTAAGTTCTAAGTCAGAACACACCCAAATTGCACAAACCTTTAACTGTAAGGTATATTATCAAATGCTCAAGCACTACACCACGAGTGCACAATTGTGCCTCCCCATCCTTAGTTAAATGCTAACACAATTTTGGTCCCTCCCATTTGACTGCCCAGAATTACTAGCCAGAGGTTAACACTTGTGGTCTAAGATCTATGACAAACTCCCAGTTCATGACACTACTGCCCACTTGTTAATTTTGCTATCAAAAGTCTGGAAATGCTATGATGAGTATAATATCTGGCTGATGGAACACTTTTTTATTTTAGTTCACAGAGCAGGGTTAGTGTGTGTGAGGAAAAATATGACATATTGTGTAGCCTGTATGTAGACATCCTAGCAGGCACATTAACTGAGAAAGTACGGAGATGTTTATTTACAAAAAAACGCTCCGAAGAGCAGAGTAAATAAATTTTTATGCACTTCTGCTTCAAGACAGTTTCAAAATTATAAAAAATAATCACACTTCAAGAATGTAAGTAAGTATTACTATCAAAGAAATTAAAATCTCTTCTGGAGTGAAACAGCATTTAAATTTTTTACTGTGCTTTTATGGAGCCAGTTATAGTCCTAGATTCAGTAAATATTCTAATGAAAACATCTCATTTAAGCCATGTTCTAAATCAGGCCAGAGGTAAAAGCCTTGTAAACTAAATTAGTCATAATATCAAACTCTCTGAAGGGATACTCCATTTCAATTTTACATTAAAGACTTCTAAGAAGCTTAATGGGATGTTCAGAGTCAACATAATTTAGCTGAGAAGTGACTGAAGTTACTTCCTGGTGAGCCCTGGTAGGCAAAAGACAGTTGTGGGGGTTTTGGTCCTTTTTTTAGAACACGAAACACCTGAGGAGCCCTTTTCATTTTATCCTATCATTACTTCTTCCACCCTGCTGGCATTTTTAGCATCAGCAGCACACCTTCACCACGTAGGGAAATTTCTACAACATGTTCAGCAATTTTGACAAGAGCACACAATCTTTGAACAATTACTTAATTTGGAGCTTAGAAAATTATTTTAAGGTATACCTTGCATTAATAAAACATTCTTAGGACCTGTTTTGTTCGATGAAAGATTAGTCCAAGGAGATTTAGATGTTGCCACTCCAAAAGCACTCCTAAACCAAAATTTTACTTTCAAGAACCCTGTACTCCAGGCAGTACTGGAACAAAAAAACCTTTTAGTTTGACATTATATGCATTTTATTTAGTTCAGCTGTTGCAGAACCAGAAATGCTTGTCACTAGCAGTGATTATCAACAGCCTAGAATTTCATACAAGAAACAGACTATACAAGCCTTAAGTTGTTATATAAATCTTACTAAAATTAGGACTGGATCACTCAAATCACCTTTGCACAGCACATGTGCAAGTCATCACCATAATCCAAGCATCCAAGACATTAATTAAATCTTCCTTCTCTCCGACCTACTCTTCTAGAAGTGAAATTGATGACAGTCACCTGCTGAAAAGCTCCTATGAAGTCTAAAGCAGACCTTAAAGGTGGCCTCAAGTTTGAATTCAAAACTTTAAAAGTGGCTCTATTCTTTACCCCTCACTTTCCTAATTTCAAATCTGGCAAGATCACTACTCCAAAACGAGTTACCGTGCAAGCACATTGAATGAGGGTGTGCTTTGTTGAGTCTGGACACTGGCTGCCAAGGACAGCAGCAGGAGATTGTGCTTCGGGCCTAAGAAGGGACTAGATAAACACAGGGAGAGGGTGATGCAGAAGAACTGCAGTGGCCTATTTAATGTTAAGGGGCTCTGCCAGGCTAGGCAAGCTTGTCACCAAGAGACATTTTATTTCAACACGAGACAAGCTTTGCAGAATTACTCAAATGTCTCTTTTTGCACAGTATTGACCAGTTTTAGAGCCTGAAGAAACTGTTCCAGTCAGACACAATATTGGAGCCAAGACAGCAGCAGTACAGAGCAGCATCTGAGCCGGCTTCACACACAGCCAGCTCTAATTCACAAAGCTTGATCTTAGGCTTCAATTTAAGCAAAAGCAATTGAAGTATTTATGGATTCAGACTGCTCTTGATGTGCATGGTTTGTGAAGACAAACCAAAGGTTGACCTCTCCCCATTGGGACGTGAATCCATTGCTCAGACAGAGCTGTCAGTTCAAAACCTACGTTCCTGTACAAAACAGGCTTTGCTACCCTGTCAAGGCAGTGGTTGCTAGCAAGTTTCCTTTCTGACTTGCGAGTTGTTCTGAGACCTCAGAACAAGAATAAAATGCAACTCTGAGCAAGCAAACCCCCCTAAATACAAGCAGCTGCAGTTGTTACAAGGGAGACTACTCTGAGTTTGTTACTATAAACCAAAATTTTACTGTAAAGACAATATGATAAAAACCTTGTGGTATTTTAGAAGTTGAACATATAATAACACAAGTTTATTCTGAAAGTGCTTAACCTCATAACATACACTAAATACAGTAAATTTGTTGCAGTAAGTCAACTGCTTTCTGAAGAAAAACAAAATCAAAACTCTAGTGAGAGACTTCATTTTGGACAGCACCTCACTTTTGCAACAACTGAAGATAAAAGCATTTTCAGAGACAGGTATTAACTATTTCTGACACTCCTGACTTCCTTTATCTATCTTTCAATTCAAAATTTTCTCTGCCTTACCAGGCCATTGGAGCTGCTGTTTGTGGCGACAGGGTAGAGTAGGAAATTTAAGTCAAACAGCAGCATGGATTCAAAATTTTATGACTTGCTTTCACATGTTGGGCTTCAATTTTGCTGGTTGTTTTCCCCCTTCTCCCCAGTGATAGTAGCTTCAAAAAAATCAATCTAATAATCTACATTACTGAGCACAAATGTAGAAAACCCAGAAGTACACTACTGCCTAGCCACAGTTACAGGCTGTTTTAATACTTCACAGAACTGTATCTGCCTGAAGACTACTATGAAATCTTTAAACTAAATGGCTCAAGACTATAAAGCAGAGGAATCTATAGGACTTTTAACATCAGATAAGACTCTATCCTATCTTCATGAAGATCACACACTTTGCTAGTAAATAGGAAACACAGACATAGGAAAAATCATATGGCATAGGACTCATTTGTCCTCTGAAGTTCTCCCCCCTACTTTCTTCATTAACAACATCCTTTTAAAAAATAAATAAATGCATTCCTACAACATGAGATTGATACAGAAATATGATTCATGACTAGGATGAATGACAAAAATCATGAAGTTTCTTGAAATTTCTGTCAGAGATAAGTAATACTCCTCTTTTTTTTTTAGTTGTTAAGATTTCAGCTGCCTTTGAAAAGCAAACCTTACAGCCCAAATATCTAAGGAAATCTGAAACAAGATCTAAGATTCCATCTTCTTATCTTCCTAACCAGCTTCTAGACAATGGTTTTTTTCTGTTTAGAAGAACAGAACAGTTCTTTATGGATAAGAAACTCCCAGGAAAAAAATACAGGAACTGAGACTAGCTTTTGCAACAAATCACTCCAGCTGAGGGTGGCTGGCAGACTTGCATTACTGACCTGAACAGAGCAAGTACAAACTTGAAAGTCCGTACTGGCAATATTTATTTGAATTTTTTTTTCTTGCTAATTATGTTGTAAGTTTAGATGATAAATTGCCGGGGCAAAAGAGGACATTATACTGTCAAGAGCAATACTTACAGCTAATAATTTTGAAAACTACAGACATCAGTAAATGGATTTAACTTTGCTCAACTTTTAATTACAAACACCAGTAGCTAAAATAGCAATATGCTTTTTTCTATAGGTATCTCTTTCCCTGTCTCACCTTCTTTTCCTCTCTCACTTTTCACATAACCTTAGTAGAAATGCAAACACACAACCAATGTTTGAGGAAAGGACACAAGCTATTCACATTTCTGATTATGGTTAAATAAATGCACAACATTTGAACAATTCTCCCTAATTCACACTCATCCAATACAACAGTTATCTGATTCAGTTTTAGATAAAACATTTCTTAAACAAGGTGTATTAATTTAGCAAACCAATCCCTGTATTTCAGGGGATAGGTTTTTATAATTATGAGTTTCCTTTAAAGAAAAGAAAGAAGTGTATTTTTAGAAAAGGTCTTTAAGACGAAATTTGTGAAACTCAATTCTTGTTTAAATCAATGTTTGATTGAAACCCTGACAAAGCAAAAAAAACCTAATATCTTACAATTGTGATTTGTTTTGACATTCAGTGAAACCTTCCTTCTTTTTCATGTAACACTGGGGGAAAAAACCCAGTAAACTGCAAGTGGAGTACATTTCAGTGGAAATAATCGACTTTGTACTTTCATACAGCATTCTAGGTTTTTTTTTCCCCAGAAGGATTCAAGCAGAAAAAAACCCTGTTTTCCTGTCATAAAGTACAGGAAACTCAAAAACGTACATCCCAAAAACATGCTGCAGTCTAAAAGAATATTGCACCAGGATAACAAATGTAAAATATGGCTACACTGTCTTCAAATGTAGCCTGCAATTACAGCACGTTAACATTCTGTATTATTCTCTAGTATAAACACCTGTACAATTGGAACTTTTACTCACTCTTTAAAACAGCAGAGATCCAAACATGGCTTGTAAGCAAGAGGATGAGGTAGGATCTCCCCCTTTAATTTGCCATTTCTGCAGAGGGAGATTTTTAAATAAGAAGTTACTTTGTTCTTTCTTCCCCCAGTCACCCCTAGCTGCCAGCAGGTCTGCCAAACTGCCAAGCATCCTGCCACAAGTCCATACTAACAGTATCTGAGAATAACACTCCCACTAGACTGAATACAAAACAACTGAATTAAAACATGTCACAACTCTTTACTGCATTCTAATATGTCTTAACACTTGGCTGTGGGTAAAGATCTTTCATTGTGAGGATTTTCAAGACACAAGTTAATTTAATTTAAAAAAAACTTTAGAAGACAAAGGAGCACACGACAAAACTCCATGTCAAGCTATGCAGCATGCACAGAATTTTATATGAAGGCAGCGAAATTGTGGATGCTCCATTCCTGGCAGTGTTTAAGGCCAGGTTGGATGGGGCCCTGAGCAACCTGGTCTAGTGTAAGACAGAGCAGGAGAGTTGGAATGAGATGATCTTTAAGGTCCCTTCCAACCCAAACCATTCTATGATTTCTATGATAGCTGGCACCTTTTCCTACCCAAGTTACTATTTCTGATTCAGATTTTTTTGCTTCTTTCTTGATGTGGTTCAGTTAAAGAGCTGTCAATAGTCTACGTCTATTGCTACGCAAAACCTTTAGCAAATATATAAAAAGGTCAATTATAGTTGATTATGTATTTTAACAGTCTAATTTTTCCCGCATATGTATCTTTCTTAAGCAAGTGACCAGCTGTTGGTAATCATTCCGTTTCCATCTGAAAACAGCTTTGGAGTCTGGCTCTTAAAATTTAATTCAGTCCACGCAAACCAGTGGAATGCGACTGGTCTCCATGCATAACATCAGTGACAGATTAATATCACTGATAGATTAATCAGAATAATATCAATGACAGATTAATCAACACCATCCTGCATATTTTTAGTACTTCACCATTTTCAAGAGCCAAAATGAAAGTAACTTTCCAAGTTATTCAAATGGAAGCCTGAAGGTACTACACACTTCCACTGTAAAGTGAGAGTGCTGCGCTACGTGGAGCCGCAGCTGCCCTACCACTGAGCATTGTTTCTGACTGAATGCCGATGCTCATTCAGTGACGGGTTATCAACAGGCAGCAACCTCGATTTCTGAACATCTGCGATGCTCTTTTCGCCTCCCAGAACACTGCAAACATCAGGGCAGTCAGTGACTTTAGGAGACGCTCGTGAAAGCAAACCACACAGCTTCCCCGCTGCCTCCTAAAGCTAGGATACCTGTGCAGAACCCCAGTTATAACCTGCCCCAGGCTCCAGGCAAGCCACGGGGAACACTGAGCGCAGAATGAGCCGAAAGCTCCTGTTTACCTTCTCGGCGATGCTATACAGGACCTCATCCATCTTCATGCACGTGGGGTCCCAGTCGTGCCCGAAGCGGATGACCACGACCCGGTCCTCCTCCGACAGGATGGCCTGGTCCACCTGCCACCCATTGTGCAAGTGCGGTAGCATGTACGACATCCTGGCGGCTGGCTGGCGAGCCTGCGGGACGACAGGGATGCCCCTGGAGCTGACAGTCCGCCCTGCCTGCCCTCCCCCCGCGCCGCCCCCCGCCCGCCCCCTCCCCGGACCCTCCCGGGGCGCCGGCGGGCACCGACCGCCAGCACCGACCCCGCCCGGCCCGTCCCCAGCGCACCCCGCGGGCGTCCTTCCCTCAGAGACACGGGGCGGCGGCAGCTCCGGGACGGGCGGGAAGCGGAAGGGAGGGCACGGGAATGCGCGCGCGCGGGCACATACGCGCTTCCGGCACAGCCCCGGCTCCCGACGGGAGGAGACCCCGCCGGCCGCGAACCGCGGCTGCGTCCCAGCGGGAGGGCCCGTGGTGCCGCTGGCCGGGGACACCCGCCTCTCCCCTCGCAGGTGGGATGTGGAGCCATGCCGTGGGGATCGGTGATGCCGGGTAGCACAGCGAGGACGAAACAGAGGTCATAAGAGCCCGGATCTCCGGCTCTCTGCTACTGACCACTCTGTGATGTTAATACAATCTCTGTACCTCCATGGGATTTGATCGAAGAGATATGCTCAGAGAAGCTGTAGATGCCCCACTGCTGGTAAAGTTCAAGGCCAGGTTGGACGGGGCTCTGAGCAACCTGGTGTAGTGAAAGGTGTCCCTGCCCATGGCAGAGGGGTTGGGTCTAGATGATCTTTAAGGTCCCTTCCAACCCAGCCATTCTGTGGGTCTGTGCTATTGCACCTCGTGGTTGTGGAAGGTTTTTGTCGGTGTATTCACCCACAGCAATGACAAATTTCATGTCCCACCGCAGACCCGCCCCTGCCCTGGCAGCTGCACTGCCCAGCCACTCCCAGACTCGCACTTGGGTACCATGAGCTCTCCCGTCGCTCTGGCGACCAAAATGCCACCACGGGAGCACACTGGGCAAACGTTCCAGTGGAAGTGGTCAGCAGCGAAATCAGCGCATTTCAGCACTGGGTTCCAGAATCGAGCTGGCCATTGGCATAGGCCATCCCAGACGGATCTGTTTCCTTAATTCCACAGTAGACACTCATTTAAAAGGTTAGATTGTAGCAGGCAGGGAGAAAAGCATAGTTTCCACTATAAAAATTCCACACAAGCTGCAGCTTGGGCTGTAGGGAACAATGTGAATTTGTAGCAAATAACTTTGCCCCACAATTGCTGAGCTCTCCAAAAACTATCCAAGTCGTCGTTTTGCTTTATCGTCTTTTCAGGACGTCTGGCGGCGGGAGAGGAGAGGAGAGGAGAGGAGAGGAGAGGAGAGGAGAGGAGAGGAGAGGAGAGGAGAGGAGAGGAGAGGCAGCCCGGTCTGACTGCGAACAAGAGCAGAGGCAGCGGGGGCGGTGATCCCCGCGCCGGAGCTTCCCTGGAAGCCGCCAGCCCCGGAGCTGGCGCTGCCCGGGCAGGGCGGGGTTAAGCGAGCGGGGCTGGGCAGCAGCGGGTGTGCCCAGAGCAGGAGCTGTGAGCTCCCGGTTCCCCAGCTGCCGCCGGATCGAGCTGTGAAGGGCACGTCGCCAGAAAGAAACCAGCCCTGGTTAGTGCTGTGGTTGTTCTTCAGGTAATCAGTCTTCTTCTTTAGAAGAAGTTAGCGGGAGGAATTTATCCTGGGTAACGCAGGCTGTTAACTTTAGTTAAAAACTGAGGTAGAAAAAATTACGTAGGTTTGTTTTGCTGTGATTTGGGTAAGTCCAAAGGGATACAGCAGTGCCAGCCAACAAAGCTGCGAGTAGGGAGTGAGTCAAGCTCCACAGATGAAATAAGGCCAGCTTCAATTAGCACAGAAGTTAAACATAGTCCTTCTTGTTTGCCCCATTGTCTCAATCTAAGTAATATTTGCAAAGTTTTCTGTGCAATGCCAGGACCAGAACTTAGTACGCTTACTTTATATCAATGAGTTATATATGATTATGACTGTTGACCTACATGGTAGCATCTAGTCTTATGTAAATACAAAAGGAGTAGAGACAACTTTAAAAAAAACCAAACAAAAACAGCAACAACTTTGTGATACTGCAGATGATACTAGTCCAAAACCAAAATTGTCCTATCCTTGACAGGTGTGACGTTTAGCACACTGGACAAGACATCTGATAACTGAATAATTATGTTCAGGAGCAAAGCATTCAGTCTGTTGAAACTGGTTCCCTTGATGTCTGGCCAATCAAATTTGGCTTACAGATTTATTCGTCCAGTTATTGCTTCTCATGGACATCACTGTCACAGAAGTGTGATTTACAAACAGAGGTACAGGACACACCCATGTAGTGCTGGAAGACGAACAATAAATACTGAGATAAAGGTTGGTATGTGGAGAGCCCCCTTCCTTCTGCAAGGTTCCTTTAAGTGTTTTTAGTTTCCTGCTATCAGTGTGATTTTTTAAGATTGTACCTGGGACGAGCAGATCACCCGTTCTTGAACACAGTGCTGCGGGCAAAGAATGGGTCGTGTGCGCATCAAACACAGCTGGAATGGTGGCAAGCTCAGCATGCCTGCACTCATGAAAAGATCCATCACATGCCACTAGCCTGTTTCTAGTGCACCAGCTGGTTTGTTTATAGCTAGAGGCTTCCTCATGGGTCACCTTTCTGCTTGCAAAGGGTAGGATGTGCTTCCAAAATGAAAGAAAGTGTGGCTCTGCCCATCATGGGTGGTGTATTGTAATGGGGGAGGAGGTGGTGATGAAAGCAAATGGAGTAATACAGTGCAGCCTCGCTGGCATCTGCCAGTCACTTGGTCATGTCTGGTGCCTAGTTTTCCCTGCTTAATGGCATAAAGTTTAGCTGTCATCCAGGATTATCAGGTTCTGATCACTACTTAAGCTGGACAACGCCATTACAATATGACATCAACTCCTTCTTTATTCTATGCATCATTCATTCTGGAACACAGATCTAGTTTATCCTAGTGATGTTGTGTGATACTCTTAAGAAATGCAGACTATACCTGGGGAAATTTGCACAGTTTTCACAACCCTATGGGGCTGGCAACTCCACCTGGCAAAAAATAGATGAGATGTGTACAAAAACATGGTCTTCCTTTGCAATTTGGTTTCACTATTCATCTCATTGCTTTGTTTACTGCTGTTGAGAACCAGATAGTATTATCAGAGACATTGTGGTGAACTGCAGATGTGTCCAAGTGTGGGGGCTCCTTCAAGCCCATGTACAGCAGCCAACTGAAACTGAGGCAGAAATGCACATCAAGGCCAGGATAAAGCAGCAGCACTGGTGTCGAGATTGTAAGCATTTAATAGACGCAGTTGGGATAAGTCTGAGTTTGCTCAGAACAAGGGTAAATATGGTTCACAAAAACTTCCAATCTACATTGGCACCTTTTTGTTACAGGTTTGAGTTCTGGTTACTCACAGAAGGCTTTTGTGAGAGGAGTGAAGCAGCAGGACACCTCTGGCCAGCACTGTGTGCCCATAATAAATGAGCATACTGCTGTGGAAAATTGTTCTGATTCAGTTAGCACACCATCAGGTTTCTGGACACAAGTCTAGGACATATGATGGGATGGAGACCAAAAGTCAGTGGAGCACAGCAAAAAGAATTGTAGGGAATTAGGCACACCTATTAAGATATGCAGCAAATCTTCAACTACCATTTTTGCCAATAAGAGGTTAAATTAAGTGTTTGGTTATCTGTGGAGCCCCTATCTTATTGCAGAGCCCAGTGCATTTGCAGGAATGTTATAGAGAGGACTGGGCTCAAAACTCTCAGGGCAGAGGAAAGTTCTAGCATGAAGGACTGTGTTGTCAATGGTATCACCTCTAGTGCTCTTCCTCACTGGTTCATATAGGCATGGGTGTGCTAAATTTTGCATCAGGTACAGATCTGAATGTTTAAAACACTGAAGGCAGGCAGTCTAACAGCTATCCAAAGGTGGCCCTTCATTGTGCAAATTTGTTAGACCTCAACCATCCCTGGCAGAAGTTTGTCGGACCCATCTGAGCCTCTGTGCCACCCTACCCTGCCTGTGGCTTCACCAACCATAACCAACAGGCAAGAAAGTTTGAGTAAATTTCTAGTGGCCTCTGTTTCATAGTAGTGCTTGTAGAAAGGCATTGGTGAGTAAGCTACCAGAAAAGCTACTAAAGTTATATGAACTCAATATTGATTCAGGACTAAAGTGAAACTCTTTGAGAAGAACACCTTGTAGAACTGGATTTCGATGGAAGAGTATGGATATTCCTTGGTGTTATAGTCTAAATCAGCACTTGGTAAAAGTACTTGGAAGTTGTGTGATGTACCACACTAGTACCAAGTGACCGTGGATTAAAAGCACTATTGAGTTCCATCAGTTTCCTAATTTACACGTGTGAATTTAAATGGTAACTTCTAAAGGAACGTCATTGCTCCTTTCAGGGTGTTCTCCTAAATAAAGGAGTATTTCTTCTATTCCCCTGTCACAGGTCATGGCAGAAGAGTTGCCGGGTGTTTTGATTCTGGATATAGGAGGAACTCATGGTGTGCTAGAAAACCTTGCAGCACTTTTGAAGAAACACTTTCACCTTATCACCATGAAGGAATTTCTTGGAAACAAAGAAGAAATGAGCAAAAAAATCCAATCTATTTTTGTGTTTGAGTGCAGGCCAGCTATTGACCATGAGCTTCTAGAAAGCCTGCCTAATTTAAAGGTAATTGGAAACTCTGGGGTTGGAGTGGATCACTTAGACTTGAAAATGATCTCGAGCTTTGGTGTAAAAGTGACCAACACCCCACACGCCGTGGCAGACCCGACAGCAGATATAGGAATGGCCTTGATGCTGGCCTCTGCCAGAAGACTAGTCGAAGGTAATGTTCTAAATTTTCCTGGTCCTACTACTTCTTCCTAGCTATTTCCTTGGCATATCTCACTTTTGCTGTGATAGAGAGATGAATGATATGTCTGAATCAACATTTGGGATGGTCTTACAGGGAAAACTTTTCAGAGGCCTTAATTTTCAGAGGCATCTACTTTTCCTATGTCCCACTTCTTTTTAGAGCAACAGTGACAAGAGTGTGGCTTTTGTCTAAATTATGCACTTGAAAGTCTTGTGATATCCTGTTTGGAATAATGCCTGGGGCTTAATTCTTCTCTGGCTGTTCACTGGGTGGGTCGTTTATAGCTGTAAAAACTGAATACAAAGTGCATCCAAACTGAATGTCACCATTTTCCATTTCCCCTTGAAAGAAGCATTAGGAGCTACAGGATGATACAAAGTATTAGTGGCCACATCTCCAACTCCAGAGCAGTAATTAGTACAAATTCTTCTTTTTCCTGCCTCTGTGATGAGTTTGTCTAAACCAATGGATTGTATTTCCTGAAGAGCATCAGCATTATTTTTGAAATAGATGATAATCCTTTTGACAAAGCTATTTCAAACTGTACCACCAGCATTAGTTTGTGTCCCTAAAAGCAGGTTCTTTCCCCACATCCTTGCTATGCAATGCCTTTCTGGGGAAGGAAGGTGTCAGTAGAGATTATCACAAGAAGCTGCCTCTGGCTTCAGGGACTCATGGTCTTGTCACTGCCGCTCCACCCCTGACAATGAAATAACATCTCTTTCCCCATGATGTTTTCTCACTATTGTATCTTGTTGAACCAGAAGTTCTTGGTATAGAAGCTCGCAGAGACCCCTTGCTGAGCTGGAATTTGAAACATTCACCTTTACTCAAGCAGTGAGGCTGCTTTAGGTTGTGATCCAGGAGAGAAATGGTGAGATTTACCCCAGCTAAAAAAAGTGAAGTCAATGCTTGCAGGGTGGTGTCAAAGGAGCCATTTTGAACTTCCAAGAAAACACACCAGCTGTGGAAGAGCTAATTCCCCAAGGAGTTATTCCTTCCAGCACAGTACCCAGCCAGGATCCCACTGTGTTACTGGCTTCAGGCCTCGGTGCAGGAATTGGCACCATCCAGGCCCTTCTGTAAACTGGTCAAAGTCAACAAAAGTGTTTTGTAAGGGGTGCTCCAGAGCCCCACTGCTGTGATGGTGAGAAACCTTTTCTTTCCCCCAAGCCTACGTTTATGGGTGATTTGTACCCATTCAGCATGTGTTTACACACAGGCTGCCAGATTGCGGTGTCTTCAGACACGAAGTATTTTGCTGTTGACTGGCTGGGAGTGGAAGTAACCAGAGCGACACTTGGGATCATTGGGATGGGCAGCATTGGATACAAAGTGGCTCAGAGAGCCAGAGCTTTCAACATGAGGATCCTGTACCATAACAGAAACCGCAGGTAAAGACATCTGGTTTCTGTGTTTAATTGTCCAGGGGACAGTGATGGAAGCCACAGCTCTGCTCTGTCCCTGTCCTTCCTATGCACTTGTGGCAGTTGTATGCAGTGTGACAAGCACCAGCGTGTCACCACTTCCTCACTTTGGCTTCCACCTGCTTCCCTCAGGAAGCAGTTCCCCCTCACCTCCTGCACTTGCCCTACCCTGGTTAGCCATTACCCATTTGAAACAAGGTCCATGTAAGCATTCTGGAGATGTTGTCCAAGCAAACCAGGTCTTATGCCCTCGTGGTGTCCCCTGTCCTGTCAGACTCCTCTTCAGGGTTCTGGCACCATCCCTGTTCTTCCCAGCCAGTCTCCTCAGCCTAGCCAGATCATTCATCACACAGGCACCCATGACAAAGGTCTTAATTTCTCATGGATTTGTAGTTCCCTTTCTTTCACACTTCATTCCCTCTTCATTTCTTTTCAACCACAAGTCCTAACTGGCATGTCAGGCAAGGAAAGACTTCACAGGAATTGGCATGGACACAGAAGAGAAGAGTGGGGTCTGACTACATCCCCAGTCTCCTAACCTGATATTGCCTGTGTGCTTTGCTTTCACACATACATCACTCCTCCAGTGTCCCACCACTCCTTTAGCCTCTTGTTCCCTGTAGCCCACATCCTTTCTGCATCCATTCCACCACCTGTGCCTATCAATGACTTACCCTTTACCTTGGCCTCAAACCTCTCAGTTTCTGTGCTGTTCTGGAACTCTTCTAGGGCTGATTGATTGTTAAACTCAGAAATAGTTGTGTCAATTTGGGGGTGTGTGCATTTTTCCTTCAGAAGGAAGGAGGAGGAAGAGGCTGTTGGTGCCCACTACTGTGCAAAGATGGAAGACTTGCTGCAGCAATCTGACTTTGTTATGTTGGTTGTGAACCTGACTCCTGAGACTCACAAACTGATTGGGAAAAAGGAGCTGGGGCTGATGAAACCCACAGCTACTCTCATAAACATCAGCCGAGGTAGGAGGATCTGAAATCACTGTTTGTGGCTTAAGGTTGCGTTTTGTCTGATTGTGTTGACATTCCCCTTTCCAACCTCAGTCTGTGATATCCCTCTGTTGTTTGAGTCATGAAGTAGCTGGCAGTCTACAAATGGGTGACTTATGTGGATCATATGCTGTCTTCAAAGGTCCTATGGAAATTAGGGATGCTCAGTAGGTGGTTGGTTCTCTTTAGCCTTATCCTAGAGAAGTGGTTTTTAGTGGAAATAACTGAAAGGTTTATCATCAACAGGGAGAACGGGGTGCAAGGGAAAACATTAACATTTGGAACAGCAATGTAGAAAGGAAGCCTCACATGGGATGACAGATCTGTTGGCACTGAACAAGCATATGAGAGAGATTATTGTTTCAGTTAACAAAGCAGGGATAAAAGAGTGGAAAGTCTGCAGAGACTAAATGATTTGTCTATAATAATACAGGAAGTGTCAAAAAAAGGAAAGGACTGAAACTGGTCTCATCCCAGGAAAAGCCTTATGCAGTGGACCATAATCATACTATAATTAAAGATTAATAAATAAAATCTTTGGTTTGTTTGGCTAATGATTATTAGAAGGGCATTCTACTTTCTAACAAGATGAAGACCCTCTAATTTTTTCACTTGACCCTGGAAACCTTCCCCACCTCCTAGGTAAAAACATGTTCATTAATTCGTCAGGATATCAGCATTTCATTTCAATGCAGGTGCAGTTATTGATCAAGATGCATTGGTAGAAGCTCTCCAGAATAAGGTTATTAGGGCTGCAGCTCTGGACGTGACAGACCCTGAGCCTCTGCCAAGGTAAAGAAACTTGTTTCCCATTCTGTTAATCTGAAATGTTTTAAACTGTGTTCAAAGTGTGCTCATAATCTTGATCTCCAAGGAGAGATTAACTGTGTAAGGGCAAAACCTCAGCCTGTCTTGCACAATCATAAATAAATGACAAGTTATTCCCCTTCCCATATCTGTTGGTTCTTTGCCAGCCTGACTCATGGGCCAGGCCACAACTGAGATGGATGGAGAGGAAGAAGAAATGTGTAAGCAAGCGTCCCACAGCTTTGTGCTTTGGTCTGAATGTGCCATTGCTATTTCCTGAGGTTCAGTTCTTCACAACTAGCATGGGATAGCAGCAGAGTAAGTTCCCTGTGTAATACATTGTGTTCTTTCTGTTTCTTCCAGAGATCATCCTTTATTGAACTTGAATAACATCATCATAACCCCGCACATTGGAACCGCAACAGTCCAAGCCATCCGTATGATGGCAGAAGAAGCAATAGCAAACATGCTGGCTGTTCTCAATGGCCAACCCATTCCGAGTGAAGTATTTCCCAAATGATGAGTGCCAGATGATCCACTAAATCTCCTGTGTATGGGAAGGCACTATTTCTTACCACTGTTAAGCTGAAGAAAAGCAACTTGCTCCTGCACTGCTCATCATGGTGCTGCAAAACTGTCACCTTACTAGACTTGATCTGTTCTGTTACTTACAATTCCGAAAAATAAAGTGAAATTAATAAAAGACATTTGTTAGAAGATTTTAACTGAGCAGTTATGCATTTTGATACCTTCAATCTGTTTCGATGAATACCCATCTTCTGCTCCCGGTTCTTGTTGCTACATAACAATAAGCAACTGCACCAGGCAGTTTGTGTAACGCTCTCAAATCTGTTGAAGATGAATGAGCATTGATTCCCTGCAGAAGTTTGACTGTATCCTGAAACACTTCTCAGCCAATATTGCAATATTCTATTTTTATATAAAAACACTGAAGAAATGTTCTTTGAAGTGATCGTAGGCCTAAGGTTTCCTCATGTAAGAGCCCTGCTTCATCTACATGTTAAAGCAAAGGCCGTTGTTGAAAAAATGTCTTTATTTTTCATGAGGATCTTTTGAAAACCAAAGTAAATCCCAAGAGATTTGGTTCCCCGATGCAGAAAAAAATGATGCTTTTATCTTGACTGGCCATGAAAGAATGGTAGAATTACCATTGAAATCACATGGATGAGGGCATAACATAAAGCAAAACTAGTAATCAGTCCTGACTTGCAGCCCAGAGCCAAGCTTTTTCGTACATTCTCTTTCCTCTTTGCAATCAACAAATTCAGAAAATTCAGTGAAGTGGTTGTCACCTCCATAAAGTCAGGAAGCTTTTCCATTATTTTGCAATATGGTCAGGTTCCCTGAAGGGATGGGAAAATGAAGGTCTAGTACAGGAAGTGTAGACAGGTCAAGAGTTAGACATTCAGTTGGAAATAGTGAAATAATACTAACAAGGCAACAGAATTGCTACCAGATTGCTATTCTGAGAGCTTCAGCCATTGAACACTTGTCCCCGCAGCTCTTCCCAAAAGTGCTACAGAAAATCAAAGGTAGCTATAAATAGTCTGTCAAAAACCCCTAAAATAATTGTCAGTTCACAGACCCTCTTGGGACCAGATGGTCAGGGATTCTGGAAAAAAAAAACAAACCAAATAATTTACAGTGCATATATCCTTGGAAAACACTTGCTGAGCATCTACTATTTTGTTACTTTGTTAACTTAGGAAAAGGCTCCACAGTCACTGGGGTCTCTTCAGGACAGGAGGCTGCAAAAATGTCTGCAATGAAGCATTTAAAAATTAACCTGGTAACTCAAAGTTCATGATGAAGCTATGCAATCTATTTTCATGAAGTAGATTTGGTCCAACATTTTTCTGAAGTACTTAGGTGTCTTGGGGTGACCTTATGATGTGTATCCCATATCGCTGCCTATGCCCAGAAATTAATTTCTGTGTCTTTCTATGCCTCTAAACTGAGCCTGAGAGGGGGAAGGAAAAAACTGAGCAAAACTTTTTCAGGGCAGTTTGCAGCTTGTTCAAGGTCACACAGAGATAGCAGGTTTTTTTTTTTTCCCAGCTGCGGCAGGGGAGCGAGGAAGCACCCAGCTTGCTGCTTTTCCAGTCAGCTTTTGGCCAGTTGTTTCAGTTTCTTGTTCTCTGGAGAGAGAGACTGAGAGTTGGACTTTGCTTTTCCTTCTCTGGAATTCTGGATTTTCTCCCTTTTCTACTGGACTGCTTTCAACCTCAGAGCACATCGGGAGGACTTTCCACCGGGCACAGAGGGCCTGGCCCTGGCCCAAGCCCCAGCGCCGAGGAGACCAAAGGGAGGACTCTTAACACTTTCCCAGGTTTTTCCTCCACAGTGAAACATTTTATTATTTAGCCTTATTTTCCTTTTCCCGTGTGTTTGTTAAATAAATAGTTTTATCTCCTTCACTTTCCTTCGAGGAAAATTTATTTTTTCCTGAACCTGGGGGGGGAAGGGGTGGTTGTACCTTCTCTCAGAGGATATATTTCTAAATTTGGCCAAACTGGAACATTAGGATAATTTGTGATTTCAGGGTAGCAAAGGAGATTTATTGCACTATTTACTGCAGACTGTTGATGGTCTGAAACTAAGTAATTACTGAGAAGTAAGTGTGTTTTGAGCATGGTAGCAGTAATATGAAATCTTAGAGATCACAAAGGACAGAACTTGTTCAGACTGGTTATGTGAATACCTTTGTGTGTGTGTGTGGACACCTTGTGTATGAGTATAATTGGTAGTATATTTAAAAGAGCTGTTTGCTTGTCTTGGTTTTCTTACCTTCCTATGTGGTTTATAAGATCTCGTCATAAATGCCATGAAACAGGACATGGCAGTGATTATTTTTGAAAATGTCTGGAAATAGTAATATGTCTTTCTCCTGACACTTTGTGTCTTTCTTCTTTGTGCAGATCATGGAAGGAGGAAAACTACCTTGGCTTTTGGTAAATGAAATTGGTGGCATACGTGGGATACTGCATAGCCATGTGCCATTCCTGAAGAAACATTTCCACCTCATCACCATGAAGGAATTTCTTGAAGACAAAAAGGATGTAGGTAAAAAGGTCCAAGCGATCTATTTGTGGTGGCACAAACCAGTAATCAACAAAGAGCTCCTCCAGAGCCTGCCAAACTTGAAAGTGATTGCGAATTCAGGAGTGGGGATGGATCACCTGGATCTGAAGCTTGTAGCTAGCTTTGGTGTGAAGATGACTAATGCTCCACGTGCTGTTTCCAGCAGCACAGCAGATACTGGGATGGCTTTGCTGCTAGCATCTGCTAGAAGACTAGTGGAAGGTAACATCTCAATTCTTTTGTGGCTTCTAAAAATCATACAAGATTTACCTGCCATTAATTTGACTTTTCTTAGAGAAACTAGCAAGTTGTGATTTTTAAAGAAGTCACACTTTTCTTTCCAAGGAGAGTGGCAGATGTGAAGAGGAAACCCAACATCTGGTGGTGTTCTCCATATGATATTTTCAAACTCTCCATTGTTATTGGCAATAATTATTTTGATTGTTGATGAGGAACAGGGCAATATTTTCCTGACTCTAAAGCAGTAATAAACTTTTTGGAGAGATTACATCAAAAGGCTTTTTGTAATATGGTGAGAATAAATTGGAATATCATATATACATGTAGCAGGGAAAGATGATACATTGGGGAGTTACCTTGGATAACACAAAATCATGTGTTTGTAACCATTAAAAGTGTGCTATAGTAGCACAAGTCCAGACTCTTTGCCTTGTTCCTCTGTGTTGGACCCCATTCATATTTATGTGTTTTTCTTGCAGTCCATAACATTTCAATTTCTCCAAGTATGGAGTACTGTGAAGCTGATATTCTGGGAGTTAAAGTTGGTGGAGCTACTCTGGGGATCATTGGCATGGGCAGCATTGGATATAAGGTTGCTCTGAGAGCCAAAGCATTTGAAATGAACATTTTGTACCACAACAGGACACGGAGGTAAAGATATGTCTTGACCCTAGTTGCAGGAGAAACTCTTCCAGATAGTCAGTATTTTCTTTTCAAGGAATTATGTCAGAAATATAGCAAAAAATGAGGGAATAGGGCCTAGATTAAAACAAAAGAAAAAAAAAAGGAATGGTTGCCTTAAATCAGTCTTGTAAAGAGTTACTCAGTGATTAAACACTTGGAAACTTAATTTAGGTTTTATATTAGAAATTTCAAGGTTTCCTGCAGAAAAATGAAAATCAAACTTATACTTTTTTTATTCTTATAATATCATACTATAGTGACAACATAACTCTATTTGTTGTTCATTTTTTCTACATATTTTGAAGTTCAGGAGGGATATTATTGAAGCAGTGGCTGGAAATTAGGAAACATGTATTTGGCACAATATGATTGAAAGCTGTTCTTGAGAAAACCTTGTTTCTTCTCAAGCCAGTAGGAATTTTATGAAGTATTTAACCGGGTTTCACCCTTTATTTCTAGTCCCTCCTAGCTTGTGTATCTGGGAATCTGAACCTTGTTAGCACAATTCAGCACAGGGGCTCTTCAATTTAAAGTGAGTAAGACCTCCATGTGCAACTCGTGTCCTTTGCAATCAGGCAAGGTGCAGACAATGAGCAGAATAAATATTTACTGCTATGAACTATGACCTATCCTGAGAGAACTTTACTCCTCTGTGACTGAAGGGAGAAGCTGCAGTGCTAGGATGTGGCTTTCCGGGCTTTTCTCCATAAGTAGACTGCAGATGGAGGGAGGGCCACTGTTTCAGCTAGCCCTAGGCAAATCACAAGGGTGAATGAGGCCAGAAATATTTAGCCTGCTTGGCATTCTTGTTTCTTCAGAAAAACAGCTGAGCAAACTCACATTTAAAAGAAGTGCTCCTTAAGATCTTTCAAAATTTCTTCGCAAACCACAAAGAAAAGATTAAAAACGAACTAATATCTTTACTCTTTTTTATGTGTATCATCAATAACTCTCTCTGTTTAATATTTTTCAGTCTTTAAAGTGATATTTATGCAAGAGTGCTGTGATGAATGATCAATGCACAGTGCAACAGAAATTAATAAAGCTACTTAATTTAAAGTACATTAACACTTCCAGCTTGTGTGTTGAATCAAGATGCACTCTGCATGCTGCAAAACTTGCTGCAGTTCCAGTCTGATCTTTTTCCACTTACTCTCTGGTCAATGGCCTGAAAAAAAACCAGTGAAGTGCATTTGTTAGGAGACACATGGGTCAAAGTTACATTGAAGTTATTTTCTTAGTGTGACCTCTTTAGGTTAGGGAGTAGCTAACTTAAAAACCCTTCTCTTGGAATCAGTAGCAGAAGATTGTACATATGATCCCCTATCATTGCTTCTTTATTTCCCAAAGTTCAGGCAGCTACATTTACAAAGAACATGAGAAATGGCAAGTATTCTTTTGCACTGTGAAAAGTTAAAACTAAAAATCTCTCTACTGTGGTAACTTTTTCTGCTGAACACTTTATTCTGTTAAAGTCCTGGGACAGCCAGGAGCCTGGCAAAGAGCTGCCTTGCTGATGTCACTCATAAAAAAATTGCAGGCTTACTGGGAGTGCCAACAGGGTGAGGACCACTGCCATGCCCAGAGCTTGCATGGGTGATTTCTGGTGAATACCATTCCTTTGGTTTGAGCACTGACTGCATCCTTTGAGGTGCACAGGGGATCCTGGAGAATGGACGGTGTGCTGCCATCTGCTTCAGTGCTCAGCCATAGTTTATTTGCAGACTTTATAAGAAGCCCTTGGGACCCTGCACTGGGTTGGCGGAGAGGCAGGCATACAATCAATCCCATGCTGTAGGGCTTGAAGCCTTCCAGAAGGATCTAAACACCCAGCTGAGAGTAAATTCACCTTTGTTCGCCACCTGTTTGCTACATGAATGTGATAATCAGATCCTTTAGTTTGTGTACTGGTGACATCATTGAAGAAAATGTTTCCATGACTGAAATGTTTTTTTCCCCACTAGGAAAGCTCAAGAGGAGCAAGCTGTCAGTGCCACTTACTGCAAAAGGATAGACAGCTTGCTCCAGCAGGCAGATTTTGTGATGGTGGTGGTGAGCCTGACACCTCAGACACACAAGCTGATTGGGAAAAGAGAGCTGGAGCTGATGAAACCCACAGCTACCCTCATTAACATCAGCCGAGGTACCATCCAGATGCATTGGCCAGCTTCACAGTGTGGTCTAGCTCCTGCTGTGTTCCACGCAGCACCGTGCTGCATCCAGCACAGCTGGTGTGCATGCCAAGGATGATCAGGCATGGCAGAAATTTCCCCCTATCCCCTTCCCTTCTCTCTTCCCTCTCTGCTCTTTGCCTGCAAGGTGCGCTCAGAGACACTCTTATTCCACACCAGGGGCAGTAGTTGACCAAGAGGCGCTGGTGGCAGCTCTGCAGACTGGTGTTATCGGGGCTGCAGCTTTGGATGTCACCTCCCCAGAACCCCTGCCCAGGTTTCCATCTCTGCTTATTTCTCAGGAAGGATGGGTGAGCCCTGCTGAAGCCAGAGGCATCCCTGCAGCAGGCAGGAAGCTGGCCGAGGCAGCCCCCCTGCCCCTGGCATGAGTTTGGATAAAAGTGCCATGAATATGAATGGAAGACAGCCCAGATGTTGGGGCTGGTAACAGACCAAAGCGAAGCCTGGGAGCCAGAAAACAGCAGGAGGCAAGGAAAGCATTAAACCCAGTGCTTAGAATTATCCTATGAAGCTGCAGCAGTGCTTCACTTGCAAATTGCTTTATTAGAAAGTACAGTTTGCAAATTTTAATGGGTAGAGGCTGCTTGAGGCCTAAGACCTGCTGCATGGCCCCGAGGAGTCCTTCCCCACAGGCTTCTTTCCACAATACAGGGCTGAAGTATCGCAAACCTCCTGGACCCAGAGACTGCTTAGCTTCTGTAAAAAGACCGCTCTACCAGGATGGTGCCTTTTGGAGTTAACTGTGCTGGCTGCATTTTGGGTTGGGGGGAGTTTGGTCTAGTTGTGCCTGTGTGCAAATAACTACAGCTCAGACTATTGTGTAGGGTGAATGTGTCAGGAGGGTTTAATCCTCTCTTCTGACATAATTCAAATTGCTGCCTCATGGCAGAAGTGTGTTTCTGGAGAAAAGAGCAGCTATGAAATCTTTGTATGTCCTATTACAGTCCAAAATTACTTCAATATAGGCAGTCAGGTTCTCTGGGTCTAAGTGGACTTGTAAAGTTGTATCAAATTAACTTTAAATAAAAAGCTCAAACAAAAGCTAAAGTAAAACTCCTCTTAGATGAACAACAGTAGTTAACTCTTTTTTCTTTTCTTCCAGAGATCATCCATTGTTAAAATTAAAGAACGTCATTATAACACCTCACCTCGGCAGTAAAACAGACAAGGCCAGCTACATGATAACAGAGGAAGCAGTTGAAAACATACTAGCAGCCCTGAATGGTCTCCCCCTACCCAGTGAAGTGCTCCCTAGCTGATGTGTGAAAGAATATCGCATCTCTTTTATTCTTCTCTTTCTCTCTCTTTTTATTCTTATCTTTCCCCTCCACATCAGCTCTAAAGGTCTTTTTAAAAACAAGGATGTCCATCCACCTCACTAAAGCTTGGAAGGAAACCCTTTGCCGCCACCCTCTCAGTTGTTGATGTACTTCTGTTGTCTAATACAAGTCCAAAAGACAAATAAACCAACACACAAAGCAGCAGTGCTATGCCTTTTGTTATGTAGTGTGACTTTATGAATAGTATGATTATTTATCAGTAAAATTTATAGCAAAGTTGCCATTAAGTGCAGGCAGGATTTTGCCTGGAGCCTTAAGTATCTTTACAGAGCCTTTGTCTTGCAGATGGTTGTCATGGGTGCTTGCCAAAATACACTTCCTCCCATTAGTTTAATGTATGATGCTGTTACCAACTCTTGAAGGTCCAGGAGACAAGACATTGCAGCTTTTCAGGTGCAGCAAGTTGGCTGTCAAGAATTTCAAGACTGCCCCAGGTACCTCCTTGCTCTCTGAGGTACAGGTGCCCAGTACACCTTTCATTGTGACCTGTATAACCTTGAAAAAATAAGTTAAATTTATTTAAAAATAAAAGGCTAAGCAATAAATTACAGAGCTGAAAAACAAGGTTACATTAAAATAGAAAAGAGAAAAAAAACCCCTTTTCTTAGATCAATATCCTAAAACTGCAAGAAACACACAAGGTTTTTGCACATGCAAACTTTTCTTGAGAGGTGAAAAAGCAAACAAAATCTGATACAGTACTTCACTTCTACTTAAACAATTGTCCATGTTTGGCATTTGCTTGGAGTTTTACTGCTACTTCTGCAGATATTTCAAGAATCTGGGCTGATTAGTTTCAGAAGTGCTCCCTGCCAGTGGGGTGCTTTAGAGGGGAAAACACAGCTGCATGTCAGTCACTGGAGTGATGAGTTGATTCACACACAATACCTTCAATCTCATGATTACTGAAAGTGGATCAAAAATGCAGTGGCCACATGAGAGGAGAGATGACCCATTATAGTTCACTCCATTGATTCAGGTTTTTTGAAACATTTTGATGTGCAAAAAGTACACAATCTGGAATAAAGTGCTGCTACAGAGGTCTACTGGGAAAGGTGGCCTTACCCACAGGAACCAGATGGGCAAGCGATAACACTTTATGATGGTTTATAGTCACTGAAACAAATGCATCAGTTGGTTTGGCCTTGCCTGAAACAACAAGCTCATGAATACAGATTTCCTGCCTCAGCTTTTTTGTCCCACAAGTCCTGCTCACATATGATACTGTCTTGTAAAACATAATGCAGACATAGGAGATGTATGTCTTTATCCAGCTTCATGCGTAAGCTAGTCTGTACAACCCACCTGGGAAATGTATACATTACATTATACAAAAGTCTCTTAGGGTAACGCAATACTTCAAAAGCCTAATCCTAAGAAACAGCTATTATGCAAGCATCTTATTAACACTGCCGGCATCAGCTCACCCTGCAGGATTACATGGGCACCAATGGCAGTATTTAATGGTGGGAATGAAGTCCACAGATTGTGTAATACTTCTCTCTATATACCCACAGACCTTACTCATTTCAGAGTGCTCTGTACAATGCTGGTTTATCAGATCCCTTTCTATAAGCAAAAACTTGCACACAGCAATGATGTACACACAATGTAATTCAGTTTAACACACTATAAAGTAGTCTACAAACTAAATCTACTTAAAACATGATAGTGCACTGGTGCAATTGACAACTGTCACATACAGTGCAATACAGATATATCTTCTGTAGAGGTGTATCAGCTCCTGAACTATAGCTTGAAAACTGGATGTTCAAGTTGCACAAAACAGCTTTGAAACCATCTGATTCTCTTCACATCTAACCATGTAACACACCCACTTTCTTGACATTTGATACGCATATCCTGGATTTTTGCTTAGAGTAACATTCCTTTGACTGTTTTTTTTTTTTGGCTTCTCTGACTAATTCGTCCTTCAATTTGTTCATTCAAATTTGTGGATTTGATATACAAAGGAACAAATTACTGTGTTGCCCTTCCAAAGGTTTATCTTCAAGACTAAAATGTGGTAGGCCTCCTTCCTCAGTTCACAGGTAGAATGACTTGTGTCTATGATAGGGACTTTACAAAGGTCCTTCAATCTCAGGTGAGCAGTAAGTTAAAAGCTAACTCATTACATCTTATCACCCAAGCAGTTTGGAAACTTTTTATGTGAAAGAGGTAATGTGTAATCATGTTATGTTTGTTGGGGTTTTTTTTAAGGAAGAAAATGCAAGTAAACTTAACTAAGAATCCAGTTAACATGCTGTAACTTCATTTTGCTAGTCAATTAACTTTTGCTCTAAAGTTTAACTGTCTGAACTTGAAATTCATGTAAGCAACTGATACTCAAAAATCATCACCAAGATAACAAGGACAGTTTATGGTTTTGTGTAATTGATATGAATTGTTATTATATTTTATCTTTTTATTAGTAATTTTATACAGGATTGGTGTTAAATTTGACTGTCTTCATGTTCAGCATATCGAAATGTGTTTGACAGAATTCAAGAAGACGGCATTTTGTAATCCATTCTTTTGAAAAGCACTGCAGTAGTCAGGAGAGACACAGCAGTGCCCTATGGCTGGTTATTCTGTAGCATGAAAGCAGAAACTTCCCTGGATGCCCACAGCAGTGCTGTGTCCTGGCTCCTGAGCTGCTCTCATCCCAGAAGCCAGGCATCCTCCCCAGTGGATTATGACCACGTGCACAGCAAGAGGAATCACTTTAGCGCAGCTTTTGTGAACTGAGAACTGAAGCTGTACTTCCCAATCCCCATCACTAGGTATGGAGATCGAGGGAGGTGATTCTTCCCCTCTATTCTGCTCTAGTGGGATCCCACCTGGAATGTTGTATCCAGCCTTGGAGTCCTCAGCACAAGAAAGATGTGGACCTATTGAAGTGGGTCCAGAGAAGGCCACTAAGTTATCACACAACTGGAGCACCTTTGCTATGAAGACAGAATGGGAGAGTTGGAGTTGTTCAGCCTGGAGAAGAGAAGGCTCTGAGGACACATTATAGCAACCTTACCGTACCTAAAGAGACTGACTACAAGAGAGCTGGAGAGGGACTCTTTAAAAGTAGTGATAGGACAAGGGGAATGGCCTTTAATTGAAGGAGAATAGGTTTAGATTAGGTAGTAGAATGGAGAAGATTAGGAAGAAATTATCCTCTTTGAGGATGATGAAGCACTGAACAGGTTGCCCAGAGAAGCTGTGGATGCCCCATCCCTACCAGTGCTCAAGACCAGGTTGGATGGGACTCTGAGCAACCTGGTCTAGTGAAAGGTGTCCCTGCCTGTGGCAGAGGGGCTGGAAATTGATGGCCTTTTAATTTCCATTCCAACCAAAACAATTCTGTGATTCTATGATACAGACCAAGTAACCTTATCAGAAAAATTCTCACACATTTCTCAGCTGAAATTGGCACAGGACTGCCTGTAGCTGGGATAACATCTCAAGTGTCCAAGCACCTGAGCCTGTCCCAGTTTTTTAGGTCTCAAAGAGAATTTTTGAGGGTATTCCTAGAATCATATAGGTTGGAAAAGACGTTCATGTGTGCAGGTGTCTGTCGGTCAGAGACAACTCTTCATCTTATGTTGACTCGTGTGCACATAGTGTAATGGCCAGCAGAAAGACCAGGCCACGTCCAGTCTTCAAAGACAGTATGGAAAAAACAGCATGCAGGACGTTAACGCAAAATCCCGATTGAACTGAAACTACGAACAGCACAGAAACACTTCCACAAAAAAAACCACACAATCACTCGTGAGTTCCCGTTGCTCTGTCGGCTCCCCGAGGGATTGGGGTGCCCTGGCACCGCCTCTGCTCCCCACTGGCCCCGCGGCCGGCCCGGGCGGGGTGCGGGCGGCCGGGCAGTGCCCTCCTCGGCGGCCGGTCTCGCTCCGCCCCGCGGCACGGCTGGGGCGGCCGGGGCGGCGAGGTGAGTGCGAGCGGCACCGCGGGACCCCCGCGGGGCGCCGGGACCGCCTCTGCCGGACGGGGACAGGGCTCGGCCTCGAGGCCCCCGAGCCCCACGGAGGGGTGGCACCGTGGGTAGCACCGGGCGGGCGGGAGGGACACGGGGGCTCCCGCGGTCTTGCGCGCCCCGCTCGGGCTGGGAGCGGGAGGGATCTCGCCCGTTCCCAGCCGCCCTTCAGGGCCGGACAGAGCCCTGCGGCCGCCGCTCCAGCTCCCTCCTATCTTTCGTCCCAGGCGTAAGCGGGCTGGCACAGCGGCAACGCCTCCAGCCGGGGGTCAGCCCGCCCTGGGCAGGGAGGACTCCCCGGGACACGGCGCTCCGGGGGCGGTCGGGGGAGAGAAGGGGGAGCCGGGCCGGCGGTGCGGGAGCGGTGCGGGAGCATTGCCTCGGGCTGAGCGACGGCGTGCGGGACTCCCGGCTCTAATCCGAGATCATAGCCTTGGCTCTTTGCAGTGTCAGCAGAGTGAAGAGTTGGCAAATAACTGAAGGAGACCAAAGAAAGGGTAAATTTATGTTCATGGGTAACTTCAAAGTTCGTGGTTGACAAATTATAGCTCTGTTGCATTAAATGAGATTTTTACTGAGATAACCTCATCAATGATAATTGCTTAATATAGTTGCAGAAGGGGCAGAACTTCTGGTGCTAAAAGATACCCTTCCACTCATATGGCCACATTCTTAAATTATCAAGACTTTGGCTTTCAATGTTGAATACTGAACGCTGAAAAGGAGTAACATCTGGTCACTCATTTGTTTAAGTGTTAGCATAGTTGGTATGCCAGAAATTATGTTTTCATTTCTTATTAACAAGATTATATAGAAATTGAACATCCTTCTGAATAACACTGGGAGAACCCAAAAAAGTTCTGCATGTGGGAGCAGTTATCTTTCATCAAGTGGGAAAACAGCATGTAATTGAGCCAATCAATTCCTGTTTTTTAGAAAAAAAAGTATCATGGATCACTTCAGACCATGTTCTTTGGTTCTCTTTGCTTTTGTAGGATATGGAGGGTCAGGAACTGCCTTATGTGCTAGTTGACTGTATAGGAGAGAGGTATGGAGTATATGAAGACCATGTTGGATTTCTGAAGAAACGTTTTCATCTCATCACCATGAAAGAATATCTTGAAAACAAGACATTTCTCAGCAAAAAGATCAGAGCTATCTATATGTGGTATCACAGACCAGCTATTGATGAAGAGCTTCTCCAGAGCTTGCCTAACTTGAAGGTAGTTGCAAGTTCTGGAGTGGGAATAGATCACTTGGACCTGAAACTCCTCTCCAGCTATGGTGTGAAAGTGGCCAATACTCCGTTTATTGTTTCCACTGACACTGCAGACTTAGGGATGGCTTTGATGCTGGCATCTTCCAGGAGACTTGTGGAAGGTAATAACTGAAATGGTCTTAGTCTTTTCATAGAAAAGGTGACTTCAAAACATGCAGAAAATGTGTGCTGATGCAAAAGTAAGCTTAAAACTGTAACTATGGAAAATATGGGAAAAGGAAGAAGTTAAGATAAATCTGTCTTGTTGACAATACCTTGCATTCAATTTCCAAACCAGCATATTGGCAAGGTGGAGCTTTTTCTTCTTTGGATGGCCCTAAAGTCAGGCCTCTACTCCCTCAGCCCACAGCCACTTATTCATTGTACTTGTTCATTTCAGTCTTGCTTTTCAAGTTATAATAAAAGGGGACTAAAATAATGTATTTTCAAGGAGGCTTGAAGCCTGTCTTTGCCAAGTTGCCATGTATCTGACTCATTACGAACAGGCTGTCCAGAAATCTGCCCACCACGCTCTGTGTTTCTTTTCCCTGCCAGCCTTGGTGTACCTGCTAGGTAGCTGGGAACTGGATGGCCTTGCTGCTGCTTTGGCCTTACCTTCCTTGCCTGCTTGCCTGCCAAAGAGACGCTGGGTATGTTTCTCTCCTGAGCAAGAAATCAGTGTCAGCAGCCATGTGTACAGTGCAGCATTACTCACTTCTTGTCCAGAAACACAATGACAATGTATTACTGCTCCTGTGCTTCCGCCTTGTCCATCGATAAAAAGTAGAGGGAGGAAAAGTAACCAGATACTGGAACATCCCTTACATGACATAATTCTTCTTTTCCTCTTCCAAGGCCATGAGATGGCAGTCTCCCCGGACACAGAGTATTTCCCTGCTGACTGGCTGGGGGTTGAGGTTTCTGGAGCGACCCTGGGGATCCTGGGAATGGGCACCATTGGTTACAAAGTGGCTGAAAGAGCCAAAGCCTTTGAAATGAAGATTTTGTACCACAACAGAAATCAGAGGTAAAGCTGGTTGCAGCTCCATGGCCACGCTATTTTGTCACTGCTTTTATATGTTATTTGTACTTTTCACCGTACTTTCACTTTTTACAGTGCTCTTTATTTTAAGTGGCAAAGTTGTTTCAAGATGGTCATTAATTTCCCAATTTATACAGAAACAAAGTCAGGAAGGAATGGGAGAGATATATCTCACTGTTCTTGCCGTTAGTTGGGGCTCCTGAGTTCTTCCTGTCATGGTGGTGACATTGCAATGGACTGAGGAAAGGAGAAAACTGGGAGGACTTAACTCCTGTGACTTAGGTGAGGCAGGGATTCAGGCAGAGACATCTCACCCTTCCAAAGCCATGTGACAATAAAGGGCCAGACTTGCCAGTCTGCTGTCTTCTAGGTGAGGCGTACGTGCTGGGTGCCCCTGTGCTCCCATCAGGCCCATTCCATTCTTTTCTTTGGTGGGAATTTGATGAGAGCCAGGCAACCTCATCCTGATACAGATTGAGTGCACCAGCAGGTCCTGCAGCGCGTGGTTTCAGTGAATCAGCACTGATGCACAGAGCAATCAGGCTGTTGCTGACATAGATTTGGAAAGATTTAATGCCTGCCCTGTCTTGTGTGTTTCCTCAGTAATTTTCACGTGACTTACTTAAATTACTGAATTTTCACGAGACATCAGTCTTGCTTTTGGGTAGCTAAAGAATCCCCATTATAAGCAGACATTGTGACACAAATGCATTTGGTTTATAATTTATTCAGTGCATTTATGTGATACCCATTTCTTACTTTCCATCCCCAAAGGTGTAGTGCTGCACCCTTGTGTACAGTTCACTTCGAATTGTGGGAAATAGCTTGACCTTTGTCTTTATTGAGTTTCAGACAACCAGCTAACTGCTTTGCACTAAACAGTGAAGATAACAATAAAGAAACATTTTCTCTACTGGTGAATTGGTCTTTCCCTTGTTTCTTGCTACTTCAGTTTAATTTTGGGATTTTCCCCTCAGAAAAAAGGAAGAAGAAAGTGCCATTGGAGCTGTTTACTGTAAGAAGATAGATGATTTGCTCCAGCAGTCAGATTTCGTGTTGCTGGCTGTGAACCTAACTCCACAGACACGCAAACTGATTGGGAAGAGGGAGCTGGAGCTGATGAAACCCACTGCTATTCTTATTAATATCAGCAGAGGTAAGGTGCAGAATAAACAAAACTACATTAAGGTTTGCTGGCATGACACGTCCTGGGAAAACCTCTAATATAGACTCTGTCCCTCTGAAATTTTCCGTAAATTTTCTGATTACTAGTTTATTTAGACGCCCATGATCATAGCTCAGTAAAACATTTAAGTGTTCCCATAATCATGAGAAAGTAGGTCTCTGAAATTTTAGTGAGCTTGGAGTGTTAGAAGCCCATATGTATTTATAGATCTCCTACTTAAGCCTTTTATTTATTTAATGCAGTGTTGCTGCTAACATACATTAGGGTGGCACAGCCTACTTGGAAACCTGGCACTCTGTTTCATGCTGCTAATTCCCTAATGCACGCACCCAAGCATCCCCCTCCCACTCCACCACACTGCTGCTGCTTCTGCACTGCAACCATGGCCTGCCCTGCTGTTTGCCTGACCACTGTGCCCAAAAGAATGCTGAGAGGACAGTAGGGAACGTGAAAATAAACATATCCTTCTTATTGTAACCCAGGTCTGGTAGTGGATCAGGATGCTTTGGTGGAAGCCCTTCAAAACAAAGTTATTAGGGCAGCTGCTCTGGATGTGACATATCCTGAACCTTTGCCAAGGTAGGACATGTATTTAAGTTAAACATAAAAGGGTGTATGTGTGATGTGCAAACTGAGTAAAATTTTGTGAGCATGTGAGAAGTTGCATAATTTTGTTAGTAGGACTACATGAGGTATGTGCTCTAGTCCTGCTGAAACCATGTTCCAAATCCTTCTATCCTAGCCCAATAAAATTCACACTCATTTGGAGGATTTGTTGCATAAAGCCCCACCAAGCTAGGCAGCACTTTGAACTCCTCTGAATATGCTTGGGTCATGCAATTAGGTTTTGTTTTAATTATTATTTTACGTATTTCCCTGGCTGCCTGCAGGTGATGAAATAAGAGATGAATGTGCTGTGAGTGACTAGCTGAGCATTTCTTTTCTTCTCCCAGGGATCACCCCTTGTTAAAACTGAAGAATGTTATAATAACTCCTCACATCGGAAGTGCCACCAAGAAGACACGCTGGGTTATGATGGAGGAAATGGCAGAAAGCATAGAGGCGGGCTTGGCGGGTCTTCCTATCCCTCGTGAGGTGCTGCTCTAGAGCACCTTGCACTTAGGACTAATGCCTGTTATAAATGTATTGTGATGTTGGCTTTTCCCATGTTAAATAATTGTTATGAATGTATTGTGATGTTGGCTTTTTTTTCATGTTCCTTAATGTTAGGAAAACTTTACCTAGGTTCTGTAATGTAATACATTATATAGAATGTCTATTGTTTATGTAGTCAATTTAGAAAAGATAGGCAGAGAAAATCTTCACATTCCTGGAGAATCTAATCTGAAGAAAAACCCGATGGAGCCAAGGAGGAAGATAAGGCTGATGGGGTGATACTTAGCAACTCCAAAGAATAAATGAATTATGCATGATGGTGATGAATATGAAATAAGCGATGTACTTTTAAAGACGATCTTTTGGATGTAGAGCTGTGCCTTTGGATCTCTGCCAAAGCACCCGGCCGTAACACCCTTTTTGCTGTTGTCTCCTAATTGTCCCTTTTATTAAATTTTTCTTAAACTTTCAAAAAGAGTGAACCTCGTTTTTCACAATGCCATCAGTGCAGAAAACAGTAATTTGATCACTTTTCGTGTAATTATCCCACAATATTCTACAGAAAAATAAATAAAGCACAGGTTTAATTTACTTAAATACCCAACAGCGATTCTGTGTGGAAGGCTGCGATGTTTTATGTTGATCTTCAATATAAAACTCCAGACCCCAGAGTCTTGCCTCAGTGCCACTTACTTTCCTCGCATTCCCTTACAAATGTTCACCAACGCAGCAGCGAACTGAAGGCCTTATAAATCGTGTATTAGAGGAACCGCCTGGCACACCCACAAGCGCAGCCGGCGTGTCGGAGCGGCTCCTCCCGCCGCTCCGGCACCAATCCCGACCCTTGGGGGCGTGGTCCCTCCCCGGGCCGAAGCGCTGAGCCTGCGCCCAGACTCTGCGTGTGTGAGAGCCCTGCCCAGCCTGAGGGCGGCTCGGTCTCTCTCCCTCCTTCCCTCTCTCCGGGCCCAGCCGGGACATCCCCAGCCGCCGGCCCGGGCCTCCGTGCCGACAGGGGGAGCCGCAGCCGGAGCTGAGGCGGGAGCTCGCCGCGCCGCGCGCCGGGGCAGCGATGTGGGGCGCCCGGGGGGCCGCCGTGCCGCGGTGGTGCCGGGCCCTGCGCAGCTCTGCCGCCCTGGGCGGCCCCAGGAACCTGCTGCGGAAAATGCTCCGCAAGAATAAGTAGGAGCGGGGCTCTCCCGGGTTGCGGGGCCCTGGCGGGGTGGGTTGTGGGCCCTGGGGTAAGGGGGGCTGTGGGGCTCGGGCGCTCCCGCGGCCCCGGTAGCGCGGAGGAGAGAGAGACACCGACCCCGAGCCGCCCATCTCAGCTGGTCGGCAGCGGCTGAACGTGTGTCCAGGTGGGGAAGAAGGCCAATGGCCCTGGCCTGTATCAGCAATAGTGTGTCCTGCAGGACCAGGGCAGTGATTGTCCCTCCGTGCTCGGCACTGGTGAGGCCGCACCTCGAGTGCTGTGTTAAATTCTGGGCTTCCTCAATACAGTAAAAACATTGAGGTGCTGGAGCGTGTCCAGGTGAAGGGTCTGGAGCACAAGTCCGATGAGGAGCAGCTGAGGGAGCTGGGGATGTTTAGTCTGAAGGAAAGGAGGTTCGCGGGGACCTTACCACTCTGTACAACAGCCTGAAAGGAAGTTGTAGCCAGATGGGGGTTGGTCTCTTCTCCCAGGTAACAAGGTGGCAGGACGAGAGGAAATGGCCTCAAGTTGCACTAAGGAAGATTTAGATTGGATATTGGGAGAAAGGGAAGAATGGTCAAGCAATGGAACAGGATCCCCAGGAAAGTGGTGTAGTCACTGTCCCTGGAAGTGTTCAGAAAGTGTGTAGAAGTGGTGCTTAGAGACATGGTTTTAGTGCTGGACTTGGCAGTGCTGGGTTAATAGTAGGACTTGATGATCTTTGCCGTATTTTCCTACCTTAATGTTTCTATGAATCTATAGAAACCTCAGAGTTGTTCTTTTCCACCCCCTTGCTGTCTCTGTGCAGCTTCAACTGTGGATGGGAAGCATTGTTTTCCACACCTCTGCTGTGGGGAGAGCTACTTGCGTGAAAACCTGGGTGTTGTGTGCTTTCAGGCAGGTGGAATATAAATTACACAGGGAATCCTTGTTTCTCTGAGCTGCTGAAAGATAAGACTGATTTCCTTTCCTTTTCCCAAAAGAAAGAAGTTCTGGTATGACAGCCCTACTCTGGGACCGCAAACGGTAAGTGCAAGCTCTTAAGGCGATGTGTTTATTTGTGCTAGGAGGAACAGACTTGTGTTTCTGCCATTGATTCTAACTTCCAAGCATTTTCTGATGGAGAAATAGGAGGATTTTGTGAATGAACAGTCGGGCTCCAGTTTGTTTGACTGTGACAGGATTGCCATTTGGCTCCCCATGGCTGTTTCCTCCTCTATACTGATCTTTCATCTTTGCCAGCATCAACACTCTCTTGCACACTCCTGAGTACTGATCCAGATTAAAACTTCTATGAGCTTAGTTTAATGAAAAATTTTTTAAATGTTTGTTTTTTCAAACAAGCAAAGCTTTTCAGTCAATACATGCTGTATTTGAGAAAACATCTATGGAGCTTCATAACTTGGTACAAAATACAAAAGGAATCAGAAACTTTGACTGTAGTACGTGAATGTCAAAGATTTTGTGAACAGAAGTATTCTTTATTGAAACACTTGATACGTAGGACCTATATAAAGCCATCACAGCTGCAGGAATGAAATAAGAGCATACTTAGTAAAGTGCATGAAACTGTATATAGTTGCCTAATACAAGTGTGTAACTACTGTTTAACGTGTTGTTTGTTTCTTTTTAAAGTTGTATAAACCAACGAAGTTGGACTTTTTAATGAAAAATGACCTGACAGAAACGAGGAAAGAAGATAACATGCGCTGCAGAGTCTTGAATGGTCTTATTCATAAAGCTGTGTTAGAGATGGCAACTACCTGTGAAGTCAGTCAAGAATTTTATGATCTCAAGCTGGAAATCTGCAAGGCGAGTGCCAAAGCTACAGCTTGTGCTGGGCCACTCTGCTTACATTGTGCAGTTGGCAAGGAAGTGCCAAAAGAGCTCCCCTGGGTGTTGTGATGAGTGCAAGAGGAGTTTTACAGCATTGCTTTTGATGTAGCAGAGTGCAGCAAGATCAGGCTCTGGAGTACACACTAGGAGAGCTTTGCCACTGTAGTACCTGGCTTAGGAGACCTTTGCCACTCTAATGCAAATGCAACTTGGGCCAATTAAATGGTGACTCTCCTGGTATGACTTTTTTTTTTCTGTAACTCAGACATAAGCTCTTTGTCTTGCCCTTTCAGAAGGAGGAGCTTGGTTTTACCAATATAAGTGTGTCTTTCCAAGAGTCTTTTCTTGCAGCTGTGTGAGAGTTGTCAGCTCCTTCTGCCACTCACCAGCAACATTACAGGCAGAAGAACTGAGTGATGCATGAGATTAGTTAAAAAAAAAGGGCAAGCCTAAGAAAATGTCGTTGTCAAGCAAGATCTGAGAAAGAATTGACATTTGTATGTAATTGTAGCTAGTGTCATAATTTGTGGATTTCAAAGTGATGTTAGAGGTCTGATACAAGAGGTAAGTCAGTCTCCACATTCTTGTTTGTTGTCTGTAGTTTTTATCTTCTACATTTGCTGTTCTGTAAAGATTAAATTATAGCAGTGTTTGGCTTAAAAGCTTGGTGGACTCAGCTTTTGGTATTTAGAAGTAGAAGCATGGTAAAAAAAATGTACCTTGTAGTTGCATCTATGACAAAAGGTTTGTCATTCATGACTGAAATAGGTGATTTTGCCAGCTGAATTCATTCTGTTGTCAGACAAGTGTTCAAATAACATGGGCAGGATGAGTTTTGGCTTTATATGTGCACTATATCCTTCACAGAGCATTTCTGTCTCTCTAGAGCTTTGAGGATTGTTTGTCTCAGATCACATGTCTGCATGTAAAATTGCTGGCCAGTGTGGGCAAGACACAGTGCTTTCAGGAGGCATTGCTGTAAATTAAACAACTTACAACATGAGAGAGGGAAAGAAACAGCCTTCTTCCCAATACAATACAGATCTTAAAGCTACACAGTGTTTGTTGCACTGGGACATGGCTGGGCATAGGTCAGTCCTGATTTACTAATGAACTGATTCTGGTCTGATATAATTTCTTCTGTTATCAAAAGAAATTTTCTAGTAAGCTTTCTGCAATCCATCAGAGACTTCATTGTATATGAAGTGATGAAGAGTGTGTGTATATATATCATTTTAAAGATGGATTTGCCTTTTTTATAGGTGTCCCTGTCATCCAACTTTTCAGCATGCCGTGTGTACTGGAACCCTGTTTCCACTACGGAGGAGGAAAGTTATGTTGAAAATGTGCTGCGAAAGAGCGCTCCACGTATACGGTACTGCTGTGGGATAGACAGGGCACTTCCTGAATCCAGAGCCATTTCTTAAGTACCACTTCTTAAGTATGTCTGACAATCTAGACTTGACCTACTGGGATGCTTTTGGTTTTTTACATACTTGGAGTAGAGCATCTCCTGTGATGAGCTTCACATGGAAGGGCAGCTGTGTCAGACCAGCTGTGTGATCGTGTGATCTTTTTCTGGAGCACAGCTGGCTTATTTGGCTTCTGTGCTTTCCCAGGGCTGGAGTGGGCTGAGCAGAAAGCAAGAGGAGTGTGGATGAGGTTTCACTCCCGTGTTCTCGTGGTGATGGCTGGACAGGCTGTGTGGGACAGTACCCCAGAACGGGATGCTGCACAAAGGAGTTGCAACTACAAGGATCTCCTTGTAGATTCACTGGGCAATTCTGATTGCTAGGGATGATTTGGGCCTCTGGAAGGGATGACTGTTATTACAGAAATTCTTCACAATACTGATAACTAGAAAACCCCACAAAATTCAGAATGCTACCATGTATTGTGATGCTTTTTTGCCCATTTTCCCAACACAGAGTCCAGTGAGTTTTCAGGGTATCATTGAGATTTTTGTCTCTTCCCCCCTTTCCTTGGCTTTCCCTCTGCTATCCAGCCAGTCTGTTGGAAGTTCAGGACTTCACCCATGTGGAAGGTGGTGTAGAAGCATACTTGCAAAGCCATTTCCTTTCCCCATTTCCCTAAGCTGTGTAATTTCTGCTCCAACATAATGCTCTCTTCTCCACAGCTTCCACTCTTTAAGAAGGAAGGTTTCTGGCTGAGAAGAAGACAAGGGGAGCCCTGTCAGTCCTTCCTGGAGCTAGTGTGTAGAATAAATTGTCCTGCCCTGCTCTGAGGGCTCTATCCCCCACTGCTCTTATCCCTACAGTGGGGATAAGGATACCAAATGAAGTGGGGAAAGACCTGTGCCATCCTATGCATATAGATACAGACAAACCTAAAATCATCAAAACTCAGCTGGACCTGCAGCCTGTAGTTTTTGTATGCTGTGCATTTGAAGTTGGGTTTCTGCAGTGCTGTATTGCTTAGCACTAACCTGAATAGCTTCCCATCAGACTCAAAGTTTTGCAAGCCATATCTTTAAATGTACAAGACTGCTGGATTTAATTTAACACCTTTTACTCGTCCTGGAGATGCTATACTGATACTCATGCTGGTGAATGCTGTATGTTTGCCAGGTATCTTCTGAAGAGTCAGCAGATTGTAGGAAACATACCCCCAGTAGTATTTATAAAAGACAAAGAAGCTGCAGCTGTAAAAGAGGTAATTCTAATCTTTGACTCAATGTACAAATATAGTGACTTAGGAGAGAGCTGATCATGTAGTTGCTCTACCAATTTACATCAAAAATTAGTCTTTCTCTATAGTTGCAAAGCATTTTAACAAACAATCTTGAGTAAGATTGATGCCTTTGTAATATGTAGAAGAATTGTAGGCTGTATCATTAGGCCAGTGAAGAATTTTGAAAAAATTGACTTACTATTTTAAGGAATAATATGTGGTTGCCTGGTGTATATGATTATAGAATTGAGGTTGGAGGAGCTGTTTTCCACATTTTAAATGTTATGTCTTTTTAAGATGCAATTGAATAACTAGTGATGTTTTTATTTTTATTTTTTTCCCTGTATCCCTTTCCATCTGTGAATGGTTAAAATGTTTCTAGGGAAGTGCAAATCTGTGCACGGGGATGTAGGTTTATTCATACTACATTTTTTTTCCTTCATTTTTAAAATTGTCTTTACTATTTCATGTTTCCTGTCAAGGTGTTGATAGTTTTAACTAGTCAACATATTACTAGAATAATGATGTTTCCTAGGAATTTGCTGTCATTGGGACTGTGAAGCAAGATCTCTAAAACACTTGAGATTTCCAGAAGAGAAAGATGACACCAATGAGTAGAATTTAATGAGAAATGTCTCCTCAAGCTGTTGATGTGAACAGAAGTTGAAAAGAACGTGTTCACGTTTCTGTGCCCTGAAGTGCCTTATTATTTATAATAGTGTTACTGTTACAGCCAATTACTGTTAGAGACTTATGAGCTCCTGCAGTGTGCATGAGCAGACCTGGAAGGAATAAAAAGAATTTCAGATTCTCTAGAAATGCAATGAACTGCCTGAACTTTCTGTGATCAGAAAAATACTGAGTTTCACAGAAGACAAATAAAAACCCTCTTTATATCACTTCTGTCAGGGAATGACACTGGGAAGCACATAGATGGATTCTTCTCTCCCACTTCATGGTTCATCAGATTTATGTCAACCACAGATTAAAATAACATGCTGAACTTGGTTTTTAAGTATTGTAAGTAAGGGAAAAAACATCCAATTAAACAATTGGATAAAAAATCCAATTAATTGGAATAATACAATGAATTAGAAAGGAATTAATTTAAAGAAAAGCTGAAATAAAATTTCAAACAAGAGAAGATTTTTACAATTATGTATAGTCTGTGAGCGCTGCATGTAATAGATTTGTGGCCTTTACTGGTTAGATGCCATGTTAAAAGGGATTTTGGAATTCCATAGTTACATATAAGAGAAATGCAAACTTGCAGAAAGGGAGAAGAGGTGAAAAAAATCTCAGTGTAAGGATGTTATGAAAAAGGATTTGCAAGAATGAGGTAAGAACGAATAAACCAAAAATGATAGATGTCAGACAATCCCTAGCCAAGGGTTCATAATGCACGTAAGGCAAAAAATTTCGTAGGAATCTCTGGGTCTATTAAATCACTGTTTGACACAAACATCCCAGGCAAGAAGTGTAAGCAGTTCCATGTAAATGAAGGGAAAGGCTGTTTTGAAGTGGTTTTGCTAAATATTCCAAACATAGAAAAGAACATATTTGCTGTTAGATACTTGTCTGTTTGTGAACAAAGTAGATTTAAATAGGATCCCTAATATGCCTGCATGTGTTTACAGGTCGAGGACTTACTGGCAATTGCTGATTTTGGACCTCCAGAAGAAGAAGAAACATCTCAAAATGATTCAAGGTGGGTCTTTTTGATTCAGAATTGTACAAGTGTCCATTTTCATCTCTGTTGGCCAATTAAATTTGGTATTATTTGACATAAGAGAAAGTATATTTTAATTAGATGTGTACATTGTTACTCACAGACCCTGTACTTGTTATGGTATTAATATCTTAATTTTTATGAGGGAAATATGTGTAGAATTTCTAAGATTTCAAGACTTGATGTGTTTATGATAATCAAAATTTTAAAAATGCTCTGCAGCAGTAATATATGTTTCTTTCTGGTAATTATCTCATGAGGATGAAAACCACATTTACCAGTACTGCTCTACTTGTCCACCTCTTTCTGATACAAGTTTGGTTTGTTATACGTGGATTGCCAGTTTACTGATGGATCCCCTTAAGTTAATTTAACATTCTTCTGTGAGAGATTTTTGGCTGCTGAGAGAGAGGGCTGAACAACCTGTTGGAATGGTGGTTCTGGATGCTCTCAAAGCCAACAGCCTTTTCACTTATGTGCTGCAGTCTGTTGGTAGAAATGCTTTCTGTGCCTCGGCATCTCACAGGATGGTTCATCAGGTGTGAATCAGAAATAGCTTCCTGTGGGAAGTCATTGCTGTGACAGATTCCCCAAAGGGCACCTAACATCTTCCACTGTATCTTGGGGAAATAGTCAAGTCCAGCATAAGGTGTCACATCACTCTGATGTGTTTTGGGCACAGGCTGCTGCTTCTCACTTCTTGGAAGAGCTGGGAGAAGTCTTGAGTTCCTTGGGGCTCCCAGGTCCAGTGCTCACCTGTGTACATTTTTACCAGAGACAAGCAGTTTCATCTGGCACGTTGTTGCTTTATTGGCCTTCTCCCATTAAATCTGTTGACACAGACTGTCCTTGGACACATCATATGGTGCTATCTCTTCCTTTGTAATGCAGGGAACACAGGGTGTTAATAAAGTCAAACTGAAAAGTCCAGTTTATTTCTGTGTTACTCAAGTTGTCAAAAATAGCATTATTCCTCAAAATATATGCAGGGAGGAAACCCAAACCAATACTTGTTTTCTTTTCCACAGTAAACTCCTCCCTTCAATAACTCAATCTTCAGATTCACCCATAAGGCCTAATCTCTTTGGTATTGATCATGAACTGCTGAATAAACAGATTATGGACTATAAAAAAATGAAAGCGTCAAGACATATGGAAAGCATTGCCTGGACAGAGAAGCAGGAGCAGCAGCTTTCTAAGATTCAAAAGAAAATGAAAAAGAGAAAAACAAGGAATCCTCCTGACAATGACGACGTTATTCCACAGAAACACTTACTGGACAGATACGAAGCTGATTACTGGGATGATAACATTGAATCAGCCTCAGACTATGAGCTGCAGGATGAATTACAGGAAGAGGTGGATGAGTTGGAAGTGGATAATGACAAAACTTTAAGTCAGTCTACTGGTAAACTGAAATGAAGTGAAAAAGCCACTCCCTTCAAAATGGAGGCTGCCGATAACAAAAAAAAAAGACTGCCATAGCTACTGAAAGATTCATTTTATACAACGTTTACCACTTCCTCATTCAAACTAATAGATTTGCCACATGTGAGGAGGTTTGCTAGTACAAAGTATGTAAGAAAAGCTGCCATTAGTGATATTCTGTTAAGCAGCTTTCAAGTTGCTGCAGTTGAGGGACTTCCAACTGGAGAGCAGTTTTGTAATGACAAAATATACCTATTGCAGCACTGAGTGAAAACTTCTTGCAGTTGTGTTGACTATTTCCAATAAAATTATGGTTGCTGTATTGCAATATTTCTTTTAATTATTTTGATTTTTTTTTTTAGCGACCTGTATAAAAATTATCACAAAGTGATGGTGTCATTCTGATATCAGGAAGGAAGAGGGAAGCAAAATAATGACAGTGGTGTTCAGCTTCCTCAAGCAAAGACCAGGACAGGGTCTTCTCTAGAGGACCAGTCTAATGGAGGAACACTTTCTACAAGAAGATGAAACTTACTGAAATTGTGGCCAATAAAATTACAACCCTGAAAGAAAATAATTTGATAGTTGTGCAAGGGGAACTGCAATCAGAAAAAAATGGAGAACTGCTTATCCATTGGGTAAAATCAGGCAAAGCATTGACTGCGACTTAAAAAATGTATTAACAACTTGAAAAGCAGAGAAAGAGCAGCAGGGAAGAGTGTCCTAGAAACTGAGATTTGAAAATTAATTGGGAATCATATAAAAAGTGAGAATAAAGCTTTCTGACTCAAGGCACATAAAAAATAATAGCATAAGTGTATAAAGTCAGAAGGCTGCGAGCTTCAAAGAAATTATAATGAACAAGGTAGTAAAAGGGAATTCTACCAGAAATGCAGAAAATTTAATTCCAGTAGTTAATGGGGAGGTGAACACAGGGGAGGTTGCCCTACAATATAGCAGAATCACAGAATGGTTGGAAGAGATCTTAAAGATCATCAAGACCCAAGCTCCCTGCCATGGGTAGAGACACCTTTAACTGGACCAGGTTGCTCAGAGCCCCATCCAACCTGACCTTGAACACTTCCAGGGATGGGGCATCATGGACAGGCTTCTCTCGATAACCTGTGCCAGTGCCTCACCACCCTAATGGAACAATTTCTTCCTCATATCTAAATCTACTCTCTTTTCATTTAAAACTTAGGACTTGTCCTATCACTACACTTCAAGAACACTGCAATCATCAGTCATAGTCAATGCAGATTCATTAAAAAAAAGGTCCAGTTTAAATAATTTAGTATCCTAGAATAAAGTCACCTGCCCAGCAGATGAAGGGAATGCAGTGGATGTAGTTTTTCTCGGGTTTTGTAAGGTTTTTGATGCTGTCTATCACAGCATCCTTTGGGGCACATTTTCTGACTGTGGGATGAGTGGGTTCATGTTGTGCTGGGTGAAGAACTGGCTGAAGGGCAGAGCTCAAGGGTTGCGGTGAACAGGGCCACATCTGGCTGGTGACTGGTCACCAGTGGTGTTCCTCAGGGATCAATCCTAGGGCCAGTTCTGTTCAATGTATTTATCAATGACCTGGATGCAGGCTTGAATGCACCATTAGCAAGTTCGCTGATGATTCCAAACTGGGAGGTGCTGCTGACTCTCCTGAGGGACAAGATGGCTTGCAGAGGGATCTGGGTAGCTTGGAGCATTTGGGCAAACATCAATGGCATGAAATTGAAGAAGAATAAATGCCAGATTCTGCACCTAGGAAGGAGTAATGGCAGGCACAAGTCTAAACTGGGTGAGGAGTGACTGGAGAGCAGCGCTGCAGAAGGGGTCTGGGGCTGGCAGGAGGCTCAACAGGAATCAGCTGTGTGCCCAGGCAGCCCAGGGGGCAAACCACACCCTGGAATGCATCAAATACAGCTTTGCCAGCCACTCCAAAGAGGGGATTATCTTGCTGTATTTGGTGTTGGTGTGGCCTCACCCTGAGTGTTGTGTGTGCTTCTGGGCTGCACAATTTCAAAAGGATGTGAAGGTCCCTGAATGCATCCGGAGGAAGGCACCGAAGCTGTGGAAGGGGCTGGCAGGGAGTCCTGTGAGGAGCAGCTCAGGACACTGGGGTGTTCTTGTTTGGAGAGAAGGTGGCTGAGGGGCAACCTCACTGGTATCTACAATTTTCTGAAGGGAGGAAGGGGAAAAGGTCCCTCTTTTCCCTGGGACCCAGTGCCAGGTCATGTGGGAATGGCTCAAAGCTGTGCCCCTCAGAAGAGGTTCAGACTTGGTAAGAGGAAGCATTTTTTTACTCAGTGGGTGTTCAAACCCTGGAACAGGCTCCCGAGAGAGGTGGTCAATCCCTCAAGCCTGTCAGTGTTTAAGAGACATTTGGACAATGCCCTTAATACCATGCTTTTGATTTTGGTCAGCCCTGAAGTAGTCAGGCAGTTGGACTCAATGATCATCCCTTCCAACTCAGCTCTTTTCAATTCAATTTGATCCAATTTGATTTTATTTGGGTCGTGTTGCTTCCTCCTCCTTTCTTTATCCCTAGATGCTCAGGATATCTTTGATGACGTTTCTTCCCAGCCCTTCACTAGAAGAAGGGATGGAATGGGCAATAGTGTCCCAGCCTGGGCATTGGCTCTGTCACTTTGTAGGAAGGAGACGTGTACCTTCTGATGGGGCTGAAAGCTGTGGATAACCTCAAGAGCATTTGATCACCTGAACACATTTGCAAAAAGCACGCAGAAACTGTGGTTTTTGAAAGTCTTCTGTGTTTATCCAGTTTAGCTGGGCTTCCACAGGATGTCAAACTCCCTCATCTCTGACACTCAGATTAAAGATCTGGGCTTTAAGATCAATCCCTTGGTCTGGAGCAAGAGGTGCTTCAGAACTAAATGGTTACAAACCGTTTGATGTGAGCAATACATGTTCATTTCCCTGTCGATTTTTTTCCTCCCTTGTACTCAGCTGTAGAAATACCTGTTTCCCTTGGAAAAACCCATTAAAACACAAGACCCAGAGAACAACAGTGCTCCATCAGAGCTGAGGTTCATCTGGCCCAAAACTCTGTCTCCAAAGTGGCTAACCATCAATGTCTACAGGAGAGAACATGAACAGTGCAGATCTTCTGCCAGGCTCCTGGCTGTGCTTGTAGGCTGCCCTCCCCTCTCTACCTCCTACTCCTGCCCAGGGCTCCAGGAGCATGTTCCAGCTCAGCCTGAGTGATGCTGTAGGTGTCTCTGCCCTGTCTCCTGGATGGGCCTGGGACTTACACTGCAGAGAGCTGCTCTCCTGGATGGAACACTCAGACCTGGGCCATAGCTTGTCACGCAAAACTCTGGGCATAACACAGCAGAACTATTCTATTCTATTCTATTCTATTCTATTCTATTCTATTCTATTCTATTCTATTCTATTCTATTCTATTCTATTCTATTCTATTCTATTCTATTCTATTCTATTCTATTCTATTCTATTCTTATTCCCTATGCTCACCATGAGTCAAATAACTATGAGACTGTTATTTGCCTGAAATATCAAGTCTTTTTCATCTTCAAAAACGTGTTCAAGGACACAAATCTGAAAGATTACAAAGGGAAATGGTATTTTATTTTTATATCTGAATTTTATATCTGAATGTTGTCATTTTTTGTTATTTTTCTGAGCCTGTTTCATAGCTGATGCTTGCAAGCATTAACACAATGTACGCGTGTAGCCAGGAGTAGGCTGGTGCATTCTTCACTTTAGATTGAAAAAACATTCCTTGCAGTTTGGCAAAGAAAAGCTACAGAGGCACAGAGAGCAGCAGCAGGAATGCAGCCCAAGCAGTCTCTGTTTCCTGAAGAGTGAGGATGAAAAGAATGAGGATTGGTACTGACTACACAAAAGAGAGCAAAGAGGTGTGTGGTACCATGGGATATTATCCAAAGTAGGACACATATCGATGTCAAGCACACTTTTTGCCTTCCAAAATGTGCTCCACTGTGCTTCTTGGCCAAGGATGAATGAAATGTGCTCTTGTGCCTGATCCACACTTGTATTGTCCTCTGAAAGAGTGGAAAAATGACATCCCCTCTGGATGGGACAGCAAGCCCGGAGCCCTTCCAAGCAAGGAAGGAAGGCTTCCAAGGCTGTTCACCAGAAGCAAGAACCCCTGGGAACATTGAGCAAAGTAAAGAGCAGAGCTCGCTCTTGCTCCAAGCTTGCAGTGGGCAGGAGAGTGAGAGACCCAGGGCACCAGTGGTGGCTGGGAAGTGCAAGTGCAGCAGGCAGGAACGAAGCTGTAGGGGCCCAGAGGAGCCCTGGCAAGGGGCCGTGCTCAGAGCTGCAGAAGAAGGCAAAAACACCTGCTGGAGACACTTGCTAGCCCACCATGGGGGGGGGGGGGGGGGGGGGAAAGCCTTCCTTCTCTCAGCTGCAGGGCACAAGAGGTCTTCTTAAAGGTGCATGAGCAACCTGGAAGAAAGGGACTGGAGAGCCCTGACCAGTGGTCATGCTTGGTGCTGCAGGGGAAGGCAAAAAACCCCATGGACCAGTGCCAATCTGCAGTGGGGGAAAACCCCTTCTGATCTCAGTGCTAGCAATTCCCTGAGTATGTGAGCAAGACCTCTTCAATGCACAGACTGGTCACATCTCCCAGGAGATTCCCAAGCCTTGTTCTCCCTCAATCTGAAGCCATCACTACACTTTTGGCTCAAAAGCCAGAATGCAATCAAATGTATTACACTGGCTGGAATGAACAGTGCCAAGAGACCACTATGGAAATAAGGCAGGCTTTGAAAAACAAGGGGGAGGAGGTGTGGTCAAAAGGCTATTTGTTTTCAGACCTAGAACATTTGGATCCATGCCCAAAGCACAGCCAGGCAAATTTCCAAACTGTAAAACAGCCCGTTGTTGCTATCACCCTCACATCTCTTTTTCCCACTGAAACTAAGCTGCCCAGTTGGCTGTGTTTATATGGGATACAAAATGGGCTCCATCCACAGGGTAGAACTTTCACAGTTCCTTGGTGACTTAAACCTTTCTGAAAGTTATTTGTTCTCCTCCATTCATGTGGAAATGGTCAAAACCTATACAAAAGCCTGGTAAGTCTCTTCTTCCTTTAGGATTTAGTATTTTGAGCCTTGAAAGAGGAAGGAATATATTATGCTTGTAATTTTCTATGTTGGTGTCAAAATTGATATGTAAATTCAGAGTGTGTAAGTAAGGGCATATCTGATTGTGGTGGTGCCAGAGGGGAAAGATAGGGTTTTGGTTTCCTTTGCATTAACTTTGCAGAGGCATAGAAAGCATGCATGATTTCCTCACCATTCTTCCCAATACACCAAGGGACATTTGCTACCATACTGTTGATGGTGAGGTTTTCCTTTTGGAAAGAAGTACTGAATTCGTTTGTGTTCTTGACCATCATTTTCCTTCCACTTCAGTAACTCTTTTCCTTCCTTGTACTTCATCCTTGTTATCTTTGTTGAATGTGATGACACGCCTCTCAGCCTTTGTCTTGCCCTGTGTTCTTATTCCATAGGCCCTCCATGCCCTTACTCAGCTGCTTAGTCTTTGTTTGCCTTCACCTCACATAGAATTTCTCCTCCTTGAACCTGAGGAATGACAAATGTCCACAGTGGTACAGATGAGTTTTCTCCAGTGCTTTGCACATTGTGTGCCTTTCCTACAAAAATATCTTGCCTGACACACACGAAGGCATTGTACTATTTTTTTTATGTTTAGGTGGAGCTTGAGTGACTCCTGTCATACCGATTGGTGTAGAATTTTCTCATTTTGATTTTAAAAGTATAGGTTGGAAAAATGTCAGGCACATGCTCAGTGAGCAGTGGTCACACCTTGGAGGCAGGTAGCTTTGGGGATGGAGGTGTTTTTTGGTATTATAATGAGCAAATGTCATCCACAGGGCACAATTTTACCATAAAATTAATCAATTGCTAGTTCAGCAACCAATACATCTCTTGTGTGGCAGATGCTCTGTGGTTTATGAGCTATAGTGCATCATTTAGTTCCATACTGGCAGTGATTTACAACTGAGCCTGCCTGTGGTGTCTCCACTCTGTTCCACCCTCCACTCTATTTCTTCTAAGGTCAGCTCACAAAGCTCCCCCAGTGTTGCCAACATCTAAAGGTGCAGGCTATGTTTGCTCAGGGAACAGATTCCTTACATGCCAACCACATTCCACTCTGAAAATCTCCTTACCATTGCATCCTTTCTTAGGATGTGGATATAACTTTGGTCTCAGTAATCTTTCCCCAGTAATTCTAGTAATAATTCCACACCCTGTGACCTGTTCATGCCTCCAGCAACATTTGCCTACTCCCATATTTCCAGGCTGGAGCAGAAATCCATGTCCAGTCACTCAAGCACTGGATATCTCCTCCTAGGAAAGGAAATACTCACAGCCAGAATTAACTGAACTTCCATTTTAGAAGTTTCCTTGGAGAAGGTGCCAGTCACTGAGAAAGCTCCAAGAGGTAAAACACTAGCAGGTCAATGGGATGCAGTTTGTGGCACTGCTGTCTGCTTTACTCTCCAGGGCTGTGAATAAAGGTCAGAAACTTTTTAAATGAATCCTGCAGGTATTTCGGGAAGAGGAAGGTTGTTGCTGATCATGCTTGTGTGGGTAAGGATGTGGCTGGCCAGATGGCCAACCAACCCCAAAAGGCCATTGCTTCTCTTTTAAGAGTACCTACACACCTACAAGATAGCTGCCAAAAAGCAATGAGGTTTTTTTCTATCCACCTGAAACCATGTGAGATTGTCAATAGGATGAAATTACTGATGATATTATTCATATACAAAGGAACTTCATTGCCTGGGTTTTTTAAAATTGATAAATGGTGCCTAAAGGGGGCTAAAGAGAGAAGGAGAGGAACTTTCTACAAGGCCATGTAGTGAAAGGACAAGGGAGAATGGCTTAAAACTGACAGAGAGTAGGTTTAGATTAGCTATTAGGGTGAAATTCCTTACTGTGAGGGTGGTGAGACAGTAGAACATGTTTCCCAGGGATGTTGTGGATGCCCCATTCCTGCGAATGGTAGTTATGCATAGAAACAAAGTTCAACTTAAGGCTTGAAGAATGTCCAAAATAACAGACAAACAAATTGGTAATAAAAGAATGTGGATAATAAACTGCATAGTAATCAGGAAATTAAACTGAGGGTTTGAGGGAATAAGCTTAGAAGGTTGATCTTTCCTGACCTTTATGATGGGGCAGTGCTGGTCTAATGGATATAGAGCCTCCAAGAGGATAGGTTTAGATTTGATATTTGGAAGAAATTCTTAACTGTGAGGGTGGTGAGGCAGTGGCAGAGGTTTTCCAGAGAAGCTGTGGATGCCCCATCTCTGGAAATGTTCAAGGCTGGGTTGGATGGGGCTTTAAGCAATTGCCCTGCCCATGGGAGAGAGGTTTGGAATGAGATGATCTTTAAGGTCCCTTTCAACCCAAGCCATTCTGTTATTCTATTTTTTATATATATATATATGTATATGTTGAGTTTATGCACTTTGTAACTGATTACTAGTAACACTCTAAAAATCTAATTCAAAACAGGAGAGTGGATGTTGAACCAATTATTTACACAAGGTCACAAAGTGTCTCATTAGTAGGGCAAATGTAGAAGCTGCTCTGTCAGTAGATTATCAGAGACACTTATAAGTCAGTATCAGTAAACACATTTGTGTTAGCTAGAAAACAACTTATTTTTCTGCACCCTTTCCTATGTTATCTGACTGCTGTACCACAAGACAGTGAATAGTTATTCCAGCATGGAAGATTGTGGACAAACATTATCTGTCAGGATTCTTCAGGATTTTTGTTTAGGAAAAGATGTTGGAAAGGGAGACAGGCAAGTTACAAGAGTGCTTACAAAGCTGAAAAGTAAAGTTATTCTTTATTTCCCTTCAAAAGGTTTGGGTTAAGTACAGCTTCTAAGTAATTCAAATTTCTAACATTTAGTTTCTCCATCTTGGTACACAGTACTTGTAGGCTCTTTTTTCCCCCATGAGCAAGAGCAGACAGTGAAGAAACAGTCTGGCTGCCAAAATGGTTGGAATAACAGCGCTGCATTATTGCTGAAAGGTGCTAGCAGAGGTGATACTTCCGGGCAGGCTGATTATTTCTGTACCACTGATTACACCATCCAAATGTGTGCCTGACTGGACACATATTTGCACAGGACTGTTCTCTGCATGGGTTCATGCTAGCAGAGACAAATTTGAAACACAGTTTCTAGTTACAGACAGCCTGTTTGTTTCATGACCCAGCTGACAGCACAAGAAAGATTTTAGATCCCTAATGACATTTTGCATATTGAACTAATTGTGGAAAGAGTCCAAGTAACCTGAAAACATGGGTTTCTGTCCATAGGTTTGGCAATTCTTAATTTTGAAGAACTTCTGATACTTAGTCCAATGATGCAACTCTGTCACAAATAACAAGTGGCCCCTCAAAATTTGCTTATTTTCCCCAATTATCTGCTGCAGCCAGGAAACACCGAGTACCATGATAGTTCCTCCACAAAGCACACTTCCCTTCCAGTTCCCCATGCAGCTAAGTGCAAGAACGTGCCCCTCCCAGCACAACTCCCCCTGGTTTATATACTGGGCATGACATCATATGGTCTGGAATATCCCTTTGGCCAGTTTGAGTCAGCTGTCCTGGCCATGCTCCCTCCCAGATCCTTGTGCAGCTCCTCACTGGCAGAGCACAGGAACCTGAAAAGCCCCTGGCTCAGGGTAAGCACTGCTGAGCACCAACTGAGCCATCAGTGTGTTATCAACCTCAGGATCATACTGAATCCAAGCCCACAGTACTGTAGTGGTTACGAGGAAGAAAATTAAGTCAATCCCAGATGAAACCAGGACAAAGAGCAAGGTGTTCTACAAGCCCCAGATGTGGAGAAAGCCATGAGGGATGCTTTCACATTATCAAAGACACTGAAACCCAATGGTAAAATACTGTCGATGAGAAAGCTATACCTCATTAGTCCAACTATTCCCAAAAGTAAACCCTCCTGGTTTAACCATGTCTCATGCTCATCTATGCTTTTTCTCAATTTAGGCTATTGATATCCCTTCTTCTGACTGGGAATCAGGAAGAGCAGTCCTTTAGCCCAGACATCCTCAACATGAACTTCCCTGACACAATTATCTCAGTGATGGCTGTTCAAGCAACTGTACCAGCCACTTTGTTGGCAGGCAGTTTTGGTACCTGCTTGAAAACAGGACTTTGATTGTTGGATTAATCTTAGAAAAAGATACAGTCTTCTAACTAGATGTGAAGCCCAGCTCCTTTAAAGGAGAAGTCCCTAGGCAGCTAAGCAGGATGAGAATTGCAGAGAACTGTGAGGAGGCCGAACAAATTGTATGTCTGGAGGACTTTCATATTAGCAGCTTCAAACACAGGAACAGAAAAACAGGAACAGAACTAGGCTCTTCACAATCACCCCTAGGTGCTGTGTTTTGAAGTAATGCTTCCTAATCATCACCATGCTGCTCCTCCTTTGTTGGCACTGAATCCAATTGAATCTGTTCAGCTGTATTAAGCCAAATTTCACAAAAATCACACATTTTTCCCACTTTTCTTGAACGCTTTTTGTCAGCTGTGAATCTGCTACTGCCTGCGACCTTTACAATTTTCCTGAGATTCCAGCAGCCTTCATTGGGATCTCTCTAGCCAAACCATTGTGTGGCAAACTATCAGGGTAAGATAACAGGAAGATTCTAATCTTGACAAGGCAGTCTTGGAATATTATCTAAATCGGCCTCTTCATCGATCTTCTTTTCAAGCAATACTTAGAATTTGGAGAAAATAAATTGTATGCATCTAAATTATTCAGAATTTGCTTTGAGATATTGATGAAATCAATCCATTCTTTTTCCAACCCACATATTTTTAGCCAAGACCAGACAACAAAAACTCCTTGCTGTCCTACCAGCTGATGTGTACCTCTCATACTCAATATAAACTCAATCTTTCACAAGATAAAAGGTAAAACTTTCTGTCCACATTAGGAATATGTCAAGACAAGGCATCTGAAAGGTTGTAAAACGGAACAATCTCTTCAACTTTTTAGATATTGTGACTTGGATTTATATGTCAGCTTTGGAAGAGGGAGAAGCACCACAATCATTTTTTTCACCTAATCAGCTGAAGAATCTAATTTCCAAGAGCAAGTCTGCCAGTCATCAGTGGTGGGCACTGGCCAAGCTGTCTAGAGAGATTGCAATGACTCCACAGTAAGTGACCCTTATTTCTCGGTGTTTGTTTTGGTTTGGTTTGTTTTTTTCCTAGCAATATTTCAGAAACCTCTGAATGCACACAAGAGAAGAGATTGTTCATGGTGTTACATAGCTAAAGCACTCTAATTCTAAATTTAAGTGTCTGTTCTCTATGCAAAGGATCTTCAACTCCAGACATACTCCAATGACACTATTATGTTTTTAGAAAGGAACTTAGAACTTTTTGAGAATGACCATGAACAGCATATTTAATGAAAGTGTCAATTATTTTGAAGTTGAAGGTGTTACCTCTCAAATTAATAGGAAAAAAAATTTATATGTGAATAGTACAAGTCAAACATTTAAGTATTCACTTAATTATTTCATGTATGTCTGCAGCATGCTGACTGGAAAAACAAGGCTTTAATTTATTTCAAAGAACTCCAAAACCATTGGGCAGGGACTGTCCAAAGTCAGCCCTTCTCAGAATTAGCTGAAATACATTGATTTTACACCTGGCCAATGAAAAAGCGTGTTATTTGTTTGGTAGGGTAATTAAAAAAAAACTCCACTTAATGTTAAATCTAGTGACAACAAGCCACTAATTATTCTTTTATAGGTTACTCTGCAGCTCTGTTAAATATCAATTGTTTTATGTTTTACCTTATCTCCCATCAAATGCCCAGCACAGGAGGATGAGCCAAGATGGGGTAATCCAACGTTGCCTGTCCTTAAAGACTACAATCTGAATACTGTGGTTATATGAATGAATACATACATTAACTGCATTTATTCTAAGAACTTGATAAACAGTATTTCTGAATGAAGAAAAATAGTTGATATGTAATATGTACATAATTCAGAAAGAAGCTGTATGATCCTGGTTTATAGCTTTCTCAGAATGCCTGCCCGATGTGAGCAGGAGAAAGGCTGAGTAAGTGAGTAGGAATCTGCATATATAAGTTCTTCTTTATTACACAAATTACATGTGACATCTAGCACTACAGGAAAGTTATTTGCTGGTAAAACTTGAACAAGGAGAAAATAGAGGTGAGAAAAAAAATACAGCTTATTCTTTTGATATCTCCTCCAGTTCAATAAAGTTCAAAATAATGTAGAAACATTGACGTTCTAGTGGATTTACTCAGCCCTGTTACCCCTACTGTGTGAACCAAATGTGTACTCCTACAGTTAGTCATCTGCCTGTGGTATTGGTAGACATACACCTCTGTACTTCCAGAACAACCTAGAGACAATTGGATCAAACTTGAAGGGATGTTTGGCATTAAAAAGACAAAGATTGACAACACCCAATATTTTGTTAAAACTGTTTTTAAATTCGTCTTCTAAAAATAGAAAACATCTGAAAATATCAGACTTGTATGTGCAAAGTGTTGGCAAAAGCATTGGTGGTTGTTTTTTTCTAACATTTTCTTGTAAAACATTTTCTTGTGAAATTATGAAAAGTAGACTGCATTGTATTTTCTAAAGGAATTCTTAAAGTAGAATATTTACACCTACTGAGGAATAGATTTTCTGCATTACTGTACAGATTTTAGTTTTTTTTTTTAAATGAGAAATATTTAATCTCTCTAGACATGCTCTCTTCAAATTTGGCTAAAATGCTTCTAATGTAATTGAAACTGAAAATTTCCCAATGATATTTGAAATTCAGAAGTACTAAAAATTAATTTGAATAATTTTGAGTGTCACCTAGTATCAGAGATCCTAATTAGTGGACTGACTTGAAAAGATTCTTCATTCTTTTCTAGTTATCTTTCCTTCTTAGCTTGTCTGAATAATTAGTTCCTTTCTACAACATAACCTGGATTTTTAAGATCCATCTTTCTTTAGCCAAATAATCAGATAGTTTAACAGTAATTTTAAGTCTAATTTCTTGTAGGTAAAGCTATCTTGATAAACATCGTTTCATTTAGTAAAAAAAGTGATGTTGCTTCAGCCAGAATCACAAGTATTTGAGATAAACTTTTTCTCTGGGAATCTTTACATTTTGCTCATATAAAAAAATTCATATTGAACTAATACAGCTTTTAAAATATGGTTTCTTTTCGCACAACTTCTGCTCGCCTGGCATTGTTCTTTGCCTTTTCTCTGCACTTTGCTTCTTGGCTTCCTTTTCTTCTTCTAGAAGAGAAGCTCCTCCTTTCATGATGAAAACTTGTTTGAAAAGCTATTACATTCAGTAAAAGTCTCTCTAGACTTCAGTGGAATTTGAGAAGGTCTCCTGCAGGGAGCAGAAGAGTGGGGTTGCAATGGGAGGCTTGGCACATGGCTCCTTTGGAAACTCTTCCAAGGCCTTCTGTTTCTCCAGAATCATGGCAACACTACAACAAGCAATGAAACACCTTTTCCTGGCAAATTAAACATACAGACTATGCAAAGGGAGACCTTGCAACTTCTGCTTGTTGGGAAGAGTAAGTGTAAAGTAATTACATCAATCCTTAAACATCTAGAATAGACCAATGAACATGTTCATCAGGCAGTTTTAAAGATGATCACTGAGACCGGTATGTGCTGCAGCATCTTCTTCAAAATCAACGGGACATTACATTAATATAAGTTGATGTAGAAAATGTACTGGAGAGTTGAAGGGAAAAAATATTCGCTGCAAATCCCTGTAAAAAGACAGAGCTCCCCTCCATCCTCTTGCACTTCCTCAAAAGAGTCATCTAGGTCAGTATTGGTTTGGGATCTTACTCCAGGACCTGGAAGGCAGCTATAGAAGTTAATTCTCCTGACTTTCCCATAGACTCTGAGGAGCCCCTTTTGCCAACCCAGCTGTTGGCTGTACACCTGCAGGTAGGTGCTCTTTGCTCTGGCTGTTCTGCTTGGAGACAGCTAATGGGAAGAGCTGAAGCTGTGAATTTAGCCCACAGGAAGGAGAGGACAGGGCTAAGGCATTTAGAAGTCACTGTGACCTGCCAAAGTGCTCTTCTGCTGTTGTCTCTTCCTCCAGTCCTGAACTGCCCAACAGTATAAGCAAAAATATTACTTAATATGTTACTGTTAAATGTAACCTGTTAAGGTATCTAAACAAATATTTAACTCTCATATGAGAGCAAAGTTACATACACCAAATTTCTTGATGTCCTCTAGTTGGAGAAGTACTAATCTTCAAATACAATCCCAAACAAAATTACTAATCCATTGGATTTGATTGATCAAAGCTATTACTTTTATCTAAGAAAACCTGATTTTTAAACTTTTTTTACTCTTCTTCACATTGTGTGTTTCTGACTTCTCTTCACTCTGTTGTCTTCAAGCCCCCTTATTTTTATATTGCGAAATTGTTGTTGACTTGCAGGAAAGGTGAATGCATACATTGATCCATTTTTATTCTTCCAAATCCTCTTCTTGAATTGATTTTGCATGTTGCTATCCTTCTTGGTTTTTCTTTTACAAGGGAAGGAATTTGAAGCCTGGTCACAGCTTTCACTTTGGAAAGCCTTAGGCATGTGCTGGTGGCTGATAAATCTACTTCCAATGCCTACAGTTCAATGCCAGTCCTGCAATGTAATGTAACCTCCTTTCCCAGCTGAATGAGTGCCAACTCCACCTGATTTAAACATGACCCGAGTTTGGTGAGCACACTGCAGGATTTGGCAGATGGCAATAAACAGGTAACAGATTTACAACTAAAGTTATTATGTGGGTGCATTTAATTTATCCCCCCTGTAAAGTAGCTCCCATTTTTACTAAATGATAGAAAACACTGGTTGATCTCAAAAGTCATCTGGACGCAACACTGGCTCCAGGTGGCCCTGCTTGGGAATGTGGGGTTGGACCAGATGGCCTCCTGAGGTCCTTTCCCACCTCAGCCATCCTGGGGTTCTGTGAAAATGAGGACATATCCCACAGTTTTGCTGGAATGTTCAGCTAAGAAAAACCCTTTCACAAATGTTTTCTCTTAACCTTTTCCTTAATCTTTGTAACACAACCATTGTTTGAAACACTTTGCAATTATTGGGTTTGTGGCAATGGAACTCTAATGTTGTTGCTTATGTGGGAGCCATTGGGCCTTTCCATATTGGCAGAGCCATGTTCAATTATTATACTTTATGAATTATTAGAGAGAAGTTAATACCGTTATTTTAAATGCTACATTTAAACTAAGTGGGACATATCCTTCCTTGCACTGTGTAGTAACAATTTTTTATGTTGTGGTCCTATATCTACTATGGATAATTTAACTTTCATAGATGGCTGCCCCTTTTTTACCTACAACCTTACTGTGCATACACTGGTGCTGAAAGTACATGGCAAAGGAACTTACTAATGGAAAAAAAATTAGAACTATGTTTCAATGTACTCATTGGACTGTCGGCCACAAAGGCAAATAAATTTTGTGGCCACTACTGCAAAAAACAAAAAAAGAATACTTTTCTGTCAATGTGAATGTTTGATTTGTAATAATTTTGGAGAAGATACCAGTCTGCTGCTGTAGCCTTCACAGGTGTTGATGTGCACTGGCCAACACATTGACCTGTGTGTGAGCTGGGTGTAGACCAACAGTGAAATCATATGGCTGCTGAGGCACATGGCAAAATCCCCCTTGGCTTCCATCAATGAGTGTCTCATTCCTGTGGTAAAGACTTAGTCTAGTTGACTCTAGTTGAAGTCATTAATTTGTGCAGCCTTTGGGAATAGCCTGAGAAAAGCCAGGTCAACCTTGTGGGGAAGACAGCTGTGCCAGGAAGCTGGTAGGTACACAGGGAGAAGATCCTGATGTGCCAAGGACTGGATCCAGCATGGCCCTATATGGTCTCCTGCCATGACTGGCTTCCTGCTGGCTCTGGTGGCAGAGCCACACCAGAGGTCTTGGAGGTGGATAGCCACGCATCCTGCTGATGTGGTTGCTTGTCTTGGTCCTTGTGGTATGGCTGTTGCCCGCCTGCACACAGGATTGGCTCTGTTTTTATCTTGTGTCCATCAGAAACCGTCCGCCATCACGGGAAGAGCAAGAACTTTGTTAGCAGACAGACATGGAGATACCTGGTAGACAGAGCTTGCAGCAATGTGTCTTCCATCACACCTCAGAGCCTTCCAGTGCCATGGCTGTGGCAGTGCCACGGGTGTGGCAGTCCCACGCTCCCAGACGCCATCACCAGAGGGGCCGCCATGCCCAGGCCCTGCCCCGCGCCCCTGCTGCTCCAGGCCCAGGCGCCCCAGCCCGGCCCTGCGATGGCGCCAAGGCGTGTCAGCCCCGCCCACAGAGGCGCCGCCAATGGGGAGCCTTCCCTCCAGGCCTCGCCTTGCCCCATTGGCCAGCAGGGGTGGGCGGGGCCTCCAGAACGCAGCAAATGCAAATGAGGCTCCACCCAGCATCCCAGGCGTACCAGGGCTGGGTAGTCACGTGGCAACCTTGCGTGTGGGCATGGTGTCATCAGGCTCCTCCCCGGGATGACGTCACGGCTCTCGCGAGAGCGCTCAGTGCTGCCCCTTGGAGGTATGAAGGGGCGCGGGTGAGCCCCAGGCTGGGCCCCGCCCCCACCTGAGGTCCCGCCCCAGACACGCCCATTCTATGGGGGAGCCAATGGGAGCGTTGACCGAATATCTCCCCATTGGCTGGCCGCCTGGCATGCAAATGACGCTCGACGTCACTTCCCCTGCCTGATCGAGCGCCATTTTCTCTTTCTGGCGGTTGATGCGGCGCGGGCGGCGGCGCGGGGGCGGCGCAGGCGGCGGGCGCTGAGGGAGTCGGGCGCGGGGCGAGGCGCGCGCGGGGCCCCGGCCATGCCGCCGCCTCCTCGGGGCGCGCGCTGAGCGCGGCCGCCGGGCCGGGAGGCGGGGCAGCGGGGCGGGGCCGCGGGCGCGGCGGCTCCGGCGGCAGCGCCGGGGGCAGCGCCGGGGGCAGAGCCGGAGCCGCGAGCGGCGGGTGGCGGCGGCGCGGGATCGCGGCGGGCGGCGGCGGCGTCGGCGGCCGCCGCAGGAGGAGGAGCGGGAGGAAGAGCAGGAGGAGGAGCAGCAGCGGCGGGGGCTCCCCCTGCAGCCCGGCCGGGTACGTGCGGCTGGGCGGGGCGGAGGGCGGTGAACGCCCCGGTGGCTGCGCGCTTTCGGCTCGGCGGGCGCTGCGAGCTCGGAGCGGCCGCGCTGGGCGCGGGCGGGGAGGGACGGGACGGGACGGGTCCGGCGTTGCCCCATCGTGTGAGGCGTTTTAGCACGGGGGACTTCTCCCGCTGCCTCGCCGCTGCTGCGGGCTGTGAATGGCTCGTTAGCACCGCGCTTCTTGCGTGTTGGCTATGTAATTGCGGGGCGCATTTCAGCGATGGGGTGTCTAAGGAACCAGCTTAATAGGGTGTCTCGAAGTCTGGATGAATAGTTTCAGTTACGTTTAATGAATTGCTTTAATTTGAAACAGTTTGCGGCAAACTGTAGCGTGGGCAGGAATGGCACACGTGCAGAACCAGCACTTCCTCACCAGTTAAAGGAATCAGTTAATGGAATGCAAAATTACGTTAAATAATATTGGGGTGCCTCAGCAGTGCATACGTTCAGAAAAAAAAGTTTGTGAATAATGTAAACAAACGCAACCCCCGCAGTGCAAGCCATGAAAACCATTTGAGTGCGCTTGCTTTGTGATCGAGAGCAGGTAATGGGGAGTTCCAGTTGTCCTGGTTTGTAAACGGAATAAAAGACACATGTTTGACTCCTGTTGTAGCCGTTCAGAGTCCTGTACTGCCAAAGTTAGGAACAACTCGGTTTCAGCTGGTAAAGTTCTGACGGGTAAAATACCGGGGAGAAGTTGGTTATTGTCCTTAATAGTTTCTTGTCATCAAAAATCTGTGTTCGTAAAAAACAGTTGTAAAGAACTATAATGAAATACTTTAAAAGACTGTTGGGATATTGAATCTATATTCCAGAAGTCCTTGTGTTCCTTTTAATAAATTTTCCCTTTAATTTTGATCAAGTAAAGGGGATTTCTTTAGCACAATATTTAGAGCAACAGGGTAAGAAATAAAGTATGTGGTAAGCTGTAGTAAGACCTATTACAAGGTATACTGTATATGATAGGCTGTAATAGTTCCTGTGGTTCTTTTCATGGAAGTTTTGTAAAAAACAACCTCCACAAATTACAGCAAATCTTTAGGAACAAGGAAGAGCGCGCACAGTGTTGTTGCGCCTTATGTTTTTCCACTGGGAACTCCTTGATTTGGGCTAAGTCTTACTGGGTGCTGGTAGAGCTGGCTTGTGTTTGAACACTTTAGTCCTTCCTCTGAAACCTGCTGCACAGCCCTGGATTGTTTTTTCAGTTCTGTCCCCTTGCTGACTTGTTAAAGGTTTGGATTATTTGTGCTGTGGACTGTTGTGCGCATTTGTAAAGTGCCAAGTCTTGGGGTCATACCAAACTGATGAGTGCAGCACAAATGCAGTAGGCTGGGGTTTGACTCTTCTGCTCACATACACATGGGGCTGACAGATCTTGCAGGATTTGAGTGGGCTCCATGCACATGCTTATGTCATCTAGGATGAACTTGAATCCTGCTGGGTTCAAAATCGAGTCAGTGCCCAGAGGGGACTCCCAAGAGAGTCAAGCATTGTATGAGTTAGTGCTTTAGGAAGACTGTGAGTTTAAGTGGTAGTGTCCCTTCATCTCTTCTCACCAGTCTTGGATAGCAGGGACTTGGTTGTGTGTTAATGAATCATACCAATAGTTATTTAAACCACAGTAGCTAAAGTTAGTGATCTAAATTTGGTTTGGTTTGTTTGGTAAGATGCAGGTTGTGCTGTGTCTTCATCTGTATCATCACATATCTTAGTGCTCAGTGTGTTCGCAGATGTTGAATGATGGTTGTCTTGGTGTTGGGCAGGATGACCTTTTTAACAGGTGATTTGTAGCTGTGAAAAGAGCAAAATTATTGTGACTCTTAAGAGATCTATGATTTGAGATGCTCAGAGGTTTCTGATATAGTTGGACAAAGAAGAGTTAAAGTTTTATTTATCTCTTACCTGAGATTTCTATCAAGTTGCACATGGATAGAAATTTGAATATAAGATGATAAAAGTGAATTACTTTGTTGACCAGAACTGCTCTTTGTAAGTTTTATTAGAATATATTTTTAATTACAACAGATTAAATAATGAACAAGAATAGCATCCATTCTAATCAGTTGACTCTTTTTCTTTAGGAGGCTTTCTTCCCTCTCCCTCCGTGGGCTGGATAAGCTTTGATGGTGCTGATGTACTTGTAAATCTGGTTAGGTCTCTTTCAGAAGGTGGAGATAAGAGTCCAGGAAATGGAGCTGACCATGTAATGAGTGGTTGAGCACATAGCCAGGTGTGACTTCTTAAGAGGACTTGTAAGCTTATCAGAAACGAAACAAAATTGACTACAGTAAAATTTGGCATGGCCAAGCCAAACTTGCATTCTTTGAGGCAGTTCCTTAGTGCGCCTGTCCTCCTAGATGCTCTCTGCCATCCAGTGTTCTTGTTCCTTAGATTCCTAGAAATACATCACATGCTTTCATTTCACTTTCAGGAGTGAAGCAGTTTTTACTGTTATCTGAGCTAATAGTGAATTATCAGCTTCTCATGAGTTTACTAAAATGAAAACAATTCATTATGGGTGCTTGTCAGTTCTTATAACTGCTGAAATACAAGTTGGTAAACAAACCTTTGAAAATACTCCAACCCAAATGTTCCAAACCAATTATAAAGGTCCTATAGAAGGTACAAACCTTTTATGAAGACCAAAGTCTTTATAAAAATCTGTTTATCAGTTACTAGTGACAGTTACTAGATAAAAGTCATAAAAACTAAGAATGATTCAATTTCCAAGGCAGATAATATGAAAGGACAAAGTTCCATAAGCCTTTCATAATTTCCGTACTCTGAACAGTTTTATGAACAACAGACCTAGTGAAGGCCAACTTAGGAACGCATCTGGAGATCTTGCTTCTGTACAGATTATCTGATGTCTAAAAGGGTTACCTTATAGCCATTTTCTCTGGATATTCTAGCATGCTTCTTTTCCTGAAATCTCTAAAAATGCCTGATTATCTCGTTCACTGGATTTTGCTGGAAGCATTTGCGTGTCCATTGAAGGCAGATATGTGCATCTTCCTTGTGCCAGCTCCATACCAACTCCATTTTAATTTGCTTGCAAATCCTGTTTCCTGTAGGAACACAAATGAAAGTGGTGCTGATTTCATGTAAGGAAAAAAGGTCTCACTGTGAACGCAGTCTGTCAGTGGAGGAGGTTGCCCAGAGAGGCTGCCAAACCTGACTGGCCAAAACAGAGTGCCCTGGCTGCAATTAATAGTTGAGCCTGCTTGTGGGAAGCTGGATTGGATATCCTCTTGAGGTTCCTTCCAAGGTGAACGAGAATGGTTCTAAGAAGTAGAATGAATAGGAACTTGGCATTTTGTGATGACTTCTCACTTTGAAGAGGTGCAGTGTTAGTGGTTTTGGTTTTTTTTTAATGCAGAGAAATTACAGTAAAAGATAGTTACTTTGCAAACTCTCTTTGACTACTAAGATACTGTGCAGACTGCTACCTTGTCTTTTAGGCTAGTCTTAAATACTGCAGTACTGCTGGAAGGGGGCAAGAATTTCGTTTGTGATCCTTGAAAAGTCAAATGTAGTTAGTTGGGTGTTGCAATCTGATAACAAATGTAGAAATGAAAGGAACCTGTAGTGTTGAATAAAACTCTCCTTTGTGTATCATTATGGAGATTTTATCTAAATAAGCAACAAATACAGGAATAGCTTGATGGCTAAAATGCCTGAGCAAGAATTGAATGGACTTCTTAAAATTGGAGACATCAACTGCTAAAATTATTATTTTATTTTGCTATAAACTTGCCTTGGTTCTGTTTATGAAATGGCACAGTCTGAAAACTCAGTGGATTATCAGGTTTTTGGGGAAACAACAATTAAAAGCAGTGAAAGATAAATTTTTGTCTTTTAGCTAGGCAGTGCAGTAAAATGATCAAGACTCAGTTTTACTGTAGTCCTTTCATGTTGAATTTGCTGGTTAAGAATGGGATGTGGACCAACAAATGCACGGAACCAAGGTGCAAGCTAAAGCTTGCAGAATGTCCAAAATACAAGAAAAATAAATTGTTAATGTAAAATTGTGGATAATAAACTGCATAATAAGGCATTAAACTGAGGGCTTGAGGGAATAAGTTTAGAAGGTTGACCTTTCCTGACCTTTATGATGGGGCAGTGCTGGTCTAATGGATATAGAGCCTCCAAGAGGATAGGTTTAGATTTGATATTCGGAAGAAATTCTTAACTGTGAGGGTGGTGAGGCAGTGGCAGAGGTTTTCCAGAGAAGCTGTGGATGCCCCATCTCTGGAAATGTTCATGGCTGGGTTGGATGGGGCTTCAAGTAACCCAGTCTAGTGGTAGGTGTCCCTGCCCATGGGAGGTGGTCTGGAACTGTATGATCTTTAAGGTCTCTTCCAACCCAAACCATTCTGTCATTCTGTGATTCTAGTGTGAGATGAGCAATTTAAGATCCTTATTCCCAAGCAGGTTGTTTAAATACCTACTGAATAACATTGCATGTGATGGCACATGCTGGCCTTTGGATTGAAGACCAACTGCTTGAAAACTGGAAAATTATTTATATTCAAGGGGTTTTTTGTTATGGTGGGTTTTTGGTGTGTTTTTCTTTCTCCTGGATTAATAACTTAAATTTCAGAATGACTACTGATTAAGAAAACTGTTGACATGCATGGATGTTGCGTACTTTACCCCTTGTAGACTGTTTCTTATTTGTGAGCTAGACATGCCTCGACAAATGCTTGCTTCACCTTCTTCAGTAGCATCAATGTATGAGTTGAAAGACTGAGATGGGGGAACTGTTTCCAGGGAAGCCTAATGTATGGAACCGCATTTCCTTCTGGCTGATCTGAGCGTGGTTGGTGGCATCCAGTCAGCTCTGTTACCCACACTGGACCATGGAGTTGATGTGCATAACCTGCTGTCAGAGGGACTGATCTTAAAGCTTTAACTAGACACTGTGCAAATTCCTAGTGGACTTCACTTTGAGAAGAGTATTTTATGTCAGATTTTTACTGCTTGCATTTTGAGAGAGTGACAGGCCAGTTACTCTGCTTTATTCCATTCTGTATAGGTTCCTGGTCTACACCCACCCCAGTGGTATCAGAATGTCTTCTGAACTTCCTGGTGATAAAAAACATTAGAAAACAAGACTAGCATCTGTCAAATGGGGTTCCTTCTCCATTTATCTCTACACACCTTTCCTTTCGGGGGAGAAGAAGGGAAGAATATTATGTGAGTTGTTTGAATTTTAATTATAAACTCCTCAGTTGTATGTTCTGTACATAAATTAAGGTTTGGGGGGCTTACATACAGACTAGAACGTTTTTTTAATATGGTTTGTGGGTTTTTTTTGTTTTTGGGGTTTTTTTTGGTTTTGTTTTTGGTTTTTTTTGAGGCTTAGCTTGTACCTGGTGCCTGATGCAGATGGGGATTTTGCAACTATTTGCATGAAAGTCTTACCGTTCGTTCAAAGTAAAGCTTTCATGTTGGCAGGGAGCTTGCTTTTTTTTTTGGTAAAGTACAGCTTTTCAAGATATTTGAGACCATCTGTACTGAAGTACTGTTTGGGGATTTCTTTTTTTTTTTCTTTTTCCTGTTCACGTGTGTCCTGGATGGATGAATTGTTTAGCAATAAGGACTAAGATGTTGTAAATGCTTCTGGATCCTCTGTTAGGTGTTTTAGCACCAAATAACTATGGAAGCTTTCAATGACCTTTTTCAGTGCAGGCTTAGGGTTAGGTTTTACCTTCTGTGTCCATTGTAGTTTCTTAAAGCTCAGTCTAAATTGCATCTTGCTGTAATCTTGGAAGGAGTTGACCAAGGCAGTTGACATACTTTTGAAGCTGAGCCCATGGGGATGGATACCTTACAATTTTATAAAAGTAGAAACTTCAGCAGGAAATCTAGATTTTACTAGCAATCATTTTAAGCATGTACGTGCATGACAGCAAACAAAATTATCAGAGACTTCTCATCCTGATGCTAACCTTCAAGGTGAAAGGTGTTGAATTTCTCCTTCCTAAACAAGATTATAGTAATTTTCTGAATAGAACTTAATAAAATTGTGGTGTTCATGTTCTTTTTCAAAAAACCCACAAAACCAGTGTTCCTGCCATGTAGGTACAAGGAGATCTGGGTGAAAAAATTGGAATTTTCTGTAGATAGAAGAAATGTAAAGAATTCCTCCCCCCCCCCCCAATTTTTCCTTTAAAATCAGTCAGGTGATCTACTGGGAAATACTAATGAGCCCCCTTCTTTGGCTTAAGGATTCTGTGTTTTCATATTTAAGAAATGACATCCTGGCCCATATCATCAATAGTGTGTCCAGCAGGACTGGGGCAGTGATTGGCACTGGTGAGGCCTCACCCTCAAGTGCTGTGTCCAGTTCTGGGTCCCTCACAACAGGAAAGGCATTGAGGAGCTGGAGTGAGTTCAGAGAAGGGCAGCAAAGCTGGGGAAGGGTCTGGAGCACAAGTCTGATGAGGAGTGGCTGAGGGAGCTGGGGGTGTTTAGTGTGGAGAACAGGAGGCTCAGAGGAGATCTTATCACTCTCTACAACAGCCTGAAAGGAGGGTGTAGCCAGGTGGGGGTTGGTCTCTTCTCCCAAGTAACAAGTGACAGGACAAGAGGAAATGGCCTCAAGTTGTACCGGGGAGGTTTAAATTGGATATTAGGAAAAAGTTCTGCAGAAAAAAGATTGCCAAGCACTGCAATGGGGTGGCTAGGGAAGTAGTTCTGTCCCCATTCCTGGAGGTATTGAAAAGACACATAGGTGTAGTGATGAGGGACATGGCTAATGGTGGACTGACTGCTGGGTTAATGTTTGGACTCGATCTTAGAGGTCTTTTCTAATCTAAGTATTTCCATTCTATGACTTTGCAGACTTTAGTTCTTATTTTAACACTGTTAAATGCAAGTGCCTGTGTTCAAGTATTTTGTCACTTTTTTTTTAAATTTTTATTTTATTTTTCCTCTTTTTTTTTGTTCTTTATTTTTTGGTTCTTGTGGTTTTTTTTCCCCCAGGAAAAGTGCAAAATGTTTCAAATTCCCGTTCAAAACCTTGATAATATAAGGAAGGCTCGAAAAAAAGTGAAGGACATTCTTGTGGATCTTGGGCTTGACAGCTGCAGGGAATTGTTGAAGGTAAAGCATTTGAAAGAATGTAAACTGATTTGAAATATAAACCAATCTGAAATGTAAACTCCTGAAAAATATTTCAGTTTCTGGTGTATGTATAATGCTCTGCCATAGATCTTTATGGGGGGGGTCCTTACTTCAGGGGTTACTCATTACTGACTGCTCATATGCCAGGGGAGGAGTTTAATGTGTTAGTATGTAACACTGCAAGAGGCTATATTTCTTAACAAGATGTGTCATAGATGGTGCTGCATATTCTGTGTTAGTAATGTTTCAACAAAAGGAAACAGTACAGCTTTAGGAAAAAATACAGTAGACTAATGAGTTTTTGTTTGTGTGCTATGTAGCAACGTTTTTCAATTCTTTTAAAATCTCAAGCAGATGAGGACTTGAGTCTCCTCAAAGACACCCCATCACATATCAAGGGCAAGCCTCTGAAGGGACATAAAGATTGTCAGCATTTCTGAAAAAGGATAAGCCTTTAAACTTTGTGTCCAGTGAAAAATACCAAAATTGTCTTACTGAGTTGTAGTTTGGTTCTGCATCTTAAAAAATATATGCAGGTGTACTGGGGCAATTAAGATGAACCTAGTACCATTGTCACCACTTCCAGAAGAAAATTATGTGCATCAGTCGGGAAGAATGCACACCATCAGATTGACAAGCGTAATACCAGAAAAGGTGCAAAAAAAGCAATGTAACTCCATTTTTTAACAATGGTGTCTTTCAGTGAGCTGGTGCACAGGCTTTTTTTGCTGTTGAGTATATTCATGACTTCGCATTGACTGTAGTCAAGAGGTTGATTGCTTCTGTATGGCAGTACTAAAGTAGGTTTAACACTTTATAAGGGTGCTGTTGTGTCTTTTGTGGTGGTTTCTTTCTGAAACTCTGTAAGTAAGTGATTGGAAGAAAATTGTTCAAGACTACATGCATAACTAATTTTGGAACATCCTTTGTTATTGCAGTTGAACGATGTTGTATATATGTAAATGTCGTAATAGCTCAAGGAAAATTACAATGTCTAGTAATTTCTGTTTACTTGCTGGTTTTACTGTGTTAATACTGTTCTGTAATCACACTTCTAACTCAGAACCTGAGTCTGTCTTGACCATTTGAAGTAGGAATGTTTTGATGGTGACAGATTTTTACTATGAAATTGCTTGTGGTCTCTTTGATTGTTGCATGGACTTCAATAGTAAATAAGTAGTAATCTGTTTTGTATTTGGTTGGGTTTTTGGGGATATGTATAATGTGCATTTAGTTGGTTTTGCTTCATTTTTAATAACTGGTGGTGGTGGGAAACCTGGCAAACATTTCCACTGTGGAAAAACCTCTATGAGATTTGGGCCAAAAAATACCATATTAGTTTTTTGGTTTTTTTTGTTTTTTGTTTTTTTTTTTTTGCAAATAATTCTTCCTCAACCAAGTTCATAACTTCAGTTTGTTTTTTCCAGGTAATTTGGGGCTGGTTTTGGTACAACTTCAGCAGCAGGAAGAATGGTTTCTATAGCTTGATTTGTACTTGGTTCATATCATGATGGTATTTCTTTTTGGTAGCATGGGATGTGTGAGGTTTTAATAAAACTTAGAATCATAGAATGGCCTGGGTTTGAAAGGACCTTGAAGACCATCTAGTGAGAAGTACCTTCAGTTTGTTTGTTGTCTCAAATACTGAGATTTGATGTCTGGACTCTATGAAGGGGCTGGACAGTGTAAAAAATGGATTGAAATATGGTATGATACAAACATGACTTGCATCTGGTCCTGAAATTGGTCTTGCACTGTTGTAATAAGGCATGATAATGGACAATAGTTTGTGAGGAAGATAAAGGAATTTAATGTATGACTAGTACCTCCCTGTAGCTTAGCGACCAAATGGGTTAGTTTTTAGGCTAACTGATCTCTGCTAGGAAGAAAACCATGAGCATTTTGGCTGGAGTACTAGTTTGATTCTCCAAGTAGTGTGTTCAAGTCCACTGCAAGGTCAGAGGTTTTCCTTTAATAAACTGTTTCAGCTTCTCTAACATACTGTGATATTTAGGGCCATGAGGGTGATCAGGGGGCTGGAGCACCTCGGCTCTGAAGCTGATGCTGATGGGAGAGCTGGGGTTTTCAGGCTGGGGAAGAGAAGGCTTTGGGGAGACTTCATTGCAACCCTCTGGTACCTGAAGAAGGCTCATAAAAAGGAAGGAGAGGACTTCTTATACGGACAGATAGGGACAGGACAAGGGGCAGGAATGTTTTAAACTGAAGGAGGAGAGGTTTAGATTAGATGTTAGGAAGAAATTCTTTATTCAGAGGGTGCTGAGGCACTGGCACAAGTTGCCCAGAGGAGCTGTGGATGCCCCATCCCTGGCAGTGTATCAGACCAGGTTGGATGGGGCCCTGGGGCAACCTGGTTTAGTGAGTGCCATCCCTGTCCATGGCAAAGGGGCTGGAGCTAGATGATCTATAGGGTCCTTTCCAACCCAAACCATTCCATGATTCTGTTCTATGATTCTGTGTCTTCATTTAAACTCTGAGCTTTTTATCTTTTTGTTCTGGACAACTGTGATAGTTTTAATACAGAGGGGAGAACAGTTCTTAGTTTAAAAATGTTTTTTTCTTCAACCTAAAAATACCCATTATGCATCAGGATTAGTCAGGCTTCTCAGAGGGCTTTGTTCCTTTCTTGTTACCTTTCCCTTCTGTTTTCCTCGCCTCCTGGAAGTGAGAAATGTGGGAAGGGTATAACAAATAAGTGGATCTCTGTTTAAAGCAAGTGTTCACAACAGCCATTTGCACCACTTACTAATTGTATTGATAAGAATGATTATTTTTATGAGTAGATATTTCTCTGTAGGAAATAGCCATTTCAGCAAAATGATTTAGACGTATTGTCACGTGTGTTTGGCTTGTGGGAATCTGGTATTTGAGTGTAGGAGCCTGTCTCTCAAACCAAAAACAGAACATGTTTCAGATGAGCCATAAACTTTAAGAAACCTTTTTTTAACAGCGTGTAATTTACTCCAGCATGTTCAGCTGAAACTTTTTTAGTAAATCTCAAGTCTCTTCATTTTCTCTATCAAAAATAGTTCTCCAAAGTTCTGGGATTTCTCTTGCTCCATGCAAGAGATCTTTATAAAGTGTTCTTGGTTTGTTTGTTTTTGTTTGTTCATTTGTTTATTTTAAAGGTTTGGCTGAAGGGCGAATACGTGACTCATAGGTGTTGATTAGATTGCACGGGATTTGTTTATTGTTGCCCTGAGCTTTTCTAGATTCTCCTTGGGCATACATGATGGTTGAAAAAGCTAGACAGCGTATTGCAGACTCAGCTACACTTTTCTAAATTCTTGAATAATGAAGTTTAAATCAAATGATCACTGGCATGATGTTCTGTCTTACTGTAATCTGTTGAACACACAGGAATGCTCATATTTGCATGTGTGGACAAGAGCCTAGTGTAGACAGAGCCTGCATTAAGTAGGATTCTGTATTTGATTGTTTCTCTTTGTTGCCAAGTATATTCTGTATTGCTTCTAAATTTCACATAACACAAACTGTTAGATTTGTGAATTCCACTCCTTTGATAAGGTCATCTGATCTTAAATGTTATTTATTATCTGCTTCCGCTGTTGCAGTGGAGTTTGGTACAGAGGTGGAAACATTTTGCCTTCTCTAAGTATCTGCAGAGTTTTGAGTGAAGAGGGATTTGTGGAAGGGAAGAATGTGAGGGGAGAAGAGGTGCAAGTTTTCTATGGGTAAAGCCTGGATTTGTAGCCTGTGTTTCATCCAAGGCATTCTGTTGAATCTAGCCTAGGGTCTTCAAAAATGCCCAGTAAACAGGAATCTAGTTTGTTCGGTTGGGTTTTTTTTTCTCCGATTAAGGTTGTGTTTAAATATGTGTGGGTCTCAGAAAACTGGAGATGAACTTAGCATTTTTAGGGTAGTAGCTGGCTTTGGCTTGAGGAACATAAACTGCTCTGATGGGATTGACTAGAAGAAGGCTGTAAGGAAAGTTGCTTTCCCTAATAGAGTTGTTGCAGACATGGTAATATTGTTGTCTTTGCATCTTCAGGAAAAGCAGCTCTTGGAAATCAGCTTCTGTGAATGTCTTTTGTTTTTCCAAGTTAAAAGTGTAACACTGCTATGCAGATTTAATACTAAAACCTGTTGCAAAGTAAACCATAGTGGTTAGTTAATAAATGGAAATAAGCAATGAAATATTACTGATCAAGGAGGAGGAAGGTAGAGGGAGAAAATACTTTGAGTGTTCACTGTGAATTCCACTGGAAGCAGTGGAATTCAAGTGTAAATATTTTCATTCCCTATATTATTTTCAGTAACTATGAAATGTTCAGAATTCCTACTCTATTACCAGGCAGTCATATGGACAAACATTTGAGTTAAAATAAATCAAAGATGGTCAAAGAAGTAATTTCTTTGAAAGGAGTTTTGGGACCAGTGTCTGAATGCTGTATGGACTTCCAAGTCATCTTCTCTTTGTGTGGGTTTTTCTTTTTTATTTTTCCTTATTTCCTATTGAGAATTTCTTTATATTCAGAACAGACTGCAAAAGCCTTGTTTTAATTTCTTGTTTTTATTTTACTTTTAGAATCTTAAAAGTTTTGATGCAGGTGAGAGCTACTTTTGTAACACTTCATGGAGTGATGTCTCTCCTTGGGAGCCTGTGGGCAAAAGGAAGGTATGTATGTTTGTGGCACGAATTTTGGGTAAACGTGTTTTGTGGAGTTGCTGAATTTTACGATGTTCAGAAATTGGGAGGCAGCTTTTTTAATGGAAAAAAATAGCTTTAACATTTGTTTTCTTAAGTGCTGTTAGTCAGGGAAAAATCTTACATTTCCTCTTTGCTTTTCCCTGTAATGTAGCCGGTTATGAGGACTTCAATTGCCATTTGCTGTCTTGAAGGATACAACCTTGAACATCGGTGTTTAAGATGTCACACTAATCATTTGCATTTTTAGCCTAATCTAACATGTAGCCTTATCATGGTCTTGTGTGCAACATGGCTCCTGTTTCTGGAAGGGTGAAAATGTGATTGCGTAGATGCAAGTGGATTATGATGAAATTATTAGTGGCTTGATGTGGGGTGGCAGTGGAAAGCTCTTTCCAGTTAGATTTGTGTATGTGAAGCAGCTTTTAGTTCTGTATAGCTAGACTCTGCAAGAAAGGCAGGCTTGAGAGGAACAATTCTATAATTGTATATAGTAGCAAGTTTCTACGATGCAGTGTAGAGCGGAGGAGTATATCCAGAAAAAAAGGTGGACTTGTCAGTCTTAGTGAAGAGTCTTGGGGCCCCTCATTGCCTCCATATGGAAGACCTGTCAATGGCATCTAAACAGCATGCTCTTTTCATCTTGAATCAAAAGGTGATGCTTTAGAATAGTGTGGTGGGGGGGTTGTCAGGACTATTTTGTACCATATTTAAAACATCTGCCTTTATCTTTAAAGCAAACTAAGATTTCAAAGTGGAGCAGTTTCAGTCCCCAGCATACAGGCTGACCAAACAAAGCTTTGTCTTTGTCAAGCTCTCATTAAGTAGGATTCTACCCTTCAGGACCTTTGTCTGCTTTGTTTCCTATTTCTCAATGTCTGAACTTGAGTTCACATTTACGACTGGAAGTTCATCTGTTCACGTGACTTTGTGGACGAAAGAGTCAAATGAGACTTTTTGTTTGAGTTGGGATAAATTGTGTCCAGGCTCTTAAGTGCCACTTCAGATGAGGCTTACAGTTACGTTTACTAAATACTGCCTTTAGTTTAGGTGAATGGAATAAATCTTGTTAATTGTTAATAATGGTTTCTCTTTTTTCCCCTCCTTTTTAATTTATTCTTTATTCACATGAAAAACGTCTCCCTTTACCAGGTCTATCTTCTGGCCCCACTCATGTTATTTGAGCTCTGCTCTTGCTGGTTCTGTCTCTTTTGCCTTTTCCTCTACCTTCTGACTAAAGAAAGAAGTTCAGTGTTGGGAGATTGTGTTAGATGAGCAGCAGAGGTTCCCCTTCCTCACCAGACATGAAATAGGAAAGAACAGGATGAAGATGGACTAGGTGAAGTTTGTCTTCCTTCGCCAGTCCTTTAGGAAAAATGATAAGCTATTTCAGTGAAAGTGGAAAATAACTAAAAATTGTGCACTAGAGAGGGAAGCTTCTTTCTTCCCTATTGTCTGGAGGGACATAAGGCAGAGAGACTGGTCCCTGACCAGAAGGGAGAAATATGTGTCCTGAGTCAGGTAGTCAGCATGACCAGTTATATCTGCCCAAAAAAGGAGATTGGAATCTGATCTGATGAAATTCAGTGTAGACTTGGTAATATGTTGCGGTCTCTTGGAACAGATTTGCTAAACTGTCTTTTGGATACTAACCATGTTCCTATCCATTTTCTTTAAACAATTTTGGTTTATTGATATATATCATTCATGTATCATGCTGCCTAGATTTGGGAGAAAAGAAGTCAATCCTTCAGGATGTTGTATTCCAAAGCTGTTGCCGTAAGGGGAAAATAAGTTGTTTCTGCCTGTAAACTCAGTAGGCTGGAGAAGATGTCTGTGTAAGTGTAGTTGGTGGTTTCCACTGTTCGTACTATTTTTAGGGAGACATTAACAGTTTTGGAAGAACTTTGTTTGTTGGAGGCTGTCCTGTCTTTCTGCATGTTTCTAGGTCATGGGGAATGTGAGACTACATAGCAGAAAGTGTTACTATGTTCTGGGGTAGGTTCTTTGAGGGAGGACTAATTGAATTTACCTAGATGTTTCTAATAAGCCTTCTTTTGGATTCCATTTTTACAGATGAGGGTTGTGTTGGTCAATCTCCAAGATGCTTTGTTTTTCCTAAGTGGCTTGCAATTCTTATTTTGTCAAATTTTCTATAAAACTGGGATACCATTGGTAGACTGTGGTAGCACTTGTGAACAGGAAAAGCAGATGAATATGCATGGAGAACATGCCGACAGAATGGTTTGTACAGTGTTTGTGTGGAAGAGCTCTATTTCATACAGAGAATATCAAAGCAGCAGACTTCACATGCTTCTGTTCTGTTGAAAGAGAATTGTTTGGAATTTTTTCTTTGTCACTTACTCCTTCAGAAGTAGTTAGGCCTATCTTCTAGTAATGTTCTGTGTGCTTCATTACTTCATTACTGTCAGTGGCCTTTCTCCAGGCAAAATGCTTGAAGATTGATGTGTCTGCTAATTTGCTTTGTTGCTGTTTAGTAGCAGCTGAGATTAGACATGTAAAGAGTGTAAGTAGAAGGTAATTCAGTGATTTCTTAGCAGTGTACTTCTTCAGCAGCCTTAGCCAGCTAGTGGCATTGTCTGACCCAGTCTTTTGAATTTGGAGCTTAGATTTTGGTTATCATCAGGAGACTCTCCTCGTACTGCTAGTAGATGGCTGTCTGGGTTGTCTGTAGATGGCTGACTGTAACCTCCATGGCTGTATGACATGGCAAAAAAAACCACCTGCATGTGTTGTGTTACTGTTCCTCATGGTAGGTCAGTGAGATGTGTGTGGGTGATCTAACTGGGCTGGATGCTGTAGTGGCAGAACAGTTTGTTCTCTTTGGGCTCTATTTCATGAGGGGCAGAAGTCAGTGAGGTGAAAAACATGTCTGAGGGAACAGACAGATTCCACTAGATGTTTGAGAGTGCAGATTTGTCGCATGGATGTTGCTGTGACTGATTCTGTAGTTTTTGTCAGGAGCCAGGGTTAACTTCCCAGGAAGCTGATCAGAAAGAATGGTTGATGGGGATACCTGTTTTTCAGAAAGAACAAAAAATGTTCATATGGATATGAAAAGCAGTGCTGTCATGTGACATATAACTGAGGGAGCAAACCACTGCTTAGTGCATGATAGATGTATTCTTAAACAGTTAAAAATACTTCCCTGAGAAGAATGTGTATTCTCTATACTGAGCATTTTTGAGGAAATTTCCTAAAGAAATTACTATGATGGGATGCCCAGTATGTGTGAGTTAATACAAATTGTATGTATGAGTTAATACATTGCTGCTTTATCATAGAAGGAGGTTTTACTACTCTCTATTATTATTTTGGCTGCAGAAGAATGTTCCTAATAAAATCAGTTGTTTATGGCTTTATTGGAAAGGTCCTTCTGCAGAGTTTTCAGTTAAGAGTAGGCTGTTGAAATACAGAAAAAAATCCCTGCCTGTTCTCTCTGTTGTCTTTTTATCCAGTAGATAGGAGTTGGTCTTGAACTAAATAAAGCTTTTGAAGTGTTATAGTAAAAGGACTACTATTCCTAATTGCTAAGGCTTAACGTCCTATGTACAGAGGGATACAAATTCTTCTTGGCTTGTTCTGTGATTCCTGTCTTTAAAAACAGGCTTCAGAATTACTTCTTGTGAATTAGAGTAGAAGTAAACTCATTTAAGGCTTCTTAGTAAATTATAATGAAATAAAAAAGGCGCAAATATTTCTCCCTTTAAGTATTTAATCTTAAAACTGCTTTTCAAAACCAGAAGAAACTTGACAAGATACATACTATGTGTCCAGTGAAGGCATTTTTGACAGGTGATAGTGTGGGTTTAAACAGATACCAGTGATGTAGGAGCTGGCAGTTTCTAAGTGGTTGTTTTTCTTTTGTTTGCAGAGATACAGAACAAAGCCATACTGCTGTAGCTTATGCAAGTTCTCGTCCAAGTTGCTTACTTCTTTCAAGAATCACTTGCATCGTTACCATGAGGATGAAGTGGACCAAGAGATGGTGGTTTCTTGCCCAAAATGTGCATTTTCTTCTCATCCCAAAGTAGTGGGAAGACACATCCGGATGTTTCATTCATCTAATAAACGAATACAAAATTATACAGTCAGCATTTTAGATGGCATGAAACAATTTAGGAGTGACATCATAAACTTCACGTGTCTAAAATGTCAATTCACAGACACCTTGTATTACAATATGAAGAAACATGTACTGATGAACCATTTTAACAACTTAGTAAGTGTATATTTTGGTGAGAAATGTGATGAAAGTACACCAAATTCAGTTGAGTTCTACTGTAAAAAATGTAATGTTCCTGCAAACAGCCCAGATTGTTTAATGTACCATATCTTGACAGCTGAAACACACAGAGACCTGGAGAACAAACTTCGATCTCTGATTTCAGAACATATTAAGAAACCTGGACTTGCGAAACAAATGTATATTGCTCCAAAGCCTGTCCAAGGTATAGCAGCTGCTGCTCCATCTTCAGGGCTTGCTGCTGTCCCAACAGGTTCCGTGACTGCTCCAGGTTGCATCCAGGTTGCATTTCCACAGACTGATCAAAACCAGAGCACGGTGCAGATACAAGCAGTTCAGGACACAGTCGGACCAGTGACCGTCCCAAGTGCCTCTGGCAGCGTCCCACAAACCACCTCTGCTCCCACCACTAGGTCCTCGCACGTCACTCTTGTGCCCAGCAATCCTCCCATGGGTCAGAACAACGTTTGTATTCAGCCGTCGCCTTCCCAGCCCATCATTGTTTCTCATGGGCTGCCTCTTAATCATTCTGTTGGGACCGTAAATAGAACTGTGGCCCCTGCAGTTCTTCCTCTTAATCAGCCTGTCATGCCTGGGCTCTTTCCTGTTAATCAACCCATTGGTACTATAAACAGTCCAGTTCCAGCTGGAACGCTCCCTGTTACTCAACCTGTCAACCCTGTGAATCAACCAGTTGCACCAGGAGTCCTCTCTGTGAATCAGCCAGTTGCTCCAGGAATTTTGTCTGTCAACCAGTCACTTGGGAACATGAACAGACCCATTGATCCCAGGGTCCTTCCTGTGGCGCAGACAGTTGGGTCAGGTGTTCTCCAGCTTAACCAGCCTGTTGCCCCTGGGGTGGTTCCTGTCAGACAGCCTGTTGGACCTGGGTTCCTTCAGCTTAATCAGCCTGTTGCCCCGGCAGTTATCCCAGTAAATCAGCCAGTTCAGCCTCCGGCTTCTCAAAGCACAGCTTTTTTGACTGCGGGCCCTATAGTGAGGCATTTCATGCAGGCCAAGCAGGTTAATGGGATGCAAATGTACACTCTGACCCCCATCTCAGTTACTTTGCCCGTACCTCCTGGTGGCGGAGTAGCAACTGTGACACCTCCACAGGTACCCATCCAGCTCATGCAGTCGGGGTCAGTGACTCAGCTGTCCCAGTCACCAGCCAGTGCTCCCTCTCCTCCTGTGGTTCTGACCTCTGAGAATGTGTCCTTACAGGCTTCCCCGCCTGCTCCTGAAACAAGCCAGGCTGTCAGACAGGCCAAGCAGTGGAAGACCTGCCCTGTTTGTAACGAGCTTTTCCCATCAAATGTCTACGAGGTGCACATGGAGGTGGCCCACAAACCACGTGAAGTGAAAGTAGAAACCCCAGAACCTCACAAACTTGCAGCTTGCGCACCCTTTCTAAGGATGACAGAAAAAACGATCCGGTGTTATGCTTGTAAATGTTTTCTCTGTGAGGAAGAGCTCATGAAACATATCTTCATGCATGGCTTATCTTGCTTGTTTTGCACAGGAACTTTCTATGACTTAAAAAGCCTCGTGGAGCACAATAAAACTGCACACAATGGGAGAAAGCAGTTGCATGCAAGTTACAGCAACAGAGGAATTCAGCTAGGTAATGATGCGCAGGGTGGCCTTGTGTTTCCACACTTCGATTTCAACACAGTGCTACCAGATGAAGACATGGGTGAAAGAGAAGTACATTTGGCAGTGCTTGTTGGAATATATTCAACAGTTCTTGTCCCTGTTTACATCAAAGTGAAACCTCAGACAGCACAAACGAACAGGAGATGCACCAGAAAAATGTTCACCTGTCCCTTTTGCTTAGGTACGTTTGCTGGTAGAGAAACCTATGAAAAGCATTTGAAAGAGCGGCATCATATAATGCCGACTGTACATACGATTTTAAAGTCTCCTGCTTTCAAGTGCATCCACTGTTGTGGTGTGTACACTGGAAATATGACTCTGACAGCTATTGCTGTACATCTGCTCCGTTGTAGAAGTGCCCCCAAAGACACCAACTCAAGCCTGAAGATGCAGCTTGAACGCACTGAGAAGAAAGAGCTGCTGTTTGTGAATGGTGAGAAGCATATTTCTGTGGTACTGAAAAGAAAGCAATCAGATTCCTGCTTTATTGCAGAAGACCAAAGGAATAAGGAACAGCAGCCTCTGAGCTTAAGTACTGGCATAGCTCTGTCTCCAGAGAACGAAGTGAATTCAGGGGTAGTGCCTTTCAAGCGACAAAAGATTAGGACTGAGATGAGGAAGCTTCCTTCTAGCGAGGATCTCCGGTTTCTAGCGGTAGATCCTAATCAGTATGATCACAATTCATATGAGGCACAGAAACAGTTTTTGTCAGACTACTTTCACAAGAGGCCATATCCTTCTAAGAAAGAGGTGGAATTACTTTCCTTGCTGCTATATGCGTGGAAAATTGATGTTGCATCATTCTTTGGAAAAATGAGGAATACATGCTTAAAGGCGGTAAAACATCACAAGCCATCTGTGCTGATGGGTTTCAGTATGTCTGAACTAAAAAACATTAAGCACAGTTTGAATTTAAAAGTTGGACCATTGGATATGTAACCCAGCTTTTTATAACAGCTAAAAGCAATCCATAATTGCATACTTATAATTTAGCAGTTTATTATATTGTTTGTTTTGACTTGCAGACTGGCCTCTTGAAGGGTGCAGTAGTACAAAAAGTATCATTCACTTACTGTTATTGTGAAAGGCACACGTAGTTGTGTATTTTAAAAGCTAAAACCTTCAGACTTAAACATCTGGAACTTGTTTTAGCTTTTTACCTTTTCTGGGGGTAGTGTTGTGGGTTCTTTTGTTGTGGTGTTTTTTTTTTTTTGTTCCACTTCCATTTATTTTTCTTGCCCTCCAGGTTCCCATTACATTTTTTATACCACCATGTAAAACACTTGTCCTGTTAAAACCAAATTTTATTTTATTTTTCTGAATGTCGTCTTTTTTAAGTAATGAAATGTGGGTTAATGTTGGTTAAAATAACGAGGTAAACGATGTAAATAACATATATTTGATTATTTGAATTTTTAAGTCCTGATACATTGACCTATCTTTTGGTTTATCTACTCGAGAAGTGACTGCGGCCTTTACATCCGTTGCCCCTTCAAATTCCCAGTGCACTGGTAGCAGTGAAATACATGGCATTGTGTTTTTTTCCTCAGTCAAAATACCTGTGCCAGTTAAGTCTGGTGATCTGTAGTTCCTGCTGAGTATTACCATGGTGAGGACTGAGGGGCTTTCGGGTGCCTATTGAAGTGTTACAGTGAACTGGCTTGAAATGTTTGTGTTATCTGTTAAATAGATCTTGCTAACCAGAAGTGTTTATCCTTCTTGTTTGGTGTTGAAGCCTGGTTGTTCAAGTACCTATGGTTCAAAGCTTGGCATCAGCATTTGTTTTATTTTCTTTTTCAAAAAACAAAGCTGCTTTGGAGAGTGCTTTGATACATTGAGTGTATGACCTCTGTGCATGTCACTTATCTGTAGAAGCCCTATCCAAATATCACCCAAATTTGGTGGAAGGTCTGACATTTTAAATTGCTGTTTTATGAGGTAGTAACTGAGTAGTCTACTCCCCAGCAAATTAGATCCCTGGGTTGAAGTCCCTTGTGTCAGAAATGGTACAGACTGAAACTGGATGAATTGGTAGCATCAAGACTTTAAACTGTTGGGTACTTGAGCCAAGGATATTCATGTAGTGATTGGTTCTTGTTGGCCTATAGAGAGCGTCACAGTAGTATAAAACCCAAATAGCCTTACCTTCAGTATGGACCAACATCTCTGTTGCAGATTATAGAAAAGCTGTTGGGAAGGTTCACTTGAGTTGAAGCACAAACTGGTGGCCACATTAAGGCCTTGTTGAGTACTGTCCTTTCTGGATATGCTTGTTTTCATCTGGCTTGTCAAACAGTGCCTCCAGTATTAACAGCCAGTTCCATAATAAATAACCTGTAAGATGTGTTGGTTTTATTTCCTCCTCTTCATCCCCCTCTCCCCACCCTCTTTTCTAAGAAAAGAGTAAGAGTTCACTTGTGCCAGTGTTACAAGGAAAGGGTGATATGCCCACGCTTATTTCTATTTTTTAGGATAGTAAGCATGCTTTTGCCCTGTGCCATAGTTTTTAAAGCACATACAGAATGTTTTATTGCTGTTTTTGAAAGGGTGTGACATTTTTAGCAGAATTTGGTTACTTCCTGCCTGGGGTTCTGTAAGTTGTGTTTGGAGTTATATTTTGGATAAAATCTTACTATTTTCATATGATTGCTTCAAGGAGTTTTAATGTGTATGTAACATATGGTTACTTAGAGAGAATCTGCTATTTGGAAAAACCTAGTAATTTAATAGTGGTGTTAAACAAACATAAACAACATTTATGGGATCAGTTGCACTCCCCACCCCAAAAAGTGATTAAGAACCAATGTGTTCTTACAGCCTAATAATAGCTCATTAAAAATTTAAAAATAGAGTATACTTGGCCATAGCACAGTTCATGAAGCCTATTCAGAGGGCTTTGAATGAGGAAGAGGGATATGCTCTCTAGAAGTTCTGAAATGTAGGCACTCAGTCTCACTCTTACAGCCTCGGCCCTGTGGGCCCTGTCATCTTTGGGGCAGTTCTGCTGGTGCTGGTGAGACTTCAGCATGGGGGAATTGGGCAGTGTGTGTCTGGGGAAAGCTTGCCATGAATGAGGAAAGATTGTCGAGAGAACAGTGTGGCTGTGGGGAGCTGGGAAGTCATTTCATGGTTTGTTGATGCTCGGGGCACCAAGGGAGCAATCCAGTCTTACCAGAGTTTTCCTACATAGTGTCCAGTGTTGATGTTAAGCATTTTATTTATTGGACTTTGATTTCACAGTTTCAAATAAACCAGATTTTTAACTTTCTTTTAGGTGTGTGTGCAAATGATTGCGTATCCATCCCCTTCCTTCTTTTAATACATTCAGAGAACTTCATGTGAACATTTCTTTTGGTGCAAAACGGCTGTTGAAGGAGACAAGAGAAAGTAAGATGTAGAACTTGGATCTAGATGCTTCAGGTAGATCTTAGTGCATTATAGTAATTATTTATTATCTCAAATATTGATAGCTTTGTATTTTCCTAAAGGCTGATACTCTTAAATCTTGGTATTAATTTGCTATCACTAAATGCTTGTGCTCTTGTTAAGTGGGTACTGTAGAAATAAAAACCAGATGAATTTTGAAATGTGGAAGTGGTGACTGAGAATTGCAGTATGGTCGTGGTTTTCAGGAAAGCCAAGGAGCTTGAAAACAGCCAAATTAAAAATCAGTGGCTTTAACTAAACCAGGCTTTTAGCTGTAGGCTTCTCACGGGTGAAGTAATTTGGATGGAAACTGTTAGTCAGGAAAGACACTGCTGCCCCTGCCTCGGGCTCCATGTGGGCAGTGTGGTAAATGCCTCTGGCACTTCTCTAAGGACAGAGCGGCACACTCCTAGAATATGGGAATGGGAAAGCAAAGGAGCTGCCCTCTGCAGCAGACTTTACAAATACAAGTCCTTGAAGCATGTGAAGGGAGTTCTGGTCCACTGTAAAAGAAGCCCAGTTTGGAAAAATGCTGGTTGGCTTGTAAGATGGTTGTAGCAAGTATTTGTTTCATATGGGACTGAAAAAGCCACAAATTTGCATGTATTCTGCTGCTGAAATATGTTGGTCTGGAGAGGTGTCTGTGTTTGTGCAGTAGTACTTTGTTGTACCTTGAGTTCTGTGCCTGTGAAATAGTGGGATAACTTACTACCTGAATATGTAGTAGGAAGGTTTTTTGTTATATTGGTCATGTTCTGTATATGCTCGTGTGCTGGGAGTTAAGTGAATGTTGTTTCGTTAACTGACATTTTGGAAGGGGCCAATAACCAAAACACCTTCATGGTGGTTTTTCAATACTGTATTCTTGTGTGGAATGCTACCTACTTTCACTGTCAGACCAAACTTTTTTTTCCTTCGGTGTTTGAAATTCAGAAAACCTCAGATGCTTATTTAGGTGGCTGTGGAATATAATTTTTGGGTGTGCAGTTCTCAACTGCAGTTCTCAAAATTATCTATAAATCTGTAATTCTACTGCAGCTGGCTGTGCCATTTTCAAATATACTTCTCAAAGTTGATTGTAGATGCCTTTTTGGGGGGAAGATACTTGATGCTAAGTAGCAAAGTACAGATACAGGGGGAAAAAAGTTGCAATCTAAGAGCAAAGGGATGTCCCCTCCTCCCCCCTTCCCCCCCCAAACCCTTAAGGAAATGAAATCATTTATGGCTTTTCTTAAAAGTCAGTAGACTTTTGACTCCTCTGCAATGTGCATGTGAAAAGGACAAATTGAGAGTATCAATGAATGAAGGAGAACTTTTCGGTGCTGCATTTAAAGGCTTAACACCTCGCTTTAGTGCCTACTCGGCTGCTCAGATCTGACAAGCAGCCTGCAGCTGTGACCATTTCTCTTCTTGAGTACCAGATCCCAAAACATGTGTGACATTGTTCATTTTGCTCTGCACTTGCCCATTTTAACATACTGAGTGTGAGAGGGCATCTGTGGTGTGTGTGCTTATGATGCTGCCTGGTTTGTTTGAGGGGTGTGTTGGTCTGCAGATAATCAGGAACACATGGCCTGCATTCCCATCCTCTTAATTCCACATCAACTACTGTTCATCAAGGTTTTACCTAGTAGTATGTTCTAGAGCAGCTTGTAATAGAATGAGGGGAGATAGAAGTCCCAAGTATCTTTGCAAGTATCGTTATTTTATTTTGTCTGTCTTGTCCATTAAGTGGGATTGAGCAGTTCCTGCCAACCTTGAAGGCTGAGACTGGCAGAGGGGTGTGTGTGTTGAGCTGCACCAAGTAAGCCAAGTATGGGACAGCTGACATTGTGTGTGTCATTGAAAACCATCAAGCATGGACATTTCTGGAGAAAGATCTGATTAATTGTATTATCAGAGTCTGTCAATTTGGCTTACAGTCTGTTTGGAAATTAAAAAACCACTAAATTTTGAATGAAGTGAGCAGTCTGTAAAACAGCATTGCTGTCCATTTGCTGCACGGGTGTGAGACAGAGCCTTGCTGAGGAGCACACCTGCTCCGTGGTTCTTGTACTGCCTGCTGCTGCATGAACAGCTGAAGAGGAATGCACACTTACAGATGGATGGGAAAATGCAAAGACACCAACTCAAATCACTGTCAAGTAGGGTTAATAAATATAGCAGAAGGAAGAAAGATTGCACAAGAGCACCATAGATTTTTAGTTGTTCTGTGCAGGAAAACAGTCAAAGGGGTGAGAAATTCCCCTGGCAGTTTCCAGTCTCTGCTGAGATGTGGAAGACGGTCTCCTGTGGACTGGGCTCGTTAGCTGTGCTGTCACACAAGGTATATGCCAGCAGCGTCACCTTTCAGAAAAGGTGATGCAGAAAGGATGCTGTTGGAGCCTCTGTGAAATACTTTGGGCACTCGTTTAATGTGTTTTGATATTATATCCAGGTCATGAAGGACAAGTGCCCCTAGCAACTTAATTGAATAAGTCATTTGCATATCATGGACACAGTGCCATCCATCTGCCACAGGACTGACATCATACCCTATGCTAGAGAGCAAGGGCTAGATTACAAGTTTTTCAGAGCTCTTGGTCTCCTCTCCTGATGTGGTTAAGTAATTAGGGTTGTAAGGGCATTACTTAACCCAAGCCAGGTATTTACTTTTGAAGGCACTGCCAGTCTGCTGTACATGTGGACATCTGCGTGCTCACGTTCTGTCTGACTGATGCTGTGGTGGCTACACAGGATCATCAGCAGAGCTGAAGGTGTGAGGTGAGCTGGTCAGCAATGATCCTGCAGCACTGTTTTGTTGGCAGAGACTGCAGAGCGTGAATGGTACAGCTCAATCTCTGTCTTCTTGTGCTCGTTCTCATAGAAGTGTAGGATGGTTTTGGCTGGAAGGGACCTTGAGACTACCTAGTTCCCATTCCCTGCTATAGACAGGGACACCTTCCACTAGACCAGGTTGCTCAAAGCCGCATCCAGCTTGGCCTTGAATGTTTCCAGGGATGGGGCATCCACAGCTTCTCTGGGCGACCTGTTCCAGTGTCTCACCATGCTCACAGTAAAGAACTTCCTCCTGGTACCTAATCTCTTCCAGTTTGAATCCATTCCCCCATGTCCTGTCACTACATGCCCTTTTAAAAGGTCCTTCTGCATCTTTTCACTCCCTTCAGGTACTGGGAAGGCCACAATTGGGCCACCCATAAGCTTTCTCCCGGCTGAGTAATTCTTTCAACCTTTCCTTGTAGAAGAGATGCTGCATCACTCTGATCATTGTCGTGATCCTTTGCATTTTTTAATAAGTGTTTGTTTTAAGGGAGCTGTCTGGACTGATCTTGTTAATGTTATTAATGCTGTGAAAAGTGAAAGTCTATTAACCAAACTTGTTAATGGAGGAAAAGCTTCTGGGCAGCGTTGATGTAGAGAAGAACCAGTACTGTGTGTGAAGAACTCGAGTGCTGGGACTTCATACAACAGCATCATGGTTTATAAACACACATGAATAAAGGTCAGCCAGCATAGATCCACCCAGCCCACTGTGGCTCAAGGCACAAATGGAGGGTGATGTGTGACCACCTGTACGTTCAGCGTGGGATTGTGCAGAGCCAGTGCTGGGGTCAGGGCCCTGAGATTGAGAAGGATCGAGTGTGATTGGGGCAGGAAGACATTTTGGGTTGAACTTCAGCTGAGGGGAGGTGCGTGAGGTGGCTGCTCCTGGTACCAAGGGGCTGCTACCCACCAGCACAGCCCAGTGCTGGGCAGTCTTTGTAGGAACCTGCCAAGTCCTGCAAAAATATCTATCCTGGGAGCAGACTGAAAGCCGAGCTAACAAGGGTGGGGCTCCTGCTGGGTCAGAGCATAGAGTGGCATTTGGAAGTAGAGTGGCAGCTCTCTGTTAAACCCTGCACAAGGGATTGCTGCTGTAGGTGAATTCCCAAAACATCTCTCTGTGAGGGCAGTGGCCATGCCTCACACTCTTGTGTTTTCTTTGTAAAGGCTTGGGTTTTGCCAAACGTGGCTGGCCTTGACCAGGTCCCTGCAGAAGTGAGGAGTGTGAAGAGGATCTGGGGTCCCTGGATGCTGGGGTGTTGTGGGAGTGGGGAGGGGAGAGCCTCTCCAGAGCCCCTCTGAGACCAAGCTGGTGCTGCTGCACTGAAGGAGCTGGGGCTGCCAGGCCCATGGAGTCTTGGACAGAGCAAAGGTTCATCTCACAAGTGACACTTCTGCCCGCTGGATTCTTCAGATGCTGTTTTTGTTCTTTAACAGGTGAATTAGAAAGCTTGGACTGGAGGCTTTCTAATAAAAATTATTCAACTAAGAAATAAAATGTAAAATATAAAATAAAATATTTTAAAAATAATGTAATGCAAATATTCAAAAAATTGCACATACTGTTCTGAATGCTTTCATTTTGGAGCGAAGGAGGGAATTTGAACAACAGCAGCAGCAATAAAGTCCTCTTAATAGTGCAAGGCTCTTGGGGAAACAGAGCTTAGCAAAATGATATATTAATAGAAAAAAAAAAGACATTTTCTCAGAGCAGATGCTTCCTACTGTGTCTGTTGCCCTAAGCCACATGTTCTTATGGGGCAGTGAGGTCAACTGTCACAAATACCCCAAAATCTTGGCAAAAATATTGAAATACCCCAAAATCTGCAATTTGTGTATTTTCTGTCTGGTTTTAGAGTAGGTGGAATAGAAATTAACTGTCTGGCAGGTTTCTGTTGCTTGCATAAAGCTTTTGCTTTGTACTACTCTGTGGTTGAGCATTTTTAGATCTACTTGTGGTTTTGCTGGAGTATCTGTGTCATGCTGAGAAACACAGATTTCTCTTTGGGAAATCTGCAGCTGTAAAACCTTCTAAATACAGTGACATTACTATTAGAAGATGTTTAGCTGGTGCAGCCAGTTCCCTGTTCCTTCTCTGTGGGTGGGCGGAGGTGTATTCGTAAGGAATTAGGGTCAAAATTTAAACAGGCAGCTTTAGACAAAGGAATTCGCAAACTCTGTAAGCAGACCCAGCCAAGGGTGGAGGGATAAGTTGGGCTTGGAAATACTATGTTGGTAGCAAGTCCTGAGCAATTACTAGGTTTTTCCTTTTTTTTTTGTATTCCCCCTTCTTTCCTCCATACTCCTAATTAAAAACGTACTGTTTTCTTATTGTGCTTTGTATGATAAGTCAGCTGCAAGGGAGAAGCAGAGTGTCGGGGTCAGGCATCCAGTCACAGCTCAGCTCTGAGGCACCGCTGCCTCAATTTACCTCCTTTTTCTTTTCAACAGGAGACTATATATGTTGTGCCCAGGTGGTTGCACATGAAGTCAGCCAATGTTGCTCTAACTGGAACGAGGGGCACTGTGCCTGATGGTCATTGTTGGGGCCAGGATGGTCGTGTGGTGAACTGGGACTGGGTCCCATCTGTGCCCTGGACTCCTTGCTGGTTTTCCCAGTCATCCCCTGATGGAGGCCCCTGATGCCAGATTAAAAATGGTGCTGACATGTACCAGTCATTGTTCAGATGTTAATGCACTCATCTGCTTTTCTCTCCTTTTCTCAATTAGGACAATAATGCTGAATTTACTGTTATTCATGATAATTTCAGGTCTGTGCAAGAGTTCTTTGAACAACCAGGGTTTTCTTAAAAAGAAATCTCCAAAATACTCCGTTCTTTGTTCACAAGCACTGAAACCTTGAGAGTGTGTCTGTGTATGTGCCCGTGTTTGATTCACCCCTGAAGTACCCAGTTAAATGAACTTTTTAGATTGCTGGTGACAAAGATTATGATTGTAGATTTGACTCATTTCCATGCCAACAATTTAATACATCTATACATGGCCTTGATGTCAGGTATCCTTCTGAACTGGAGAATTACATTCTTGGGGCAGCCCTGAGTATGTTTTCATAGGCATCTGCAGGAGGAAATAAATTTACATAAAGCAGGACAGACTTAAGCCTGTGCAGATTTGATCTTGAGAATGGAGTGGCACAGAAAATAGAACTTGTAAAAAAGTGTTAGCTTTAAACAAAAACAACTGAAAAATAAAAATCCCAATGCAACTGCATTCCTTCTAAATCAAAAGCAGCTGAAATGTAATTCCCCTTGTGCTGTGATGCCACCTACGGGATTTCGGTGGGGAACACAACCCTGGCCACAGCGTTTAGATTTTCAGTCTTAGGGTTGAAGGTTTATTTTAAAACCACAAGAGCATGATGTCCTCCTGAGTCTATCAAAATGTTTCTCACACTGTTCTTAGCTATTTCTGTATTGAATTTCAGGAAAGTTGAATTCCTTCTCAGAAACTTTGGTACATTGCTGTCAGCAATTATGGACCTGAGCCCAACACCTTATATGCTTCCTGTCCACAGAGGCATTTCTGAAATGTTTAGTGTATACTAGATCTGCCTTGTAAAAAATCATCAGAGGAATACAATCTATGAAAAATCTTGTGAGCTTCTGCAGACATCACAGCAGTGATTTTGAACCTGTGAAATGGATGTGTTGTTTTGGAGAGCAGAGGATTTCTGTGTTAAAAGATCAGCATTTTGAAGCTGTAATTCAATGCAAACTTCAAAAAGTAGATCTGAAACTGTAATATAACTGGTCCTAAACTCTGGACAAGTGACCTGAGTGTTAAACATTCAAAGTAGACACATCTGTGAGTCTTTTACTAACCTGTGTATTTTGGGTGACACCTTTCATTTCACAACACAGTAAAGGCCATAACATATGAGAGAACATATGTACTCTTCAGGAATAAGTAATAATGTATGGAATGCATTTTCAACTCACTTGATTCTTTTCAAACACAGAACTACTGTCACTAAGTTGTGGGTTGAATTGCCCAAGTGAAGCACAGAGCTCTCATACAAGCCAGGAGGGCTGCTGGTTGTTTAGTAACCACTTTTATCTTGCTAGGGAAGGACTGAACAAATTCAACCCTCTTGCTGAGTGAGTGCAATTTTTTTTCAAGGGTGTCAAGTGGATGCCTGGTGGATGCAGTACAGCGCTGTGGGATGGCTGCTGGTGGGTTGGAAGCACAAAGTAAAACATTTCAAAGATATTTGATATTTATTATGAGTAGATGCAAGAGGAATTTTTTTTTCCCAGTGAGAACAAATAAGACGCTGAAATAATCTCCCCAGGGAAGAGAGCGATGCATTCCCCAACACTGGACACTTAAGGTTGAGCTGGACCAGGTTCTGGCCCATCTTTACACTGTGCTTTTGCCAAGTAGGGTTGGACCAGAGGGCCTGAGGTCTCTTCCAGCCTGGTGTTCTATGATTTTGTGATAATGTGTTGCTGCAATGTTGGTCAAGAGTTAACTTGCAGAGAGAAAATAAATACATAATGGAATTCAAATTCAGATACTGGAAATGACCACATTTTAAAAACTCAAGGTAAGGGAGGATACCAGCAAAATGGTTAGTATATATAGTGACACTTTTCAGCTACTCAAAGCTTTATTACAGTACTACAGCATTGTTGATGTGGGAAGAGAGCTCTTCAGAGCATCTAATCCAACCCCTTGCTCAAGCAGAGCCACCTAGAGCCCAGGAGTGTGTCCCATCGTGTGTTGAGTATCTTCAAGGATGGAAGATACCTTTGGCCTCTCTGAGCAACCTGTGCCAAATGCTGTTTTAACCAATCTCACAGTAAAAGTGGTGTCCAGATGGAGTCAGAGGTTTCTCATTTGTGCCCACTGCCTTTTGTCCTGCCAGCAGGCTCTGCCTTTCCTGACGCTTCTAGATAATGAATGTGTCCTTGGAAATCAGCATCTGCCAGTAACAAAGTAGTTAAAAGTCTACTGCAGTAGGCAGTAAAAATGTATCGAAGATCAGAAGCAGCTGCATATCCATTTGCTAAGAATAAATGTTCCTGCTATGTTCTGGTAGGAAACTTCCCTGTGCTGTTAAAAACTTAGAGCATCACAGAATGGCACAGTTGCTACATCCACACTGCCAAGGCTTTTATCATCACCTGGATCAATTAATGTCTGATGTACAGCATTGCTGTACAAAGGAAACTCGGGTGAGCTATTCAGTTTGGGAAACTTGGCATTGAGAGCAAGGACTGAATAATTGTTTCATTGCCAGAGTTTGGCCCAGGGATGGTAACTCAGTCTGCTTATAATTGCGTGTATTTGCTGTTTATTTACTCATTGAGTGCGAGTGTGCTGCTTCTGACTACATAGCAGAAAATGAACACAAGGTGTGATGGATCATAGGTGACACCATCAGAGCAAGAAGGGCCGCAGTAATGGTTAACATTCTGTGTTTCTGTACTGCACATGCCCTCGATGCAGCAACAATGATGTGAAAAGTTCAAAGAGCATTTCCGAGGCTCTCGCCCTTGCTCACACCCATGTTTGCCTCTGGAGTTTTTTAAACACTTGCCAAGAGAAACTTCTCCACATGAACATAACAGATGCTTTGTTACTGGATTGTAATCAAGCCTTTGCATATTTTTAGTGTGCTTAAACTTGACAAAAAATCCTTCTCAGAGTAATGAAAAGCGTCTCGATTTTCCATGTATCACTGTTGTTACAATCTGGACTGTGTTAGCTGCTTTGCCATCACAACTGGCTCATCTGGGAGAAGGGTAACTCAGATCCCTTCCACAGGCCATGGCTTTGCCTCCTCTCTTCCCAAGTAGTGGTCACTCACCAGCACTTCCTGGCTCTGCTGTCTCCTGGAGCAGGGCTGGGAAGTCTGTGTTGAGGTTGTTTGTGGTGGCACATCCTTATTACATCTCTTAGGTATGGAAATAGTTTCCACCTCTCTTTTCTGTTAGTCTTTATAAGCATTCTGTTATACGGTTTCATCCCTCTTTCTGCCTGTACAGTTTTTCCCGTTGAAACCTTCTAAAGCCAGAAAGGAAAATATGATAGATTTAATTTTTTTTTTTACTTTGGAAATGTGTATTTGCGTTTCTCACATCTCCTTTGGCTCATCTGGGCCTTGAGTGAGGTCTTAAAGCTGTGGTGCAGGGACACAGTAAGTCCTGCACTATGGAAATATATACTTCAGAAAGTACTGCAGCCATGAGATGCTGATCCAGAGTTTACATTGTCACTTCAAGCCTGTCAAAGAAGCAAAATGCACAACCTGCCATATTCAACACATGCACAGAGAATGTGTGTATGACAGCATTTGTTTTCCAGCATGAAAGCCAGATGGGCTGCTTGTTCTGTCTTGTTTACTGGCCAAGACATGTCCCTGCTTCTGATCTGGATGAAGCTGGTAGTGCCCACAGCCAGTGCTAATGACAGTATAGCCACAGCCTTGCTGGCAGCAGCTCAGCTGCTGCTTGTAATTAATGGCAGCAAATATTTAAACTTCCTTTGCTATGCCAGAGGCCCCAAACATGATGCAGTGGTCGGGGGTTGGATGGCTGCTCCTGACTCATACCAGCAATTCCACTGGTACTCAGAAGCTGCTCTTACTGCCCTGAGCAGGAGGGACCAAAGTGGTGTTAACTCAGAGGAAAATGAACTGCTGCACCTGAGTGCACTTGAGAATGAAACCGTCCAGAGTTACCTTTTTAAAATTTTTGTGTGCTTATAGCCAGACAACACCATGTATCTATTACATAATAAGGCAGTGTGATCCTGCATCTTTGATTGCCATTTGTACTTGAAATTCAAACTTAAAAGTATTAACCCCTCATATTTGGATTCTTTACTAAAATAAATTGCTAAATTCTCTACAATGGGCAAATGTGCTCTTCCTGAGGATGCTGATATGGAGCCTGATACAGGGCACTGTGATATAAATACATTTATATGCATATATATGTGTATATCTGTGTGCATGCATGCATATATGTGCAAATGAATATATTTACTGAATGTTGCTCCTGCTGCTGGCAGCTTAAAACTTGGCTGAAAAGTAAATTTATACACCAAACAGTAGTAGCAACCCATCCACTTGTTCCACTGTCAGCAAACAGTGCAGAATTGCAGAAGACCAAGCTGAAGATCAGGCCTCAATTTGAAATCTGCCACATCAGCACTGGCGAGAACTTCTGTTCTGGTGATGTAGAGGAATGCTGGCTTAGAAGGAGAGTCAGAACTGGATAAAACAGATTGAAAACCTTTGTATATATTGCAGCTCATGCTGAGAACTGAGCACAAATAAGCAAATTGAGAAACCTTGCCAAGCACGACAGAAAGCATTTGCAAAAACACTGGGGTGGCTCTTCACAGCGAGAACCTATGGAATTATTAAGGACTGTCAGAATTAGGCTCAGGCTCAGATTACGCTCCTTACTGGACCTGGCCAAATGAAGCAGAATCCAACTTTGAGGAAGGCAAATCAGAGAATGCTCTGGGGGAGGAATAGATATATTCTGGTTTAAGAAAGTACTAATTAACAGGTGTCTGTTAATACAAGTTTGAAAGTCGTTTATAAGTTCACAGATAAGTTTTATATATACGCATACATACATAAATATATATACACACACCTATAATCAGAATTTTTCTCATATATATGATAGGTTGTTAACCTTAAATTTTTCATTAGACTTTCTTTATGCAAGTAATGGCAGGGTTACTGCACATTTCATGAGTTATTGCATCTTCAGGCAAGTCTGTCCTTTTTATTCTCCTTTATGTCCTAGGAACTGAAAGGCAAAAAAATCCTTTTACAAGAGCTTTTACATAGACATTTCACTGTTGCCTCAGAAGATCATCTGGTCCAACCTTTTGGTGCTTCATTTAGCACCATGTCCAGTTGTATCCAGGGATCTGTTGTTATCACTGCAAAAAATGTCTTTCTTATATTGAGATGAAATGTTAACACTTTTTTCCATTAAGCAGTGCATGTCCAAAGTCCATTAAAATTAAGAAAGGTTTTGGGCAATTGTTGTTTCCCCAGTTTTCAAAGTAAGCACCTTTGCTTTCTATATTGGGTATACGCAATTGGCCTCCCATAATGCAAGTGTTGGTAGCATTGAATTTGTATGGAATTAGAGCTTAAAATATAACTGAAACCTTCAGCTTCATGGTATTAATTAGCAAAAGCTGATGTACTGCTTAATGCTAGAAGCATATCCTTTTGACTGTAGTTGTGATAACTTGAGACAAACAAACCTGCTAGGGCTTGGAAACATTTTTCTCAGAGAGTTTTTGTTTGTTTATGGGCTAAGAGTCTCTTTGGCTTATGCAACAAGCTCTGCAAAAGTTTGCAGCGCAGAGAGGGCTGGGAGAGAGCACAAAACAAGCAGTGCCTAAACATGTACATGGGAGGCAGAATGCCTTAGCAGTGGTAGGTGGCAGCCACTCTTAGGAGGTGACAGTTATCTGCAGTTGTCACCTTCATTACTGCTCCTCATGGAGCAGCTGGAGCCACTGTCTCACTGTATAAAAGCACCAGTTCAGAGAATTTGCAGGAAGTTGCAATCAGGTCTTGCATAAGCCTGGCAGAGAAATCTTTTTTCCCCTCAATGTTACTTTTTGGGATTCAGTTGACTATAGGGTCACCTTACAGTTCAGACTTCAGATATGAAACACGCCACAGTCTAGCAGAGCATTCATGTATTTGTATTTGCTCATGTAAATGCTCCCAGGGCTTCCTAGGAATAGAGATGGTGGGGAAAAGTTTTGAAACATTCTTTGTTATGTGTAAAAGGAAGAGCTGGAAAAATGTCATAAACTCAGTAGAGATGTATAAATAACATTTAACCTTTGAATCGAGAGACATACATACAAATCTCCAAGTGATGACAGTGGGTAAAGCACCCCAACAGCAGAGCAGGGTCAGGAAGTGCAGTTCCAGGTGTGACTTCATCCCCACTCACAGAAGTGACTGTTCCTCACCTCTGAAATTCAGAGGTGCCAGCTCCTGCTGGACTCAGAACTCAGCCAGAAATCTCTTGCTTTTACTTGCTCTGGTATTTGCCCCCTGTGGCTGATCCTCTCCTGGGGGTGTACAAAGTGGCACCTCTGGCATCTCCGCTTCCATGCCACCCTGCTGGGAAGTGCCAAGCTAAGCAAACTGAAAGAGGATGGAGGCATCTCTCTGGAGCCAGTTATTGCCATTAACTCCGGTTTTCAGCAGAGAAGCAAATAATGTTTTGTACATGTTTCATCTGGGTCCTCTTATAAAAGCAACAAACAGGCTTGTGCTGCTTTGAAGTGCCCTTGTGCTGTCTCCATTCCTTCTAAGTGAACCCAGACTTCCACACAGATGGTGACAGATCATTAGCACTTTTATGGAAAACTCCTCTGAAACCTGTATCAGATTTGTCCCCCTCATGTTCAAATTTCCTAAGTTGCAATTAAGACTGGGCTTGGTTTCTTCTATTTTTGATCCTAGTTCAAGTGAATTCAAAACCCACAAGTAAATAGTTTCTTCATTCCTTTGAGGTAGCCCAAGGTCCTGAGAAAACCTAGAAAATCCTAAAGTGCTTTTGTTCATCCAGAAAAAAAGAACATAAACCCTGTACACTCTGAATGCTGGACTCTGGCTTCAGAATTTAGGATTCTGCGAAATCTCATTGGTTCTGTACGTATTTAACATAACCTCTTAAAAGCTTCACTCTTTTCTAGCAAGCAATGGACACTGACATATGAATTACAGAATCACAGAATCTCTGGGCTTAAATTCTGCTTCTCCCAGATTGAGCGTACAAATTCAGGCAACTTCTTTGTTAAAATTTCTCATCATTGAAAATTTTCACAAACATATAAAAGTAAATTCACTGTATATTCCATTCCACAGAGGGTATGTTTTTAAAGCTCTTTACTAAGTTTTCCAGTGTGGTGCAGATATATACACATACATACACACACATCTGTGTGTGTGTGTGTATGTATCTTCTTAAGACATTTATAATTGCTTTCTTTTTAGTAGCCATCAGATTTGCTTCAGCTAAATGCTAAGCAAGCTAACAGGCTACACATTGAAGAGATATTTCCTAATGACTTGGAAAAAAATAAACAATCTGAATTGTTTGAAGTTTCTGGGGATATCATCTGAGCCATTTCAGTTCAAAAAGCTTTTCAAAAATGCATTTGTTCTATTTCTGTGTCCAAGTCTAAAGAATCCACATAAAAAATTTCAGAAACAGATGGATTATCAACATACTCAAGTTTTTTGTTTCAAGACTTGAATGATTATGTACACAAGTCTTTCTCAAGGTATTTGGCAAGAACACTTTCACCCTTGAGATCCCCTTGACATCTACTTGGGAACATTATCTGTGTGAGTCACATGTGGATGTAAGTGCAGTTAGTTTTAAGTGCTTATTTTGAGAGAAAAAGGAAAATATATGCAGTGTTGCTGAATTCCATAAAATTACATGCATTGTACACAAGGACACATGACACGAGTGTTTATTAAAATAAAAAGCTTTAATACTTTTGCATTTAAAAGATTTAGCAGAAAATAATTGCTACAAACATGCTACAACATACATCTTCAAAAGGTTTTCAGTGCTTTCTTTCAAAGTTCAGCGTTTTGGCAAAAATAAGTTTTTCTGTATATACTTCAAAACTTGGCTATCATAATACTGATATAAAATACTTCATGTAGAGTAAAGTCAGGTGCATAAAATACAATAAGTAATAAAACATACTGTTTGTATAAACATTTAAAGTATAAATTTCATTAGATAACATGCAAATACTGCAATATTTTAAATGGCACTTAAATATAGATACTGAGATTCTTTATAATTTTGCATCCAATATGAGATTCTGAAATGTACAAAACTATAAAAAGAACACATCTCTTCACTGAAGTCAGGTACTAGCATAGAGCTTGATTGTCATTTTACAAGCAGTGAGCCCAATGTCCTGCCAGTCTTCACTAGTCCAAGGAAAGATGTCTACTGAAATAGGCCCAGGGCTAGTTAGTTTTCTTCATAATAAAATATGAAAACATATTTACATGAGAATAAACTCTTAAATTTTTGGTAAGGTAATTAAGTAGCAGCAATCTGTTTCTTCCAAAATGATGTTTAAAATAGGTGCATGCTTTTGTTGCCACTGATATGCATCTGAATAATATAAAATTAGCATTCTTCAGTAAACTCAAAACACTGTTTAGTTCATTGCTGAAAAGGCCCTATACAATCACTTCTCCTCAAAATCATAAATCCATAAGTCAGAGCCTTCCAGAGCATATTTATGTTTCCAAGATCCATGGGAAACAGTCTAATGGTGCTGAAACAGTCATCTGACTAGTTATGACTAAGAGAATAATCTTTTCACATTATTCAAATACTTCTAGTTCTTCATTGAAAAATGTAAGTTCATCAAATCTTGCATATTTTTTTGTTTTCTGTTTCAGTGATCAACAACTCCAAATGTCCTTCACAATATAAATGCCACAATGCTCATGCATATTTCCCAAGCAGTTATATGTAATATATCAATGCTGATGACAAGGTGAATGGAAAGCTTATGAACAGGGAGTGCAGAGCAGGCACCACTTGAGCAGAAGCAGAAGAAATGCTAAATGAAACTTGTACTTGAGATGCAATTAGAGCTGACAGTGGCACATGTGATGCTAATGTTGGGCTGTCTGAATTGATCAGGGACTCGATCTTTTCTGCTTCTTTATTGCAGGCTTCAATCTAGAGGGGGAAAAAAAGTTATTATTTCTCTTCTTACCATGTAAAATGCCAGTGCAAAAATATTCCCATCAGCACATAAGATTTACATAATTTTGGGGAGTACTTGGAAAACACATCAGAGGTCTCATCATAGACTTTGGTACTATGAAAACTCTTGAGGAAGCCCTGAGTAGAAAAGGAAAAGGAAGGAAGCTATATACAAGTTATTGCTGGGGTAATGTGTTCTGAATGTTGATACCAAAAAGCCCACAGTGAATTATCACTAAAAAAAAGTGCCTCTAAAACTGAGGACTTCCTTCCTGATTGACCAACCCACTTCCTTGAAGTCTGCAACAATGGAAAAATCAAGATTTTCTCCTTACTGGGCTTTTTCTTGCAAATCAGTGAAAACTGATTTTGTTTGTGGGAAAGGAAGAAAGGAATGGAAGTAATAGAACCTGAGAAACCTCAGGTTTCCATTCCCCCACTGACATGACGATAATAATGAATTTCTGTTAGAAAATTAATTTTTTCCACTTTACTTTCTACTGCACCCCAGAAAGGAATTTAGTAGTAAGTCTCTTTAAAAGCATCGGAAGCTGCCTCTGCTGAAGTTTAAACTTGACAAGCTTAATATCTGGAGGTCCAAAGCTTTGAAAGTTGAGGCGTGTCCAGCTCAGCAATGGGTGCCACCAATGAGGTAAGCAGTGGTGGCCTCTGATTTCAGAGTCCTCCTCCCCCCAGGAATCTGACAGCACCTGCTGCAGATGGAGTGAGGGCTGACCAGGCTGGCAAGACTTTCCTTCCTAAGTCCTGGTGACATTTTGGGCTATTTCTGCTAGAGAAGGAGACAGAAGTTGGAGCTGCGTTGGACATAAACAGGGCATGGGCAATCAAAATGCCCACAGTGTTACCTGCCTGAGAAACAAGCACCATTGTAAAAAAAGTGAAGCAAATCCATGCTGGGTAAATAAAATAATAACGTCATCTACCTGCAGTGGTTTGGGGTTCTGATCCACAGGAATGATGAGAATCACAATTTCGGATTCTATGCTTAAGTATCCAAACACATCACACTGTGGCACTGACACATGCAGGCGGATTTTTTCAAGTATGTCAAGTACTGTTATTGGCTTTTTATTTGTTACCTGGAAGAAAATAAAGAACTCTGTGGATGATGTGATATTATGGAAGATTCTCCTCCTCAGTTTTAGTAACATGATGTCATGCCAGAAAATGTGTTCCAGCCACTACACTACTCAGTTCAAAACTCTACTCTAAATGCTAGCAAAAGACCTAAGGGATTCAATGCTTTCAAAGCATCATTCTAAAAAATTGTCGATTCTAAAAAAACGTGAAAACCAACCTCTCCAAAAATATAAAAAAAAAATGAAAGAAAAGAAAAGAAAAGAAAAGAAAAGAAAAGAAAAGAAAAGAAAAGAAAAGAAAAGAAAAGAAAAGAAAAGAAAAGAAAAGAAAAGAAAAGAAAAGAAAAGAAAAGAAAAGAGAAAAGAAAAGAAAAAAGAAAAGAAAAGAAAAGAAAAGAAAAGAAAAGAAAAGAAAAGAAAAGAAAAGAAAAGAAAAGAAAAGAAAAGAAAAGAGAAAAGAAAAGAAAAAAGAAAAGAAAAGAAAAGAAAAGAAAAGAAAAGAAAAGAAAAAAGAAAAGAAAAAAGAAAAGAAAAGAAAAGAAAAGAAAAGAAAAAAGAAAAGAAAAGAAAAGAAAAGAAAAGAAAAGAAAAGAAAAGAAAAGAAAAGAAAAGAAAAGAAAAGAAAAGAGAAAAGAAAAGAAAGAAAGAAAAAAATATTTACTTCTTGTATTAACCATGGTTTTGCTATGTGTTGTCCTCCACCTTTGTGGTTAGTGTGTCTATGTATTACGTACCTCAAAATAATGTAAATGGTTATGTGCTCCCATGCTGGGACACAAGGGGCAGAGTAGCCCTAGATTTATAGAACTCTAGTATTTGAAGTAGTTTTTTCTCACATGAACCAGCTGTCTGACCTAAAAAAGGCAGACATTACAACCCAGGTATTAGGGTGCTTAGTAGGTGAGAGGAGAGCAGTTATCACCAACTACTTCAATAAGACCAATAGATTTCTTTAACTAGAAAGTCTTCTAACAAATGAAAAATTCTTCTTCACAGTCACATGTATGAACTGAGAAGCTGCAGTAGCCACTGTGTCCCTGGTACCATTAGAGATGACAACTGGACAACATTCCAGGATGCAGTCAGGACCTAACAGACACTGTTAACTCAGCAAAATTGGTCAGCACATGCACACAGCACCTATAAACACAAATTCTGAGAGGTGAGCAGTGGAATCATAGATGCTGTTTCCATATAACTTGTCTGCACTGTTACAAGTCATATAAACTACAAACCAGAGTCTGCTTGTTTGTGCCAACTCTAATTCTGTTTTGCTTTGCATTGTAATTCAAGTTATGTCTCAGATAAAGAAATAAAGGAAAGTATAAGCAGTATAAAAAAAACTCCAACAATCACAAATAACTACTAAAAAATAATGGCTTTTATAACATGTTAACCTTCCAGGAGAAAGTGCACAGTAACTTGACTTTTCATATACCATTTAACATTAGGCATGATTAAACTGTTTACCCTTGCAAAATTATCCAGCTTGTCTTTGTCATATAAGATTCTCAGCATTCCAGCACATAGTGGACAGCAGGCTCCTATGTGAATTAAAAAAATCTCAGTAATAAAAACAAGTAGTCTTTTAAGTAAGCAGGAGTCAAAATTTGAATATTAACTGAGAATGAAAATAGCAAAACTACCAAAGCAAAACAAATGTTTCAATTTGACAGCAGAATCACACATTTTTTTTAATATTGAAAACATTTATAATGCAAAATCAGTCACCTTTCAACACAGATACACTACGATTAGCATGAAGCAACAAGATGAATTTTCTTTCCTTTTAAGACCCTTCCTTCATTACTTAAGCTTAAAAACTGGAGGCACTGTGTGTACCACAAGCCAAGATTTTGTATGAATGCATGCATATCAACTACAGAAATGATGGATTTCAAGAGCTGATATAGCCAGGACATGACAGAAGCATTATGCACATTGCAAGCATTAATTTGTGCAGTTACACCATGTTGGCGCTTAGAATCTTTAGATAACAAGGCAGAAAAACTGCTTGTCTGACAGATGTCGTATTTCTCCTACTGTTTTCCTCACCATGTCAGAAACCAAAGAGATAATATTTCAACTTTCTATCCATGCCTGTGTATTAAATTCACTCTCCAACTTACATGTAATTCACATTCACAGTGTGACTTTTACAGTACTAAATGTTATTACAAAGCATGAAGACCCTTTTTCAAAGGGGGTGAGAAATGAGAAAAATGAATAAAACTCTTTAAGAACAGAGCTTTCCTTGCTCTGTGTATTACCTGTGATTAGTTATTGTTTCATAAAGGAAGCACTTGTGAAAACAATAAAAAACTGGTTCAAACCAGCACACTGCAAAACTACTCTTGCTGTCTTCCACAGTGCTGTGAATACATCTGGTATTTTACTCTGTCTTCTAATTAAATACCACCCTTCTGGGAACCCTGTGTTGATGACAGCTCAGCATTCCACTGTGGTATCTGTGCTGCTGCTTCCGAAAAATTACTCACCAGATTCCTAGAGGCATCCTACCCTGGACACCACAGACCTCATCCGTTTCTCCCAAACCCATCCCAGTTGCCAGTCTCTAAAGACTGAAGGAGCATGACTCCTAAAGCCAAGGCCTTTCCCATTCAGGTTTACTCATCTGAGTCCTGACAGTGGCTTGTTCTAGCCCTAAGTAGAGTCACTATTCATGCTTTCTCTTACTGTAACATTTTAAAGCCTAGGTTTTGTTCCAAGTATCGCCCTATTTATACTCAGAGCCTGGAGACTCTCCCCTCTCTGCAGTGAGCTTCCCCACCTGGCGCAATGACGGGTTTGCAGCCCATGGCAGAGAGCTGGGGACACTTGACGAAGGCGCACTCGGAGTGGAAGCCATAGTTGGAGAGCACGCCCACGGCCTGGCAGGGCCCGTGGTAGTCCACGGCCACGCGGTCGGAGTAGGCGGCACAGACGCTGCCGTAGGTCTCCCCGTTGTGCCCACACACAGGCTCCACCGACCTGCAGAATGGCTGAAACACACACAAGGCTTGCAACATCAATTCAGCTGTGCTGCAGGAACTTCAGAGCAGTTTCAACATGAGGAAAACCAAAGTTAATGGGAATTCACTGCTAATATGTTTGAAAAAGGAGGAAATCCAGAGGAAATAACCTGCCAGTTTATGAACAGGCCATAAATGAAAAGGGTAAGTACTTCAAAAAGGTGACAGAGTCTGAGAAATGTACAATAAAACATGTTTCAGAAACCAACAACTTTTGTTCTGTGCTAATGCTTAAATAAAAGGACCATATTTAAATCAACTTATTAAATCAATGAAAATCATTGTAATTTCACTATACCTTAAAATATTCTATTAATAAAATTAATTTGTTAACAACTCATTAGTAAATTATTAATTCATTTTAGTGTGGTTTTGTGTGCTTAAAATTTAGTGTGCATGCACATGTATATCTAACACATTATTATATATTTTTATATATTACTTATTTACCTGTATTACTTACATTTGTGTATGTCTTATTGTAAGGTGACAGAAGCAGCTTGTCTAACACCACCGTAGAGAGCGGTGGGATGGAAAAACTAAACCTAATCCTAATCCTTCTCAAGGATTAATATGAAGACTAATCCAATGCAGACTCACTAGGCAAGTATTCTAGACTGCCTAATCTACAAATAGATCCTGAGCAATGAACTTGGTAAACCTGGGGCACAATCACACAAAAAGCTAAAGACTTTCTATGACTGGGCATTATTTTATACTGAGGCACGTTAAAATTGGTAAGAATTAGCATTTAAGTAACCAAGGAACTGCACTAATTACTGCAAACACACCTTAGTGCAAGCTTTAATAGCATATATAGGAAGAGATAAATATCAAGAGTATGACCCCCAAGAAAGCATAAGTAGAGCTTTTGATTGGTTTTGAGACAACTGTTAACTAAAGAGAGAAACACTTAACAAAATTCTGAAGATTGTGAGAGTATTTTTTATACTAGTTAAAATTAAAATTTTAAATGACTACTTTCTATTAGAACATTTTATAAGCTATAAACCTCAAACAGAATACTTCAAAAAGACCTAAGCAAACGAACAATATTGAAAAGAAGAAAAATAAAAATTGTTAAGTTGATCACCAAGGAACAAAGAAGATTTGACATTCATTGCTAGAACCACTTCCTACCTGGCATGGTCCTCGGTATGCTAAACTTTTTCCTTTTTGGTACAAAGTACACAAGTTAGTGTATTCCACATTGTCTGTGTCACAAACAGGATCCCGTGTCTGGTCACAATTTAACTGCCTTGGCACACATTCATGCTGGCTACATTCGAACTTCTCAAAACTGGTCAAGCAAACTTGTTTCCTTGGTATGCACCTGCAGAAAGTAATAATAATTTCATGTCATGTCATAGGATTTATTTAAGTCTCAAAATACTCAGGGAAAATATTTACAGTGAAATTTTCTCCAGTGCTTTAGAGCTAACTGTGGTTCAGCAGAGCTGCAGGAAATACAAGTGATTAAACACTGAATAGGCCCAGTTCAGGTCTCATCACAAACCTGGAACAGTTTCACACCACATTTACTTGATGTGTGTGAACACAACTACAGTTACCGCTAACATTTATCTTTTATCAAGTATTTTTCAAGGGATTATTGAGAAAGGCTTGGATAAACTTCTTACCTACTCCCACACTTCATTTTGTAAATGAATATTTAAGAACAGCTAGGCTAGAGAAAATAGGAAACAGTGAGCAAGAGGAAAAGATTCTATTGCAGAGGTCTAGTCTCTCCCTTCTTTGAGAAAGGGGTGAAAACAAGACTGACAAGATTATATGGTTTCAATTACAAATATCTAATTGGATTCTAGCTTTGTAGGTTCAAAATATTGGACAACATCCCATCTAGGGGATGACTGCAAACAAACAGAAAAATCTCACATACACACTTCCTTGGCATCGATTCCTTCGCAGCCTTCACAGACAAGTACAGATAGAAATTCTTTCCCCTTTGTGTTAAACATGTACCTTCCATGACCTTATCTGCAAAACATCTGGCAGTGGCCCTGCAAGGCCTCCCTCTGCTAGAGAAATGCCAGCCTATGCAGTCTGATGAACAGCCTGATGAAAGGTCTCATGGCCTTTTTGGACAACCCCCTCCTCCTATAAATGACAGCAGTGCTGCTACCACTGGATTATGCACAATATGTCCTTATTCTCTCTGAGAGCTGCGCTCCCATGCATTACAGATATGCCTTTAATACTAGGGCAGGCTCAGAAATTCTGAGATTTAAACCCTTCACAAGCGGAATGTAAGATCCTAAATAGATTCCAAGTGCATCAGGGGCATTTTCAGATGAGCATGTTCAATTTGAGCTATATTATCAAACTGACCCAGAAAAATGTATTGTGTACAGTCCTTTAATGAAACTACAAGTTGAGGTTCTGAACATAATGGTATTTTGAAAAACAGGAAAGCCTCTCTGTACTCTCCAAATTTCAAACAAAAAGTAAAAAATACTTATCCACAATGCAGCCTTGAAATTCCAGTTTTGAATGCCATAATGGCTGTTACAGCTACAAAACTACAGTGTTTTCTCAGTATTTTTCTGCATCATGGCATTTTAAGTACAGAAAAAGGAAAAAACCCTAAAACCGCTACAATCAGCTTTCATGAAAATGCAATATTACACAACTTATTTTGATGGCTTTCTTTCAAAACAGAAAAATGCAGTAATTCAAAGGAGACTGCAGTATTGCACAACACTGAGAAAATTGAAGACAGAGACCAATATTGTGAGCCACAGACTTTGATCTCTGTAAGAAAGGTCAGATTTTCTTTTTGCCTGACACTAGTACAAAGCATATTTTTGTTTTAATGTATTTGTCTAAGCAGATTTTGCTTTTCTTGATATTGAAAATCCAGAGATTGTACAGACATAGTTTTCACAAGATTTCAGTCTAAGAAAAAAACTGGTGATTGGTATTTTCCTATTTTAGAGACAAAAAGCACAGATTATTGACTGAAAAAGCAAGACTGACTCCAAGTCTTGAATTCTGATGTGGGTCTTCTTTGTAAACTGCTAAAAGAAGGTGTGAAACAAAGTAGTAAAATGACAGTTATTGCCATTTCGACAAAATCTGCTTCTCCCACTTTTGAAAGTGTACATCAAGTCTCTTTTATGGCTGAACTGAGATCTGCATAATGAATTTAATTGACACAGCACTACAAAAATGGAACCAAAAACTGGCAGTAATTACAGTCCAATATTACTAACTATGATAAATAAAAAGCAGCTACTTCAAACAGTTATTTTTATTGGAATAGCCCCAAAATAGAATGTTACTACAATATACAACACATTCAAAGAACACATAAATCTGCTTTATGAGTTGATGAAGCCAAAGAAAAGCTTAAAAATGTATTCTGCTTTTACCTTTGATTTTTATTACAAGGGTTTGGGTTGCAATGATCCTTGGAAATACACGATCCGAATTCAAACTGGTTGTCCTGGAGGCCAACGCAGCGAGCTATGCACGCGCTGGGATACGTGCGCCCGTTCTGGCCACAGACTGGGACAAACTGGTCCACACAGTTACAGGGCAAACCTGCAAGAGCAACACACAGAACAGGGACTGGCTGCACACTCACCTTCTATGACACAAGATACACAAAGGGTCACTGAGCATCTCTGCCTTCCAGCAAAGTGCCCTTAGCCCTTTCCTCCCACCTGTCATTTAGCAATGCTGGAGCACACAGGCACTTACAAGGAGCAGGAAGGGAAGTTTGTGTCCGGCCTCTTTGCTCATTCTACTCAGCTTTCTCTGTTTTTCCCCTGAACTCCTTATCTCTCATCCCCAGTGTACCCTCTCTACTTATTTTTACGTACTACATGCAGTTTTATTTTTCAGTACTGATTTTCTTTTTTAAAGTATGTGCTTTTCCTGCAGTGCAGGTTGTACATGAGAAAAAGAAATAGTTAAAAAAATGTAGTAATAACGAATTATCAGGTGTTTCCCATTAATACTGTAGAAAGAATTTAGTTGATAACTCCTGCTCTAAAAATACTCAACTTACAGTTTTCATGGTTTGCAAAGTTACCTGTAAACTTCCGACGTTCGTCCTCTGAACTGTGCTCAGTTAGACACTGACGTGTAGAACAAATCACGTTTCCAGCAAAACAGGAACAGACATTGCAATCTATATTAAAGGACGTTCCATGGCCTTAAAATAAATTAAGTAAATACATACAATTAATGCAAATACACCAGAAGACTACATATTCATATATACTACACAGAAATTACATTCTCATTAACTGTTTCTGTAATTTCCCTTATTCAATATATTTTCCCACTGAAACTTCCATCTTTTTTCTTTTTTTTTTTAGATTTCAAGTTTTGCTTTATTCACTTAAAGGAAAAGTCTATTCACATGTGGTTTTGATTAATTAGTTAACCTGGGAAGCAAGCACTTTGTCCTTTCAAAGCCTGTATAAATTAGGTTCTCTGTTCTATTTTTTAAAGAACAATAAATTCTGGCTAGCATGTTTCATGTTTTCTTAAAGGTAAAGGTTTTGTAAAGACACATTCTTCTCCTAAATTAAATTTACCTAGGACTGCTAAACTTCTAGACATAGTCTCACACAAAGCACACTCGTGTTTGTCAAGAGGTAAAAGTGCCAATGCTTCATTCCAGCCCTCATTGGATTGGAACGTATTTTGTAAGTCAGTAACATTTTTACACCTGAATCTAAGAATCAAATTGCAAACTTAGGGGATTCTTCTTCAATTTAGCAACTCCAGTTCAGTTTTTTGAACTGTCCATATGACTGCCCTTCACGGTGATGTATGTTTTGTATAAAATCAATTCATGTTGATGAGAGACTCTGATCTATGCATAACAAAACTGGTTATCAAAGACTACCAACAAATACATATCTCCTGAGGAAGACATAATAGTAATCATGCCTTACAAGATAAGGTAATTCCCTCTAATCTCTCTTCAAGAGACTGAGATTGAGAATTAGAATTTTTGATAAAACATTGCATAGGCACAAGGAAGCCCCTCAGCACTGGAGTAATTCAGAAGATGTGCTCAGAGACAAATGAGGGCAGAAAAAGAGGGGGTGAGAAAGCCTCTGTAGCACAAGAACCTCACTACACCACAGTACTACTCAAAGGACCAAGGAATTTGCCAGCAGGGAAGAAGAGGTTAGATGGTAATGCCAAACACAGGATCTCAGGTACCCGATCTTCAGAGTACCTGACTTAGGATCCACCTGAAAACTTTACAAGGCTATTGTCTTTCACTGTCAAAGAGTGCACACAGCAACCTGTCCTTATCAGTAATCACTTCATTAGCTGGAGTCAACTCACAACACAAAAACCCCCAGCATAATTTAAAATATTCAGGGTTGTTTTCTTTATAGAGATTGGTTTTAAAAAACACAGTCCAGATTTTATGTCCAACTGATGTAGAAACCAATTAAATACAGTTATTGCAAAATGTTTACATGGTGACCATAAACTTTTAATTCTTTGTTTTCAATGCATTGTCTAACAGATTTGGAACCTAGTAATTTTTATCTTTTATTACATAAAACCTTGAGGCTTAATCACCACAAACACTTCATGAGTCACTGGCAAATGAGAGGAAGCTGTCTGGTTTTGGGGTTGTGGTAGTTTGTTTGCTTGTTTTTAAATGGACAGCACTTATTGAATACCTACAGCGGGTAGGTATTCAACACATATTGTTATGGTTATCAGAACAAGTGAGGGCTGTACACTGTGCAACTATAAAATACAAATACAGCGTCAGATATTTTTGTGATTATTTTCACCAGTAGTCTGAACAACTGCAAGTTTTCTTGGATAGAATGGTCCATAAAAAGTTACAGTCACCATTTAAAACCTGTATTTGCTAACAACTGTATCTTAAAAGTATCTACTTTCTCCAGATACTTTCTACAACTGTCCACCAAATACATTGTTAATGTTAAGATGTTTTCAGTGTTCTGCTTCCATGAACAAATAGTACCAATTTTGGAAAAAAAAAGGAAAGAAAAAAATTAATCCTTATTACCTATGCCAAATTTAACTCTAAACAGAGAGCTGCCATGGTGAGGAAGACTTTAAAGAATCACAGTGTTCAATACACCTTTATCATCATTATGTTGCTTACATGTTTATTTTTAGGCATATGTTAGCCCCATTGATGAATATCTTAAACTGTAATTCCTATTTAATGTTGAGATTGTGCACAACTTACTAGGGGATGTTTAGTGGAAGGACCAAAGATAAGGAAAAGGAGGAATTAAGACGAATCAAGCAGGAAGATGTATAGGAAAGCAAAGGGAAGAGGGGAAAAAGGGAATGGTTCAGTGTTGACAGGCAGCTGGACAGTCTGTCTTTCTCACTGAACCCTGCACTTGATCACCACAACCTATCCTACATTTTTATCCAATCCTATTTTTAACCTTATAAGGTGTGTGTTTCCTACTCTGAATATGTGCATGAGTACTAACAAACCTTAAGCTGGATGAACCAATAAGTAGGGTAAGAGGTCTTTGTGCCAACCACTGGAGTGGAAACACAGACCTTGGGAGTTCATGGGTCCAGATGCCACAAGCCACTGGAAGGAAGAAAAAAATGCCCCAACAAATCCCAAACAACCCCCCCAAACCATTTGGAGCTAGTAAAGAAACCACCCCATGCTAAAAAAGAAATGGTGTACTGAGAATACCCTTCACACAGGACTGTGATTGATTGAGACAGACACAGTTCAGTACCGATTTCAACAATGGAACCCCCCAGCACATGTAAGACTTAACCCAGTATTAAATATAGGGATGTAATCATCAGCTTTTGTATTTTCTGATAAACTCTGAGTTCAGACCCTCTGTATCTTCTCACATAGCTCAAAATTCATTAGGTAAGGAGCACGTGCTGGATACATCACTGCTCTATCACTTACTTTTTCTTTGTCCTCCAACAATGCATGATTTCTGGAGGTCAACACAATGCATTTCCATACAGTTCTCCAGCAATCCACTGTGTCCACAAGTACAAATCTTGTAACACCCAACATCACCAGCTGAGGATGGAACTTGGATAAGTGTGCCTTGACGGACAATAAAATCGGAGGCTTCTCCCAGTTTGCAGCCTGCATACAAGGAAAAATTTTAGCTTGTAAGTAGTGGCACTCGCCCATGTGTTCACTACTGAAATGAATTACTACTCTGACTTGCAAAAAACATAAGGTGTTCTTGAGCAGCCTTACTCTTGCCCTTAAAACAAATTCATTCATTTCACAGAGGCAACAAGTAGTAAAAATAGAAGATACTTGATCGAGACAAAGTTCTGAAGTACCTGTAAAGATGTTACTTTTGAGAAATAGACTTGAAATTCCAGTAATTCTCAAATAATTTGATTTTTCAGCTCTGCAGTAGTATGAAACATGTTATATGACAAATACTACACATGCTTCACTCTCTCCAATACAGGATTTGAATTAAAGGGTCTCACAAGCAAAGCCCAGTCATTCCCCTCTCTCACATATTTTATTGTGCCTTTCTTCCCTACTTGTACCTCCTAAATGAACACTGAAGGATTCTTACAAGTAGATGTGAAGAGGGAAGAAAGGGAGAAAAAGCAGGAAAAGTGGATTTAAAAAAGAAAGAATGGAAAAGAAAAGAAAATTGTTTTTAAAATTGCAAGGAAAAATAATAAAATAAATAACAGATTGAACTAACCCTACAAGGGGTGAACTGCAACAAACCCCCTGAAACTTTCACCCAATAAAGAGACTGAATTAAAACATGAAAGTAACTTTCCGACCTTCAGAGGAAGCAGATTATCTCTTCAAAAGCTCTGTGTGAGCTTGTTTTCAGATGACTTTGAATGATTTTTGTGCAAGTGAAGGCAATACAACCTCTATAGTAATAAGGCTCAGCTTTCCAGGAAAACAAAAATATTTTGTAAGGGTCATAGAAGCATAACCAAAACAATGTCCCTAGGCTCACACAAAGAATGAGCTGAAGCCTATCCTCACTTTTAAAAGAGCAAAAGTAGAGCAGATGTATGAGTGAAGCAAAACCCAGCTTTCCTCCTTTTGATTAGGAACCACTGGGGAAATGGCTGATCAGCCACAGAACTGCTGGAAGAAAAGAGGCTCAGGGAACTGATGTGAGACAGCTATGGCAATGTTCTCTATCACCTCCTCTAGAAAGGAGGCTGATCCATGCAATTCAGTGTAAAAATCAGTGTTGCTCTCACTTGCTCAGTCACACACATGCTCAAGTGGTCACCAAATGCACACTTTCTGCTCTGCTTCAAGAACCGCAGCTGACCCCTCAAGTCACTGAATGACAGCTTCTGCTTTAAAGGAAAGGGAAAAACTACCAGTGCCCAGGGCAGAACAATGAAGGGGTTGTAGAAGCTGGACATTGCAAAGCCTCACACCTCTTTTGGTAGGTTTGATCCTTGTTATTAACACCACACAACCCTGCCATTTCAAAATTAGTTCTTGTTCTGCATGAGGCTCTCTCCCCAGTCAGCTCACGTTTACACACGGTGCAGAGGTTAGACAACAGCAGTGTTCTAAAAGAGCAGCTCCCAAATGACCATGAATGCCTTTCTGGTGACGTGCAACCACATTAAAAATGTCACTGAAGGGAGCAGAAGCAGAAGTGCCGTTGGCTGCATGTCCAGACGTGTTGGGTGGGAAGGGCTGGCCATTGGGTCAGTGGGAGGGGAGCTGTGGCACTGTGCATCTCTTGGTTCCCCTTGGTTGTATTCCTCTCTTTTTGTTATCTCCCTTTTCATCATCAGTGCCATCACAACTATTATTGTTAACTTTATTTCAGTGACTAAACTGCTCCTGACCCCAGGCCAGAGGGGAAAGTGAGCGAGGGCTGTGTGGTACTCAGGTGCCAGCTGGGTTAAACTGTGGCACAGAAATCCACTTTAAAACCTTCAACAACATTTCAATGACATATATTGATCAGCAAAGTCCAGTACAGAGAAGCCCAAAAAACCTTACCTGGCACACACAAATATGGAAGACACAGCTCTCCAGACTGACATCCTTTTCTGTTTACTTCACATAGCTGATTAGCTGCACATGGATTTGGATTACATGGATGTGTAACATCTTCTACAATGTTGCCTAAAGAACTTGGGCCTGAAAACGGAATATATGTCATCTATACTGATTTTAATGAGGTTTAATTTTCTTCAGCAAAGCATGGCATTTCTTATGTCCAGTAAATCATGTTTTTGACAATTCTGTGAAATTTTTTTACTTTAATTATAGATGTAGAAGGTTGATATGACCAGGTAGTTAACGTATTTCATTAGTTTAATCCTCAGTCCTGGAAATAATGAGCCAGATGATCCTTCACATGCAAAATATATTTCCTCTATCTTGTCTGCCCAATAATTTTCTTGCCACATGTGCCCAATACAAGAAGGAATAGAAGCAATGAACTATGGCAACTTGAAAATTCCCATTTTTTCTAATACACTAAATAAAATGTCACAAATTCAATACAACCTTCTTAAAAAAAAAAAAAAAAAGAAGAGTATTTAAAGTAATGACAAGCATTCAAAGTCTCCTGGTTTCTAATTTTATTGCAAAGGTATGTTAGTACTTACTCAGGTAAGTATCCAAAGGTATACAGTTCTCCAGGTCATCTGTTGGAGACAAGAGCTCACAAATACTCTCAGCTGAGTGGCCTTCAGGGAATTTATTATGATCTCCACACTTCTTCAGTATTTCCACACAATCTGATCTACAGATAAATAAAGAGACACAACTTCATGAAGACAACTTGAAGAAAAAAGGTCTTGTATGAAAAAGGATTTCTCTCTATGTTATTCCCTTCCCTGAATCCACAACTCTCCCGATCTGCCTCATAGCAGAGTGTTTTTATATATATATATACACACAGATATGCTATATTTTACATAGGAGGGAGGAATAAATTTGGGACACAAAGACAGAAACTACTGCTGACACTACTCCTCTTTGACTTTGGGCTTGGTGATCTTCATTTTCTGTGGCATCATATGCATGCATCTTCCAAGACCAAGCATTTCCTTGATTTACTGATGTCTAATATGGGTTGAGCTCTACCTCACTACCTGCACCACTAACTGTTCTTTTTTCTATCCAATCCCCAATTTCAAAATTTATTTTAAAAAAATAAACCTTAATTTTTTTCAGACCTGTCAGCTGAAAGCCATCAGTTGATACCAAAACCAAAAAGAGGAAAGGTTTAAGACACCACAGAGAGCCAAAAAAACCCCTTCAATAAACCTTTTTTATCACACTTTACAATGCAAGCATATACATCCATCTCATTAACATGCAAATATCTTCATTTACAGTGATGGAGACTCAAGCAATGGCAACCATGCAATTTCATGTTCCTTCCATGTTTGCCTTGCCATGTTTTCCTAACAGAGCAAACAGTCCTAAAGCTTTTAATTTTCATTAAAATCCTTAGTAAGACCTCTAAATTGCTTTTTGTTTTCCCCAAGTACTTACTTGCAGATAATACTTCCTCTAGATTTGCTGTGACAAGGTTTAATCTGCAGGGAGCAGGCAATTGCCTTCCACATTTCTGGTTGGCATTTTTTAATATCAAGCACAGGAATATTTATGAATGGCATCTTAATACTCCCTTTTTCCCATAGCTTCATGTCATTCATGGCTCCCTGGTCTGACTGAGTATTGCAGCTTCTAAAAAGTTCTGTTGGTCTTAAAAGAAGAAGGTAAGATATAGCATGTATAAAAGAAAAAGAAAGTACCACACATTTTCCCATTTCCTAATTCTGTAAGAATTCTACATCCTTCATATGGCTTGATTCTTGTGGTATACAAGAAATTAATCCCTCCCACAGTTAAGCAAGATTGGAATCAATCTGAAATCTGTTTTTAAGGAAGACAAGCTCTTTAAGACTCAAGGCTAAAACTCCCTTCTCACCTCTATCTCTTAAGATCAAATGCCACTTAAAATATTTCTTACCTGAAGTTGACTTAAGAGCAAATATCTTAGATAGCCCAAATATATATGTAAATGTTTCTTGGTGAATCACTAATGCAAGTTGATTTATCATTTATATTTAGCCAGGCTTGGGATACTACTACTCATATAGCACTCACACCACTACATACTATTTAAAAAAAAAAAAAAAAAAAAAAAAAAAAGCCAGTGATCTCTAACAGCTAACAAAATTTAGATTTTTTTTTAAACTCCAACTGTAACCTTGCAATTACTTTCAGACACCACTTTTAAGTAATTTTGTCCTATAGAGTACAAACCCACAGAAACATCTCTGTAAGAACGGGATTCTGAAAATTAGTAACATGTAAATTTAACAAACACTTTTACCTTATTTATAATACACAGCATTCCAGTAACCATGACTTACTTGTCTATACAGTAAGACAGAGGAATATGTAGAGATAATAATACACTGTGACATTTTACAAGTTCATGGGTTAACTTTTATTCTTATAAGTTTTGTTACATCTGTTGCTAAATACATTTCCAAAAGTTCATTCTAAAGAAAAACTACTTGTTTTCAAATTAACTGAAACCATATTTGCAGAAAGAAAGCTACATACAGTCTCAAAATAAGTCTGAAAAACATTTCATTTTATTTTTGAAATAAAAGCATAGGAATTCCTTTATAAAATATTCAGTGTCTCTCTCCTACCTGTTATTAAAATTAGTGCAGTAAGTAAGATTTCTACAGCCCAGCTGACAAGGTTCTCGTACATCTGCTAAACAGGTCAACATGGAAACTTCAACTGCATTATACTCACAAAAGCGATCAAATTCTTGCCAGCTCTGTGAATTGCCCCAGCTCGTGCTATAAAGTTTAGTGCAGAGCTCTCTGAAAACAAACAAACAAACAAATATAGAGATGAAGAAAACAAAATTAAAAGAACAACAGCATTCAGATATAGCCCATCACTTCTTTGCTGCTCACAATCACCTCCAGTCACCGCAGAGGATTGTGTTAGAGCCCACAAAGTCTGCAAGGGTACCCAAAATAGCCCATTTTGCTTAAGAATGTCAGCAAAACTTTAAGGTAATAAGACTGAAAGACTTCAGGATATAAAACTGCAATAGCCAATAAAAATGTAACAGCTGGAAATCTGAAATTACAGCTTTGAGGTGAAAACTATCCCAGCTAATTTTACTTGTAATAAATCTAAGTTGACATCACAATGAACAACTTCTAATCCCATCCTTCAGCTTCTAATCACACTTTCTCCTCCTACAGAAATGACTGTCAAACAAAAATGCATTCCTTCTTTTGTCCTGATGTTTGAAACAGGGATACTGTTTGCTGCTTTTGCTTGAGACATTTCTTGGTGTCAGCAATACCCAGCTCACTTTGTTCACAGCAATATCCTACAAGCTACAACTGTTCCCATCCCAAGGTATGGAACGACACTGTACTATTAGATACAGTACTTTCTTGCCTATTGAAAACTTGAGAGAAGGATCCATTTTTAGAACTCATTGTCAAAGCATGGAACTAAAAGGTACTTTTATCAGCTTCCTGTGCTACCACGTTCTAAGAAATAATGTAACTCCAGGGCTCTACTACTAAACTCATTTAAGATCCGGCTGCATTCAGGAGCTGTTGTTACTGGAAACTTTGATATAAAAGGAAATAACAGCTCAAAAATGTTTGTGACTTATTTATACACATTGATGCATTTAAAATGCAATCATCATCTATTTTTAAAGTGGACAGAAAACCACCCTAGACTAAAAATGCCTCAATAATTTGCAAGCATGCAACAATTTGCTGAAAACCTTTGTTTTTCTAAATGCCAGAATAGTTAGTTCCCTTATTTAATTACTAAATAACCTAAGTTATTTTTCACTGACAAAAACCAGAAGAGCATCTTATAAGGAATACTGCTAAGGTTTTAACATGAAGCAACCAGGCACTTGAGAGTTTGTGCAGTTCATTGTCCTCTTGTCTCTCTTTAGCATCTTGTTAAGACCTCTTAACCAGAGGCTGCAATATTGGCTATTATGACCACAAGTATGGTACAGATTTCATTAAATTACTGTGTCTGCTATAGTAAGCCAGTGCTAAGTGTGAGAAAAGATTGATTCCTGTTATCAAACAGTATGTTTTGAGATACAAAGTATGGGACAGAATAGATTACCCAACTGATTACCTAAACCTGTATTTTTTCTAAGAATTCCAGAACTTTCTATTTGATGTATGTAGCAAGATTCAAGCAAAGGCCTGAAATAAGACAAATTCTTAAGTACTTTCACAATTAGAAATGAGGTTAGAGAGATACTGACCTACATGTGGAAGAATTTGCTTTGGAACAGCAATGGAGCTTAGCTCCATCAAGGCCCGTTGAAGGTGGGGGGTGCACAGTGACTCCTGGGTGAACAGATCTGGAACTCTCAAGAAAACATTGCCAAAGTGGGTCCTGAGGGAGAGGCATGGTTTTACAGCCTTCTATAAGTCCATCAACAATTTCAAGCTCAGTTTTCATTGACATAAGAATTCTTTTACAAGCAGCCTGACAGGCATAGTCTTCTGCTCTATCACAGCAATACAAACCTGTTAACAAAATAGTTAATGGTCAAGCACAAAACAACATTGAAGATGTTGAACATAACAGCCCTGAGAAACAGAAGTGCTGTAAGGTGGATTCTTCTCCTCTGAATAGCCTCAAATAACATTCTCCTAAACACATACAGAAACAACTCTGGAAAAAAACTACAAAACCAATATATAAAAATAAAGAGTAAGTAAAAATCAATAAAGCACCTAAACCCAAAAGTTATCATTATATAAATTCATACAATTACAGTAGTACAATTTATACAACAGCCTTCTACAATAACAGATTTTATATAAAATGTATATGAAGTATGTTTTTAGTATCTTCTATAACTTTCAGTAAAGAAGGATTTATTTGTACTTACTGTCTGTAGGGTTTCTCATTGGATATGACTGTGTGTAGTTATTCACGCAGTGTATAAGCTGAGGGCTAATAGATGCACAGTAATTTTCAACTGCTTTAATTTGTGAAGGACCAGGAGAGGAGTCTGTCCGAAAAATTGCTTGGCAATATTCCCGACAGTTGGTGTGGTGACCCGCGTAGCTGCAACAGACTGACCCCACTGGGGAAGCAAACAAACAAACAAACAACAGAAAATCTATGGGTTCCTGTGCAGAGAAATGACGAGATGAGCATGTCTGTACAACACACAAGGATGTTCAAGGAAAAAAAAAAAAAGGAAATTCTACGTGCTATTGAAATATCTCTGTCTAGAGATGACTGGAAATATCTGTAACTAGCCAAACTACATTTGTTTGTCTGGCAGGAGAAAAAAGTCAGTACTAAAGCCACCTTGAACTCAAGTTCAAGACATGAGCAAGCCAGCTGAATCTCATTTTCAGCTGTTTTGTTCTTACTTTAGGTAACCAGACGTGTCCAATAATTGAATTATTACAGAAATACTACTAATAAACAAACAAACAAGAATAGTATCATTCAAAAAACCCAGACAGACGGTATTGTGATTCACCCATTTTTGCTGTGTTGTTCAATACATATAGTACTTCTTGAGAACAACTTCTACTAGAATTAATTCTGAGACACTGCTTTCATTTTATATAAACATATATCAGGCAACAAAACACTTGCAGGGTTCTTCAAAATTTCAACTACGCATTTAATTTTGCTACTTAGCATGCATCAAATGAACAAGCAGAAGAAAAAGATGACAGAAAAGACTAATAGAGATACACAAATTAAGAACTGATATTAACTATACTAACAGCCCGATTCCTTTATTACTTGAGTAAGGCAATTTACCCATATGGTTTTTCCTTATATGGATCTGAAATCCATGTGTTTGTGTATATGCTCACCCACAGAATCTCTTATAGTTTAGACAAAAAATGAATGATACAAAAGAAAAGCACAACAAACTATTCGTTGTATACTTACTTTCATTTCTGTTAATACAACTAAAGAGAGCATTCTGAAATCAAAACAAAAGCAGTGTTACAAGCCAGAAAACTTCAAATAAATATTTAAGTATCCAGTCATTTGTTATAATGAGCCAATAAATCTTTGGTATTATTTGCTTCCATTAGATTGCATTAAAACAAAACCACTATACAAACAGTGAAACCAGGAAATTAAAAGATCAAGGGTCACCAAAGTTCTGTGTGCACTCATAACAAAATAGATAAATATTCAAGCAAACAAGTAAATTGGAAGACCTTCCTGGACTAACTTAGAAACAGGGTAAAATGCTATAATAAAAAAAAGTCCCAACATTTTGGGACACCCTAAGGGCAATGATTTTAAAGATTCTATGTAGAAAAAAAGAATTCTGCACAGATGGATACATGCAGATAGTATATCTCAACAAAAGAACTCCAGGACAACAAACCTTAAAAGCTAAAGCATGCAACCAACTCCCTCAAACTGCAGCTGAAAGGCACAGCTGGGGGATGTACATGCTAAATGACAGAAGAGGGGAAACACACACACCCTGCTTGTTTGTTTCAGAGGTCTCTAATCTGCAGATCAGTCATGGAGTGCTTTGGGTTGTAGGGGACCTTAAGACTCATCTACTCACAACCCCCTGCCACGGGCAGAGACACCTTCCACTAGAACAGGTTGCTCAGAGCCCCATCCAACCTGGCCTTGAACACTTTCAGGGATGGGGCATCATCCACAGCTTCTCTGGGCAACTCGTCCCAGTGCCTCACGACCCTCATCATAAAAAATTTCCTCATTGTATCTGGTTTAAAACTATCCTCTTTAAGTTTACAGTCATTAACCTGTGTCCTATAGTGACAAGCCCTGCCAAAAAGTTTATTCCCAGCTTTCTTGTAGGCCCCCTCTGGGCACCAGAAGGTGCTATAAGGTATCCCTGGATCCTTTTGTTCTCCAGACTGAACAACCCCAGCTCTCTCAGCCTGTCTTCACAGTAGAGGTGCTCCATCTCTCTTTGTGGCTCTCCTCTGGACTCATTCCAGCAGGTCCACATCTTTCCTGTGCTGAGGACTCCACACCTGGATGCAGCACTCCAGGTGAGGTCTCACCAGAGCAGAGGGGCAGAGTCCCCTCCCTCACAACTACTGAACTCTTGCCAAAACAACCACAGTCTTCCCCACACTGAATAAGCACACTTCCCATTAAAAAAAATGGATACTGAATATAAGCTGTCTGGAACTCTATGAAAAGATGAAGTCATGAGGTTGAAATTCCAAAACGAAGTTGCCAATTATAAAGACTTCAAAATTATATGATTGTGAAAAAAGAGAAATTTTGTAGGAACCCAGAGAGCTGAGAGGATTTCTCTGTCTGTTTTTAAGGGTTCTTACCCCCCTGAACAACACTGTTTTAGCCTCCAACCTTGGAAAAAATTACCAACAATCAGACAAGAACTAGAAAATACAGTGGTGTGAATTAGGTGATAGACTACTATGTAAGATTGTCACAGGGTGAAAAATTTATAGAGGTTTTGGGCTTCTCTTTGTAGTAAATAGATAAGAGTAAAAAATATCAAAATGGAGGATTGTTGTTGTTCTCTAAACCTTCTTCTCCTTCTTCTACTACTCCATGTTCTGCAGTAAAAGTAGTTTGGAATGATTGGATAGAGAATTCCGCTGTTCCTGCCCGTGTTACTGAATAATTGGTAGGAAAGTGAAAATAATATACGTTTTTAGTAACCATTGGTTAAATTATCTTTAAAAGGCCATGTAAATCTGGATAATTAGAGACTTCACTCCTGCTTTCTGTGCTCTGTGCTGTACCTGGGTCACACTAGTGGCTCTGTTCCTCTGATAAGACTCAATAAACAACTATCCGGCAGCATTGAAACTCAAGGAAAAGTCTCGGTTTATCCTTGAAACTCCTTGCAAGGACTTTTAGAAAATTCTCTCCCATCGGGAGGGATTTGATTTATGGCATGGTTCAGTGTCAAAATTTCAACCTTCTCCACATCTAACTTCTACAATTGTCAGAACACCAGATTATAAAACACGATCAAATACATTAATATAGTGACAAAACACAATCCCCATCCTCATAGAATTTCTGATCTCCATTTCCCCTATCCCTATAATTAAACAAATTTGTATTTCACACAGAAGAGAATACCTAGAGAAGACAACAGAAACACCATCACACTGATCCCAAATAATGTGGGATTAAAGTCTTGCTTCAATACAGGAAAGCCCCAGATGTGCTCCTACCTCTAAGACAAGGAAGAGAGCTCAAAATGCAGACCTAGTTTAAGCTCAGCAGTTCACCAGATTCTTCATCTATCTCAGTTACTAGTTATTCACTGCATTGCAGAGAAGTGAGTATCCCAAATAATCTTTGGGCTATTTTTTGTGAAAATCTGTATTACTGCAAACAGATGAAAATACAAACGTGTTAGGAATTAACTTCATGATTTCATTTTTCCTTTTGTCTTAAATATTGCTTAGTGTGCAGGAATTTGTTTTTCATTCATATTTTCTACTTGCTTTCTTCTGAACACAAGATTTTAAACAGGACAGTCTCAATACTGTAATAAGCAGCATCAAATTCCTTCTGTTAACACTCAGAAATTAATTTAAACCTTGGGTAAGCCATGGCAGATGTGGCAACAAAAGACCCTAAGAGAATAAACAAATCTAACTTGAAAATGTAAGTTATTTTTCCACAAAAAGCAAATATTTATAATTCTAGTGATCACAAATACAAGCACAGGTCTATTGGTACACCTCACACAAAAATTGAAAAATCTGCCTTACATAAAACAAAGCCCCAAATCTCATAAACTAGCGATTCAGACATTTTATTTTCATCCCAAAAATATCCTCTACAATATTTTAGTTCTTTCCTCCCAAAAGCACAGATACTGCATTATTTCTCTCAGACTAAGATGAATTTGCAGCAACATTATTCATCCCAACAGCAAGTTTTCATCTGATTAGCTTTGGACATTCCCCTCCTTCCTGTACACGAACCAAGTCCTGTTACCCATCCATCTCTGTAACACAGATGAGGGACAAGAGAAAATGGAAAAAGAACAGAGAGATGCAGTCACCATCCTACATCTGTAAAGAACAGATTTATACTGTTGCCTAAAGGCTCATGACATTTTTGTAGCACCATATATCCTTCTCTGTGGATGCCAGGCAAAGGTTACCAGAAAGGCCCTGTTCTGATGTGGCCACCTGGTTTCTTTGGGACCTGCCACACACATCATCACTCTGCCCCAAAACTGACTATCCTCAGAAGCTGTTGAAAATGAGACTTCTCCGCACCCACCCTGCACTGGAAGGTGGCACACAAACCAGCCAGGCAGAATGAACACCATAACTTTATTAATTAATGCACCGGGACAGTGGAGGCTGCTGGAAAGTCTAAAGTCTGTCTGTCATGATTATACCCAAGTACTTGACCACACTCTTAGCACAAACAATACTCAGAACCATACGCTAATGCTGCAATGAACTCAGATAAAAACTGTCATGTTATTTAAAAGTTGAATGATACAAAAAAGTGTTTCTAAAGAAGTTCATGGATAATAGTGTCTTGCCCTGCTCAGGGGACATAGAGGAAAGGAGAATTTTGAGATTATGGTATCTACTAATGTCCCTACTCTAAAGAAGGGCTCAAATTGAGACAAAATTATCTTCTCACAGCTATTTTGCACATGAATTTTAATACAGGCAGGAAGTCCTAACCTGGTAACAAATCTTCTTTCTGTATTTTCAAACTACAATTCCACAGACTGCTGAATAGCTGTAATAATCCTCCTATTTCTGTTAAGAGGAGGTGGTCTGGCTTCTCTTTTCCACCTTGTCCCTGTTCCCAGCTGTATAGTCTTGTGTATGCCCTTACACCACCATCTTCTCATAACTTGATCTTTCTCACTAATCCTGCTGAAAATTCATTTTTTCCTCATCCCCTAGGATGGGGGATGAGTCAGTGACATCAACAGGTATAATACTGCGTTAGAACAGAATAGAACAAGCTGTTTTTAGATACCATCTTTTAGAAGGACCTGCCAGATGCTAGAGGGAGAGTAAGGCAAGCAAGGGGAGGGAATGTGTGTGGAAAAATGGCAGTTGCAGGAAGGCAGGGGAAGAACTTCAGCTGCACTGAGTTGTTACAGCAACTTGCCGTATTTCACAAAACTGTAAGTGTCTGTAGCCACCACAGAATACAGTGCTAGTGAGGGGGCTGACTTTGTTTTTTGCGTAGGTCTGGGTAACTGTTCAGGTTATATGTAACTGTATACACGTGAGGGGTATAGCTACAGAGATATGAGGGAATCGAAAAAAAAGTCTAACAATTAGTGTCTAACCATCTGTTTGTAAATAAAGCTGTTAACAGCATGAGACAGTCAGTCTGATTTGAATTACTAACTGTAACTTCTTTTCAGAACACAAGGTTCATGTCCATCTCTACTAAAGTAGCGCTCATATTTAAGAAGTCACCAGCTTTTCTGCCCACTCAAGGTTCCTTCTGGATCTTTGAGTGAACTGGTAGTGAAGAAAGACACACAAAACAAAGCAAAAGATAAAAGATAGGTATAAGTAAGGAAAAACAAAACCAAACCAGCCAACCAACACAAAAACCAAAAGAGGAGAAAAGTATGTTCTCTTTAAAGGAACAATTAAGCCACCAAGATTTGGGAAAATGATGGTAAAAAGGCAACATTGTGTACACACAGTCTGATACTCCATTTTCAACTTGTGTTGAATGCTAAATTAAGTGAACGAAGATGGCAATATCAAAATTTCTAAACCACAAACACAATGATTTGTTTTACTTGTACACAAATCCCATCCTTCAGACTTCTCCTTTTTTTTTTAAAACCAGGTGTTTCCAAACCTGGTGATTAAAGCCAGAGAGACCATAAGCAGAAGGAGTGGAAAGTGGCAGGCGGACACCAGCAACACAACACATATGCCTTAAAGCAAAAAGTCTCAAAGACTTCTTTTTGGTGTTATGGAAATTGAAAAAGGCTATTGAGGTTTATGCAGCAGAGAACATTGTTCAGTGTCCCTCACCAGAACCCCCCCCGAAGGAAGATTTTAGCCAGTACTGCAGGACCTAACTGGTTTCGCTCTTTTTGGAGCTCATCAGCTGCAGGTAACGGCTCAAAACCCAAAAATGCACACACCCCAAGGCAAATGGAGCAGAACATTTTGCTGAAGTAAGAAGTCCTCTGCATTGTCAGGCATGCTTTCATATTATAAGCACATTTTTTCTAAATGGCTGCTTCTTGTGTCTTGAATGAAAAGCAATAGCGAAGCTGTTCTTTCACACCAGAAATTAGGAGTATTTCGCAAAAAAACCACAAAAAATTATTTTCCTCCCTAAAAATTATCATAGTATCTATATTCTACTAACTTTGGCAGAAAAATAAATTTAGTACTACTGTCTTGGGCAACCCAACCATGACAAATATTTGAATCTAGATCCTATCCAGTTAAGGCCATCTTAATTTACAAGTATTACCTACAGTTAACAAATACAATAGCAAAATGCTTAACTCTGTGCAGTTAAGCACAGAAAAGAAAACCCTCTTGATCTCTCCTTGACTTCATTTAATCTTTGAATTTATTGAGGGAAGATAAAAGTCAGACGGTAACATACTAAAGTTTAGTGGAATCAGCTGAAGTGTCAAATGATGGTGAACATCTGTTAAAAACTTTAAAAACTTGCAGTAATAAACAAGTAAGGTCAAGATTTTCCTCAGTTATATAAACCAGTAAAGAATTGAGAACACTTGCACACTGAGGTAGTACAAAATTACTGGAACTCAAATTTTGGCAAGATCATTGAGTGTTCTATCAGCCTTCTTTGAACAGCAGAGAATAGAGACAAAAAGCACCAGCAGATGATAGTAACATTATCTACAATGTGTAGTGTATGGTCAGAGTCCATCCTGAATTCATTAAGCAGTACTTCCAGAGGCCACACACAGTCCTGTGCCTTAGGAGTTCCTTAAAACTGTTTAGGAACCTTTAGCTAAACAATGTCCTAAACAGTTCCTTGAGTTATTATCTATTGTCTCAGAGTAATCCACACAAACAAGATAAAGATAAGAGCTAAAAACTGATGACTGCATTTTTCAGCAGGGGTAATTAGTAGCCAGCATTCACTAAAAAATCTCAGCATAAAGCAGGATCATATGACCTTAGAAGAAAAAACGAAACCAATACTGTAGCAGAGTGAATACTTTTCCAAATCTCAATTAAAGCACTTGAAGCTGCAGGCACTACATTTGAAGTTTCTGTGTTTAAAAAACTGTAAAATACCAAAGTGAGATGAGGCTAAAGAGTGCTCAAAACCGTGATAGCAAAATTACCTTTAAACAGTCCAGGGACATCAAAAGTGTTCACTATTGTGCATTAAAAGTAGTTCTAAGAGCAGAGGCTAAATAACTGGTGACATTTCCAGTTGCATTTCAACTGCTTAGCAGATGTCAGTAGTGCTCAGCTGCAGTAAAGCTCTCACAGTACCAATTAACAAGAGAAGTTTGAATGTCTTATTTGGAACACATGAAGTAAAAACTGAAGTTCTTAATATTCAGAGAGGTGAACTCACAATATGCAGTGCACAGACTCAAGAGCCGCAATCTAAGGGAAACTTCAGTGCTACCCTTTCCATGCACAGAAGAAAGAAAAGGGATCTTAAACACAGTAATAAAACCGTTACATCTTATTTTAAGATTAATAAAGTATTTTAAGTTGCTCCTCCAAGCATGTATTCCATGTAGTCTTTTAAAAAATGAACCTCCACTTTACACAAAAGTTTTAAAAATACAAAAATCAGAAAATCCTACATACAATTCATACCGTCTCCACTTCTTTTTTCTTCTTCCTTTGACTATTACCTACCTTCTTTTTAGAGGAAGGTGAACAGGATAGCAGAAAGCTGGAAGAAGTAGTGAAAGATAAAAGAACTGAGGTGCACAGAACTAGAGGAAAAATGAAGACGACAAAATGAGTATCTGAGAAGCAGAAGATGGATAAAAGGACTATCAAAATAAAACCTTCAAAAGAAGGCAAACAAAATACCTTTTGGTAACACTCAAAAATACTGTGCAAGTTGTGTTAAATAATTCATTTCTGTATGCAGTGCTACTTGAAAATAAAAATTGTTTAACAGGACATGCCATCTTCAGTGCATGGATCAAAAATGAATCTCTTGTTCCAACACAATACTTTTCTAAGATGTGTAAGACCTCTAAATTAAAATAAACATAAATATTTACAAAAGTAATGCAGAAACATACGATCAGCAAAAAACCATGTTTGATCAATCCTGTGAAAAGCTAGCACATCAATGCTGAAATGATTCTGCTACTGCACAACCTGAGACTCCACTTAGTGACTTCAAACTTGTGACACCTCCTGCATGGAGTTTGGCTTTTTTCACTGCTCTGAATCCTGTGCCCTACCCTTGAATATTTACCTCCTTCTTCACCCTCACTAACTTGGTGGGAGGCTGAAAGGTACTCATGAAGTTTCTTCCCTAATCCCAAAAGATTACAAAAGTGTACTATGCATAGTTCAGACTATCCTAAGCAGCTTGTGAAAATTCTCTGGGAAATCCTTATGTGAGTAAGCTAAGTTCAGAAAGCTGGTAAGCTATGAGAGTGTTTACAAAAGGGAGTTATATTTTACATCCTTAATTCATCTTGTTCTTACTTTTATGTCATGTACTTAATATATTAAATACCTCAGCAGGTATTTAATCAGACTTGAGAGCTGATGAACAAGCACTACGATCTATACTGCAAACTAATTTTCTAATCGAACCCTCATTTTTAGCAAAGTATGAATTCTTAAATGCAAAAGCAAACACAGTATATATGACAGTGCATTTATGTGATTCACATGCTACTTCTGATCTCATGTCACCTCCTTCTGTTTGAAGCAGCCACTCCTTCCCCAATTCAGTGTTTCTGATGCCATGAAGATTTTTGCCTTTTATTTTATACCCCTGTTATACCTTTTTTACAACTTCTGTATTCTTAGTGCTTTTTGCTTACATTCTTGGACTTGTTTGTTCAGCCTAGGAGACTAAACATTTTAGCAGCTTCGTAGGTAGGGATCAGTGTGCCCCAGACCCCAAGGTCCTCTCCAGAACACATTCTGTAAACTAAGACAGAACCATCCAGGGGAAGGTTCCTTGGGGAGGGGGGCTCATTCAAGCCTCTCATTGGGGAATCTTTGATAGATGTGCTAATTAGTAAGGCTATAGAATGTTATACCAGATCTTTTGGGGGTGTGCATTGTGGTGTGCATTTCAGTGCATTCAACCTGGACATAGTGCACCTAAGGATCCTTAAAAGAAATACCAAAGTATGTTTTCCCTTCTAACCGTGTTTGACTCTTGATTTTAAGACCAGGAAAAGGCATCATTTCCCTGGCCAACTCCACCGAATGCAAAGTACCGTACAGGACACAGAAGCTATTCACAGACTACACAGGGAGCAGGACTCATACACCAAAGCAGCAAGAACCTCCCCCCCACCTTGTTTTTTTAAATGAGAAATAATGATTGGGTGTGGGAAACCGCAGGCTCCCTCCAAAAGTATTATTTGGAATCTTCAATCTTGGGCATAAATTTCCTTGCATTTTATACAACTAACGATTCGCTTAAGACCATTGTAATTACTATTTTTCATGAGCACCAGTAAGCCTGGATACATATGAAAAAACATTGTCATACAAAATTCTACAATATCTGAAGATCTAGCACATCAGATACTTACTTTCTGTCCCTAACACACTATTAGTACCTACTATACCTAGACCTCATTAAAAAAAGTTATTTCTTTCTTCCCTAACCAGAAGATTGCTTCCTTCTCCTATGATTTTTCTCACGCTCCTTCTCTTTTAGTCTTGCACAGATAGAAAGCATTAAGGTTTTCTGTACAATTACAGCAAGATCACTCTTGATTAAGAGTGAGAGGCCCAGTTTTCATAATTACAGATAAAAACTGGAAAAGTAAATAAGATGACTATGACCATTTTGAAGTCATTCTTTATTCTCTTACCTTTCCTCTCCCGTTCTCCTTCAACCCATACTGGCCAACCTCCTACAGCAAAGCAGAAATCCAGAAAAAAAGAAGGAAACAGACCAGCATAATAGAGGAGAAGCTTGCAGATGTTGACAGTATAGCATATTACAGCATGAAAGGAGACAGAACTACTTAAAATGAAAATGCATTTTTAAGAGAACAAGCTACAGCAACTTCAACCTACACTAACTTCCACAGTGGAGAGTCTAAGAATATACTCTGTAGATTGTTTAGATAAAAGGACCAAAGGGGGGGGGGAAAAAGTAATTTAATGCTTCCTGGAAAAAAAAGGAAAGCTACTCCACTTCTGCCCAAATCAAAGAACAGAAAATTGTCTGATATCCCGAACTGTTGATTATGAGCAGAACTGATGCAGGACTACCTAACTCAGGGCAGAAGGAAATAAGATGAAAGGGGGCAGGAGGAATCTGGCTTTTAATTAAGACAAAGATCAAAAGAAAAGCAGTCCTTGCAGAGTAGCATTTCTACACGCTGTGTTAAAATTAAAGAACATAGGTAAAGGCAGATTTCTGAAGATATCCTGGTGATTAATTTTATGAGCAGAACAGTAAAAATAAGTGCAAGCATCAATAGTTTCACTGATGTTACAAAAAATTATACATTTGAAATTATTTATATTCAGATAGGATACTTAAAAGGCTATTCTTTCCTGAGTTTATTTCTTTAGGTCACTTTTAAGCTGACTCACTGTCCAAGCTGAAAGGTTTCTGACAGATTGAATGATCACAATGAATGCTGACTTTGATCAAAACTCCTATGAAATAAACTTTTTGGGAATCCATGTCTCCATTTTGAAAGTTGCAAACTTTTCATTTAAATTAAGGTATATGCAAGTCTAAAAAATCCAAAACTTTTTTACAGAAGGTGATTATACTTTTAGGAAAACTGTAGAGAGATAATTTACATTTGGATGAAAACGAGCACATTCAGAAATACAACTACAAAAAGACTAGACTTTCCCTCTTCTACAGGATACTTCTTACAGAACTTATAGAACAGTTGATTTTTTTTTCAGATATATTCAGACACATAAAAACATACCTCGTATTCCTTCCTGCAGACCTTTAAAACATCATTTTTTGCAGAGGCCTGAAAGACAGACAAATTTCTCCATTTGTAGTAGAAAAAAATAAAATCATGTTCCAAAATACAGACAGTTCTACTTTTAAATTAACTGCAATAACCATGGATTCATGATCTATTAAAATGTTCCTTTAAGAACCTAAAGAATCTATGTAAAGCTCTAAGAAAAAAAAAGGAGAAGCCATGACTATTAATATAACATTTAATGAAAACCCAAACCCTCATATTTCTGCACCAAGTTAGTTGATAGTGGAAGCACACAAAGCAACTTTGGTTTTGTGAAAGGTTTGCCAGATAGAGCAGAATAGAGGAAGCATTTAACAAATGGAAGAGCTTGAGCATAAAGATCTCCCCATTTTTTGCACCCTAATTAACACTTGAGCGTCGCTTTCCATTCTCCTCCCTCTTCTATGTTCAGCTCTATGGTTCCTATTGTCCAACTGAGTAGCAGAAATTCTCCCCTCAAACTGCAGATCACTTTGTTCTATACAAAATCTCGTGCTCCTTTTTCATATGGCAGACATTCAAAACTGCAGTAACTACTAACGTTACTGCCCCCTCCAGTAATTTAAAACACCTGGGTAAAGTCTGACCTTGGACCTATTGTACCACTGCCGTCAAAATGACTCCAAAATCCCCTCAAGTTTCAAGAATCAAAATTAAAATCCATATATTTCCCATTATCCCTAATATTTGGCAAGTATTTATATTTGAGTATAAATGAAAAAAAATAGGCAATGTTTTAACCAGAGTCTGCTAAAGTACAAAATACAGCCAAGATTCTGAAACAACAGAGTCTGCAATCAAACAATACAACATCTGATTTGGAAAATAATGAGAAATGATGTAACAATCATAGGATTAAATTAATAGAACTTAGTAAGACTGTAATAAAGAGAAATGTCTTTATCAGTTCTGGAAGACACTTAAGCATTAGGACAAATTTGAAAACACAGCTAAAAAATGCATTTGAGAATAAACATCCATCTTCTTTTCAGAAGATCAAAAGTACCCAGTTTGTTTACTCACTCCTCATCTCTCTCCCACACTACTCTGTGTACTCACTGCTCATCTCTTGCCACATAGTAAACTCTGTGCTTTTGGGTTAAAGTAGGGGTTTTTTTTATGACAGCAGTTTGCAGTAGGCTGCTTGGTCAAGATTAAGACTACAGAGGTAACATTCACAAGTGTGAATATTAAGTACATCTGTGCTCCACAAATGAATTACAAGGATGATGATAACTACGAATATGCTCTTAGATTTTGAAGGTGTTTTTAAAGCCACAAACATATTTAGAGGAAAAAAAAATCACAAAATGCTTCACAGATTTTTAATAAATAGTTCATTGCTAAATTTATGTATTATGCTTGCAACTGTTACTTAACAGAAACACTGGTTCTATTAAAACCAAAAAACAAAAACCCTTTCTTGATGAACAAAAACCGCTTTGAAGAGGCACAAAAATCTGTTTGGGGCTGTAACTTCAATGCTGTATCGCTAAACATGACACTGCAAAAAAAAGAGAGCTTAGGATCAGCCATACGTTGCCTCCCACTCAACATTATTTTAAAGTAATAACTTTCATGTAGAGACTGTGACAAAAAAGTCAAGTTAAGTTTAGGATAACCATTGAGACCTGCAGAATCAGTCTGGATTCAGTAAGGTGAAAGCCTTACCTGCTTACACGCTTGCCGACACTCCACAGCAATAGCCAGCTCACAGCAGCCTAATCCAACCCACCCATCAGACTTCTTCAAAACTCCTTTGGAAACAAGATGACAGACTTATTAGAGTAGAAAGAGATACTATGCCACCATTTTCCCTTCCCTCTACTTTTCAAATTTGATAATCCTGTTCTCATTCAAGAAGCCTATGTATAGATTGCATTTTTATTGCAATTCCAAACCAACTTTAAGCAAAAAAAGAACAAGCCTGTGCTTTCATAAATGCTGAAACTAGCAATTAATGAAGTACCTTCCATACATTGAGGTTAAAGATGCTTTATGCAAACTATTTTATGTTCAATGGAAGTATTAGATTTTGATAATCTATCTAATCTGAAATATAAACCAACAAAAAACATCAGGAAAAAAGTCCCATTAAAACTGAAAACATCATCTCTTACAGATAACATCCTGTTGTTTGCTTCAATAGCACATCTTTCTACCAACTTTGTCAATGCAGAAAACGTTCCTTATTGTTTCTCCAAACTTCCTGTGGCAGTTTTGGTCAGGATGCAGTTAAACTTCTTCAACTGAGCTGGCATGGGGAGATGTTTTGGACTTCTGATTAAAACCATGTTGATAACACAGGGATGTTTTAGTTACTGCTAACACAGGCAGCATCAAGGCATTTTTCTGTTTTCCATAGGGACTCACAAGTAGGCTGGCATGCACAAGAGGTCAGGAGGGGACACTGCCAGGACAGCTGACCCCAGATGACATTCCATACCACATGGCACCATGCTCAGCCATAAAAGCTGGGGGTTGATGGTGGCAGGGGCTGCCACTGCTTGGGGACTGGCTGGTAATCAGTCAGTTGATGGTGAGCAATTATTTTCTTCTGCGTCACTTGTTTTTCTTGGATTTTTTTTCTTTCTTTCTTTCTTTCTTTGACTTTCCTTCTATTTTTAGATTATAAACTGTCTATCCCAACCATGGGTTTTCTCACTCTTGCCCTCTGATTCTCCCCTCTCTCTCACTGATGGAAGAATGAGCAAACACTTGTGTGGTAATTAGCTGCCTACTGGGGTTAATTCACGACCCTTCCTCTGCCATTTATCTCCCCAGTAGCATGGTTTCATAGCCAGAACTATCTCCAATAAAAGTTTCCTATCTCCCTGTCTCTCTTAATCCACTTACTTCACTATTTGCATTACCGTCATCTCTTACCACAAAGTTACATAGAAACATAGTAAGAAGCAAATTGCTGCCATAAGTTGTTTCATCCTTTTATCTAATAATAAATACAGATTTTCAAGACATCAGAAATAAAAGAACACATTCCTGTATCTATTTCTCATGTAACTTTAAAGACAGAAATAAAGGGAAGGTTTGATCTATGCAGCTGCCCAGCAGCTGTGACAAACTTGCTACATTCTTAGGAGGTAGAATTATTTAACTCAAATGAACCACTCATTTTTGTTATGAATATTTGAAAAATAAAGCAGTACTTTATTACATACACAAATTATATTCTTTATGTAGAAATAAAAAAGTCGTAAGCAAGAGAATGAACAACTTAATTTTTAAAAATGTTCTTAAGCCTAGCGGAAATGCCTATTTAGAAGAGCCACATGGGATGTTCAGCTTTAAAAAAAGGGAAATGGAAGAGTTAGGTGCAAGACCAGTGATCTTAAATTTAGATGCTAAGAAAACACTTGGAAAAAAGTAATAAAAATAACTGCAATCAATGGAAAACAATGGCCAGTTGGTATTTATTGCCTTTAAAATACACTTTGTAGGCTTTACAAACACAGGTGGCATAGAAAGTCTTGCCAGCATCTGTCTTTCATGACATTCCAATGGGCGAATTAAGAAAATGCACTAATGGCAAATTTATACAAGAGAAGCAAAATCTCCACTAAATTAACACATTCCCCATGGAAATTAAAATAAGCCTAACAGTTATTAAAATACAAATTAAAACCTTAATGCTTGACACAAATAAGGCAGCAGCATTGCCCAGCAGGTGGAGGGAGCAGAGGGAAAAAGGTACAGGACAGCTTCTGGTTGTAGCCTGTATTCTGTCAGTTTGACCATCTGAATGGTCCAGACCCTCTGCAGGCACTGCAGGCCAGTGATCCATAGGACTTTCTGGAGACGCTCAAAATCCTCTTGACACCTATTCAGAATATTGGCTCAGCTTTCCAACTCACACTAGTTCGAAGCAGCTGTGAAGGTCACAAACAACTGCAAGTACAGCTCACCTTTCACTTCCACAATTGGGGTGCAGAACTAGTTTTCAGAGGCTGAGCATCTTTTTGACAGTGTTAAAGAGATCACTGTTGTGCATACATCAGTAGCTTGCAATCACTGTTCAAAAATCTGGAATTTAGGTTTGACTACATATGTACAGTTAATTGTCAAGTCCACCACTCACTATACTCTGTTCTAGGCATTAAATAACACGTCAGTCATTTCTGCATGAATTCCTATGGGGAGATCCCTTTCAATCAGAACAGTTATGTTTGATAGAACATTTATTAGTAGGATTGATAACCTAAGGCATAAGCAATCTAAAAAACATCAAAGAAACATCATGTGCAATATGAAAAAAAGATTTCCAGAAATCTCTGCTGCAATAACTAGCTGCATCCAGGAGAAGCACATGACAAATACAGCTGGACAGCTTTAGGGGCAGTGTCACCCCTGAGCAGTCACCACTGAGTAATCAGGCATCCATATGTTGTGCAATACAGGGCCTGTGGTTTCAGACATACTGGAACTAAACTAAATGGTGATAAAAGAATGAAGCAAACGACAAAGACACACCAAATTAAGAAGGCTGATAATTTTCAGCTGTCACTAATATTTTCTTGGCAAGTGGCCCTCTCTCCAGGTTATATCCAACCAGCAGACAAGCTCGTGACTAAACTGATTGCACACTCTCAAGAAACACTGAACTTCAATCTTAATACAGCAACTTTTAAATTAATTTTGTCATCAAGGTAGTTAAGATGTGTGCATTTCTAGATGAAAATACACCTTTAGTGCACAATTAATTGACTGGAGCCCATACTTACGATAATTCATCAAATTCATCTGTACAATACAGATTCCTGAGCTATAACAAATCATCTAGTTGCCTAACACAGGCTCTCAGCCTGCTCCCACATATGTTCCAGATCCTTAATCACCTTACAATGGCTCTTTTCTGAACTTGCTCCAGTGTGTTCATAGTGTTCTTGTCCCAAAATGTTCAGAACTGGACACAGTATGCCTGATGTGGTCTCAGCAATGCTGAGTAGAGGGGAAGGATCAGTTCCCTTGATCTGCCGGCAACATTTTTGCTAATGCAGTCTAGTCCTCTTTGTTCCAAAGGCACACTGCTGGATCATGTTCCACTTGCTGGTCACCAGGATTCCCAGGTACCTTTCTACCAAGCTGCTTTCCAGCTGGCCAGCCTCCTGTATGCTGTGGAGCATGGGGCCTGTGCCAGGTGCAGGACTTTTCATTTCCTTTTCTGGAATTTCATGAGGTTCCTGTCTGCCTGTTGCTTTAGTTAATCAATATCCCTGTGAATGGTAGCACAACCATCTGGTCTAGCAACCTCTCCTTTCACTTTTGCATCACTGGTGAATACACTGAGAGTGAACTCTGCCCCATCATTAACTAAGATGTTAAATAGGACTAGATCCAGCATCAACCCTTGGGATACTGGCCTACAGCTGCACTCTGTGACACAGATCAAGCCTTTGGGCATAGAAGTTTGGCCAGTTTTCACTTCACCTCCACTGCTCTCTTATCCAGCTCACGCTCCATCAGTTTGTCTACAAGGAAGTTATAAAAAATAGTGATAAAATCCTTACTAAAACAGAGACAACATGCACTGCTTTCTCCTCATCTAAAAAGGCAGTCATCTCATCAGAGGGCTATCAGGTTGGCTGAGCAGTTTCCCCTTCATATATCCATGCTGATTATAAACTATCAGCTTCTTGTTCTTGATGTGTCTGGAAGCTGCATGCAGGAAGATCTGCTCCATTACTTCCCCAGGGTCTGAGGTGAAACTGTCCAAGCCTATAGCTCCTCAGGTCCTCCTTGACCTTTCTACAGGAAGAAGTGAACTTGCTTTCTTCCTTTCTTCATCACAGTCCTCAGCAACCCCTCTCAATACCTAGCCCTATCCTCCTCCATCAGGCACAAGTTTTCCTCGCTCTGGACTTTACGACTGATCTCAGAGACCTGGCATTCCTGCAGGTTCATCTTATCAGTAAAGACTGAGGCAAAGAAGACCATGGGCTATTTAGTGTCACTTGTCACCAGGTTTCCTGCCCCATTCAGCAGCAGACTCTCATTTTCTCCAGTCTTCCTTTTCTGCTGATGTAGTTCAAGAAGCTTTTTGGCTGCCCATCACGTAATTCACCCGGATCAATTCTTGAGAGGCTCTGGATTTTCTAACCCCACCATGCATTAAGTGGAGCTTGGATAAGGTGATCCTTGAAAGTCAAGCAGCTCTCTTGGACCCTTCTTTTCTCCAGGGCCATAACCCATGGGATTCTTCCAAGCAGATTGCCTGTGCCCTTGTGTGTTGTCATACATGTGTTTTCTCTTCAAAAGGGTGATTGAAGTTGCCCACTAACACCAGGCCTGTGAACACAAGAATTCTCCCAGCTGTACAAAGAAGGCCTCATTTACTACTTCAGCCTGATGAGGCATTGTGCAGCAGACACCCACATCATCAGCCATGTTGGGTTCTATGTACAACGCACTCCAATGCTCACAGGCTGTTCTCACCTGGCCCATCATCCATTCCAGGCAGAGCTCCATGCAATCCAGTTAACATTCTCACATAAAGGGCAACACCTGCTCCTCCCCTTCCTGGCCTGTTCTTCCTGTACCTGTTCCCCACAGCACTCCTGCTGTGTCTCTGCGACTCCAATAGGATGGAAGCCCTGTAACTGCGCACAGGTTTCCAGCTCCTTCTGTCTGCTCCCTGTGCTGTGAGCGCTGCTGTACAGGCACCTCCCAGACGCACCCAGCTGTATCAATTTACCAGAAAAGGGATAAGAGCTTTTCCTCTAATGCTGTCCTATTAATTTAAAATGAATTTACAAAATCCTACCAGGAATGCAATTTTAAAACTGGTTCACACCAAGAAAGAATACGATATATATAGCAATACAACTTCAGATGCAAGAAGGATGGAAGGTGACCAACTTTGTGCAGGTACAAGAAAAGCAGAGGAAGACAATTTGGGAGTGGTTCATTAACAAAGATTTTGAGCGCTTTTCCACACACCTATACAAACCTAATATCCAAAATAAAATATGTATTTCTCACTTGCAGTAAAAGCATTGCCACTCATCTAACTACAGAACTTCAAGGAAGATTAGGTATCGTTATCAGCTAAAAATTTATCAGGTTTTAGATGAGACAGAAACACTGCAACTCCAAAAAATAATATATTTTGCCAGTTTTACTTAACCATTAAGACAGAAAGTCTGTTTACAAGCACTGGAATCAACAGTTTGCTGATATTTCCTCAATTTGTCACAGAAAAAGACATTTATTATACAAACATATTAAATATTTTCTAACTAGGAAACATATTAATAAAATACACAGGTAACTCATTATATACTAGAGGAAACTAGATGCCACATACAGATTATATTAGATACATAATGGAAGTTAAATTATCATGAAATCTATAGGTGCAGGTGGTAATCAAAACACACACAGGGTGAAAACGCAACATGATTCAACGGCCAACTGGTATTTCTTACCTGGCAAAGAAGAATTTATACAACTCCACACTTCTCTCTGAAAAGTAAAAATGCAATTAAGCAAAAGCAAGTTTACAGAATAAGAGAGTTTTCGCAGACTCAAACCAGCAATTTCAGTACTTTTTCACTGGGTTTTAAACATCTGATTGGAAGAATTCTTATGTTTAAACATCTTTTAAAGAAGTGCTATGAGAGAAGCTGAGTACCATTTCCTTCGATGAGAAGCCTGCTATGCACAGACTACAGAATCAATAGCAGCATTTTTGCAGATGCAGAACCTAATGTAGGTATCTGGAATACACAAGCTAGTCAACTCTCTCCATCAGTGTTTACAGAACTAAACAGCAACTTAGACAAAGAGTAAGATTTGTCTATGACCAAGACCTGAGGAGAAGCTTATTGCCCCAGCATTCCTTTCCATCAGCTTAAAAATACCCTAAACACACACAACCACACAGAAAACAAATTTAAAAAGGGCTTCAATCACACTGATACAGCAACCCATATTGCCACACAATGACACAGCAAATACAGTATTGAGTTGAATTGTTAACTATTTTACATATTTAGATATTACCAGTTCAGTGGTACTAATTGAAGATCCACACTGGACAGCTAACTTGTCATTTATAAAGACGGCAACTGGGAGTTACAAAAATCATTGTGTCATTTTCCCCCTTGCAGATAATCTCCAATCCTGTTTTATAAAAAGCAGTTCTCTACTGTACAGATAAGATTCTACTTGTCTTATCGGGGATGAAAGATAAAGAAAACCAGTAACAAACCAAATGCTATTCATCACCTCGATAGGTTTTCATGACAGGTTTTACTCACACCAGGAGCTGTCTATAACTTTCCAAGACCTTAGTGCTGTTGACTCACAGAAACAAAAACAGAAGGAACTTTGACACACAGAAGGAAACAATCTATAAGCAAACACAATCTTGTGAAGTTGCTTATCAAATGTTATTCCCAGATTTACTACTCCTACTCATTGCCCACTTGAGCTGAGCATATGTTTTAGGTTTGCTGCAAACAGTATCGGTCCCGCTGAGAAGTAACAGAAATTACCAGAAGAAAGCAAGCTTTTCTGACTGCAAAAGGTTGCCACAAGATAAGAATCTAAAATTTACAATCTGAATGACTGTACTTATCTATTCCCTGATTAGATTGTCCCTAGAAGAGGGAGCAGATTACATTCTTTTTTTAGTTAAAGAACTTTAGTGAGACTAAAGAACTTTTAGGAAACCATAATCTTACTCATCCAATAAAAGCATTACTTCAGTTTCTCAGATAAGGCCATGAACAATTTGGTGCAGCTATCAGGGCCACCTTGTCTTAGCCCAAGACCTCACGGCTTCGTGCCATACACATGCTGGAACGTATGATCTAATTTAAGTCATTGCCATTAACACCCAAGTGACAGTCACCCAGCACAATTTTTTACAACATAGATTACATTTTCATTGCATTTCATAGCTTATACATGCCACCTTATTGCAAGTAGCATAATTCATGACGGCTTTATTAAAAAAAAAAAAAAAAAAAAAAATCCTACTTTGAGGGTCAAACCTCATTTGACGAGCTTTTCTAGCAAGCCTTACCATTGATTCTGGACAATACTCAGGGGCTCGCTGCAGTAAGTGCTTCAAACGGGAGTCACTCTTAGAAGACAAAATCTGTTAGAAACAAAACACACCTTAAAACATAAAGAATGTAATGGCACATCAAATACTTTTTTCAATTGATTTCACTGTTTTTAGTTTCTCTAATATCTGCTCTTCGACAACTTTGCCTAACAGTACGTATACAATGCAAATTTAAGATTTCTTTTTATGTATTTGTAGCTCTTCAAATATGTTTCACTTTTTATAGAGAAGCAATTTTTTCTATTTAGAAGAGAACAAGAATTTCCTCCTCAAACGTTTCAATCAAAAAGTTTCTACTGAATGTGGAAGGGCAGTGTGAGCTAGAGGATTTCTGCCGCACGTATCAAAATACTATACAACTCACTTAATTAACCTTCTGCTACATGTTACATGATCTTAAGCAATTATACTTCACAAAAATCCTGAAACATGAATTTTTGTGGAACAAGGAAGAACAAAACCTAGAGTAGTTAAAGAGACAATCAAAACTAACAGGGGAATGCATAGTACCCCTAGGCAAACTGAACACCCAGGAGCTCGCTAGACTGGATGGAATACAACTGTTGAGGACGCTGGTCCTTTAGCATTCTAATTAAGTTTTACTAATTAGATGAAAACAAGAACCTGGTCAACAAGAGGAATGGAAACAGACCTATTAATGTGTGATATGAAACTGTAGATTATATAACTGAAACAGATGGATTTCAGAAGGAAAAGTACATTACAGTTCTATTCTATATTTGTTCTATTCTAACACGACAAACTATGTTCTATTCTAACATGATAAACTAATTGAAAGAAAATCAAGAAAGCAACAGCACTTGTTCCAGAAAGGAGAGCAAAAAAAGAACTGCATAAGTATTTCAAATCTTCTGAGATCATAGGAAAATAAAATAATTTGGGTTGGAAGGGATCTCAGAAGATCATTTATTTCAACCTCCTGCTCAAAGAAGGGTCTACTATGAGACCAGACCATGATGTCCATCTGTCTTCTTTCCACCTGTCCAGGTCCCTCAGGATGACAGTCCTGCCATCCATTAAGATTATCAACACTTCCTTTCAGCTTCATATGGCCTGAAAACTCAATGAGAGTCACCTTGCCCAGGTCATTAACAAAGATGTTAAACAGCACAGGTTCCAGGGAAGACCCCTTTGGGATTCCACTTCTTATTAGCCTGCAGGCAAAGTAGGACCCACTAACTGATCTCTGAGCCTGATTTTACAACTAGTTTTTTTACTCATCTATTTGTCCATTCCTCAAACCCATATGATCCTAAAATGGATACAGATATATTGAGGGAATTAATGTTTAAAAACTTACTACAGTCAACAAAAATGACATCCACATCTTTGCCCTCATCCAGAAATCCAGCCTTATTATCAAACCAGGTTGGCCAGGAATGGTTTACTGATGCTAAATCGCTGACGCTGCCTTCAGCAACAGTTTCACATTTTTCCTTCTTCAGCCTTTAACTACTGCCATAAAATATCTTGTTGCCCTTGACATTCTCTACAAGTCTTGATTCCAGTTGAGATTTTTCTTTCCCAATATAACCTTACTTGCCTTGGACTGTTCTTATGCTTGGAGAAGGATATGGATAGAGATCTCTGGAATGGTATAGAGATGAATGTTGCCAGGAAACTTATCATTGTGAAACTTCTCAGAAATAAATTTAGGAAAAAAAAGTCAATAAAAGAAATAGAGGCCCACTTATTCCTTGCTATGGTATCTGACATGCTTAATCAAATAATCATGAAAAGCAGATAATATCAAAGCTAAAATTGGAGTAATACTTACTAAGATTGCAAAATAATTAGGTGTTTGAATATGTTAGTTGACAAACAAATCTGTAATCCAAGTTCTCTTTTTCAAAGGTCTCACAGTAGCTGATTTACTGGTTAGCAGAATTCCTTACTGGTAAGCCTTTTTCCTAACTGGCAGGATCCAGGGCAACATCACTGGGTGTCCTGTGCCTTTCACCCTAGTCCCTGGGCTCCCATGCAAGGCCTCCCTCAATACTATCACTGGTGCCTACACAGATGAGCAGACAATGGGTAGCAGTCTGAGGGTCAAAAAACCCTTGTGATTCCTGCAACATCCTAGATCTGAGCCCCTGAAAACCAAATTAACTTAGCCAGAAAGTCTCATCTGGAGATGAATGCCTCCATGCACTGCAGAAGGGAGTGTTTCCCCTGGTGGTATTGTTTACAGTCTGTTGGTTAGGCCAAGATGGCTCCTCAATGAACCTTGTTCCTCCTCATCTGCTCTAAGGCCCCAAATCTAATCTGTAAGTGCATATCCAAAGACAGGCCAAGAAACTTCTTCCTCCTGCCAGCTGCACAAAATAGTTAAGTTTCAGAAGATGAAAATCAGTAAAATAACAGCAGACAGCTCCTTCAGCCAGCCTGTTGGACCGTACCAAATGATCACTCACAAAATGATGCCACCAGCCTGATGCGAGGTAACTAAGCCAGCTCCTTATAGAACACTTTGAGGGGCACCAGTCTTGCTTCAGACTTGCTCTAGACCTTTCACCACTAAGATTCTGGATATGCTGATTATCCGAGAAGAGAGAGATCATCCAGATTAAGCAAGATCAGAGTATCTTACAAAACCCACAGAAAATGATGCAATAATTAGAACCAGTATAGCAGAACTGGGATGGAATTTGACAGTAAAAAGCTGGAGGCCTTTCATGAAGAGCCAACAGGAATTCACATGATAAGCAGGAAACTTCAAACCAATGAAACACAAGACAGAAATGGACAGATTATTCCAAATGCTGTATAAGTGCAGGTACTAAATTCACCAAAAATTTTTTTATGTACAGGAATGGATATCTTTCTCTAACATTCAAGTTTGAACACAATTTTTAAGACTGAGTGCCATACTTGTTTTTACAATGTCATGTATAGTTTTGCTTACCTGTATTCAAACAGGTAAACTTATGCTGGAAGGGCTGCAAAAATTCTTATAGGAATTGAGAGAATACCTTATGCAAAGAGACTGTAAGACTTTTCCTTGTTTGGCCTAACAATATGAAAGTGGAAAGAGGATTTGGTTGTATTCTCTAGATAAATCAGTGAGGGAAAAGTGCAATTTAAAGTGAAAGTTTTATTACTACAATCAGAGATAAATATAAACTTAATCATAACCAGGTTTATTGCTCGAACAGCCCCAAAGTGGGTAATGAAGACAAGAAAAGAGGGCAGGTATGATGTAAGAACACAACTTTAATATAAAAATTGTGTCTACATGTATTTAAGCTTTACTGATGTAAAACTCTTTGTAGATAAATATATGTAACTACACACACAAAACTGTACCACAGGTACAAATCTAAACATAAGTTATGGAAAAATACTTTCCAAGCTTGAATTTAGAACAAACAGCCTTATGAATAGAGTAAGTAAGCAGATTTTTGCTGCATTCACAAAGCCATATATCATAATGGGATGCTTAGTGGACAAACAAGAACTGGAAGGAAGAAAGAATAATACTAGCATCTTGTTCTTCAGTTTAAACTCCCCAGAACTTGGAAATACACAAGATTCATAAATTCTGTAAAACACCTTCACCCCTCTCATTTCCTAATGTGCTTATCACTTCTTGACCAAATTGTGGCCTCAGGTTGGTATCACTATTTCTCCTCAACTTCAGCAGAACCCATTTTCTACTACCAAAGGAAAGAGGACTATGGTTTTAAAACTTCTAAGTTCTCATTTCGATAACATTACATCTCACAATTCACACATAGCATCCAGACAGAAGACCATTAGCTTACAACCTTAATGTTACTACATCATTATCTAAAGGTACAATTTCAACTCTGATGGAGTTAAATTTAAAACAAGCTTACCTGTTCACAGACATCACGGCACATTAAATTGTCCTTTGCATGGTAACAACAAGACAAGCCTATGGAAAAGCAAGGAGAGGGAAACAGATATTTAGAAGATTTGAAACACTTAACCATCACTTCTGAACACAAGTACACACTTGGTGCTCTATCAGGACAATTTTCTGGCCCACAGATGACCATAGGAAATTTTCCTTCCCAAAAGGCAAAAATGAACAAGAGAAATTTTTATTCTGAAAATGATGCAGATTGTTACAAGAAGTCTCACAGTTACTCCTGAACACTTGCTGCCAACAAAATGAGATCTCACTCCCTTTTTGCCTCTAGTTACATTTCTGCTACTTAACCTGCACTAGTTTGGCACATGACAAACTCCTTTACGAGGCAATGCAATTTATTAATTTGGGGGAAACTCAAAAAAGAATAAATATTAAAAAGTAAACAAAAAGCCCACCAAAAATCTTTGTAGAGACTATATGCCTTTGTAAATTGAATCATGTCACAGAATCTGAAAAGTCCAAGAATCATTTAGGAACAGGTGGTGAAGGAAATCAGAGAAGGAACCTCTTTCCACATAGCTGCTCATTGAACTCTGGGTTCTAAAAACCTTGGCACAAAACCGTAAATTGTTTCACTATTGATGGATAATTAAGGCTGGATTTGCCTGACTGGATGGAAGTCACAGAGCAAACACAGATATGAACACATCAAGAGGGAATAAAAAGAGAACTGAAGCATTGGGAAGTCATGAAACACTGAAGTTTAAAGCAGCATTTTTAGCATTATACTCTACTGTGCTTTGTACCCCCTACCATTAAAATATTTTGTTCATTCATGGTTAAGCTGGGCCAATATAAAATGAATTGAACAGTGCCTTGATACTCATTTTCATCCTCACTTTCCTGTGTTTGGACCAGTGTTTTAGAAAGCAGACAGAGGTGTCCTTCGAAACTTTTACTTTCACACACAGGAATATTTAACGATTACAGACTTCTGCTGAGCTGCATCTGAACAATGTATCACACCGGTTGGTACAACAAAAAAAGGTTTACTTCGCAACACCTTACTAAACAGATTTTGACTGAACCATCAAGAAGGAACTTGGACATGAATTCCTTGCAACATTAGTAGGTTTATCAATGGAAAGCTGGGCCAGAGTATGTCATATTTCATTCCACTAGCTTTTTACTGCCTTCCTCCTAAAACCAAGCCTCACTAGAAACCAAAACTACAGAACAACAATGAAATGCCCATAAATGCTTTAGGGACTGCCGTCTTCTTATCTTTAAAGTATTACATGTTTTGTATTTTCCATTCCAACAACGTGATCTATTTATTAAAAGGTGTTTTCCAATATCTGTCCTTGTGCTGTCTTGTTTTTCCACCACTCTTCTTTGGTCCAGTCAAGAAGTTACAAACACACAGACTTCCAGAATGGTTTGGAGCGGAAATGACCTTAGAGATCATCTAGTTCCAAGCCCCCTGCCATGGCCAGGGGCACCATCCACTAGACCAGACTGCTTAGAGCCCCATCCAGCCTGGCTTGAACACATTCAGGAATGGAGCATCTCCATCCTCTGGGAAACCTGGACATGACTGGCATTCTGGGCTGTGAGCGCACATTGCCAAGGCATCTGCTATCCCAGCTTTAATGCGGGGAGCTATTTCACCACTATCCTCTTTATTAAACGTCTTGCCTTCACCTTTCAAAATGCCTTGTTCGATACCACTCTTCTACTGAAACCAAGGAATACGAGCCCTGGAACACACAGCCCGCTCTGACACTGAATATGGCAACCCAAGCGTCAGGTTTTACCCATTTGGACCACTTCAAGCCACAATCCTGGGAATTCACCCGCAGGCAGCGTGACAGCCGAAGGCACACATCCCGGCCCCGAGCCGCGGAATCCGCTGGGGTAGACGGGGAGGTCAATGCCCGGGCGGGATGCCGGAGATCCGGCCGCTACAGAAGCTAAGGAAGCGCCTCTCCCTGGCTGCGGTCCTGGCCGCAGGGATTCCGGCGGGTGCTCTCGCTCCCCGGGGAGCCGGCGCGGGCACCAGCCCGGACCAGCACCGGGACGGCGCCAGTGCCGCTTCCCGGGCGCGGGGCAGGTGCGGGGGGCGCAGCGATGCCGGGGCGGCGTCCCCCCTCTCCCCCGGCTCCCGCATCCCGCCCCGACTGCGGCCAGACAGGAGAGTCCCGCGGCGCCGCATCCCCGCGGGCGACGCCGCCCCTGCGCCATGTTGTAGAGAGGGACCCGCGGAGCCGCCTCCCGCCGCTCCCTCCCCCGCGGTCGCTACTCACCGGCCGCCGCGGGGCACAACAGCGGGGCCGCCGCCAGGCACAGCAGGGCCCAGGGCCACCGAGCGGCCGCCGCCGCCATGGCCGGGTCTCGAACCCGCGCCGACCCCACCCCGCGACCCCCGCCCGCCGCACGGACAGACGGACGGAGGGACGGGCGGAGGGACGGGCGGGACCTGCCGGCGGCAGCGCCCCCTCCCGCCAAACTCGCGCCGGCGCCCCCCGCGCCCATTGGCTGGGCCGCCCGACCAGGTCCCGCCCAATTGGCTGCACCGCCCCGCCAGGCCCCGCCCCATTGGCTGCGGCCCCTCCAGCCGGAGCAGGCGCTCCGCCTGCGGACGCTCCAGCAGGAGCCGAGCGCGGCCCGCCCGGCCGGCGGGGGAAGGCGCCGGGTACGGGGCGCTGGGCCCGCCTCCTCCTAAAACCTTCTCCGCCTCCTCCGCCTCCTCCTCGTCCCGGCGCTGGGCTGCCCGTGGCCACCCGTTCTGTGGTGTCAGGGTCACAGGCACCCCGCAGCCTTCCTTCCCCTCGGCCCATGGAGCGGTAGGGCCATGCCCGGAGGGAGCACTCGGGCTCGGTCTGGAAAGACGACTAAGGAGAGGAGAAGGGGGCACAGACTTAGTTTATTTCTATTTATATGTAGTATTTGAATTATTAACAGACTTCTACACATCACTTTTAGAGCGTTGGTTGCAGCCTTACAGTATTTTAAAGGGGGCGTATGAAGAGGAGGGAGGATGACTTCTTGCCCAGGCAAATAGTGACAGGACAAAGGGGAATAGTTTTTAACTGAAAGAGGATATATTTAGATTAGATACTCGGTGGAAATTCTCTGCTCAGAGGGAGTACTCAGTTTCTGGAACAGGTTGCTCAGAGAAGCTGCGGATGCCCCACCCCTGGCAGTATTTACGGCCAGGTTGGATGGGGCCCTGAGCAGCCTCGTCTGGTGGGAGGTGTCCCTGCCCATGGCAGGGGGGTTGGAACAAGACGGCCTTTAAGGTCTCTTCTAACCCAAACCATTCTATGATTTCTGTGATTGTAAGGCAACTTTATAACAATGTTTTCTGCTTGAAATTACTTTGTGTATTTAGTGACTGTGAGGGAGAAATGGCCTCACTGGCCCCAAACGTGAGTTACGGAGGGGAGTGACCCCTGGGCTGAGAGGATGCTCCCAAAGGGCAGAGGTGAGGAGGCTGTCTTGGCTACACCTTGGTGCTGATCCATGATCAGTGTCAGATTCAGTTCACAGGGTATATGATTAAAGAGTCTCTAACTGAAGAAACCTCTGTACAGTAGGGCCACCACTGCAGTTTATTTTCCATGTAGAGATCAAACTACCCCCTCGCCCTTTTTTTTTTTTTTTTTTTTTCCAAGAATTAAGGAGAATTGAAATGTAAGCTATCCAATGCAGTTAAAATGAACTTAAGTTACTGCTCATTTCATAGCTTGTGACCGTTTTGCCTTGAAGTCTGGCTGTTCCAAGGTGGATCGATCAGCTTTTGACAACTCCAGAGTTTTTGGATGAGCACCTTAGCATCCCATTACCAGATTTTCCAGCAACAGTAAAACAGGAAAATTTTTAAGAACCCATAGAATTCGGTGTCCCACAAACTGCTTTTCCTTTTCCCAATCTGATACCCCAGTGACTTCCTTCTCCAATAACAAACTACCAAACTATTAATGACTCCATGGTCTTATAGCCTGGAGAATCTGTAGGAACCCTTTAATTCCAATATCAAGTTTATAAATGGTCCACAAAACAAATCAAAAAACAAGAAGACCAAGGCAATACAGGAGAGCACTCCAATAAGTTGAAAGAGCTTTCTCTCTCTCTCTACACCAGTATAGAGTGATTAAAGTGTATTACTTCTTTGTCAAGCAAAGCCATAAAAAAGTACATTTAGTTTGTATATTTGAAGTCTTTTATTGCTATAATTGTGAATTCAAGAAAGTGAAAAGTCGCAACTGTAACCTAATTACACAAAAATCTTTTCATACCAGGATAGAAATTATGCTGGTATGTAAGTGAGGTTACTTATCAGAATAGCTGAGCTTTCCCCCCCACAATCCAAGGTTAACTTCTCCTAATTTTCTATTTTGGGACTTAAAATTCACAGCGGGCCCACGAGGCGGCAGCAGATCACAAAGGAAAGTTAGCCTGACGGCCGAGTTTATGGGCTGGTTTAGCGTCTCTGAAAATACCAGGGGCCGGAACAGTTTAGATGCATTTTTTTCCCCGGTAAAGCTAAATGGTTTAATTTAGCTTGATTTTGGATGAGGGTGAACTGCTGTGCATTCTGCTTGCCCTGAGTGCCACTTATGTGCTAAGTCATTAGCAACAGTAATTTGTCCTCAGGCAAACAGGCAGGGAAAAGATGCAGGTGGGTCTTAAAATTCATTGTCGCTCTAAGTCACCTCTTCAGATCCAGATGAAATAGTCGAGACCACTGAAAGTGTTTCCTTCGCTTTAAAACAGCAAACTGAACTTTGAAATAATATAAGCTTCTAAAATTTGGCTTTCTGTAAGGGTGGTATGAAGTTTAAACTTATTGTTCTGGAAAGCAAAGACTTTGTCCTTGGGAGTCTGAATGTTGAATCTGCAGGCTACTGTTTTCTAGCTAAACCATGTTCACTGGCCTTTTTAAAGCCGCATCCATTTGAAATTGATTCCTACCCAATATTTAAGAATGAGAAGTGGAATTCTGGGACTTGAAATTATTAAATGCCTCAGTGTAAAGCAGCTTGCTACAAATATGCTGACAGCATAATTTTAAAGTCTGGTGGTAAGACAGAAACTGTTCTTCAAGTGTTACGTTGTTTTTTGCTGCTCCTGTCAATTGCTAAGGGAAAAGGAATACTTTATTTTGTATGCTGTATTTCCTGTTGCCTAGAACATAACAAAGTCTGCTCATTCAGCTACGCTTTTTGTATTATCTTGAGTGATTGGTTTATTATATTTTGTGTTGAGTAGCATTTGATCCTGCCTTCTTATCCTAAAAATTGCTGAGTATTACTCTGTAGTTTATGCTGAAGTCTCTCTCAGCAATAAGTGAAGATTCTGATGTACTCATGGTCTGAGTTACTGGTCCAAGATCATGTTCTACTGAAAGAGATCTGACATGATCAGGATCCCCTCAGAAAGTAAAATGATGCCACTTTTTTCTTAAATCCAAATTGTAAATGTGGCAGATTTCTGTGTGTTTCAGCAGAGTACTTTGTGGACTGAAAAATAGTGTTCTATATTTGAATGTTATGTATTGTATCTCATTCGAGATGTGCAGTGTTGCATTGCTGTAGTTCTCAGGATATCTACACCTTGTAATTTGAAAGGTGCTTACCGCACTTGTGAATTTACCCTAATTACCATTAATTTGCCTAATCTGTGTATCAACCACTAGATATCTGCATGATAAGCCAGTGCTAGATTCCTAGTGCGTGTTGGAGCATTTTCCTGTGCTGGGGCTTGTTCAGTTTCACCTCCAGGTTGGTACCAGGCCTCAGATGTGTCTCTGGGCAAACTGCTAGGAGCTGTGGGACCAGTCCTGGGGCTGTCACTAACAAGCTGCTAGCTAGTAAGTGAGGCTGTTGCCTGTTTCTTCAGGCTAAGGATGGATTTCCACAGCAAAGCCTCTTTCAAAGAGATTTTTTTCTTAAATGGGCAAACTTTCTTGTTCAGGCAAAGCTTAGCGACTTTATATTTTCTCTGTTAGATCTCAGCCAGCATTTTCCATCTGACTTTCCAAGTAACTAATAATGAATAAGAAAGATTATTTTCTAATTACTTCTTCCTTTTTTTTAAGTCCAGAAAACTAGATTTATATTAAAAGGTAGAATGTGAATACAAAAGCTGGCTTTGGTGGCTGCTATTACACACATCAGAAGCAGTGTGCATTTATGCTGATAAAGAATGCTGTATATAAAGCAGCATAGATGTGAAATTAAAGCCAATTAAAGATGTACATTAATGCCAAATACAATGTCTGCAATTAATTTTGAGCAAGTTGAACATGTGGTGCGTATTAGAGTTCATAAAATCTTGCCATAGGCAAATAATTAATGTTGCCTACATCAAGTCTGTAAGGATAGCCAACTGAAAGTGATTAAATAATTGAAGAATATATAATTAATTAAAATTTGCTGTGGAGGTAATAAAGAAGTAAATAAGATTCTGTCATCATCAGTGAGCATACTTTAAGAAGCTATTCTATTGTTTTAGAAAGGAATTTGAAATGGATCTCATGTTTGCTCACAGACAGTTTTGATGTTCATAAAGGTACCATAAGAAATCTGGCTCTGCTTCAGACTGCATAATTTTTCTCAGCAGAGCAAACAACCTGAAACTAAAGTCATCTGTCAGTCTAAATTTTAAGCTCTGGAAATTAGTTACAGGATTAGAGCTTCTGCTTCTCTTCAAATGAGAATAGTGAGTGTAGTACACTTCTTGGTAACAGAGTTTATGAAACGGATAACTTAAAACCAGGTTGTGGACTGATGGGAGCATCAAGACCATTCTTTCTCTTTGACAGAGAACTTCACCAATAAAATGTAATTACTGTGTCCTTCCATGCTAAAGGAAGTGATACTAAAAATAGTGCCCAAAGAAGTCACCAAGATACATGTCTGCTATTTGGCCAGATGCTTTTTGCTCTCTATGCTGCTTTGTATGCTCTGCAGTCTCTGTGCTGTGTACTCTTTATAATGGAAATACATATTAATGCATCTTTATCAATTTGCTGCCTTCAAGACCACTGCATGAGGGTCAGGGTTGCTAGAAAGTGTCTGGAGGACTTTCATATAAAAGACCCTCTAAATGGACAGATCATTTCGAAATGATTTCTAAAATAACACTGAGGGATTGATAGAAGAAAAAAAAAGTTGTTTTTCAGTTTGAGAAGCTGGAAATGAGGGAAATTACACTGGCAAATCCTGGAGTCTGGGAATGTGGGAAAAGAATGTTTCAAATGGAATCCTGTTCAGTCCAGTCAAATGCTTCAATCATCTTAATGATCTAAATCCGAATCTAAACTCAAGTCCGGCACACCTGTACCATAGCAGAGATGGGCTGTGCTTATGCCAGTTGAAATCCTATCTTCTTCCTGTCCTTGGCTCACCATCCAAGAGGACAAATAACAGCATTTAGCTAGTGATGACACATCCATGTGTCATCTGTGTCTTTGGATACAGATAAAATGGATATTCATTTTGCTTTTCAGCTCAGGCTTCTGTAGCAGCAGTGCATCTGCCAACATTTCATAAGCATGGGCTGGAGATAGAAAAGGATGTGTTGAAGAACACTGAGAATGCCATATGGAAATTCTTCTGTGGATTATCCCACTGAATCATCTAGTTGTGTATAGGATTAGTTACTTCTCCATATGGTGTTTAAGGACCAAATTGCTGCTGGAATGTTTTCCAAAGGTTATTTTTATGTTTTTCTGTACTATGGAATTGTGTTAAAAATTACATCATAACCTGCACCTACAGTGAGATATTTTAAAGCATCCAAAGAGCTTTATTCATTTTCTTCCATGTTTTAGCAGCTATAATTCTCTCTCAATTAGTAATCTTTGAAGGACTGCATATAATTCATTCACTGCTATACATTTATTTCTGTATGAACACAGTCTGCAAGCTTTGCAAAAAGGGATGTGGGTGGTATGAAATAATATATGCTGCTAATTGACAATTGTGCAGTTGCTTCTACTTTGAAACAGAAAAAAAAAAATCAATGTAGACTGGCAGGTTAAATAAAAAAGGAAGGGGAAGGCATAAAATTCCATTTTTTGCCACTAGTTTGTGTCACACTATTTAAATCAGTCGTAGTTAAACTAATCAGCTTAGCTACAATGAAATTGTTTTATTCTTGCTATTCCATAAATTAGCTAGCAAGTTCTGTCAAGATGACATTATAATTATGTGAATTACAGATTAGTGCCTATTCCCATTTGTACCTACGCTTGAGTGACACGAGTGAATTAGGGTAGAACTTTGTCAGTATGCATTAATCCTGAATACTTCTCAAAGTGCCTTAATAAAAATGTTGAAAGGTGCCTTATTTATCCCAACTTCTGTAGCTGTTGGTAATACAAATAGATATGAATAATTTACATATGAAGTTCAAGAGTGAAGGAAGTTATTTAGAGAACTCTGATGTCTTTGCTAGGAAAGGAGAAGCAGCGTGTGTCAGAGAAGAATGGAGAGAGGGAGTCATGCACTGGGACAAGGCCGTGGGATAGTGAGAGCAAAAGCTGTATAAAGAAACATAAAATTAAAATTGAAATTGACTGCTTGGAAGCACTGCATACACTTCATGCTTCAGCTTCCTGACTTCCTTCACCAGACAGTTCTTCCTACAGCCTTAGCTGTGCTGGTGGATTGCCATCCTCCGAAGCGCAGCTCCTCCAATGGAACAGAGGCAGATGTGGGTATCGACATCCCAGACAAAAGCTGTGAGCCCCTCACCCTTCTGTGTGCCCACGCTCTTCTCATGGAAAGCCCGAGAATAAGCAGCCTCTCAAAAATATAATGAAGTCCATCACATAGCACCTTAAAAGGACAAAACTAAAAAGTAGCTTGGTTTAAAAGTGTTCTTACTAGTGCCAAAAAGGAAAGTCAAGTAATAATTTACTGATGTCACAAATTAAATACGTGATGTCCTTTATGCATACCTGTATATCTTACATGCACTGTTATGGTTTTATTCAGTAGGTAGCACATATGGAAGACACATTAGTGGAATGAAAGCTGGGGAAGGGGGAATGTTATTAAGTGTGCTTTATCAAGCTGTACTTACATCTTGTACATTTAGAAGTGCCAGAGCATTTTCAAAAACAAAACCAAAATTTTATCTTTAAAACAACTTACAGGGTCCAAAAGCCCTCTGGTGTGTTTTTTGCTGTTCTGTACCTCCTAGATTTGAAGATATGGGAAAAATAGTGAAACACAATCCTAAGTGGTACTTCAAATTCTCCTGCAATTCCTAAAGAAAAAGTTGTCTTTAAATGAAATACAAATTTAAATACATATGGAATACGTATTTAAATGAAATATATTTATAGTCGTTAGAAATGGAGTTTCATGATGGAACAGGACAGAATGTGCCAGTGCAGCAGAGGGTGCAGCCTTAATGTAATGACCAAAGCACAGTGACCTTAAGTGTAAATGGCAGCCACCTGTTTGCACACAACCAACCCCTTTTATCCCCTTTCCCCTCTCTTTTCCTATGCTTGTTGCTTCCCTCCCTCCCTTTCCCCACCTTTGGTTCCTCCCTAAATGTGCTGTGGCAAGTCCAGCACCCGGAGGCCAGGCACAGAGAACCTCTCCAGCAGCAGGATCATCAGCTGGGACTCACAGCTGGACAGCAAGGCTTATGGCTTTCCCAGGGCAGCTTTGGGACAGGGGCTTCATTCCTGTTACTGGGCTACAGGGATTCCTCATTCTGCCTCTCTGCTTCTTTGTATTTGTGGGGCTGAGCTGTTCCTCACATCTGCCAGCATTGAACCAAATAATATAATTCACTCTTCGATGTTTCAGTGTGCTATCTGCAGGCCCAAGAAAACCAGGACACTTAAGCAGGTAGTTGTCTCTGGATCACCAGCCTTGTGGTAACTAGGCTGAGGTCCTCTTCTTTGTAAAGGGCAGGGGGGATTTTACAGTTATGCTAGGAAACCCCAATGGGGAAAAAATAAATTATCATACCAATTGAAAGTTGTTCAGAATATAACTTGAAGGAGATTCGCAATAATGGAAGTAAAACAAGAAGACCCCCATGAACAGAAACAACCCAACAGCTGAAAGCAGACCGCATGTCTAGAGCTAGTATACTTGCAGGGATTTTGCATTCCTTGCCCTTCCTCTTGCATTCCCTGAATTTTTCTCTAAGGAGCATATTATCAGTCATATATCCCTCTGAAGCATCTGCAGCTTCTGAATATCTTACACATGAGCAAAATACGACGTATTAAAGAAAAGTGTGAGATTTTGAAGGTACTGTTTCTACAAAAGGCCTAAAAAGTCCATCTTGCTCCTAAAAAGATGCAAAAGCAGCAAACAAAGCAAACTCATTCTTTCCAGAAGGCACCAAGGGCATGCTTCCAGGAGAAGTGCAGGTAAGGGAACAGAGCATTCAGGCACATGGATTTTCTGGCTGGTGAAGTTAATGTTTGCTATTTTTATCCTGTTTATTATTGTGACAAAACAGTTTTTGTATTAGAAGTGCAATTCTAGTATTGCTAGTTAGTCACTAAAACACTGACTCATTGGCAAGTCATCCCTAGTGCTACTTACAGATTTAGAAAAACCCTAATTTTTCTTTTTCTTTTTGACTCACCATTACTAAATGTTCTTGTTACTGCCCATAGAATAAGGGCAAATGCTCACAAGTCAATGTGGTCATGTGCATCAAAGCCATCAACCAAAATCGAGTTTTCCAGAAGTTTTGCCATGTACCATTTTGTGCCAAGTCTAGGATTGTTTCCAATATCTGATCAGTTCTTTGTCCAGGAATGTGTAAATGCAAGGCCTAAAATTAAGGTAAGAGTTCTTCAAAATGAGAGTTTAATTAATATAAATTTGAGGTTAGCATTATCACATTAAATTGATCAGTATTATCTATTTAATACCAAATCAGGGACATAGAAAGGCTGAAGTGCTACAGCAAAGCAGAAATGCTCTCACAAGAAGTGGCAGATTATTTCATCTGTGTTAATTAAACCTTGACATTATCACAGAATGGCTTGGGTTGAAAAGGACCTTAAGGATTATCTAGCTCCAGCTCCTAAATTACTACAACTAATTAATTCCAAATTGTTGAAAGTAATTAACTCCAAACTTCTATAAATTGATAGCTAGCTGACTGTATCCTTAGTGAGAAAAAGTGAGACAAGTAGAATATTGCCTTCGGATTAGTTCAAGGTGGGTTGCTCATCACAGGAATTAAAAAAAACCCAGCTGAAGCAATGTCAGGACTTGGTGTTATTTTGAAAGCTTGTGAAGGATTGGGAATATACTGAAAGATTGGGATGGTGGGCAGTGATTCTTTTGATGAGGAGCAAAGGAAGGAAATAAGAATTTTTATACCAATCATTTTATTTTGGTTGTTTGGGGTAAAGAAATCCACCCCGAATGAGTCATCCAACATTATTTTTGAGTACCACCATGACAGCAAGCAAGAGCCAACAAGCCAATACAGACAAATTGTGGCGAACATAGCTTATTTTCCTTCACAAGAGGCAAGAAATATTCGTGTTGGACATAAAGAACCTTTCTAAAGGTAAGAGTAGTGAAGTATTGAAATGTATTGCCTAGGGAAGTTGTAGGATATCCACCAGAAAGAGTCTGGCAAATCTTTCAGAAATAGTCTAGGCAAATGTTTACCCAGCACGTGGATAAGGCTTATCTCCCTTGTGAGGAGTGTGAAAGCTCTGATGATTTCCAGAATCTTTTTGAGGCCTTTTTTTCCCCCTGAATCTCCACCCAGTCCTACAGACTGTATATGGGCCCTTCACAAACAGGGCAGAGACTGCTGTAAGAGGCTTTTTGGGCATCTGAAGTGCTCATGGACAAACCTGGAGCAGCTGGAAGCACCCTTCTTCTGGCTGGACCTTTGCCAGTGACCACCTATAAGTGTGTGCTGGAAAGAGAAACTTAACAAATGGAGCTGCTGAGATTTGTCAGCCTTTCTGGAGATTAAAACCCAAAAGTTCCATTTTCAACCTCAGAGTAAGACCTCATCACCACAAAAGACAGCACAAACGAAACTGTTTTATCTCTAGGAAATGGTCCTCATTGAGAACATTTCCTAAACATCAAGACTCATTTCCCATGTTCAAAACCTCTTAGTTTTCATCTCTTTCTAGCAGAAAGTTCAAACTCCTTATTGCCTATCCAATTTTCTGTGTGACAACTTCTTGTATTCTAAGATATAGTAGAAACAAACTGGGATTACATATCATAGACATTATGGCCTCAAATGCTTCTAAGGAGACATAAAATGAGGACTTTTTTACTTCACTTGCCATGTATTTGCAGGAGAAATTCTGTTTGCTCTTGCCTTGGGCAGGCTCTTCATATGCTGCAGAGCTGTATCTACAACCACTGCAGCAACCTCCCGACACCACCACTCTCTGCTCCGTAAGGGTTTTTTCAAGAAAAGCTAATGAAAACAGTCTGTTCCAGTAATCAGATCCAGAGGAATTAGAGATACTATGAAAGAAGTGAGAAATAACAGTGTAGAAATAATTCCAAGAAAATTATTTATATATCCCTTCCTTTCTCTGTTGCTACTGCAGATGCTTGAGCGCATGACTGACGGCAGTAAATCTTGGCAAAATCTGTGCTTTGAGTAAAGTATAATTATAGAACTATTTTCTTCAGAAGAACATATAACAGAAGTCTGAGGAAGCACAGTGCAGAAAATACATAGCTAAATAAAATTACCTTAATCCCAAAAACCACAATATAATTAGCTTTACGCACTTATGCAGTAGTTTATGTGTTTTAATGTAGGTGCAGTGGGTTCAGTTTGTAACCGGGCAGAAACACCAAATTAGTGTAGTGGTTTTGGTTCAAAATATTCATTACTTACTTATTTACCTTCTGTGAGATAAGAATTAGGAGAAAGCAAAGCAGCCACAAAACTTAAAAGAATATAAAGTTTATTAACAGACCTAAATGAAAGGGAAAAAATTCAGACCAAACCTTCAGAACACTTCTCCTCCCTCACCTTTCTCCCTTCTCCCACTGACAATGTAAAAAGACAACCCTTGAGCTTTTCAGTCAGTTTACCACCTCTATAATAACAATTTTCAGTTCACTTAGGGAGAGGAGTCTCTCTTGCTCATGCTATGGAGACATCTCCACAAGAAGATCTTCTATGGCTTCAATGTCACTGCGAGACAGCCACCCAGGTTGGTTCTCTGCTCACATGTGAGAGTCCCTTCCCTCGACTTACAGCTTTCCCCACAACTGCTTCTGAGGGTCCAATCTTGAGCTACTGGGGTACCATTTTAAGGATGAGCTGTTCAGAAACAAAGGTTCTCTTCACCTGTCTCTGGGAGCATCTTCATCTCTAGGAACAGAAGTCTTCACCTTCTGATTTGGAGCAAGAGTCCTCATCACTTCCATCTCTCCCTGTTCAAACTTCTCATCAAATCACAGCTGCTTCAGCTTTTGCTTGTTTCAGCACAAGTACTTTTGCTCACAAGTACAGTTTGAATGCTCCACCCCCTCCCATGCTTTCATGAAATTACAACGGGTACTCTGATATATCATAGTCCATCACCACCATAGCTATACAACAGAATTTCAGCTTCTAAGCATCTCCTCTTTCTCCTCCCTCAGGGTTTCAGCTCTTCCTTCTTCACTGACTTTGGCGTCTCTATGGTGTTTTCTTCACCTTCCCCCTTCCTCAGACTCGGAAGAGGATTGATGTCTGCAGGCTTCATCTGTTCTGGAGGAAACTTACAGCACTAAAAAAGGGTTAATCTCACCTGGCCTTGCAGCTGGAGTTCACTTATCGCTGTTGGTCACACGATCTTTGCCGGGCAGCGGTCTCAAACAAGCCCTGGCCGCACCAGGGGCTGCCTGCACAGAGCAGGGCTGTGGGGGGGCCGTGGATGGAACAGGGCCGCATGGCTCCAGGATGGCTGTGTCCCAGCCCCCAGTTACCTGTCCAAAGGCTGGAAGCAAGAGAGGCTTTCCCAGGGTTTGTTCATTCTTAAATGTGGATCATAGAGGTTTGTCAAGCTCCTTGAGTGGCTTAAAAAGTTGCCAATATTCAAACTAGCCAGTTGATAGGTTCTGTTAGGTCATAGAGGAAGCTGTAAGCACCTCTTTGCAAGAGAATCACTTCTTAGCTATGCTAACCCATGATATTTACAAAATTAAATAATATTCCATTTACAACTCGTGTTAATGATTTTAAACAACTATTAAATTGTTTAAATTAAATTATTAAAATACTTTTGTAATAATTTAAATTATTCTTAAAATGACTGTTCTATGATTTTTTTATTTAATTCTCAAGAGAAAAAAATCAGGAAGGTTTTGAAAAAGCATTATGAATAAAGGCAGTTAAGATTAAGAATCTTTTCTAGTAATATTTATTATTTATTGAGAAATTATCCTTGCTAGGTTTCTGCCTTGTTCCTGTATCACGGTCTTTATAATCGCCTCAGGCATCATCACTTGTAATTAAAAGACCTACATTCTTTTGGGAAGTACAGTGCAACACAACAGACATTAAGGATTTCATCACAGTCTTTTTATCATGTTTAGCCTTTTCTATGTACAAGTGAATGAATCATGAGCCACATCCTATCAATTGTGAATTAATGTAGTAGGACTTCTGATGAGATTACGGTGTTATTCCTGAAACTAAATACCATATAGTGTTTTGTATGCAACATGAGTTGTCCAATAAATGCTACATATTCCTCACAGCAGATTTATTAGCTTCAAGAATAATAGGTTACTTTTAATTCGGAATTTGTCATGAAAGGGATTATTTTTCCAACAATGAACATTCCTTACTGAGGTCAGAAATGCAGTGGCACAATTAATGCAGATGTTTTTATTTTTTAATGCCCATGTGCTGTTGCTGGTTTACCTTCTAATCCAAATATTTTAATATGTGGATATACAAAACCATTTGCAACAAAAAGTAAAAAATTTTAACAGCTATAAATTATCAACAGTGTGTAGTTAAACAGTCACTCATTTTTGTGGTAGCAAGGCTGAATTTCTATTGCAATTTCTGGATGTCACGTCTGATGCAATGAACTCTAAAAGAAAAAGGAAATTCTTCTCATTAACTTGTGTTACTATGCTTGCATTTGAAAATAATTTGATATGGCAGTAGTGGTTTGGTAAATCTATCAGCAGAGCTACTAGTGTTCAGTGTTTAAGAAAAAAAAATCAAACCACGTTCCTTGTTCCTTGTCAAATGATCCTTTTTGTGCCAATGACTGTGAACTCACGGATCAGTAAGAGCTGTATTCTATGAAATCAGTTCCTTCTGGGTCTTATTGTAAAGAGCACTTTTCTGTTTCACCAATTCTCTTGGTTTAACCCCAGCTGGCAGCCAAGCCCCACACAGCCACTTGCTCACTCCCACATCAGCAGCACTGGGGAGAGACTTGGAAGGGTAAAAGGTGGAAACCTCATGGCTTGAGATGAAGACAGTTTAATAGGAAAAGCAAAAGCCATGCGCACAAGCAAAGCAAAACAATGAATTAATTCACTTCTTCCCATGGGCAGGTAGGTGTTCAGCCATCCCCAGGAGAGCAGGGCCCCATCGTGTGTAACAAGTTGGGAACACGAACACCATCACTTCAAATGTTCCCCCCTTCCTCCTTCTTCCCCACACTTTATACACTGAGCATGATGTCCTGTGGTCTGGAATATCCCTCAGGTCAGCTGGGGTCACCTGTCCTGGCTGTGTCTCCTCCCAGCCTTCCAAGCACCCCCACATTCCTTGCCAGTGTGGCAGTATGGAAAGCAGAAAAGGCCTTGGCTCTGTGCAAGTCCTGCTCAGCAATAAAAAATATCTCTTAATTATCAACCTTGTGTTCAGCAGAAATCCAAAACAGCCCCATACCAGCCACTGTGAAGATAATGAACTCTACCCCAGCAAAAACCAGCACAACAACTTATTAAGTAAAATTTGGTTTGATTAGGATTAAAGTAAATGCATAAACTGTAAATAATTTTGACAGATTCATAATGGCCACTCTTCTCCAGTCTCACAACATGTAAGGGAGCCTGAATATTTGTTGTTTTAGTTTGAACCAGGGAAATGAAAAGCCTCTGTATCACATCACATATTCTTTTCTAAAATCTACTTAAGCAACAGCAAGCAAAACCAGAGATAACTATCTAAAAAGTTACAGGCTTATAAGAAAAAAATGTTTCAAAGCTGTATAATTCAGATACTTCAAAAGTTCTTTATCAAAAATTTCAAGTGAATTATAGACCTGAACAAAAATGAAGTACAACATAACTCCCTTTCCCCCCTAGAAAGAACTTTAAAAGAACATGACTACGATTTTCTCATTAAGAGATAAATATCTGAAAAATCAGCCCTTTTAACTTGGAACTAACGATACCAGGATACACTCATGCTGAAGTAGTATGGCACTAAAAATATCAGCTTCTTTAAACTATGAATTTTTGAATCCCTTGTAGAAAAGAATCTCAGAGCAACTTTCTTCACTTGCCACTGAGCTTTCCAGCTTCTGCATTGTGGCCTCTTCTTAAAAAAGAAAAAAAAAAAAGAAAAAAAAAAGTTTAATAATGACGTGTATTCAGGCCTGGGGACATTTTAAGTAGATGTGTGTTAAGGACATTGGTTACTATTCTCTACAGTTTTTTAGCATTTATAACAAGATTAAAGGCAGGAGATGTTGTCAGAATTTTAAAGTGGTGCAGTGAGTGTTCTGCACAGTACAACACCTGGCTGCAGAATTGCAATGGGTTTTTGTACACAAATTCACTGATGTTCAATTCTTAAGAAACAGTGTGTCTCCAATGCCTAAAGCAAAAATGTTTAGTTTTGGGGAAGAATAAGACTCATAAGAAGATTAGTTCCACTCTCAGTTAAAAGATTATTGCTATCTGGTGTCTTTGATCTTCAGCATGGAAAGTAGAGCTGGCAACTGTTTTTTCTCATTCTCTCTCTTCCAACAGTGCTGATCGTATCCAAAATATTTAATTCAATTGCAGCAGAATAATTAATTAAAGTTGCAGCAAATATTATTTTCATAGGTCCGGACAGGAAGCTCAAAGAGTTGAGTAGCTCCCTAAACTAACTCATAAGAATGAAAAAATGAAATGTGGTGTTTGTTACTGAGAAAAGCGAGCAAAGAACCTGGAAGTGCAACAGAAAATCTCTTTCATTCTTGTGTGCAAAGCACAGTATCACTCAGACTAGGGCCACCTTCTACCTCCATGAATTGAGTACAATAAGTCAATCACACAATTTTCTTTAGCAATCCCCTCTAGTCTGTGGACAATGATACACTACTGAACACCTGAAAATTAAAGATGACTTGAGAAACTGAGATGGCTTCTAATACTGAATTGCAATTGTACATCACCTGTGGTATAGATGCATGGAGCATGGAAGACAGGAGACCTTACAGCACCTTCCAGTACCTGAAGGGAGCCTGCAAGAGAGTCCCTCCCTTGAGAGGGACTTTATACAAGAGCATGTAGTGACAGGACAAGGGGGAGATAGCTTTAAAGTGAAAGAGAACAGGTTGAGTTCAGGTATGGGGAAGAAAATACTTCCTGTGAGGGTGGTGAGGCACTGGCACAGGTTGTCCAGAGAAGCTCGTCCAGGATGCTTCCTTCCTGGAAGTGTTCAAGGCTGGGTTGGATGGGGCTCTGAGCAACCTGGTCTAGTGCAAGGCGCCCCTGCCCATGGCAGGGGTTGGAACATGGTGATCCTTAAGGTTCCTTCCAACCCAAACCATTCAATGACTCTAGCTACAATTGCATTTAAGTGTGAGCTACCATGGTTGTTTTGGTGCCATACATAGGCAGATCACTAAAAACAGCTCAGTAACTATCAAATCCAATCTTCCTTTCAGCAAAGTAAAAGTGTATCAAATTATTTATAGACAGAGTAATCTCTCGTAACAAGATTTGTAAAATTTATAAATTCAGGTGTGAACGCTTCACAAGTATAATGCAAGTTTTGACAAAGTGTTTTGATTTGATGCTTTTACATTTTTGCTGTAAGACACTATTAACTCTCAACCTACCTATATCCACTAGCATTTTGCAGTAAAAATAGCAGTGCTGAGCCCCTTTGTGAGGTGCAAGAACAATCCAACAATGCCTAAACATGGGGGGAGATTTTTTCCCTCAGTTAAACAAAGTAATCACTGAAATAAGGAGCAGATTTTAAGAAGAGTTTTGGAGTTCTTGACTGGCAGCTCTTAAAATTGCTCTTTCCTCCCCTCTCAGTATTAAGAAAATCTTATTGTCCAAAAACCGACTTGATTTTGCAATGAGTTTTAAATGCAGTATCTGGAAAAGAAATACCTTATTTTAGATGTTCAGCATCAATAGGCACATATAATTGAGGCATTTGAGATTGATCCATTTTGTGACAGGCTTTGACAGCCAAACATGACAGAATTAGCAGTGCTACAATAGGGATTATGACAAATAAGAAAAGTATCAGTAGTGGATTGTATTGTATCACACACAGAAAGAAAACAAAGCGTCTGGTCCATTTCCATACCTGCTTTTACTTCACCTAACTTAAATTTCCTCCAAGTCCATAGAGGTACTGAAGTTTGTAGAAGCTTGAGGATTTATTGCAAAGAAATTAATTGCCTCTGGTCGCAGCTTACCGTGAAGCAGCCACATAAACCAGAGACAGACATCAGTACATAGCAGTCAGTCTTGTTTCTTCCAGGTACCTGGAAGAATCTACCTATGTGACTGTCAAGCTCTTGACTTTGAAACTAAGGAAACAGAAAAAATGAAGACAGAGGCAACAATTAAGCATTGCCTGAACATGGCAGTCAAAGAAAATATAAACGGTGCCAATTTTTTACTATGTACATTGACAGAAAATTCCAGCTATTGCAGCCAGGAGAATAAAGGCATTAAAAAAAAAAAAAAAAAAAAAGAAAGAAAGAAAAATAAACAATGTAGCCACAACCTGATATTTTTATCTGTCCAGCAAGTCCTTTTTCTCTATAAACTTTTAAATTTATCAGTAAATAGGACACATACAAAACCGAGTGTAGGAGATGCCAAACTTCAAGCTTGTATAGTGCAATAAAGAACTAGACTGAGACTAATAAAAATATTTTACAAGAAATGAATGCTTGTTATCACCTGCACAGAATGGTACTGTGTCTTTGTAGATAAGGAGATTTTTTGGCAAGGAAATATCACATTTAGCTCTAAATAGCACTGTCAGCTGTAATAAAACCAGAACTGAAATACCAAAAAACCTCAACAGCATGAATACAATAAATCATATGGCAACCATGCCAAAATGCTTGCTGTATCCAGACAGATTTGTAATTACACAACAAACATGTGGAAAGTAGTTTTGTATTTATTAGTCTGTGTATTAATTACATTAACCAGAATAATAGAAATTAAAACACCTGTACCTTGAAAATATGGGCTTTTCAATCTTCCAATTATGGATGTGGCTAAAACAAAATGCAACAACCTGACTTATGGAGAGTGCAGTCCTGCATGTCACTTCTCCACTGGACTCCTGGAACAAGACAGGAGAGGACTGTGCTGTAAACCCAGGGAAAACACCAGTAGCAGGAGACCACCTGGCTGAACAAGCATCCCCTTCCCAAGGGATCCAAGCGTAGCTTTGCTAATTGCAGCTGTGATATGACTGTGCATGCACAAAACCATACCTGAATGGAAACCTTACATTTTCCAGCCGGGAACACACAAATGTTACGGTAGGGAGTCTGGAATCATTAGCAATGCTGGATGTTCCCTGACTGCAGCAAATCTTTGTCCTATCTACAGAGAGGGTCCTCACATTCCCTGATACACTACTTGGCCACACTTTCCCTGTGCATTTGTCTCACATGAGTTAATGTGGTCCTTTCCTGAGTAGTTGCAGGGCTAATCAGAGCGTGCAGTGGGAGACTAAAACATGGGCTGTGTCTGCCCACAGAAAGGTTAAAGCTGCCCAGCATTACTTGCTACAAGATAAAGTTATCTGTGGTTTGCTGTGAAAGCAAGGGAAGAAGCCTCATCACAGACTAGGATGCCAAAGCTCACTGCTTTTTCTGGCTCCCATAAGCCATCAGCAAGACGTCCTTCACAGACTGGAATAATCTGGGATAACTTTTCCCCCACATTCACAGCAGAAACATAATCAGTGTCTTCCAGCTTATTCTCTGTCCTTTCACTGGAGATGTCTGATATATAAAAAGAGTCATGGCTTTCCTCCTAGATATAGAGCATGTTCCCCTTCAGTGGCTTTCATTTCACTCCTCTTTTCTGTGCTGGGGAGCTGTGCTTTCTCAGTATCTCAGTGTTCCAGCTGCCTAGATTACAATAAGCCATGTTTTCGCATGGCTTTGTTGCTGTAGTTCAAAGTCCATATGAAAAAAACCTGAATCTGGGTTGATTTTCTGTATGGAAGACCAAAAATTATGGTATAGACAATGCACTGCTTGTGCTATCTTCAACATTGCCTTCAAAATAGGATGTGTCAGCAAAATTCTGTCTAGCACCTCGTCGTATGCACAGATGGCATGAGAACTGTAGTGATATAGCTTTGTTTCTTTCTTTCTCACTTTCTTAGTCTTGAATTTTCATCCTTGATTTGTCATATCCATGTCTTTTGAATTTTTATTGTATGTTCATGTGTTTGCACAGCCATTTCTTTATTAGACCTTTAAAAATACCTGTCTTACCTTCCTTACTATGACAATTTTCTCTCTATAATTATTTTTAGCTTGTCAGATGACTCCCAAGCCTTCCTTAGGGAAGAGAGATGAGTTCTTGTCTCAGGGTGTGTGTTTCACTGTCTCACCTGTGAATAGATGGATATTTGTCTACTTGAGTGGAGGTACTTGACCAGGTAAAAAGCCTTCAATCCACACTAAATTGTGCCTAAGCAACACCAAGCGATGGAAAACTGTCTCACCTCCTATCTTCTCTGTGATCGCCTTTGACTTCAGATAAACCCTCCTTGCTTTTAAGGAACTTTTCCAGTGAGCTTCTTTGAGAAGGGCCTGACATGAAAATCTTTGCTTAAGAATCGGCTTTGGTTTGTTCCATCAATTCTGCGAAGTTTGAGAAAACTGAGGTGAGCAATGTCCCTTCAGCCTGGCCACCTTTTTCAGGCCCACAATCACATACTCTGCAAGGACTTGTAGCTCCAGCTTCCCAAATGTCAGGATTCATCTAGGGAGACAGTTTGAAAGAGGCTGACAGGGAGCCAGAAAAAGCACACAGGTCCCTATTTGAGGGATTGATTCATAACCTAATCAGTCACTCATAAGTAAAACATCTGTAATAATTTATAAAGTTCCTGTACTCCAGCTTAGGCTCAGTAAACAGGTCACTGGAGAGATGACACCTTCCTGAACTTTGGCCTATATACATCATGTCCAATTGTGCTCAAAACTAGAAGGAAAAACAACTGCATGAAAACACACAGTCCCCCCAGGGACCAGACCCCTGCCAGAGCAGTTCTGCCTCAGGAATCAGTCACAGACGAGTCTTGGAAGCTCCTTAAACACCACTGCTGCTTCAGAAGCCTGCCTTTGCCTTGGGAAGACCAGCTAATTTTTCCAATACCACTTAGATAAGGCATGTGGCTGCAACTAAAACCCTCAGGAGTGCAGAAGAAGAAAATCTTCAAATTTCTTCTAAATCTCTTCGCTTCCTGATCAAATATGAATCTGCAAGAGCTCAGTCACCATGTGTAAGTCTTGTCATAACCCAGGACTGTATTAACCTCTAAATGAGAAATTAAAACAAATCCAGATCTAGAAATACTATAATTTCTCATAATTTATACCAGGGTGTAGCTGCCTTAGTAATCACGCCTAACAGATGGACACTGAAGGAAGCACATGTTGGTATATATTGAAGCTAAGGAGCTTCAAAGTGACATCACTGGTCTTTTGATTTGATTCTACTTTTACCTCTATCTTTTTGGCTTTCCTATGGGCTGTTGTAAACAAAATATTCTTTAAAACATAAATTTTAAGAATTCCAACCAGAACAGCTTTCTATCCTTCACAGTTAAAACAGGGATGACATGGTAATGATCCTTTCACCCCAGATAATACCGAATAATCTCTAGTCTTGTTATCCTTCTTCCTTTTCCACCTAAGCAATTTCATTAAAGGAATTCTATCTAGCTTGAGTTCAGATATTTTCCAGGATGGCATCATAAACCAATACACAGGTCTACTTCTCTAAGTCACTCCATGAAATCTTGCAATCACAACTTATTTCAAACAGAAAGTTATATAGAAGAAACAGCGTGTTACAGTTTGCTGTATTTTACTGTACACTTTAGAACTGCTTTATGTGTAAAAATTGAGAAGAGGTTTTGAACATTAAGGATGCTGGAGTCACAGTCCATATCAATAAAGCCGTTTTATTCTGAAAACTTCAAGGACACAACAGAGATGTTTCACCCTGTAAATCTGGAGCAGTAAGGGGCCAAAGCAAAAGCAAAACAACCACGTGTGAGGTATTCTGTGTGAAGGGGTGCACAAACAAGGGAGCTCGTGTCAAGAATGGTCGGTGAGAATTCTTCTCCCCTCATCCACAAAAATGGTAGGACTTCAACGTGGGGGAGACCCACTGCTGGGTAAAATTTCTCAGTAAAGTTTCCAAGAGCCAGGCTGTACAAAAGGTAAGAAAAGCTCAAGAAATCAGAGAGAAAAGGAACCTTTTCAAATGAACTAAACCGAAACAACTGCCTCCAGCTTTCCAAGTGGCTTTCTGACATAGAGCAGGAAGTGAAACTGTGGGGAGACAGGGAGAACTGAGTGCCAGTGACTCAGCATACACGATAGCAGGCAGAATTTTGCATTAGCTAAAACAGAGGGGTGAAGTAAGCAAGTGAGCAAGATGAGTGCTGGAATTGTCTTTCTCTATACTACAACACTACATACACACAAAATGTGACAAAGAAATACCAAGATAATTATTCCCAACAGAGAAGATCCACTGGATGGAAAAAACCCCAAGCTGTCATTCAGCTTCTAAAAATGAGTGGCATGATGTGAAAAACAGTGATACCTAAACATTTATCAGTTGAACCACATATTAAATAAGTTCCTTTAACTTCAGCCAGGTTTCAAATGGTCTGAAGAAAACATCTGTCTTTAATTTGAAGGGTATCGCATATATTGCCTGTAGCATAAATTATTTCTTTTTAAAACAATTGAAAATTATTTTCAGCTGCTGAATGCAACATCTTTGGAAGAGGAAACAACAAAACACACATCTGGCCACATGAAACTGCAAAAATGGCTGCAGCAACACATCATTACGAAGGAAGAAATCATGAAGAGCCTAAACCATGTAATATTGCTTTTTTTGCTAGAACTCAAAGACTAGCAGAACAATGGACAGAGACAGGTTTCTTTCCTGAAACTTTTCTTTAAAATGTCTTAACCATTTGTAGAGTTACACTGAGGTTATCTGTATGCAAGCTTTCAGGTAAATTTTACCATATGAGTTTCCTCAGTATTGTACTTCAAGCCTCCTGCAACTGCAGCAACAGTAAAGGCAGCAAAACATCCACCTCTCCTTCTCAAGCATCCTCTTCACTGAGGAACCAGAAAGAGTTGGACTTTAGGAGAGAAGCTGTGAGCTTATTGTACATATTGACAACACAGCCTGGAGAAGTTAAAAAAGGAATGTTGTAATATATTTTTCTTTGCACTATTCCCTTCTCCTTCTTGAAGTTCCCAGAATCACAGAATTGTTGGGGTTGAAAGGGACCCCTGAAGATCACTTAGCCCAACCCCCCTGCCAAGGCAGGATCTCCTAGAGCAGGTTACACAGGAAGGTGTCCAGGTAGATTTTCGGTGTCTTCAGTGAGGGAGAAGGTCAGTGCTGTTCAGAGTGTTTAGAGAAAGGGCTGTGCTTACCTGCTGTACCAGCAATGATACGAGGCTCAGGAGGCTGCACGCCTGTGATCATGTGAGCCTCAGCACAAGGAGCCTTTGCAAGAGATGGAAATTAGCAATTTGACAATATTATTGGAGTGAAGAGACCAACAGTCCATGGGCCTTTCAGACCTCGATAGATGGAAATTAGGATCTCTGTAAGGTCTCATGTCTCCCAATATAAAAATTTAAAGCCTTCTAACATCTAGCGTGGGAAAGTTACCTTTGCATAAAAGAAACATAGGCAAAGCAGTTTCCTGAACAAAGGTAAGAAAAAGGTAGCTCACCTTCATGGATAATTGTCCAAAGAAGTTCAGGAACTGAATCTCACTGACCCTTCAGGTAACAGCGACAAAACTCTCTTCATGGAAGGAGATGTAGGTCAGAGAGTCCAAGCCACAGGACGGCAATAACAAAAGAAAGTACAGCCTGATTCCACTCTTTGGAAACACGTAAGAATCAGACAGCAACCATGGTATCACAGAATTCTTGGCATTTTTACCCCATTACTGTACTAATTAAGAGTTCGAACACTGGAACTACACGTTTCCCACGCCCACAGCATAAGGGAATGGGAAAAATGCATGAATGCAAATTAGCATCGGGATGTCCAGAGCAATAGATAAGCTATTGAAACTCAGCCAACTTGGAATTTATTACCAACTCTTGTTTTACAACATCTTTTCTTAAGACTGTTACTTATTGCCTCTGCTTTCTAGGCTTTTAGATATTTAATATAATACCACAATAAAGTAGATGTTTTCTAGTCCCTGTTGGTACATGACCAATGTCAAGAATCAAAACAATGATGCCCTGTTCTGGATGTACAAGCTTCTATTGCCCAAGCTACAAGAGCCAGGCAAGTAATCTTAGGAAATGCACTGGGCCACAAATCTTCAGGGAAAACAACTAGCTGTATGTCCTCACTAGCAGGGAGCGCAGAGCCACCAGAACATAAGGATAGATCAGAATGGCCAATACTAAGGACCCCACAACTTCAGATGTACACCCTGCAGGCAGCTGCCCAGAATCCCAGTCTCCCTGGCCGCTGGTACCTGGAGCTGTAGTCCCACTCCAGCCGCTGGTGCCTAGACCCCCACTCCAGTCACCTGCACTATGGACATGTGGGCACCCATGACCTGTGGTCCCACTTCAGTTGCTGACACTTGGCTCTGCTCACTCTGGTCTTTCCCACTGCTCCACAGACAGACTGGCACACTGATTTATATATGACTCACCCTTTTTATCTCCTTATTCCTCAATTTTCCTAGGCTCGCTCCTCTACAGGTCACCTAAACCTCTCCCTTTTCCTGACCTTTTTTCCTTCACTATGCATCCCGTAAGTCGTGCATTTAAAGGTGTATTTTTAACTCCTTCTCCCCTCATTAAAAAACCTACATAAATATATTTGATATTATATAAAATTGAGTATCATGTACCCAATTCTTCAACAGCTTACACACACTTTCTGCTACTGGCAGGTGGGAGAGCTCTTCTCATTTTCCTAATTGAGCTAATTAGAAACACAGCTTGAGGATGTCGACTCTTCATCTCCAGTGAGAACACTCTTAATACCAATAAACACTGCAATCTTGCATAGGAACCTATCAGCATGGTTTGCTCTGGCTTTTTTTTTTCCTTCTCAAAATAGAGGTAATGATTTCAGGTACCATTTCACCTCAGAGACTGGGGATTTATACCTTATGTTCAAGAAACTCTGAGGAAGACTTAAGGGTGTGAGTTTCTTGAGCACTACTGGATTTTATTTGCAGCCCGGTCAAGTTGACAAAGGAAATGCTGTGCCAGCATTTCATTTTTTCCAACCTGGAAGACTTGGGAACAATTCTAGCCACTCCAAGATAGAACTATGAGACTTAAAACAGCAGCCCCTCATGTCATAAGGGAGTTTGCAGTGTGAGATTCTAGTAATTCTTCATCAGCAAAACAATGAACACTGCTAGTTCCAGCTGAAATGGTATGGCTTGGCTGGATAGATAAAGAAAGCTAGTAAGAGCACTGAGCGAGAAATTTGGAATTTCTGATTTCCTATTTAAAAGGAATCTATTTTCTGCCAGGACCACCCTTATGCTATACTACAATTACTGGGTACATCCCTGTACATCAGTTACCAATGCCACAAAAATTGATAAAAGGAAAATTGCAGTGCTTACTTGGTACTGCATAGAAGTGGTTTGTTCCTATACTCTTTAGTTATGCTGCACCTACAGAAAATATTCATTGCTTGGCTGTAGTGGGTGTTAAAAAGAACCCCTTTCAACAGTCCCATGCTTTAAAAATAAAAAAAAAATTATACCAGGCAAAAGAGCCAGCTGAAATTCTGCCACTCTTTATGCTGACTTGCAATCCAAATCAGCATGCAGATCTCCTGAATTCAGTGTCTCCTCTAAAATGATCCTAAAACACCCTCCCATTTAAGTTACTTGTGGTAATTGTTGTTTATGAATTTTCATTTGTTAGACTCAGGCCCTCAAAGCACAAAACAGAAAAAGCTACTTAATGAAAATTAATTTTGGGAGACAGCAACATCACTATGCTAGTTCCAGGCCCCACATTTCCTCTACTAGTAAATACAGTAGAGGGGATTCAGGATTTTACTGAGTTTTGTTTGCTTACTGTGGTAGCAAAGGCCTTCCTTTAGCCACTCATGGGAGAGGGATGTGTTCTCAGCCAAATAATCATAGCTCCTGTAAAAGCATTTGAAAGGAAGGCAGTGTTTTGACATAGCCATAGGCTTTCTCTGGATACCTTATGGCTTCTGATGGCGGAGAAAGCTTGCTGGAAAAAGTAATTTTGGCAATTCTGTCTGAGCCAAAACTTACATGAGGGCAAGATGTCCTATTTTTGTTGTGTCTAAATCTCCACTTTCCTTCAGAAATGTAGCACCAGCCTGAAACTGAGTTTTGCACAGAAACAATCCACTCCAACACAAACTCATTTTACTTGCTGTTCTGGGATGCACTGAGGTGCTGAGCTGCTGAAGTAGTCTAAAATCCTCAGCAGCTCTGTTATTTCTATGCAAATATAAATGTAGAGAGGACACAATTTGTCATTACTGGTTTTGTCCAGGAGATGAGAGACACCAGCAAGGTTCTTATACCAACATTACTATGGGAGGCAAGGAAGAGCAAGCACTTTGTCATTATGTGCACAGATGAGGTGGATTGCCTCGGCAGTAGCAAATCTCTTTAGCATTTTTGTACTAGAAGAAATTCCTTCTGAGAAATGAATTCACAGTAGAATTTTAGCAGGTAGGAACATCACACACAAATCCATATCTTCCTGCAACTTCTAGTTCTGAAAGACAACTCACGCATTTTGAAAAAAGTTATTTATTTTCACTGCTTTAATCTCTCTACTGTAGTGTTAGCACTTAACATAAGCATCCACTCTTCTACTGTCCTATTTACAATCCATTGAAATGTATACTCTACAAATACAATACATATTTTCAGAAATGTAAGGGAAATGCACATTTTGGTAAGGTTTAAAAAAGTGACACTCATCTGTACAGGATCCTCAAATAATCCAAAAAGTAAAATTTACAAGGCAGTATCCACACAGCTATGTAAGGGCAGGTGCTACAGTGACAAAGCAGCAAACTTGCTAATACAATAAAATACAGAAAATTAGAGTGTTTTGGGGCACCAGATATTACACTTAGTACCACTGAAGTTGTAAATTTAGTAATACCCATATTTCTAGAAACACGAAACTGCAAACCTGGAGAACATTCTGAAAAATATTAAACATTATATACACATGAGGTAAATGTACCTTGGTCTTTTAAGAGGTAATTTGAGTTTAAAGCAACCGATATGGTGAAGGGGTTTTTTTGTTTGTTTGTTTTTTAAACAAAATGATTAACACATTGCAATCATTTCAATGGCACAATATAAACAAGGAACTAACTAAAAGGTGAATTTCATGGCAGTCACACTCAGAGCCATTACTGAAAAAATAAAATAGCCTCTTACTTCATTTGACACCTTCATGTCCCCATATAGTCAATCCCAACGTCTTTACCTATATACAAAGTCTTTCTTAGGACTACAAGCAGAACCACTGGAGGGTGACAGTGTGTCACACTTGGAAAGTCTGCTTGAGAAACATCCCAGAATTCCAGCTTTTAAGGTTGGAAGGTCCCTGAAGAATTCCAGCATTTCAAAAATGACATTTCAGGCTTTTCAGCATCAGACCATTTTCAATGCTCCTTGTTCTCCATGTCCATATCCATCTGGTCACAAGTCTGTAAACCAAACTGAGGCTTCAATGCTACTAAAATGTAAAGTTGATTAAATCCACAAAAATTAAGTGAATGTATAATGTATGTAATATTTACAATAAACATTTGCATCAGTATTAATCAGAAACTGTTTTGGTATATACTTGAAATGATACAAAATTAATATTTTGAATGCTAAAATATTTTGGTCCCCCTGGATTTCCAAGAGCAGATCTGGTGATATTACAATCTTAATTTAAAAAATACTTATGTGTACCTGTGTCCATATATATAAGATATGATCTTACACAGGTAACATTTAAAGTTACATAATATATACAGACACAGCCTTTGTAAAAGGTGTTCAGTTCATATAATGGAAAAGAAGAACAAAGCTTGAAGTTGTGGTGTCAGAACTGAGGATACATATAGCTCTATTCAGAATTTTCCTGTTCTGCAGCCCAATAAGAATGATAAGGTTGTTCTAAAACACTATTCCTTATGACATACACTGTATCAAGCATCCTTCTGTGTTCTGTTTTTGCAAGCTTCTATTACAGAGCTAAATTTTGAACAAAGTAAGAACAGTTGCTAGCAATTCAGGAGAATGAAGATTTGCAGGTGGTTGAGACAATATTACACACATTTATATTGTTGACAGAATCATCTGTGTGCCATGATGCTGTTCATCTGCTGTACATCCTCTTTAACATGCAACAGAACTGTTCCTTATATTTTAGGAAATTAAATGTTATGCTGATAAGGTTTTGTAGGTGCTAAAAAAGCCACTAAAAATTATTTGATGAATTATACTGCAAGCTCTCCTGTTACCATCAAAATTACTATAGACAGCTGAGGCGCTCCAGTAGCCTGATATTTCTGAAGTAGGAGCTGTACTATTTGTATCTATGGTAGGACCCCAGGACACCTATGAAAATTTGAAATGTAACAAAGTTACAAAATAAAAAATTAAATTGCTAACTAGGAAGCCTTTGAAATTAGCTTGGAAATCCTGACCTATTTTCATGATGACCCATTTTCTTCAAGTATCTCTACAGATACACAGAACTTGCTAGAGAGGCTGCCAAGTAGGTAGGCTTGGGAGTTACATTATATTCAAACTTTTTTTTTTGAACAGTCATAATTGAAAAACTCTGTGATGCACAACTGTCCAAGTGCATAAAGGCATAGCTTACTTAAAATACCTACATGAAGTATTTTTTAATCCAGCTTTCATTGACAGAGGCCTGAAGCACGTAAGCCTGACTTGTCAGATAATGCCAAACAAACAAGCATGACAGCTGTACCTATGTTTAAGCCTAATCGGTTTCTAAGAACTTCTCTCATTTTTCCCTTTTCTCCTGGATACTGTCTTCCAGTATGAATAAACTCATCCATTTTGTTGTTGAAAAAAGCATTTCATTATTTGCAGTTCAACCTCCAAGGATCTGTAATTCTGACATCATTTAAACCTATCTCCAAGCAAGCAGTAAGAATATGGAAATAAACAAAAATTAAATGTTAAGGCTTTTCTTGGGTAAGGCTTGCATCACCTATGTAGCCTCTTCTTCCTGGGCCCCATTCCTCCTCCTGCTTTAGCTGCCACACATCACAGGCCACAGAACAGAACCTTGATTTTGCTGCTGCCAGCAACCACCCTGCCACTACCACCATCTTGGTGAGAAACTCTCAGTGGGTTCTATGCTGAGGGATGAAAAGGAAGCTAAGCTAAAGGTTGGCATGTGTGCTGCATAATGGGATGGGTATTGATGTGTTCTGGAGAGCGGCAGGTTAGGCATATTAATTACCAGGCATATTTACATACTGAAATACTACTGTTTTGGATGTTAAAGAAACCAAAGATCAACCAGACTCTCCCTAAAATTGCAATTAAAAAAAAATCCTGGTAACAGCAGGTTTTTGTTGTACATTTGGGCAGGAAGTTATTTGATTTCCAAACAAGTTTGTGAAAATCTTATGATACCCATAAAAACTCAGGGAAATCTTGACTAAAGCCATGCATATTCTTCTGTGTTCTTATGACAACACAAGCCACCATAAGCTTTGTTCTTCTAACTATGAAGAGGATTGCTGGAATCCCCTGGCGTTTGTATCCAAAGACCTGCAGCTCACCACCTTCTCTAGCTCACCATTTTGTGTATGAGGCACACACAACATACATGCACATAAAATTTATAAGCAGCTTTGACCTTTCTAGTACAAAAGCCCAAATAACCTTTCTATAATTACAGGTGCGCTTAATCCTTGTGTAATTGCAAATATTGTTCTTTGAGCCTTAAGACCCAGGAGAACTGCACAGAAAATATGCTTTTCATACTTATTTAATGAAGCAAAATCTCCCTTAACATTTTACTCTCTTTCTACTTTTCTGAAGGAGATAGGTACTTCAAGCATTTTAGAAGTACCACTTGATAAAAAAATCTTCTATGTAATTATGACTCATAACTTGACAATTACAAAATATGACAGTGAATTTACTAGCTTACACTACTTAAAACTCCTACAGTGGTTTCAATAGTCAGATTTTGGTAAAATTGAAGGTATTCCATGAATTATGTACTCACTGTTGCAATGAGTGAGAGTTAGATCTTAGCTAGGCAAAGGAACAATTTTCAACTTGTATTTTTGAAACCAAAAGTACCATAGGCTTTGTACGTCCCTACTATTTTGCATTAAAAGACTCAAAAGTGGCACTTACTGGTGTAATACAATCTATTTTGAAGGCAATGTAATGTTCTGAAAAAGTGGAAAAAGCCCAGGAATTATGTATAAAGTATAGTTGCATAAGTTATGTTCCCACAACTGAATGAGGTCAATTTGTAAGTCAAGGTAAGAGTCCAAAAGATACACTACCTTAATAGCTAGCAAGGTATATACTCCAATAGTACATTCACAATCTGAATCAAGACAGTGGTTCAGAATAGTTAATGTACCGGGCAGGAATAAAGTTGCTTTAAGAGCCATCAATGCACTGTAGAACAATATAGTGAACCAGTTTCATTTTAGAAGTGACCTCCTACTTTTAGCACAGTTAACTAGCAAAGACCAGCTATCAACTTCCCAAATAAAAAATTATAGATTAATGAAACTAGAGTACATGATGTTTTGTAAGTAACCTGGAAAAGAGGTTCATAGTGCACAGAAAGACCCAACACGACTGCTTAGCACATCCACAAAAATCCTAATAAGCGACGTTCCTACGAAGTACTAAAAGGCAGCAATATCCTTCTGTTCCCCCAGTGAGGTAGAACAATTAACCTTCTTAACACGTCACTCTGGTGCAGATAGGGATTTTTACAGTGTTCTTCGGTAGCAAATCCAGGATTACATCTTTATCCCCTCCTGTTGACTAAGTTGTGATAATGTTTTCTTAATACGCAAAGCTGTCAGCCGAGCGGCTCCGTTGGCATACCAGCATTCCCGCATAATTTTTGCCATCACTCGTAATGCCTGGGAAGGAAACACAAGTCATTATATGCACTGCTGTTCCAGTGTAGCCCATGTAACTGCTGCTCTGCCTTAGCCTCTTCAGGCATTTCTGAAGTCCACTACTAGTACTACAACTGCATGGGACAGTATGCTGTTAAAAAAAAAAAAAAAAAAAATCTTACTTTATTTACAGAAAAGTAAAACTCTCTAAACACTGTAGAGCAAACCTGATATTTTTCACTAGCCTTTTGGCCCATGAAAAAAAATATTTTAATGAAATATTAGTAGCTTGTCTGTACCTGTTTTCTGAATTTTCACATCAGACAAAAATACACTATTTTTTATTGTACCTGCAGCTAAGGAGTTATTTCAATGCACAGCAATTAAGTTTATGAGCTGTCTTCCTCAAATTGAAGCTCTGTAAGGATTCTAAAAAGTTTTGGAGTCTTTTTATCCTTCAAGCATCCATTCTTTGAAATCTGAATGCTTCTATGTGTTATTTGTAACAAAGCAAATAACAAATATGGCAGATGAAATAAAGTAACAGCTCTGCATTCTAAAATACCATGAAAGCTGTATTACATTAGTCATTTCAATCCCAATAACTTCCCGTCTCACAGTTTGTTGGTGCATTCATCACCTTTCTCTCCTTCCTGTGCACCCTTGCCCAACTCTTATCTCAGCTGTGCATTCATTCCACACATGCCACAGCCCAGGTTCCCTCCTCTGTCCAAAGCACCTCATTCTTATCAGTGCCTCCCTGCTCCTGTAGCCCATTGCAACTGTTCCCCCAAGCTGTGAGTCAGAACGCACTGCGGGCAGCCCTCGCTGGGCTCCCAGAGCAATGCTATACAATATTCTCTCTGACCAGTTCTGACCAATATTCTCTCTGACCAGCTGTCCCGCCTCTGCTCCCTCATGCTCTTGTCCACTCCCAGGCTAGGTGAGAAACAGAGAATGCCTTGAAGCTGTGCAAGAACTGTTCAGCAACAGCTAAACCCTCAGTGTGCTATCAGACTATTTTGGTCACAAAACTAAAACACAGCATCGTGCAGCCTACTATGAAGGACATTGACTCAATGCCAGACAGACACCGTATAATTTATTCACAATGATGCTTCCTGCATAATGCAGTTCAGACTAGATCTAATTTATATTAGCATCACCTATGCTTCACAGGAAAGGATCCTAGAATCCTCCATGCAGAGTTAGCTATTGACTTCTATGAAATTACATTTAAATACTAATGTATAACCAAGGAACGATGCTTTTAATAAAGCCATAATGATTAGAATGAAATTAATTAAGTTCTCCTAGAAGCAGCTCTTCTCCCTTCAACAATAAGCATTTTAAGCCACTGAAATCACTAAAAGCTCTAGTGTCCATTAAAGCAGCTTTAGCAAGGTTAGTTAATACCTCACAGCTCTGCCATCTGTTTGGAATATTGGGCCTTAACTTCTGTTCGCAGACAACTTTCCTCATTTCTTCAACAGAAGGGTCTGAAGGAACGAGGTCATAGTATGGCAACTGGTAATCTTCATGGATTCCTGTAATAGGTTGAAAATAGCTTTATTTTAGCTAACACCAGATGACATATTCTTCATTTTTTACTGTGCTCATTATCAGTACTCTACCAGTTTTTTGTTTTCATTTTTAAAAATTACATCACAATGACTACAAATAAATAAACAAAAATCCTTAACCATACCTTAGGAGTGTTTACATTACCCTTTAAGGATCCAAAATTTATAAAAATTGGAAGAGATATAAGCTACATCAAGTCTTTCATATGCTATACTAAAAGCACGCTTCTTCAGAGCACATGGTTTATAACAGTATGCTTCATTTTAAATAAGGTACAGATGTTATCTGAACACATTATAGCTAGGTCTAGTGGCATTTGCCCCTCACTCACAAGAATATTAAGCTTTACCCTTTTTTCCCCTCTATGTAAATGTTTAGAGAAAAAATTAACACAGACAAGAATATTTCCTATTTTCTTCAACAAGTACGGTTTGTCAGTCTAGAAAGAGGTTGAATAGACCAGTTATCATTTACAGGATTAACAATTAGAAAGTCCGAGATACACTGGCTATTACTTTGCACTGTTTTTTGAGCAAACTGTTTTCAGAACCTGAAAAAGTTACTTCTAATTCCTTAATATGACCCATTTTGTAAAGATTGCCACGTACCGCCAATTGAACACCGCCGAGCTATTTCCCAAAACACTAATCCCATTGCATAGATGTCTGCTCGTTTGAATGACTCAAAATGTTTCATATTTATCGAATCATCTAGAACTTCAGGAGCCATGTACCTGTTTGCAATTAAAAATAGAAAAAAAAGATTCAATTTTGTAAACACTTAAGAGTAGAAAAAGTTCAGCACTAGTGATCAGCTCAAATCCAAAATAATGTGTTTTTGTGGAAAAGGAGATAAAGGAAAAACTGCTTCATTAAGGTTATCCAATCAGAGACCATTCAATGTAAAGGGATAAGTAAACTGAGAAGAACAAGCAAAGAAATAGGGGGAATAAGTAAAACGTGAAACAATAAACAAGTAGAGCCATAAACCTGATAGACAAGGGACAACTGAGACAGTGACAAAGACCCAAAGTCTCCAGTTCCTAACTGATAGGCTATTAAGAAACTCCAGGCATAGCTTTGTAGAGGTGCAGTCTGGATGTTGTGACTTCTAATAAGTGGGAAACAAGAGGAATACAAAGATTGAGGATATTCAAGGAAGGCCTGTGCAGCTATGCAATGCTCATCAAGGAACATTTAGGAGAAAGGGAACAGACGTGCAGCAACAGAAAAGGGTAGCAAAAGGGCCAGTTGCATAAGAGGTTGTCAGTGTGCACATGCTCACCAATGTATCCTATTTTATTAAATTCTAACTACTCTGTGCAATCTCACTCTCAACGCCACGCGCACGCATTTTCTAGGAACTGCATGTCAGCAACTGGAGGCAGGCATGAGTCCATTCAGGTCTAGCAACTGGAGCAGCAAACAGATGAAGCTGAAACTAGAGAGAAGGAGGGGCTCAACATCATTAGCTGGAAGGGCAACTACAGATCCTAGGAGCACATCTGTAGGTGAAAAGAGCACGTATCTGGAGCTACTGTGGGGGGACTAGTGTGCATGAATTCTGGGCCAGCAACTGTAGTCTGACAGAAGGGGAAGGTGCCAGCAACTGGAGCAAATGAGTAGGTCTACTTCAGCTACTGAAACAAGACCATGTATCACAGGCTTCATGGTCACAGCTTACATGTACATGTGTGTACCTACATGGTACACAGCTTACCAGCTACAGGGGAGAAAGGGGATGAGAAAAACAGAGTAAGGGTCTCTCAGCACCAGCAACTGGAGTGGGAGTCACAGGTTGTAACTGTGTGGCTGGGTGCCAGTTGCTGGGCTGGGCCAGAAGATTTGCATTTCCCCAACCCTGCACAGCTGGTGTGCGGGGCTGTAATTCACTAGCAACCTTCAAGCTGGACTAGCCAGCACCCAGGCAGCCCAGGCAGGGATATTTGCCAGGGCAAGAGCCCATGCTGGTATTTGAGGGAACCATGCACAGAGGCATGCATACATCAGCTGTTTGCTGCTGTGCAAACAGCTGGGGAGTATGAGATTCATGGAACACAGGACAGAGCATTAGACACAGCAAGCCTTGGATGGATGGTTGAGGGGCTCATAAACATGCATGGAGTTGTGAGGCTGCAGAAGGGAGTACATACTTTCACTAACGAAGTTCAAGCCTGATAGCTGAAGAGAAGGAAGGAGACTTGGCTGTCTATACTTATGTTTTATACAAGTTCTGACAGTGTTTTATGTGGGTGTTGAAGACAGCACATGGTGCATAGCAATCTATATAATCAGCCGTCAGTACTGTGTGTGTCTGTGTATGACTGGTTGGATCCCAAGGAAGAAAGCAGCAGCCACATCCATGGGCTTCAGAAGAGCAAAACCCCTTTGGGACATACCAGCTGGGCTCCAGAGGTCAGACAAGAGGAAACCCCAGCTCCCGTAATCTGACAAATTATAGCAGCCACTTAAAACGTCCCCAACTCTACTAGAGCAGGAATAGATGTGAAGTGCCAATTAAGAAACCAGCAATGTTAAAAATTTCTTGAGAACGAAGTCTCACTACCATTGTAGTACCTGATTCTTCATCACACAGTCTGCAAGTCTCATCCTAAACCATGCCAGTCATTATTTTTAGTAGTAAATCCTATTTGGGTTGCAAATTAACAACTGTGCTCACCAATTTAGTTAACCCACATTTCCTGCAAGAAGAAAAATCTGTAACAAACTTTCCCCTAAGAAACAAGGCCTGAAAACTGATCACGGCATCCAAGTGGTTGTTACCTTGTTTAGTTAATAAGTCTGATGTGGGAACATCAAGCAAAATATAAGTGTGGACCTTACTGCAAGAGCTATTGACAGCAGCATCCCCACTGGCTGTTGGAAAGAATGAATGGTATTTGCTGCATCAAGTCAACATCAGTTGTAGCACTGCTCTCTCATTCTGGTAGGGTTCTGGCAGCTAAATCCAGTATATGATGTTTAGCAGAGTTCAGTGTGTTTCTCCACATCACTGCCCCAGCACTCTCAAGCTGACATATCAATGAAGCAGGCCAACAGTGGCAGTGTTGACTGGTAAAAAAGCAACGTGCAGATTACTGGAGATGAATACAGTGCCAGGCAATAGCTCTACCTCTGGAACAGCCACAGAAGCCTAGGCACGATTTCATTTAATCAAATCACAGTAGGATTTTCTTTTCCAGTACCAGGGATGGTAGGCAGAATACAAGACACACTACTTAAAAGAAATTTCAGGACTATCACACCTTTCAGAGCTCCCTCAGTACTACTGTGTCTTACAGAAATTACACAGATACAAGGAAGCAAGATAAGTACTATCAAGATAAGTAAAAAAATGCAACCAACAGCTGCATTTGTTCTGAACTACCCAGAACTTCAACAAAGTTTGCTGAGATGAGAGTTCTCCTAAGGCATACAAATTACTCACAAGTAATAAACACAGCACAAACAGAGGACAACTGTCTGAAGTTGAGTGTAAGCTTTACTTTGACAGTATTTATTGAATGGAAGTGGAGTATTAAGTATTGTTGCAATCTTTGACATGGACAAGGCTCAAATCGTTCTGGTCCATCCATATAAAAAATGTTTTAATCAAGAATGCAAGATTGTGGTGAATGTTTTAATGCTCTCCAAGGATTTTGCATTACTGGATACTCTTATGCTACTTCATGAGCTTGACACAGTAAGTGATTATCTTGGAGCCTAGCAGAGAGAATATTTGATCTATCTTAAGATGACACAGGGATGAAAAGAGTGATGGACCTCAAAAAAACAACAAACCAAAAACACCAACCATGGTGCAAGATGTCAGCCAGAAACATGTAAACAAGCAGTAAAGGAGATTGTCTCGGCTTCTGTGAATCATCCAAAGAATGATTCACTTTTAACAGGAAAGACCATAAGAGGCCTGAATGTGGCAAAAATTCCCCCCCCCACAGTGTGACTTCCATTGGCAAATTGACCTCTTACCATGATCCTCCATCAATGCATTTAGATTGGCTTCGGCTTCCATGATACAGAATGGTGAATGACTGCTCAGAAGGCCTGAGAGATTATTGCTGGAACAAGAGAGGCAAAAGGCAAGGAGGTCGTGTAGTGAGGTCAGCAGATCAGCCATTTCATGGCTGTTACACAAAAGGGAGAGAAGCAGGCATCTCCTTGTCAGCTTATGTGTTGGAAATGCATTGCTTGGCAGAAACAGTATCTTAGGTTCTGGAGAGAGCAACTCTATTACACAAACTCTGACCTTCTGAGCAAGGTCTGCAGCTCAGTATCATCCAAGAACAAAAGGATAAGTCTACAAAGAAGTGTACAAAGTATGTTGAGCATGGTTTTGCCAAACTTTGGGTGCCTGCTGACCTCTTTCTCCCATCTCTTTTAGTCCAAAAGTTCAGTATTAGTAGTCTAAATTTCTTGTACAACATATACGGAGCTTGGTGTCATCAAACAGACCCATATACAACATGTTGTGTGGCATCTCCCTTCATCAAGCCTATACTCTACCAGGTAGATTTTTGCCCATATTTTGTTTAGGTAAACTTCAGAAAAGCACCTATGGCAAGAACTTGCTGCCAAACTTCTTTTAAAACACAACCTATTTGAACTATCAAAAGTAACAGCTGGGCCACACTTCTAAAAATAAATAGAAAGAGAATGAGGGTTTTTTTACTTGCCTCAGGGAGTGAGAGAGGGATTCTATTTCCTTCTCAGTTTAAAGCTCACGTTCCCTGCTTTATGTTGCAGGCTGAGCTGTGAAAGCACACAGTTCACACCCTCTGGTAAAGCTAAGCCTCTGAACAGAAAAGAAATAAAGTCAGAAAATTCAGTCAGAAAGAGGGATCATCAGTTTGACTCAACACCTTGATCACTCACACAAGAGTAAGTTTGCTTGCTCCCTAGACATACATTTTTACAACCATCATTAGAAAAATATAGACTTTTTCAAATCTCCCTGAACTTGTACACAGATTTTCCATGTGCAGAAGAGGTACCTGCAGTGGCAATCAATGGGAGTTAAAACTGTCATTGAAGAGGTAAGACTTGAACTGTACTATGAAAAATTAATCAGAGGTGCAGAGTTACTTACCTAAGAATGCACAAGAGGGAGAAGAAGGGTCTAAGCCTTTTACAAGAATGTGCAATTTTCAGAGGGGTAGAAATGACTAATGTCTTTAAAAGGGGAAACAGATTTAGCACTCCTGCTGCCCACTGCAGCAAGCAAGAGTTGCTACAGCTTTACCCTTGTGAAGAAGAATAAGGCAGATGAATAAGCAATTTAATAATGCCTGTGCAAGAAAAGATCTGGTAAGTGGGATCTGCAAACACAGCTGAAAGGATGCTTTCTCCAACGACTAGACTAAAGAAAGTAACTGGTTTGTACATCGTTTTTCTTTGCACGTAGGTGTAGTAAAATTCAAAAATCACACGTGGCATGCACCCTGCACCCAGCTAAATTTGCAACGACAAATTCCCAAGAAAGCCTGCTGTTTACTGGAGACTTTGAGAAGAAATAACACCCAGTACCTTATAGTCTAGGAGTAGTTCAGAAAATAAATCTTATCTGACCATTTGTGTGGTATTTTTAAAATCGGCAAAGGGCTAGTACAGCACAGCTTTAGAACAAAGTAACTTCAGCGATATGTGTCAGTAAAACAAATTTTCAGTACATGTTCTAAAAGCTTTGGTTAACTGAGCCTTAAAATAATGTTTAGGGGTTTTTTCTTTCCAAAAAGACACAGCTCAAGGGGAATCCTAATTCACTGTAAAACCCCGATCTACCCCCACCCCACAGTATCGCTTCTTAAAGGAATAACTAAAAAAAATTTTTTTAATATATAAACTGGAGACTGGACAACATCCACACAATTTTCTCCAACACTGCTAAGCCATATAGGCTTGGCTGTCACATGCTTCTCCATGAGCAGTGTCCAAACTCCAGTTTGACACAGCACTGAACCTACAGGCATCAGAAGAATGAAAAGTTGCCCACATCCAAAATGGTTGCTGAGGTTCACTGTTAGTGCTGCTATCTTTGTATGCTGTATAGCTGCAAGGATTACTAAGGGAAATTTATTTATAACTTCCAGTTATTATTGCCTGAAGGTTCACCAATGATGAATTACTGACAGTAAGTTTTATTGCACTTGTGCTGAGTTAAACAGCTCTGAATTATTCTGAGGGCAAGAAAAACCTGTATTTCCAAATTCAGAAAAAGCTTTTAAGAGAGACTATATTGACTCATCCACTTAAGATTCTTTTTATGCATTAGATGACGAAGATGACTGTTTTAAATTCTTGCATTTATCTCAAAAATGTGATTCCAAGAAAGCTCGTGTCCACAACTCTGCACCTTGTGTGTTCTACCACACAGGCTTCACATTGAAAAACACAGCATTTTACTGTCACTATCAATATCCCGTCTTACTCTCCTGACTGGGCTGCAAGTAACATTTCCATGCAACACATGGCAAGAAGAAGAAAGAAAGAGCACTGAAGTCTCTAAATAATCATCAGGCATGAAGTCTCTTAATTGTTCTAACACATACTTGTACCCTACAATACTTAGCAAGTTTTCAGCATTTTACACATGCCAACATTCAACGTGCTTTTTAAGTGCCTGCCATCTAACTAAAATACCAGCTGGCAAGGAAGTGCCTAAGAACTCTATCTGCCATTACATTTTCCTGCTGCTTATATTTCTATCAACACAAATTTATATGGGACCAGAAAAACCAAAGCATTTTATTATAAAAGTTGCCTGGCACGTCACATAAATGATTTTACCTTTTTGTTCCCACTCTGTGGTTTGGAGCAATGTCAATTGTGTCTGTAGCTGAATCATGCCTAACTGCCAATCCCAGGTCTGCAATGCAGCATGTTCCATTCTTTTTCACCAATATATTTTTTGATTTTAAATCTCTGTGGGCAATTGCTGGTTTGCCTGTAAGAGAAAAAAACAAAAGTAACATATCTGAAAAAAACCCCCAAACCAACTTGCTTTTGTTCTAAGCCTGGTGCAAAATTTTGTTTGAAGTTACAGAATTCTTTCCAGTTCTGACAATTTACATGCAGCAGGGTACCTTCTGAAATCATTCATTGTAGATTGTCTGTCTGTTCAGGAAAGTGCATTTCATGTTTACTACATTACACCACTCTATTGCTCCTTTCCCTCTTCCTGCCAGTATTTATTGCGCAAACATCCTACTCAAACCTTGTCTCAATTCAAAGTTAAGAAGATGCTACCTGCACCATTACTTTGTGCCTTTTAACAGGTGTTTTGTAGGAAGGATTGTTATATCACGATACCAGAGAAAGGAAGGCAAAAAGCCTTTCAAATTAAGAAGTTCTATTAATTCAGAAATCATCACATGGTAGAACAAGCTACTCATGTGTCATTAAAAAAAACCCTAAAAATCCAACCAGTATTACCCACATGACAAGTGGAATAATTGTAAGATTACCTTGTGTGCCAACAATTTCCATGTGCAGATGAGCAAGACCACTGGCAGTGGACAAAGCTAATTTTATCATTCCTTCCACCGTTACTGTATACCTGTTCAGGTAATCAAAGAGTGATCCATGCTCATGATAGTCTGACACTAACCACAGCTGAGTCCATGTACCATTGTCTGCAAAATAAAACTGGCGTGAATACCACACATACACACACAAAACATAAATAAACAATATATTCCACTTTTATACAATGCTTATGAAGTACAAATAATGTTCTGCAAGTAACCTCTGTAAATTAGACTCTTACATCTTTACTTCTATCCCTGTAACATTTAAATGCCTCTATAAGGGCTGGTAATACCATGGGAGACTTTCTGAAAAGCTTAGTGAGTAATCTTTTATTTAAACTAAAACACAAACCATAGAAAACTGATGTCACTATAATTCTGAGGTGAATATTCAGGGCACAGTATTCAGGGTATTAGCCAGGCCTTGCCTTTCCCTAAGTTTCCTGCTGGAGAGGGGGCACAGGGAACAGGGCTGAATGAATCATACAAAATTTATCCTGTCACTAGCACTCTACCACAGTACTGTCCAGGCTAACCATAAGAAAAAAAAAATAAGTGTTTCAAACTTTGCTTCCTGACTCCTTCAGTCTTCCCATAACCTATCTGCCCTCAGCCTGGGAGACAATTTCCACAGTGTATTTTTCCTTCTGGAGTAGAAGCTTACAAGCAGCAATCAGACACAAAGTTAAATCCCACCTCTTATGACCTCTAAATTGCTGGCCAAAATTGAGGTTTCCAGGAGGCATGAGGGTAAAGAAAGGAAAAAACACTGAGGAAATCAGTTTGCTGTATGACTTTTGATTGAGCTATGACAAACAAGACAGGCCACAATACATCTGTAGATATTCCAAGGCATACAAATGACATATAAGAACTTAATTGTTCACATTGTTAAAGCATACACAAAATACCTTTAAGTTTAAGCCACACAAAGAAGACTATCAAAGGAATTCAAATCAAGAGGGAAGCAAAAGTATTTTTTACCTTCGAAGTAGAAATATACCCAGGAAAGAACAATCCTGCCACCAAATAGGTTTTCTAATTTTGTGTTATAAAAGCAATTCTCCTGTGGCAGACTTGGAAAGTATTTTTATAGCCAGCTACTTTTAAAGAAGACTTTCATCTCTTTAGAAGAGTAGTTATCCCATAAAAGATATCAGTTGGACTCCTACCCTGAATTATATAGCCCCTACTCTCTCAGAAAAGTGAGAACACAGCACAAGTCAAAAAGATGTCTCATTATGTGATAGTCTCTAAAGATTGCTCAAGAATTAAATATGAAGAACATGAAAAAGGGAAGAAAGTTCAGAACTTACTCCTATCATAAACATACTAAAAATGTTTTACTTTCCAAAGAACATACTTGTCCAGAAGAGCCAGAAGCACAAAACACCTGCTCTACAGATTGACAGAAACTACACCTTTATAGAAACACTTGTGCTTATCTTCAACTAAACACTTTGGTGGGGGGAGGGAAAACTTTCAAGCCTCCCTTCTATTTGGATGTTTCTAAGGAAATCAGTGATGCCATTAAAAAATAATCTAAAAATAAAATAAACCCCAAAGTTAAAAGGCTTCCAAATACTTCAGAGTAGGAAGAAGACTAATCTACATTCAAACAATTCCATAAAGGAAAGAGAACTCTGGCTTGCTGCATTTACAGAATAGTCTCAACTAAGTTGATTAAACAGGCAAAAAAGTCCCAAACCAACCAAAGAAAAAAACCAAAACAACAACAAAACAAAAACAAACAATCCCCCAAACAAACCAACCCAACAAAAAAATGCACCATAAAAATGCACCATAAAACCAAACAAAAACAAAAAACCCAAACCAAAGCAAACAAACAAAAAACCAAAAAACAACTCAGTCACATACTCCAACCTGTAAAAGACCTGTAAAAAGCTACTACTGCTGCAGGAAGAGTCTTTTATGTCCACAGAAGGGACACCTAAGTTTTGTTTTTTTAAAAAGGAATAAGGAAATTAAACATCTTTTTCTAAAATATCTTTGGTTTTCTAGTTAGAACTGCTGCATCTCTTGCTACTTTGCAATAGCCAAGCACAAACACACAGAACTCAGCATAGTATTACATGTGACTTTTTCCACAGTGAATTATGGTCTCTGAAGAGTCAATCCAACAGTATTGGCTTCACTAAACCAGTCTTGCAGAACCATTAGAAACAGGTATGAGTTCATAGGCACAGAAAAGACGCTCTTAAATACACATAGTCAAAGAGCTCCAAAGAGCTGCAAAAGCTCTAAGTAAACTAATCTTATCACTTTAGAATATTTTCTTCACTCAGTTTTATTCTACTGCTTCATCAGTTATGACCCTACATTGCTTGAAATAATCCTCTCCTGGGCACTAACACCATACACACTCATTGCTTGGTCCTGTACTTGATTTCTTCTCCTGTTTCTTAGGAGTGGGATACCTCAGCAGGTGTCTATACTAGACACCTAGCCGTAAGGAAGGAAATTAAACTAATTTTAATTAGTCTACCAGACCTATTGTGTTTAAATAGCTCTATAAAAGATGTCAGCTTCTGAAGAATTGATTTGATTCAAGCTTTCACAGCTTTGATTCAAGACTATAGTGCCTTTGCATAAAGATCTTCCACTCTTAATGCTACGTTCCCTCCCAAGAGGGGAATATGCTGCTGATTACAGACCCTTCTATTCAGTTTTATCTTATTTATTACCAGCAAGTTTTAATATCCAAGCTTTACCTTCCTTCCAAAGAAGAAATATAAGCTGGGCTTACCATCCACTCTGAGAAGAACAATGATTCTTTTGTATTATATGCTGTATTTGTGACCCTTCAACCAGATTTTAAGAAGGGACAGTGCTACATCCAAACCTACATGAATAATAGTAATTACAGACAAGCTGAAATGCAGCAATAGGTCCAGTGTCCAGCTATCAGAATGGACCTACTATGTTTTCCTTGCCTTGCTGTATTTGACAAGCTATACATTTGTTTAGCACTCTAAGCAGAACATGTTACGATAAACTTAAGTCTTCTTATTCTGTTGACAGTAGTTAATTATTACCAAGTAATAATTAACCTGACCCTGAGTATTTTTGGCTGCACAGTAAACAGCATCTGCCATGAAGCTTTCAATCACAGGATTTGCATTATCATGTAGGAAAAAGTAATTACACTCAATAGTAATTACATACAGCAGCCCAGCTTTCCATGATAAGGTAATCTAATTTAGTTTAGATACACACAATGATCAAGAATCTCAAACAATGTTAAAAAAGAATGTTAAAAAAATTACAAAAAATTTACATGTGTTATTGGAAATATATTTAAGAGATTAATTATGTTTATTTCACCTATTTCAAGAGACCTGAAAGTATTTTATACTATCAAAATCACTCAGAAATAAAAGGTTTTCCTTTTTTAACTTTAAAAAAAATATTGAAATTCTGAGTAAAGAAGCTTTCAGATTTGTTGTCAGGAGACTGATCACAGTTTGGGAAAATATTAGTGACATTCAAGCAAGCTCTGTCTTGGTAGAGCTGATTCTTGAGGAAAGGAACTTATACAATTGCTATATCAAATATATAAACAAGTTTCAAATAAAATTCAATTGAGTGAAATTACTTGTGAAAAATGTTGGGTTTTTTTTCACATCAGCACTAGAAAAACAAAAATGTTTTCTGTGGTGTCATGTAGTAAATGTTTCAAAGCAGAGATTTAGCCTTTTTTGGCATGCAGATAATGTAACATTAAAAAAAAAACAACAGGAAGAAGCAGTGAAAAGATCAGATTCAGATGGGATCTACAACTAGAAATCTCTTAGAAATTAGATATTTAGGGAGATGGCAGTTTTGTCAGTGACTGGAGCATGACTGGTGTCTCGTTAGCAAAACAGCTCGACTCTATCACATTGACACAGTCATCTGATTAAATGATGAAAAGCACTTGAGCTGTGCAGATTCCTTCTTCTCAGGCTAAAGCCAGAGCTTCAAAAAGAATAAATGGCTGAAATATTACTTCTTAAGAGGCAGGAATTCTGCTCACTTCTTTGCAGCATATTGTTTCATGTCACTCTTGGGGATCTACTTACCATGAAAGGTATTCTGACTGAACCAATCATCTAGGGAAGTGCACCTTTCAGTTAAGGGGAAGGAATGGAGAAGTCATGCTATTTTAGTGCATAAAGTTATCTGGAAGTGTGCAGTGCAAGACTTCACCTTATTTGAATTTTCCAGAACACAAAAGTGCTTGTCAGCCAGATCACAACTGCAGTTAAAATCATTCATCACTTCTCAGCCCTCCAGGTGCCATAACTGCAGCACCTCTTTCCCAGTAGATTACAGGGTGGAAAGCAGATAGATTGGATCAGCTCCTGTAGCTTTCTGAACATGATACAGTTCTGGGGAAGTAGAAGAGAAGAACGTGCCATTAAGGCACATGAACTAAACAGCATAGTAGAAAAAGGAGTGAAGACAGCAGTTCAGTCACAAACCCTAATCTAAACACACACCCTCCTACCCAAAGGAACCCCTTCCACCAATTTTACACTAAATGGCCAGCCAGATGCTCCTCAGCAGCTGTGAAAAACTGCAGTTGCAGTAAGAGCAAAGACCTAATTCAGCAGCAAGAACTGCAGCACGCCTTGGTTCTACAGCTCTTGTACTAGTACTCCTGTATCTCTGCAGTCATCTTTGCAATACCTCAGACACACAGATTCTTGCAGTCTAATGACTTTGTGCATTCCAGCTAGGCTGTAGTAACTCCGGAATGCATTCAAAAGTCAGCCCTATGGAGAAATGGATACAAATCCTGCACAGATATTATTGCTGTGAATGAATACATAATCTTGCACCTGGCACCACACAAACATTTATCAGTTAGCACCAGCATCTACAATAAAAGACTATTCATAGGTGTTCTTAAGCCATTGGTCTCTAAAGCCTGCGGTGATACACCTGCTCCTTTCAGAGTACCACAACAGTGTACCTGCTAAACTGGGAGAACTACCCCCATAATGGTCCCTTTTGTTCTCCTGTTTAATGGGATACAGGTGGCCTGAAGTATTCTAAACAAGAATTGAAGTATTAACCTCCTTCAATATTCAGGACTGAATTCTTAGCCCAGGGAGTGAATGGTGTGTACAGATTTTCTCACTGAGAGAATGCAGAAGGTTATTCTATGAATCAATTCTGTATTGATGGGTTAAAAATAACAATACAGATTTCTACCTCTGCTCAGACAGCAATACTATGTTAGAGAACGTAGTCAAGAATAGTGGCATTTTCAAAACACATTTTTATCTATTTTTCAAAAACCAGACACCAATTAGTTCTCAATAAAGTAGAAGAGCCTTGCCCTGAAAGCCAAAAACCTCAAATAATGCCATGACCTATCAGTTAAGGATTTCTTCTTTGTATGTAAAGCATATTAACAGAAAAACCAGAAAAAAATTAATCTCACATCATATTTTGTTACAAGGAAACTATACATGACCAAGTCAAATGCTATAGCATCTGCAACACAAACCAGCAATTAAGAAATTACTTGAAAAACCCACTCAATTCCTCATACCTCCTCTGCACAGTAGTCAAGTGTATTTTTGGGACAAACTACCAGGAGGTTTCAGGCAAAATGAGACACTAGTATACTTAACCAGAGATGAATTTTGTTAAAAGTTACAACTAAACTATTGCAATATATCCTTTATGCTTCTAAGTAAGAAATAGAAGCTAAAGCTTCTGCAGAGATGGCTCTTCATTTATGGCTTTAATGCAGCTGATCTAATTTTAAACCCAGGCTCCAGATACTCCCTTAGGCCAGCCAAAGCAAACTCAAGGTCTTGCAGGTGCTAATAATATCAAATACAGTTTTAGGCATGGAAATAAGACAGTTTCTAATGGTAACCATAATAAGCTGCAGGAAAAAGCTGCCTGGTATGGTGTTGATCTGCAAGCTCTTGGAGAATAACAAGTTGCACAAACATCTGTTAGGAGCAAGTTAACTGCAGACAACCCTTTCCTGGAGAAGTGTTCTGCACAATCTCTTGGATTCAGTTCCAGTTTTACAGATTTATATAGATACAGAAGCTTGAAATTAATCTAATGGTAACTAAAAAGAACTTTATTTACACATGTACTTGAACCTCACTAAAACCATTCAGGAATTTCCCACAAAACTGAAAGCCCTTTAAAAATTCAGCATGTGTGTGAGTCATTGACTCCTCCCTAATGTGACAATTTTCTGTTAATGCTTTCTTCACAAAGATGTCAAAGGCCATTCGTGGTGAAACGTGCAATTTCAGATGAAAATAACTCAAAAACCCCAGCATCTTAACATCTTAGCTCCCCTTAATGAAAGAAATTCAAAACTTGTTTTGGTTTGTCAGATGCTCGCATCTTTAATTGAACTGCAGGAAAGTCCAAGAAACTTTAATCTGACTGAAATCACAACAAATCAAGTTGAAAAAATGGTTCCTCTTAGTAGATAATTAAAGGCTTATCAGGAGAGCTTCAGGAAGCAGGTATAGTTTTTTACTTCTAGGAACATATAATTAATTCCATTTTTCCAATTTATTTTCTAACTGGACTGCTAAAAGAATAACTTTTCATACCTCAGCCTTAAGAATAAATCTTCTACCTCCTACTTTGTATCTGGACAAGATGATTAGACATGATCTCTTTCAGTCCCACACATCTATATTATTGGGCTATGAGGTAATGACAGGTACCAGTATTCAGCAGATGTGTGGGCTCACAGGATAAGGCATCTCCATTTTGATACCAAAGCATTTTAAACAAATTTAAACAAAGCATGTTCTTCAGGAAAAAAAAGACAATGTACTTTTTCCTTCATTAAACCTATGAAAAGCGTGCCAAACCCTGAACTGCTCCAGTTAACAAAACAATTTTTTACTACTCTTAAGTCCTCACAACTGTTTTTTCCCTTCCCTTTTCTGTCCCTTCTGACCAGGTGCAGAATCAGCAAAATTACTTCATAGTGTCACCAACCTTTGTTGTCTGCAGCTATAAATCCAAGAATGTTTTCATGGCGTAGCATAACTGTCTGATAAATTTCTGCTTCTCGAAACCATGAGCGTTCCTCTCTTGAAGAAAAGATCTTCACAGCAACTTCTTCTCCTCTCCACTTCCCTCGCCAGACTTCTCCAAAGCGACCCTTACCAATGCTTTCTTGAAGTACTATAGTTCTTGCAATTGTTCTTTGCACAAGTAAAGGTAAACCTAAAAAGAAGATTTTACATTAACCTTAAATATCACTCTAGAGAATTAGCACTTATCCCCCCAAATACTGAATATGAGATCCTATTTCTGTTTGGGTATTTGTCTTAGAATGCACCTACTCCCTAAGATTTTAACTTCTTGTTGAGAACTGCTGGCAAGCACATAGGTAAGATTCTGCCTTCGCCCTTAAAAAGCCAGCATAACAAGTACTCAAGGATATGCCACAAACTATCTCTACAGTAGTTAAAAGCACAACACACACTTCCTTTCAGTTAACAATGTTATCACTTGCTGATCTATAATATCCTATTTAAATGAAAAAAAGAAGCAATGATGAGGCAGGCAGGACCAGGTTTAGGGGGGCTTTTGATTGCTTGTTTGTTTGGGGTTTGGTTGTTGGATTTTTTTCTTTATTTTTGGAAAAAAAGATCTGCCCTTAGCAAAGCAGTTTAAGAACACTTTTGCTACTGATTAATTTACTTGGCTTATCACTAGATAGTCCATTTCTACGTTAAAGTTAAACCACACTTATCAGCAACACCGACTACTGAAAATCCACACTCATGCCCAAGTGCGCCAATAGCTTCTTAGTAACCCCGAGTCACTGTAAAATAGGAAAACATCCTTGTAATGCAAGCTTCCCAATTTACAGGCCATTCTTGTTCACCTCACTGTAATTATAATTGAGAAAAATGTTTACATTCATGAAGGTTTTACAGCTTTGAAACACTTACATGCTTTCAACACAGAGCACCTCCTAATATGCTTCAGTAATTTTATACAAGCAGCACTGGCATCCCTCAACCAGGCAGGGTTTTTGTTTATTTTAAATCTTTCCTGTTGTAACTGCAGGGCTTGTCATTGGATTCCACACTGATACTACACTGCAGGATGAGAGCATCAGCCAGGTTATCTGCTTACAATAAGCTCTTTTGGTATAGGATTATTTCACTTAAACCAAACATTTTACAAAGTAATCTATTACTCTAATCATTGTTCCAATAGCTGATAGAACACCTGCATTTCCTTATGTTATAGAAAATAAATCCCAACTAATAGCTCAAATAACTAATTCTTGTCCACCTCTGGACATTCTTCGCTAACAACAGCACTAGAAGGACATCTGATCTGGTTGGCAGCATTGCCATGCTCGTGTCTCATTCTGAGAAGAGGAAATTAAAACACTGCAGTGTTCAGAAGAGCTCCTCAAAAATGCTAGCCTTAGAGGAATTTTCTGCATGGTCTATGCTGACAACATACCTACATGAAGACAAGGAAAAAAAATGTACACCATACCAGCAATTTAATCATTGTCAGGTGCTGTAATAATTTCTACTGAGAAAGTTAAAACTTTTGCTGTAATAGTCCTCAGGGGAATTGTGCTGCATGCCCAAACTATAGAGGCTCTGCCATGAAGCCTAGCCTGCATTCTTTATGGACAAACTTTTGAAATGCAGAAGAGGCCAGATTAGAGCAACCACAGGACCAAACTCAACCCTGAAAAGGTAAAATTTGACTTCATTGGTGAGAGAGTTTCTTCCTTAGAATTTATGCACTACTGTAAAATCTATAGGCAAATGTCAAATACATTTTGTGTATTTTGTGTACCTGAAATGGGTGATAGGCCATACAGTTGTATCAGAATACTGTTTGTACATTCTCACTTTCAGATGCACTGCTCTCAACTTGCTCCACTTTTTATAGATCTCTCTCCTTGTTTAAAATATATGTCCAAGGATATCAACTAACTGCTACACATATACTAAGCTCTAAACCTTCTAGACGGAAAGCATTTCAATTTCATATTACAAACTCCCATTCATCACATTAAGATGCCACTGTAGGATAAAAACTCTACTGTGATCTATCCACTTACTCCAGTATTTATATTTACAATATTTACAAGATTCAACTTGCTTCTGTTTGTCTGAAACCAACCTTTCTCTTACTACTGCTGCATCCAGGAGATTGGAATTCATATTTATCTTGCATTCATAGCAATTCATTACAGACTTTCTGTTGCAACTGAGCAATTTCCTCATTCTGCTATAGAAGAAACACAGCCCTGTGTCACCAGGAACTTGAGCAACTGCTGTACTGTAAACCAAACTGCCTGAAAAGCATCTCACAGGAGACAGCTACAGCCTCAGCCTTTCACAAACACATTGGGCACAGCTGTACTCCAAGCTCTTGGATACACCTTCTTTTAACTGTGCATGAAGAAAGATGATAGCCATTTTGCCAATCAGGAGAAGAAGAAAATTTGAGCCCATATTAAATTCAGCAGCAGCTCAGTGTTTAACACCTTGTATTTAGCCATGGTCATCCGATTTATTCCTGAAACCTTCATCATTGTTTTCATATACCATAAAGTATCCTCAAACCTTCTTAAAGTCTAACATAAAAAGAAAGTTCATTTTTTTTTCCCATATTTTAAGCATACTCTGATTAGTTTAGTGACTTTCCAATGCATAAGGAGTTTGTAACTACAACGGATAATTCAGGAATTAAGTTCTAGAGCAACAAAAGCAGCTGCTAAAATTTTGTTCTTGTTCACAAGTCTCTGCCCAGACCACTTCCTCTGATGTGTAATAAAAAAAAAAAAAATCCATGAATTGCAATGAAAAATCTCATTCCCTTCAAGCTTGTATGAATTGCAAAATAGTTTTTAAGGAGCTTTAAATTCACTGCAATTGATTCAACTTTGCATTGATTTCTGTGACCCTTTGGATTTCTAAATAGCTTAAGTTCCTGCTGGAAGTCGCCTACCAATACAATCCAAAGCTTCTCCCCCGTTGTAGGCAATTCTTCCTACCCCCTTGTAACTAAGTGACTTCGTCATTTGTGAGTTAAGACAGTAACAGATGGGGGTCCCCATCTGTCTATACAATATGTAGTTGATATTTAGAGATTTGCATCATGATCTGAAAATCATTCTCAGCTCCAAGAGACTTTGAAATCCTTCTCTTAGAAGCTGTAGCTTCACCAGAAGGATCTATTTTAGATGTTTCATTAATTCCTTTCATGGAGTATCTCCCTGTTTCAGGTCTTCTTCGTCATGGAACAACATAGCAACACTAACGTAAGTCAAGACTGAATAATTAATAGCAGCTTACTACTCACCACTGCAGCAAATGAATCCTACTCCCTTTTGGTCTGAATAGGAAGCTCATTTTTAGAGTTTTGATTATTTCTCTGTTTTATACTGAGAATATTGAATTAACAAATTCAGAATACTGAATTAACAAAATTGGTAGAATCTTTTCTATTTTACTATGAGCTCTTCTGGTCCCTCAGCATGAGTTTAAGAGCAGAACATGGCCTTAGGGTCACCAAACTAAACACTTCCTTAGCTGTGCCTCTTGGATCTGGATTGTTTTGCCTGTGCTGTACATTTCCATCGTGTTTTTGCAACCTCTTGTCCCAACACCATCCCTTTAACACAGTTCAGTTTCTGACAGGGTTAAGCACTGTTTTAACTCACAGCTCTTGACTTTTCTCCCTTTGGAGACCCTTTTCTGTACCCCCAGCTTATTCCAGAAAGGTACAGTCTTCTCAACTTTAAATGTGCCATACCCAAAGTCTGGATTAAAATACACACTTCAATAAGATTCAAATACTGCAGGCATACTTCAGAACACACAAAAATTATCAATTCAAGTGCTAGGGCACTGTAAATTTGTATAGTCATTGATTGACTAATTTTGAGACAAAGTGACACAAGTCATTGCAAATACACTGCCAACAGTACAGAAAGTAAGTACCTGAAGCATCTCCTATTTCACTCTCATAATCCAAGTGAAGTAGAGAACACTAAATAAGGCTAATACTTGTCTTACAAACAGCTCAACAACATGGAACTCACTGCAGCTGAAGTTAAAAGATCCCTTTTAAGGAAACATTCAGGCTTGTTTTACAGCCTTTCAAGCATAAAAGGAAATTAGTGAAGAGGCTTCCTTAGGGATAAGCCAAATTCAACCATATTTGTTGGTTTTTTTCCTTGGATGCACTCACCAGTCGCCAATGTTCAAATACCATAGGTATTGTAGGTCAGGTGCTCTGGGAGTGTAGACAAGCCTAAGTGCTCTGAATTCAGTTGTGAAAGTTTAGCAATTCCCTAGCATGCTCCTTTTACTTAAAGAGTAATTTGCAAATAGGCAAGGGAAGAGTCAGTGGTTTCTAGCCATGTGCTTCAGGGGAAGAATCATAAGTTTCTTCTAACTTGGATTCTCTGCTTTTCAAGAGCTTATTTTAAAGGAGTAATTCCAGAGTTTTCAGACAAAAAGAGAGGTTCAGAAGTACCACATGTAGAAGGCCAGAAGAAAAATGAAAGAATATTCCTGATAACAAATGAAAAGACCATTTGACGACTAAGTTTGAATTTTAATTAGAATTTTTTTCAGCCTTCCTTAGGAAAAGTCTAGATCTGCAGACATTAAGTAGAGTTTTACACTTCTAATAGTGTAACAATCATATATAGCAAATCTTTATGCATTCCAAGATACTTAAATCTCTGACTCCTCCATATTATCTATATCTCTGACTTCTGCATACCCCTCCTAAAAACAAACATAACTGGAGGCCTAAGTCCAGAATGTGCATTTATCAAGCTCTAGCCCAATATATTGGAAGTTCTATTAATCACTTTCATTATTTGACTTAGTTAGTCCTGTTAGTAAATGAGAAAATTGAGATAAACACAAATTACTAAAACTCCAGTTCTAACCAGAGAACAACTTACCATTATGAGGATCAAATCTTATTTGGACACACAAAAGCTTTCTCACCTGAAACCTACACACCCTAGTGCAAGCTCACCTTCTTTAGGGAGGCTATGACTAAAGATGAATTTTTAACCTAGATTTTGAACATATTCGGCAAGTTACATTAATTTTATTTGACAAAGCAATAGACTCTAAACAGTTTTACCAGTTACCGCCCTTGGGAAAGAAACACAACCTAGATGCTTGGGTTTTGTTGTTTTAATTTTTTCCAGTTCTGGGAAAATAAAGGATTCAGCACTTGACAATCAAACACCAGTATTTCTTTGCAGAAAGTGTTCTGAAAGGGCATGGATATTTCAACACACGTTTGCAAGGCATAGGAATAATTTTCAGTATTAAATTATTTAAACTTTTTATATAGTAGAAGGCTGGTAAAAAAAATGATGTCTCTTTCCTTAACATGGACCAGAGATCAATTAATTTATGTAATGATTTACCTAGCACATCATCCCCTAACACCTATTAAACTACATTTCTCTGACACAGACCACCATAATCCTATAAGCAGTTAATGGTTAGATATACAATAGCAGTGACTGTATGCAGTGAACAGACCAATGCCTCATCTTTCCAGAGCAACACCTCTTCAAGTCAGAATTAAAAAAAAAAGCATGAAATCAAGGGATAGATATTCATCAGACCTGGTCTGCATACTACATCCATTCTATACACAGAAATGGCTATTTGCAACCGAAAAATATCTTCTGTAAGGAAAGAACTGGCTGAAATATTAACTCAGACCTCAGAATATTTTCATACACCAATAGCTACATCTATAAATTAAGCTTCAATTTAAAGCTAAAAAATACCCTTCACAAAATTATCTAAAAAACACAGAAGATGGTAGTTTAGATAGGCTGTACAGAACAAAAAGGTAAATGACAGCCTTACAGGACACAAAACATTTACAATAGATGACTGTGATATTCCCTGCATTATATAATTTATATATATCAGGCTACTCTGAGAACGATAAGGAATGGCAGCAACAATTCAGTGTTTCTTTTATTTCACTTATTTCCATACATTGAATCTTCACTGATGTTGGCTGAATGTACATGGAAGTTGCTTTTCTAGTATTTTATCCAGTTAATTATAAGTTTAAGTAGATTTGATAATATTAAAAAAAAATAGATGTCTTACAAGGCTCTTAAGCACAGAGTAATTACTACTAGAAGCATCACATTACCTGACCCAGAGCCTGAAGTTGTCATATCATAAATTAAATCCTTTAAAGTAGTTCCTTCTGATATAAAGGGACGATCCAATGAAGGGTCTTCTTCACTTGGCACACGATGATGAATTACAGTACGATTATGACAAAGATATAGAATCAACATCAGTGAAATGCAGACAAAGCAGACAGGTCCAGCAATAACAGCAGCCAGTTCCACAGGTCCTAGGTTAGAAGCTGGTTTTCCTGGAGTAGGGCCTGAGAGTTAAAATAAAAGAAAATGGTAAACCCATTCATTTCCTTTTACACTATTAAACTTATAGTATCCTACAGCGATATTCAAATTGTTTCAATGTATTTGTTAAAACTTTTGCACAGTAACTTTTTCAAGAATCAACGTAACTACTACAAAGGACAAAAGCAACGTACTTACTTACACTTTTCATTTAAGTCTTCAAAACTGTCCCTAACATCCCTGTCCAGAAGATTACAACTCTTGTTCTAATATAATGAAATTGTCTTTGCAGAATCTAAGGTGTACTTTAGGCCTTCAAATTTACCTACAACTTCCACTCTCGCAGAATTTTGTTTGAAATAAAAAAAAAAAACCCAAAAAAACAAAAAACCAACAAAATCAATCAAACAAAAAAAAAAGCAAAATCCCAGCCCCCCTTACCTGGTGTTGGAATTGGAAGTTCTACTTTATTGCAGAGAGGTGTGTTACAGCAATGAGACACAGTATGGACTCCATCTCTGGTGGAGGGGGAACAAACAAACGGCCTGTCTCGAGGAATCAGATCAATTTCTGCTATACACATACTATTGCGCATTATTTTGTCTGCAGTTCGTGTTACTGAGGCAAAACATACTCCATCTGTCACACACGTAAAGTTGTCTTTTGTACATAGCTGGCAGTAACACTCCAATTCTATATTGAGAAAAAAACATTAATGTCAGTATTGGTACATGTTCTGAGTTGAAACAATTCGAATGACTAAAGAAATACAAATTCAAAATGCTAGGAGGCCTTTTTGGTTATACAAACACAGAACTGCAACACTAAAAAAACAACAAGGCTTTTTAGTGGGACAAAAAAATTGGGAGATGAGCAGAAGAAAGTAAAATTTAGAGCTTAAGTCATCTCTCCTTACACAATAATGTATTAAAAGACAAAGGCTAAAATCCTAGGCGTTCCTCCAGGTAAAGGACCACCACTACAGCTCCTCCTACAAAAGATCTAGACTTTTAAAACAACATTGTATCACCTACAGCATGCAAGTCTGCTATTTTCAAACCAAATACAAATAATGCCTTTTTTTTTTTTTGACAATAACCACAGGTATAGCTTTAGTAAGTGACAAACAAGGATGGTGTTGGTTACCCAAGATTATTATGTTATGCATTACTTGATGGTTTCCATTTTGTGCCAAAAGGGAAAATAACAGCTTAATCTTCATTAAAAACCAAACCCTGCATGACCCTTTCACAGAAGCAGAATGTGGTTTAGACTTGTTACTTATGAAGCCACAGGAAAACACTGTCTTACATTACTCAAGGTGGTGATTTACTAAAGCTATCAATTGCAGTAGTAAAGGAGAAGGCATGGGGAGGGAAACAAGAATGACAGGCTAATCACCCCTAAGAAGATCAGGTTTCATTCTTTACATTGCAGAAGTTCTTGGAGAAGGAAGACTACTACTTCTAATTTCTTTCTCCACTCCTTCCTGTATTTACAGCACCAAAGCCATGCAGAAAATGGTGCAGTGGCAACAATGAAAGTACCAATACACCCTGAGTCCACTTGTTCAACTGTGAAGAGCAAAAGCTGGCCTAGAACTTGTGTACGTGCACACAGAAACATTAAAGCACAGAAACTTCGACAAATTTAAAATCTTAAACATTTATGATCAAAGACCAAAAAATGTCCTGAGCCATAAAAAAGTCTCTTTCAAAGCTACATACAAAACTCACACCAAAAGGAGAAGGATTAACAGGTGGCAAACAAAAGGTTCTCAAAATCTGAAATCTGACATTTCACTTAAATTCACGAGTTTAATATAACCACATGAATTGCCTTGGGTTATACACCCCTCTGTCACAGAATATCATGGATTTAAATAAACAGCAATCTGATCTCAAATATATATGTATGTCATCTCAAAGTTTGAATTCTGAGAAACATTCTCTTAAAACACCCCTTCCCCCAAGATTTTGAATCAAACCAAATCATTGCCAATCTTCTACTGTTACTGAAAAGATTTGATCAAATTCTTAGGATCCATTATAGAAAGATAACCCTGTTTCAGAGAGATTCACCAGCACACAGAGCAGTAAGAAAAAGGGAGGAAAAAACCCTACGAATAGGATTACAAAATCATTTTTTTACTATGAAGATTACTGAAAAAAATGATTAGAAGGTAGATGAAATGAGAACTGGCATTCAGGAAGGTAAATCCTAACACTGCATCTTTTGAAGATGCAATTTCTCACTCACGTCTCTCCCTGCCTCATCAGTGAAGTAAGGAAAGTCTGATTATCCAGTATTTAACTACAAGAACATTTAACATTTATTTTCCTGTTGCTGTGCCTTTGGTAATTTACACCTGAACAAATTATTTCTTAATCTATTAAAACCATTTTTAAAATTCCTAAAATATTTACACACACCATTTCTTTCAACTTTTTAAATGAGCACACCTTTATTTCCCTTGCTTCATCCATGGCTTTATTTTTTCTATTTAAACAGTAATTGTGGCTCATCACAACTGCACATGAATCTGAATGCCTACAGCAAGAGACAGATTTTCAGTGAGATATATTTACATTGAGGTACTGTGCGGAGGCCAAGTTATTTGAAGTGAAAAATTACGTTTGGGTTGACCTTGTTACACTTATTCATCTTCCTGGTCTTGCGAAGCTGTAGAAACACACTGTTCCAACCATGACTAAATAAAGCATTTTGTGCCCCATCTTCCTCATTCACTTTGCTCCCACCTCTCTTTTGCTACAGAATTTCCACTTAGTGCAATTTGATACAATTTACACTTTTGTTCTGGTTTGATGCCGCTATCTTCTCGTCTCCTTCCAAGGCACAGTTCACTGTCACACACAACAGAATGATTTCCTCGGCACAAATAAATCACTACTTCCTTCTGATAAGAGGGGAAAACAATGCATAATCAGCTGAATAGCAAAGCTTCTAGGAATACAGGTTTTTGCTGCTCTCTAGTGGAGACGCACTCAAAATAAAAAAAACAACTCGTTAAAATGCTTTAGCCCCCCTTCCTACTCTGGCCACTTAACAGTCCTTCATGCCTTCCAACTTGAGCAGGTAACAGTAGAATTTCCATGTTTTATTAACAGGTAAACTAATTCAGCAACCCCATTCTGTTGTCCTCTTGGAGACAGAAATTTTTGCTTTTTGTCCAACTAGTCTCTGTTCTTCTCAAAGAAGTGTTACAGTCATTTAAAAAAACTCAGACAGAAACCAGTCACATCTCCAAGTTCACTTTAATGAATACATACATTTCTAGAATGGATTATCGATAACAGAAAGGGATGAGAAATTAACAACTCTGGTGTAAGCTGATCTTCCAGAGCCAGCCATCTTTCAGGTAAAATACATCTCAACGCATTTGGTAAACACCATTTAAATCTACTACCACAAAAAGTACTTTCAAAACTATTCAAGAAGAGAAAAAAAGTATTCAATCAAGTCTGTCCATGGCAGAGAACTGGGTTTTTGGTTTGTTTTTCATTTGCTTGTTTTTTAAATTATTACAACAGTTCTTGGATGGAACCACTAGCATGAAGCTCCACTACCGACTATTTCACGCTTAAGTGATACAAGGCTGGGGAAACAACAGTACAAACAGCTAAACAAATGCACTGGAAGTCATACAGACAACCAGGGACATAGCCAAGAGCAGAAAATGGGTCAACATAGCAATCTAGTTCCTTGTGTATTGCATTTTGTCCCTGCACCGTTACCATTCTACACAGTCATTCCTGCTTTTTGAGACTGACTACCCTAACAGAAACAGTGAGACAATGCTGTTGTGAAAGTGGGGGTGTGTGCATGATGCCATTATCACGTCATACAAGTTATCAACAGCATATTTCTCATATCTCATATCACAAGATTACCTTTTGTGTTGAATATCATTACTAGTGTAATTGCTCAGACTCTGAGTTTGACAGTTTTGCTTTCCCTTTACCAAGTCTCTCTTGCATGAGTGCTGCAGTCTGGAAAGCCCCCAGTGAGGGTAAAGCAATCTGGCAGCATAAATGAGACCCTGAAACTATGCAAGTTGACAAGACTTAAAATTAGCTGGTTCCCAGGAGCCCAGATATTAATACTATATACAAAATATGAACAGAGAATTAAGTACACTCTAGCCACTTAATTTTTACAAGTCTGTATCAAAACCAGACTGTTACCTACTGAAACAATCTTTTATGTATCTGCTGTCTTTCTGAAGAAAGAAAATTGCAGAAAGACTGTTTTTTTAGTTACATAAAATGCTATGAATCACTATGTAACATTTGTTAACATCCTGCATCATTACTTCAACCAGACAGTTTAGTGCAGAACACCACCTTCGGCCAAAGAATCTTTAGTTGGAAACTGTAAGCTGAGACATCGTCTTCCAAGGAGCAGCACAGAAGTTAAAACTTTTGACATGCTCTAAAAAACCTCAAACTCACATCTTACTACAAACAATTAACAATTTCGTATTATTAATACTTTATTTAATAATATGTCTTTGCTTTACAAGTTTAAAAAAGACAAATAGTCTCAGCCTCCCCAAAGCAACATTTTGCTGAAAAAGATATTTCTCTTGTGATATTATAACCCTTCCTCCATGGAAAATAAAATTTTTGAAACAAAAATGTCACCAGAAAGTAGAACTTCATCAGAAGAACAAGCACAACTCTTGGCTCCACAAGATGCAAACGTTCAAGGGATAAAGGAGCAAGGCTGTGATGTGCAAGAAACAATAACAGATTTTTGGGGAGATGAGCAAGAGGGCTGTAACGCTCACTGGTAGTTTTTTTCCTTGTCCAATAAAATTTGCCAAAGGAAAAAAAGCATAATACATAACAGAGCAAATGTCAGCTTCTGAGTCTGTAATTCAGACAATCCCTTCAAACAATACACTTGACTCATCTCTGAACTCTTTTAGCTCAAGATACAAAAAGGTTTAGGTCTTAAAATATCTGGGACATAGGTACAGTTTTTAAAACCACAATAGTTCCTGACCTTCACTAACACATTCTTCTCACAAAGGCTCTAATTAAGCTTCACTGTTGTAAAGAAACAGCACTGGGCATCAAGTTTTCAGGAAAACTTTCACGTACATTTCATCCATCTTAAGCAAAACTTCCAGTGCAAACAGCAGGTCTTGTCAACCAAAGTAATGCACTCAAGAAAAGAGGCAAACTACTTTATTAAGGCCCTACCCTCAACTTGCAAGTAATGGTAAAACCTTGTGTAAAATCCCAGCTTCAAAAAAGTGATATTATATTCTCTGCAGTGTAGGTGCCAAATGGAACTTTCCGTTTTCTTGCCCTCTATCCAAAACACTACCCAGAGATACGTTCATGCCTCTTAGAGCTGTTACAGTAACAATTTGTTTCTGCTATCTTTGGTAGAAGAGTATGCTTTAAAAAACCGAAACTAACAGAAGAAAGCTAAAATTAAAAGCCCAGATAATAATTTTACTAGCATTAGGAAAACAGGAAGATCTTTACTTGTACTTTTAAATTAATTCCACCATATTAATCAGATTGCCATCTTTATTTCCAGTAAGAAGCAACCGTCTGAATACAAGAGTTTCCAAGTGGTGACTCCCCAGAACTTCGGAACACTAATGGCCTACACAGTGAAAAACAGAAAGCTTATTTTCAGACTCTGTCTTACAAATTAGGGCTGTTCTACTGTTCAGCTACCTGCTGGGATTCCTTACATGCCTGATCTCCATATAAACCATATCACAAGACGACTGATCCACACAGTAACATCAGCACATTGCAGAACAGCCCCAGCAGAGGCAATCAGAAAATGCCCAACTTCTGTCAACCCCCAACGAGAACACTAAGTACCAGTAGCCAAATCATACCTCAAACTACTTCATCAACTTAGACCACAAAGTTCAGGCAAATTAACTGCCTTACCCATACCAGGGCCTCTGGAAGAGTTACGGATCTGGAACCCTGGATTTCTCATTCCGTTGAGCAGAGAGGATTTATCTTTTTTTTTTGAAATCAAAAGGTAGCATACCACCACTTCCATCCATAAGGTTTTGTATAGAAGTCTGTTGCTTTGTTTTTACACAAAGCTTTTAGACCTTAATTTCATGCCTCAGATTAAGGCATGAAAACAGGGAAACTGTTGATTGATGAGAGGCATTAAAAGGGAAAAAGTTCAAAGCTCAAATTGAGCTAAAATTTCCTTCAACATCTAAATTGATTGTGTTACGTAAGAAAGCTTTAAATTATTAAAGTCTGCTGCACCTTTTCAAGAACACAAGAACAACCCATGGGTAACTTAAGCTTATTTCACTGTTTCCACATCAGAGAACTTCTATCATCTTCAATAAGAGTGTGGGTGATTAACACCACATTTAAGTATAGCAAGTTATGCTTTAAGTAATTTTAATTTTTTAAACTTAAATATTTTAAAATGCTTTAAGTAACTTTTCTTTTTCGGCATGAGTACCATTTGAGATTGAATTATGAACAGCATGTATAGATCCAGACTGAGGGATGTCTCAAAGCTGTAACTGAAGAAGTTGTGTTTCTCCACTTCCTCTTTAAAATCCAAAGCAATATGCAATCCAGCTACAGAAGAATTTAAGAAGTGCACTGATTATAAAATGCAGATTTCAACATCTAACTTAGTACAGATGAAACTGAAGCCCACATCAATTCGGGTAGGGCAACACCTGTATACCCCATTAGGTCATATGTCCCAAACTGCTAACCACAGAACAACATGCACATTAAAAAAAAAAAACAAAAAACAAAAAACAAAACAAAACAAAAAGGAAAAAAGAAAACTACCCAGATCTTGCATTTATGAATGCTGTTAAGCACTCCTGTTTCATGCATTAGCTCTGCAACAGTACAGCTCTGATACCAAACCTCTCTGGCAAAAAAAGCACAGGTACAGAAGGCTGGAGGAACAAAACCGTTTCACTGTATAAATATGCACCCAGAGATTTCATTTCCACACGGCTCGGTTCCCATCCAGCACAGAGGCGAGGAGGTGTTGGACCGAAAGTTCACCTGTCCCCCCACCACCGCGACAGCAGCACACGGTGCTGTGGCGTGCAGCGGAGCGGGGCCAGCCCCATGTCACCTCCGCGACGTGGGACATTCAACACGTCTCTGTACCGGCCGCTCCTCCCGGCGGCACCGCTGCGAGCGCCCTGCGGCGGCCCGGGGGCTGCCGCTCCTCCCGCTGCCGGCGCACCCCGCCCGAGAGCCGGGGGGCTCTCAGGGGCTCCGCAAGGAGGGGCGGACAGATAGACGGGGGAGCTCCGGCAGCGATAACTAAGTTGCCTTCGAGAGCCAAGGCGACACGCACCCGCCCGGGAAGACATCGGGACACAAAGTTACCCCGGCCAGACACCGCCCGAAGCGCTGCTCGGCGGAGGCGAGGAAGTAGTGGCGGGGGCCAAAGGGAGCCCTCCCCGCCGCCCCTCCCGCGGAGCTGCCGCCGCGCTCGGCCAACAAAGGGCCGAGCGGTCCCCGCCGGGCTCGGACACCGGGGATGGGGGGGGGGGGGAGGTGACTCCGCCCCAGCCGGCCCCTCCGCCATGTTGTTGAAAGGAACCGGCGGGGACCCGCCACCCCCCGCCGCTCTCCTCACCCACCCCCACACCCCCAACCCCGGGCGCCACCGCCGCGCCCGCCGCCTCCCTCCGCTCCCGCCCCACCCCGGCCCCGCGCGCACTCACCGCCCGCCACGGGGCAGAGCAGCGCGGCCACAGCCAGGAACAGCAGGGCCCAGGGACGCCGCCGCGGTCGCCGAGCGGCCGCCGCCATGTCCTGGCCGCGACTCCCCGGAGCCGGGAACCGCCTCGCGACGCGCGCCCGCTCGGCCCGCCCAGGGACCGGCGCGGCGCTCGCGCTGCGTGCGCCCTCCCGGCCCGCTCCGGCCGCGAATGCCACCGACGCGGCGGCGGCGGCGCCGCCTGATTGGTCGCCGCGCCCCGGCCCCGCCCCCCGGCGGCCGCGGGCAGCCCCGACAACAACAGGCGGCGGGAGCGGGGCGCGACCCGCGCGGCCGCGGGTGGGTTGGCGGCGCCCCCTCCCGGGGCGGCTGGGGCCAGACCGGGGCTGTCCCGGCGGGAGAGCGGCCGCTCCGTCCCCTCGGTGCGGATCCCGAAGGGACTTGGGCAGCGGGCATGGAGCTCCTCCGCGCGCCCGGGCGCTGCGAGTGTGCTCGGGCGAGCGGCTGAGGCTCTGTCAGCGGCGGGGAGGGACCCGCTGGCAGCACTGCGTGCGGGGCCGCGGGGGTACCGGCGCTGCTGGAGGGGAGGTGCGGGAGCATGTGAGCAGCCCTCAAGTTGCCTTGAGAGCTACGGAAAAGAGCGGTAGCGGAGGAATTGCTCCTCGCGGGAGGCGCTGCACACGGGCGGGGGGAGCGCGCGGAGCCCCGGGCCGGTCCCTGCGGGGCCGCCGGCCGGGCGGGGGCTGCAGCGCACGGGCAGCGGCAGTTCCTGCCCCGTGCCCTGCGCTCCCGCGCACGTGCCAGCTCCCGGTCGCACGGAAAAGCCCAGCGCTCCCGCGGCCAGTCCTGCAGCCGCTCCGCCGTTCCGGAGCGGGGGTTTGCTCTCCCGTAGCAGCGGGAGCCACAACGCTGAGCCCATAGGCTTTGTCCCCGTGTGACGAAAGAGCGGTGCCAGGCCACGGGTGCAGCGCCCAGCTTATTGCACAGTCGGCACGTAACTTCAGGAGTTAACTGGGAATCGGGAAGCAAACTCGCGCAGTCCAAATACTCGTCTGAGGCAACACCTGAATCTTAAAACCTGGGGCAACTGGGATCCACCTCGTGAAGAAAATTACCGTGACTAAGGCTGTTACTTCTATCCACAGCTTTATTAGCTTTGCATGGGTGGCAGAGCAGGATAGGCTCTCCTCCTTCCCTCTTGGGATCAAGTAACCCTTCTCCCAGCAGTTACCTGCTTGCTCTGGAAATCCACCCCACCCCTCAGCTCCATTACCTGACTGTTGCGTCTGGATCCTGAATCAGTTCAGAGTCCCTCAGCATATGCTTTTATACTCCTTTTGTTGCTTGTTTTGCTTGCAGTGTGACCCTCCCATCACAGGCCAAGTCACGCAGATCACAGGTGTTTTTCCAACGTTACTTGCAGTCACTCTTGCAAGCCCCGTGTACTGTTTCTGCCAGATGGTGCCTTCCCAGTTCACAGTGTCCAGGACAGCACCTCCACACTCCCCAGCACCACATGGCACACTGATCTCCTGCCTCCCTTTTACTTGCAGTTTTTCAACCAACACTGCTTATAATTATAAAGTCTTGTTTCTCCTACAGTACACTTCACCTGGATAAGAATCTTGATAATATAACTGTTCAAAGTGAGGTAAATATTAATTCTCTTTCCCTTTCTCTCTGAACAATATGTCATACATAAACAGATTCTAGTTATATTTTCTCTTGCAAAATAGCATTTTAATGACATGCACTTCGTGACAGATATTGGACCAAATGTCTGGATTTGATATAGATTCATGCTGTAATGAACTACTGAAGCTGACAACACCAGGCAAACGTTCTTAGTTATCCATACATAGAAATATTTAGAGGGCTAATCCTCAAATAAATATATTAGCTTTAGAAAGAAATACTGAAGCACTGTTAAAATTGCTCAAATCCCAAGACACTTTTAAAATTCATATGGAGCATTGAAACTATAAGCTGAGAAAGTTATATGCTCAGGGGGGAAAAAATCCAATATTCATTTCCCCATGGCAGATCTCCTGGGTTTAGGGATGGGTCACAGACTGTATCTCTGAAGGAAGGCAGGGAGCAGTAAGCAGAGCATGGTGGATGATTTTTTCAGGGCTCCCAGTTCAGTCCTATGGGGAATATTTTGAATTAACATCCTGAGTGACGTTTGGCTGACAGACACAGAAAAATTAAAATAAATCAATAACTTGCAGGTAGCAACTCACCAACTAAGATGAATTCAGGTCACTTCCAAATAGTGTCAGTACAAAGGGAATAATTTTTGCCAGGTCTCACTCTTCTTTCCTATCACACATGAGGTAAAGACCACTGCAGAAGAAACACCTAAAATTGTGTCATGCCTTGTCCTGATCCCTGGGTACCTCTCTCTGATCTTGTGTATATTGGATTTAAAAGCCAAAGTAAACATGGGCCAGAAGCAAAGCTACCGAAATGGGTTCGGCATGTCCAAAATCTCTCCTTTTCTTGCTGTGCTTCCATGTGTCCAGATTCTTAGGGCTGCAGCTTCTGGTCTTGATTAAGGTGGGGTCTAAGAACTTCTGGTTATGATTCAGACTCTTGATATTCAATGGGCTCTGGTAGACATTTCGGTCTTGTTCTTGTTGGCACCTTCCTCCATTAGCTCCCCCTTGTCACTATAAGATTCATCCTGGTGTTTTTCCACCATCTTTCTCCCACTGTTACTTCTGCTGTCCATTCCCCTGTTCCAGCATTTAGGTCTTCCCATTCCTTTTTATGACCTTTGTAACTGCTTTTGGTGCAGCAGGGGGTTTGCTCATCTGGCATCTTTAGGAGGGTTATAGGAGAGGAATTTAGATTCACCGGTTGAAATGCAAAGTAGTTCATGTTACATGTCCTGTTTGGTTACAATAAAATCTGCCTTTGTTTTTGCTATACAAAATGGAGCAGTTAAATAAAAATTACAAAATAAAAATGATGGCCTGAAAAGATTTAAATAATTAATAATTCAAATAATGGTTCCTCCCTATGCCTACAAACAAATGAAATGCCAATCCAAAGAAAATGAGGAGATCTTGATGCCTGCATCTAGTTATTTTCATCCTTAAACATGCTAGTTAGTCAAGTGAGGCTAAGTCAGACAATGACACAGTCAGTAAAACAGTTACCAAGATATGCCTTTCTGTAAAGTGACATTTTGTTTAAGAAGAAAATAACTATTCTCTGATCACAGATTCTTCAAAATTACAATAACTGCTTTGCTTTTTCCTGCCAAAATAGCAAGAAAACAATTTCACTGTACAAATTTGCCAAGTTCAATAGAAAGTAATGCATGACCATTGTATTCTTATGACATTTTAACTGGATTAATTAAATATAATTTTTCACTATTTCCTGTGAAGGAATCCTTAAAAGCACTTCTTACCTACTTCAATCCTCAGTGTTTACTGAGGATGGAAATAATGTCATCAGCGGACATAAATTTAGAACAGGCAACCCCCCCCCCCCCCCCCCCCTTTTTCCTGGCCTAATTTTTCTAATAAATTAATTAATTTATGACATAATTCTATTCCAATTACAGAAATATGCAACAAAAATAATCTTTTTTTTTTTTTTTTTTAACACATGGCAGAACACAAAGCAAGATGACACAGAAAACCAACCTATCTGGATTTATGAGGTTTGTTTAAATCATCAAATTGATTGGACATATTTGAAAAATTCTTGCTTTTTAGATTGAGTAAATCAGGTTATTATACAGGGAATATCTGCAATTTAAACACTGATTAATTTCTTTCTTCTGTTCTAGAATGTGACAGTCATACACATGTACAGCACCCACAGGGAGAGAGAATGAAACAATTAATCTTTACTTAGTGCTAGTTTTCTTTCTTGTGAGAATTATTGTCAGTGTATGCACACTACTTAAACTTTTTTTTTTTTTTTTTCTGGAAGATGTAAAGCAAAAGAATTGCAACTGCATGAAAAGTTCAAATGGAACTATGTACTGCAAAACCTCCACAAAGTAAGAAACTATGTAGGGCATTGAAATAAAAGACATTTTGGAAAGGGACAGGTGGTGAGATAGACAATTTTACAAACCAACTTGTTCTATAGCTTAGTATTTGAGAAAGATCAAGGATATGAATGTTCTTTCATTAGAAGCTGATTTAGTTCCAAAAATGGGCACAAATAAATGTATTTTTTTAGATTTAAACTGAAAATATATGGAAGTGTGATAGGAAATAGTATTAATTTTGATGACTAAAAGTTTATTAGTCTTTTAGTGTAAGAGGTACTGTATCAGGGTAATAAAAGAGTCTCTCTCACCAACAGTGTATGCACAACTGGTGCTAAAGCAATAAAAAACAAAGGTGTTGCAAAACTTCAATTTTTACAGTTTTCTGTCCATGGTAATTAGCTAAATGTTATGCTTGTTTGTTTGGAAGAACTATTCAGTACATCATGATATTTACAAATTACTTTCACCAAGGAATTCAGCAAGAGGAAAAGTACTGAATGTGTAACATTTACCAAAATAGAATAACTTATTGAAAAAAACCTCATCATTGCCCTCCCCACCTAGTCCTTGATTTTTCCAAGCAGTTTTACTCAAACTGGAACAGAAAATATCAAAGTGCTTATTAGTGTGCAGTTTCCATAAGTACACAAACCAGAAAGTTTCACAAAGGTCTGTGACCTTTCTGTATCAGAGACAAGCAAAAGGAATCACTTTTTTGAAGTCACTGCTTTATGAAACATTCAGAATTACTCATTTTATAACCCTTATAAACATTGCCTGATTTGACTCATCAATGTTTCCAAAACTAAATACTGCAAGATCTTAGTTATTGAACACTCAGTTAATCATCTCCTTTAACAGAAGGCCAGTTAAAGCTTTAAGACATTTGAAGCCCTTTTTGCTGCGGAACACTCCATATCTCAGAGTTTTGGACTGTGCAGCCCAGAAATGCACCACATCAGCACACAGCTGCTTGATCCCTGCAGCTAACACCACCTTATTACACAGATAATGGGTTTGTGAACATGTTACAGTGTCCTAAGCTCTTTAAGCAGATCTCAGCGATGACAATTAAACCCCTTAGACTTGGTGTTTCATTCCAGCTTGTAGAGTCCATCAGCTGCTGAGCTTTTTTACTACACGTGTGCTAATCCAACTTCACTTGAAATCAGGCATGAACTATTCAAGGAGAGCAGTGTTGACTGCAAGTCTCCTTACATAGAGGTCTGATTTATGCTGAAAGTAGGGAAAAACTGTATGGTCCAAGACATGCTGCTAAACACAGCAGTGACCAGGAGGACCGGGTAGCTTAGGGAGTGGTTGCCAGAAGAAAAAAGGCTGACATCAACCATGTCTGGAAATTACTTGAGACCGGTTGTCATTATCTGTTTGAAGGCCTTACATTGCTGAAGTAACTCTGTAACTTTGGTAACGCTGAAATGGCAGGGACATCTCACCTACAGCTACAGCAAAGGATACACTTGTTAAAGTAGCTTGTCACGGATTAAGAAAGGATATTTTCTTTTCCTGTGGAGGTACAGCTGTTACTTGTTTGGACACTACTCGTTCCAATTTGATGGTGAAAGTAATAATTTATTTCATTCTGCTTACCAAGGAAAGTAATTTTCCTCCAGAGACCAGACTCAGTTTTGCCTAGAGTGGGGAAGGAGCAGCATGTGTAACCTACCAAAAGTTAACATCTTTCTAGCAAGACACAAATCATGAGGTTTTCCTATTGTACTTCTCTGTGTACCCATCAGTAGACAGGCTTCCTGTGGGTTTGACACGTTTGACTTCTTCCATGGAATAAAGGCTCATAGCAGACAAGAAACTTACTAGAGCAGGAAGTGGGAATTGGGGTGACAAGCTGCTAAGACCTCAAAATTAGATTTGGGGATCTAGATCACAACTTGGAATAAGCATCAGTTATCCTTAAAAAACCCCCCCAAGTTTTTAAATAAAACTTTCACTTTGTTGTTGAAACAGCATTTCATTCAGTAGAGTATAAACTCTATAAAAATAAAATTAGAGACACGAAAAAACCATTTAATTAATTTAAATTAATAAAATCATATTTAATTCCCTAAAATTGCAAATGAGATGAGAGAGATTCTTCTATCACACGCTATAGGAATTCCTTGCTTTGCTGCAGCTTTTCTAGACTTGATATATGTTCCTCATCCACTCATTCTTCAGTGCATGTGACTGTATGTTGCCTGAGGTGATAGCATTAAACTTTCTATCACGGTTCAGGTTCTACCAGGTTGTTTCAAAATCATGTTTCTGTAGTCTCTCTAAGCAATATTGTCTGTAAGTTTTCAGTTGCTAATTTGCAAACAATAGCTAGAGTTCACTCTAAAGGTGCTGTACCTTGAGCAGTCCCATGAGAACTGTATGGAGATTTTCTGTAATGTATTTTAAAAAGGTGTTTTTTCCTTTAAATCAGGTAATGGAATTTATACCTACTCAGGAATAAAAACTGAAAAAGAGAAAAATAGGCTAAAGATCTGTTTGAATAAAATAACAAATTATACAGTGACAAGAAAGGTGGTGGAAATCATTTGTAGAACTTTGTCCTTTACCAGTTCTTGAGCTATTAAGTTTCTAACTTTTCTCCAAGAATATGTAGTTTTGAGATTGCATAAGTCCTTGGTTATATCTACATTTCCAAGTGGCATTGTTAAGAGGGAAGACTTTTGCCACTGGACCTATACAGAAATGATTCATTATGTTTTCAGGTCTGAATTAGCATGGAAATTCTCCTGAACAACATTTTCTGGTTGCAAATAACAATCACTTACTTCATTCTGTTTCTCAGAATTCTGTTGCTCTATTACAGCAGTCATTTTCCATCAGCCATATCCCTTGGGTATAATTCCAAAGGCTGAATTTGCCCAAGAAGTCTAAGTAGTCTGGATGCTAGATTGCTGAAGAAACTGTCTCTCTTGAGAATTTAAGCATGTTAAAGTAAAATTCTAAATAAACGAATAGCCTAGAACTTCTGGAATAGTAGTGGCAAAATCATTTTCACCACACCTGCACAACACAACTGACTGCTGTCAGTGGTGTTTAAAGGCAACCATTGCCAAAACCCAGGAGAAATGCATTCCTAATTTAAAGAGAGGATAATATTAAGAAAAAAAAGAGCATTTTAAATGAAGATCAGGAACATGTCCACCATGCCACTGGATTATTCTGCCAAAAAAATATTGGAAATTATGGTAGTAACAATACATATTTATTTGATCTAATGAAGAGTAAAAGATGGGAAAGGAAAAGCCCTCTTTGCCAAGGAGATAATTTCAGTTCAGCTAACTGGTCATGGGACTAATTTGCCAAAATTAATGATTGTATTACAAGACAGAAAATGAAGAGCCCAAATAATGTTCAAAATTCAGTAGGGCAAAAGACTAGAGCAAAAGACTATGTATCATTCTGATGCAGTTTAATTTTATAGGGGAGGTTACTCTTTTGTAGCTGTAGTTGAAGCCATGAGAAGTCCAGATTTTTTTGAGAAGCTGAATGCTTTGTCTTTTTGCAGGATACGTATTTTCTCAGAATTTTGCTGAAGATTAAAGAACTGTGTAAATATTACATTTTGGAGACTGGCTGCGACTCTTTTTAAAATACAGTTTTAGTTTCCACTTGAATCAACTCTCAGAAATGGCTTGGTCTACAAACACAGCAGAATTAGTTTGTTCTTATAGCCTGGCTAAGAAGAAATATTCTTCCTAGAATTTGTAGGATAACTGTTCTCTGAGCCTGAGAGGCTATGGGATTCTGCCTTGCCTTCTGCTGATACCTGCCCATATCTTATCCACAGGAACCAAATCAAAGATCAAAATCAGAAAGGAACAAGTATCTTTTAGTTTGCAGGGTGTTTTTGATACATTGTGCTCTCTGTGGGGTTTCATGATTTTGAGGGTGGCCATAAGGAAGAATGCACGACATGGAACTCAAACGTGTTTGTATCTGGTTGAACTGACTTCAGTCTGTTTTATCCTGGTACTTACTGCATTTTGATCTACCCCACACTATCTGTAACCTGTTCTAAAATGGACCCATTTATGTGGAGCTTTTCTTCCATGAGTGAATCAGGGACAGAATTGCATTCATTTGGGCACTGTTCTCACAAACATGAGATCATCCTTTCTCTTGGGCCACACCATGCCTTAGTCATGCCTTGATGAGTAATCCTAGCTCTCTGGATATTGCTTTCCTGTGAGCAAAATGAGGAAGAAACCCTGTGAAAAGGAAACTGCCATAAGCCACTTGAGCCTGCAATGCAGTGTGTATTTGAACATTGCTACAAAAACTGTAGAGGAATAATTGGGTCTCATCAGGCTCCTGTCCTGCTCAGTACTCTTCTAACTTCATCCTGTAGTTAACTTCTTTGTATGCTTCCAAGTTGGCTTGAATGGGACAGTCACAGCTTCCACTGGACTTCACTGAAAGACCCTGACAAGTTTTCCCAGAAGTAGTGGAATAGGTGGGTTGTTACCCCATTCAACCTCTGTATTTTACTTTGGGCTAAAACAGGTTTAGACTTCACTTGCTTATGAACTAAGACTAATTTTTGAGCAGGCTCTAATTTTGTATGAGAAAAATTTGCTGCTCTACTTCTTATCTTGACCTGCCTTTGATTAAAATAGGTTTCAGTAGTTAAGAAGTAACTTAGTTTAGATGTAGAAAGCTAAAGCCTTGTCACTGTAGCTTTTTTGCAGTTTGAGTGCTTAAGTTCTCTGCACAATGCGCAGAGAGATACTTAAAAATTAACAGGAGTTTTTGAAGCAGGCTTGCCTAAACTTCTTCACTCTCTCCCCATAGTTAATAGATTCTATCTAGAATCAGGGTATTTCTGCAAAAGTTTTCCTGGAAGCTGTTATATTTTAACACATTATTCTAGTGGAAAATAGAGGTTTAATTCCCAAGTGATTTGTGCTCACAGACCTTATTTACAAGACTAAGGATATTTGGAGTGCTACTCCGAGTCTTTCCTACTGGAACTGTTTCATAGTTCTGGATTCATATTCATGAGCTGCAGAAAGACTTTTGGTCTTTAATAGCCTAAAGCGTCAATGACAGCAGGGTTGCCCACTGATGTCCACCTGTGGCCAAGGAGAAATTAGAGGACCATGAATCTTGGACATGGATACATAAATCCTTTTCATCACTGTGTTTGACATCTATCAGATTTAATTGGGCTGCTCTTCACAACTCTCTCCTCCTAGCTCACTCTCCGTTTTGTAGCTCTGACTGTAGCCAAGCTTGTTTACTGCCTTCAGAGTTGCTTCAATAGAACCTACACAGAGCGGATAATTCTATATTTCCTCTAGCTTCTCATTCATAGACTTGATCACAACTTCAGAGCTTCATTATCCCTCCTCCCCAGTCCTTTTGATTTGTTTTACCCTGCTCCCTTCCCACCTTATGTCTTACTGAGTGTACCAGTACAACAGGATACAGCTGTGAGTATTTTGATCCCTCCTCTAGGCTATTCATCAGTTTTCCTGAGCTCTTCTCTTGGTGATGTGCAATTGGGTTTTTGTAAGAAAGATATTGTGATTCAGTAACTTTGACAGAACGAGTAGCTTATTATCTGTCGTTATATAGCACTCAGTTGAGAACAGGACTTTGCTCTTGTATGCCCAAGGCTTGCAGTGTCCTCTGATATATCACCCATACCTAGGTTGGGAGAGCTGACTCTCTTTTTAAAAAAAAAGTGTGAACATTAGGAGGTGATTGAATTAGATGCTGCTGACTTATCTTGCTTCTCTCCCCCAACCTTTTGTTTGTCAGAACAGAGATCTTCCATCAGGAGATAAATTTTGAGAGGCCCAGGCCACAAATTTATTCTAGTTTTGGTGGCAATTACCTCTATCCATCAACTGGACACTTTCCTGACCTAACAGAAAAGAATCACGGCACACTATACCAACTTCTTGCCGTCTTAAAATGGAAGCATAAAACCTTGGTACAGTGCTGCACCTTCAGTTCATTTGCCTGCAATTTGAGAAGATCAAGCTTTGAAGTTAGCTTAGCTGTACTTTGAGCAGGGAGTTGGATTAGATGACCTTCTGAGACCATTTCCAATCTAAATTATTCTACTATTGTAAGACATATCAAGCTACAGGAAAGCGAGGAGAGAGATAGTGACTAAGCATTTAACTACAAATCTTGATGAACTCTGGTTATTAATAGGTATTTTTTTTTACTTTTGAATAACAGTCTGTATGCCCATTTCTAATTCAGGAGGATTAATGCATGGAATCAATTTTGGCTGGATTTTAAGCTTTTGCACAAACAGCAGTTCTATGTCTGCTCTTTTGAATTTCTGTAAGCTTTATTTGGATGAAAATGAAGATCAAGATGGGAGTTCTGCAGCCTCAAGGATGAAAACACTTTTAAATAACCCCCCAAAATTTAAGTTGTGTCAGTGGTATGTGTTTTAATTACTCAGATCAGCTCTGCCATAGCAAATTTTAGCATGCTCTTCCAAACTCTTCAGCCAATTAGCTTCTGTATATTGGTTTTGGCTCTGGATATCTGAGCAAAGGAGGCAAACAGTCTCAGGATAGAGAGACCTTGGATCTAAAAGAAACAGTCTCAGGATTTAAAAAACCTTGGCTTGTGAGTGTATGGTGTCAAAATTGATATGTCTTCCTGATATGGGCTACCTCTAAATCCTGGATGTTTGAGATCAAGAACAGAAAACGTCCAAGATAAATTTGTGGTTTAAGAACAGCTTTGCTATAATGATAGAGAAACTTTGCCAAATTGTAATGAGGGAAAAAGCTACTGAGAGCAAGTCAGGTTCTTACTCTGTAGGCAGAACCAATGGCAATGAAATACAGTAGTGAATACTTCTGAAATAACCTGTTCACAGATGTACCCTAGGGACTTCCCAAGCCCCAGGGACTTGTGAAGGTTCAGAACCCACTGGGTTATGCCTTCTTGGGAGGAAACATGGACTTCAAAATAATGAGATCAACAAGCTGGAAATTGCTTTGTTGAAGCTGATGAACAATTCCCAATTCACTCAGCTGAAAAAAGGAAACGTAATATGAATTTGAGGTTGGTTTTGTTCAACATTACAGTAAGAATTTAGTAAACACAGGAGTTCAAACATACCGCTCACCCTACCCTAATATGGTGCAGCATCAAGGGATGTAGCCCCTCATTTTGAAGTATCAGGTAGGCTTCTGGTAGGCTGGCTGAAAGGGTGGTGGACTGATCCTAGGAACTCATGTTTGGTGTCTCAGGTGAATCTAAGCACACCTCTAGACTCTGAAAAGTCCCTGAGAGGATGCTGCTGCCTCTAGAATTGGAAGCTGCTCAGTACTCCTAACAGGCAGGCTGTACAGAAACATGATGCCTGATTCAACATCTGGGGTAAAGCATGCAGATAAATGTCTTGTGTTGCCCTGTTTACTGATGAAGGCATCATGGTAGTAATCAGTTGTACAGGATGACTGCACCAGTATCCTTTAATTCTCAGATATTTGAAACATCCCAGCTCTGTGAACAGTCAATCAAGGCCCTAACCAAGGCGCTCATCAGTGTTGAAAGAGGTGAGGATAATGGAATGGCACAATATACCTATACATGGCTTGAGAACAAATGTGTGGGACAATGATGGCTGTAGGGGGTGCCCTGAATGAATGCAGTCTGGCCATAGGGTTTACATGAATGGAGAATGTTTGCAGGAGGAATGTTTGTTATTAAATTTGGCAAAAAGATGTAAAAAACCATTGATGTGTTTTCTGTGGGTATCAGACATGCATGTCCTGCAGCCCCCCTACAAGTTTTCAGTGGGATGAGGACTCCAGTTATCCCTGAGACCAGGCACAATGCTTCAGCACCTTGGAGTACAATTAAACCTTTCGGTTCCAAAATAGGATGGCTCTTTCAAACTATCTTCAACAGTAGTCCTTGGCACACACTCTCCCCAAAAGTTATCCCCCAAAGAAGTGGCTGGAAGGATTACAAATGGCACTGACCACAATTGTATCAGGAAATAGTTCAGCTGTCAGTCAGATGCGCTATTTCTGCTAATAGTTCTGCCTTGACTGTGATGATTTTCTAGTACAGTGGTAGCCTTGGGGATGAGACTAGCCTCAACTGAAACCTTGAAGCCCGCAAAATAAAAATATGTTACTGTAGAGCAAAGATAAATACCAGCAAATCATTTTTTGGAGGTTAAAACCAACCCACCCTCTAACTCAGTGGGGAAATAATGTGTTTCCAATAGCAAACCATCACTATTGCTAGGACCTCAATGAGTATGTCTGGAACCAAAGAAGGTCAAACAAGATACCTGTGAGGGGGTATTGGTGCTGGTCTGTGGAAAAAATTGATATTATACTGCTATTCGTGTGAACATACTTGAAGTGCAGGATACAAAACATACCTTTCCTGCAGAGGCAAAGTCATCATCATCCTGACTTGAATTTAAATGTGATCTTGTAAGGTCCAACAGGGCTGCCATCCCCTTTTCTGCTGAAACATTACTAGTATCCCTTAGACCAGCAGAGGGAAGGTTATAAGTTACCTCTGATCAACACCAGGCTGTGATGCTGAATTGATATCACATGTATGTTGTGGCTTAACCCTGACTGGCAACTCAGCCTCACACAGCTGCTTGCTTACTTCCCTCAGGGTGGTGTGGGGGAGAGAACTGGAAGAGTAAAGATGAGAAAACTCATGGGTTGGGTTTGATAGGTAAAACAAAAGCCACACACACAAGCAAAACAAAATTAATTCACTGCTTCTCCCATTGTCAGGCATTGTTAAGTCATAACCAGGAGATCAGGGCTGGGTTGGAATGGTGACTTGGGATGAGAAATGCCATTGCTGCAATTATTCCCCCTTCCTGCTTCTTCCCCCCATTTTATATGCTGAGCATGACGCCATCTGATATGGGATATCCCTGTGGTGAGCTGTCCCAGCTGTGTCCACTCACGACTTCTTGTGCACCCCCAGCTGCCTCGCTGGTGAGAGGCAGAAAAGGCCTTGGCTCTGTGTAAGCCCTGATCAGCAAGAACGAAAACATCCCTGTGTTAACAACACTGTTGTCAGCACACAGCCAAAACACAGCCCTATACTAGCTACTGTGAAGAAAATTAACTCTACCCCAGGCAAACTGGCACAATGTAGAAATTCCCACAACCTGTGCTATCTGTAACTCCATTACTCTCTTTTGCCCACGCAGGATGAAGAGATGTTCTGGCTTTGTATTCCCTCTCCCCCAGGCAAAGTCTACTACTGCTAGCGCTGAGTCATCCACTCTGGGTGCACCTCCAGGTTAGGCTGTGTGTACACATAGCCATTAATGAGGCATATTAGGAGTAGGACAGGGTGGTGTTATGGTGGTGTTTTTTTGTTTTTGGTTTTTTTTTTTTTTTATATGGATACAGTGGAAGGGAATCTGGCAAGTAAAATTTTAGATCGACTGGTAACAGTGGAAGTGTCACCAAGGTGCAGAATAGGCCTTCTAAGATGCAGCAAATATCAGCCCTCTAACTGGTTAAAAAAGGGAGGCTAGGTTCAGATTAGAGGATCAAAGTACTTTCAAAGTACTTAAGTAGATGTTCATCTAGAAATATTTCTATCTCTGGGCAGCTACCATTGAAGCATTAAGGAGAGACAGCAGGGAGGAACTGTTAGAGTGCAGGCTCGAACGGTGTATCAGACAGCAAATAACAGCCAAACCCCAATCAGATGTTTTTAGGATGCATGCATGGCATTAATTCCAGTACTTGAACACCAAAATAAAGTTGCAATTCTAGCACCTAATTTTTTAAAAATCTAGAAGACAGATTCTCTTCTCCAAGACAATGCTGGAGTGAAAACAGGAATTGCAAGTGTTAATGCAGAGGTAATACCTAAATCTCAATGCCAAAGAGGAGGAACTGTGGAATCTTCCAGGCAGGACACACTGCAACTCATTCTTTCTTCTTTCACTGCACAGCTCAGAAGCAAGGCTGGCAGTCTTTGATTATACGAAAATGAGTTTTGTTAATTGTCAGCCCTTTGAGATGTATGTGCTGCACTGCAGAAACTCACAGGTTTGGCTTGATTATAGCAGCAATGGGAGGAGAAACTTCTCCTCTCACTGCAGTTCTGGGCAGAGCAGAACACTACTGATAGATGGTAACATGACATGGTTTGTGATTGCCCAGAGAAAAGATCCTGAGATCTTGAACTGAGAAGGACGAAAGACCTGCTGATTACCTACTGCTAACAAAATCAGTGGGCCAGAAGACGATTTTGGGGTATTCACAATTCAGTACTATTTGGACTTATACATTTATTTCTTGCACAGTTACTGTTTTCAACCTTGGTCTAGTGCTCTCTTGGTGATTGTTTTGCCTTATATACAGTTTCTTACCTGAATTAGCAAATGTTCTTGCTTAAGTGCACCTGACCTTTGTGTTGGAATCGTGCTGAAAAAAGTACTCTTCTTTGATATAGAAAGCTAAAATATTCTAAGTATTGGGCTAATTTTTTCTCTGTCATATCCTTGATGAATATTATTTTTTCTTTTCGATTATACTAGGGAATCTAAAGAGCATCACTGGCTTTGAAAAAAAGTGCGTGTTGTTGTTGTTGCTGTTGCTTTCCCCAAGGGAAACTTCATTTTTCTAACAGATTTCTCATGCCATTCTCTGGTAAAAGTATCTCCCTTTGTATGTGAGCAACCCTGTGAACTCAGCACCACGGCAGCCCAGGTGGTGCATGGTTCATGCTCTGTATTCTGTTAAAGGGTGTGCAATAAATTCCTGTAGCCTGCAGATCAATGTTAGAGGTGGAAAGCAAACACTGAGAGTTTTTTAGCAACTTATTGATGATGCTTAACCCTTTCAGTTCCCTGCTAAGCTCTGTTCAGGATACAGAGACGGGTTAGCTCTGTGAAAGGACTGGCACAAAGATCTCTGGATGCATTTTGCTGGACCCAACTGAAACTCCAGTTCAGTATCTTCTAAAACCTGCATGTTTTCATTAGTCTTCTCTCATCCGCCTTCACAGAGCTCTTCTGTGTGATCCCATGGCCCCACCACCTCTTGTCACTGCAACTCCAGGCAAAGAGATAGCCCGCTCCCCGAGGGTTGCTCGAGCTCAGGAGAGGAAGAGTAGGGACTGATGTGGATGTCTGGCTGCAAGCAGAGACCGCACTGGCCCGTAAAGGATTAAAAGTAGATGGTTCCTGCTTGAAGCAGGTAAAAGCACTTTATTTCCCCCTCTTGAACCTTCTGTGACTCAGAGTGAAACCCTGCTGTACATAAATAACTCTTCCAGCTCTGTGAACTGGAGGAATTTGGCACAAGCGTGCTCAGTATTTTAGGAAAGTCGACTATAAATGAGTGCAGGGAATTGTTATGCGTACATTTTAAACGTAATACAAATAGCTTTTGCCTTATTACCATGTTGTATTAATGGAGTAATTTACATTTTTTACTTTTCCAGAAAAAAAGTGAAGATATCATTCAGCTGACCCTGGGAAATAAGCTTTTATAATCAATCAGAAAAATAAAGCTGGATTTCAAAATATTTAGTTATATAATTACATCATTTTAGTATTGTAAGCGTGATTTGCTTTTGTTTGTTGACAAAAGCTTCTAGTTATTTAACACTCTATTTGTCAGCAAATGAACATGTATTTCCAACACGGATTCTCATTTAAATCTTCAAAAAAAGGATAATGTGGAGTTTGACCTCCACAGTCGCTGCCTGATAAAACATAAGTAAATACATTGTATAAAGTATACAGTAGACAAATATATCAGCAAAAGACTTCAGATATTATGATGATACTGTTAGTGAAGAATATTACCATTTCCTGATCATTCCTATAATTGTTGCAGTTATTTTATATTAACAATTCTTTAATTATGTGAATGCCAGAAGGGTAAATTCACAAAAAGGAAAATCACTTTACATATAACTTAGTGGGATAACAGTGTAGAACCTGTTTTAAAGAAACCATAGCAGACATATTTAATTCGTCAGTCTGACACAAAAGGAAACAACTTCCTCTAATATGCAATGAAATAAATAAAGGTCAGGTGGTTCATTTGTCTGCATTTCTTTGCTGAGTTCTACCAGTTAAACAGGATGTTTTCTATTAACATTGCTTTCAGGTTTCCTGGTAACAATAGCACCAAAATAAAGGCCAGATTTTGTCTTACGTGAAATTCACTCCTCCTGCATAAAGTCCTATGCCTAGAATCTGCAAAGAGAAAAGCTGAAATAAGATGTGGGAGCTGCTATATTTCTGTGTAACCACCAGGCTGAGATCCGTACAAGCTTGCAGGAATCAGGTACTCGGCTTCCACTAAAACTCAGAGGAGGTGAGCACCTTTGTTCTCAAAGCTTTGTTTTGCAAATGCGAGCTCTGTGAGGCATAAGAGCCTCCCAGTATTTGCTGTATACATGAGTATATATGAACGGTGCCTTGGGTATTCAAAATCTATGCAAGTGAAAAGGAGAGCACGGAGCATGCAGCTTCTCAGCTGTGAAGCAGCAGCAGCCTTGCTGAGCCCTACTGCTTACAAGGCAGGCTACTGGATCTTCCTCACAGACCACACTCGACTCATGCCCTTAGGTGACCTCCAGCTCAGGCAGAGGAACATGAGTTAACTGTTGGCAAACTTCGAACCGCATGGGGTTCAAGTGGAAGGAAGGGCTTTAAGCCAGCCATGTGTGCACTGGATGTTCCACCTAACTGGAATGTGGTTTGTGCTGAGGTATGTTTTCTCTGGCTATTTTTTTCCTGAAATGTGCAATTACAAAAATTAAAATATTTACATCGTCACAAATGAAATTTCAGTGTCAGCTTTTTCTGTCATCAAATGGAATATTCCTATGTGCAGCAGGTGAATTATTTTCCTTGGGGATCAGATACAAAGCTGTTTTCGATACAGAGAACAATAAACTGATTATTACAGCTATATACTTTCTGGTCAAGAAGTTTCCCTGTGTTCAGCGGCGATGCTTGTCCCGTAGCTCCCACACCAGCTGTGTGCCAGGCTTCACAGTAGTTGCCAACCAGTCGGATCCCATTTACAGTTGAACCATGCCATATTACCTTTTGAGGCCTGAAAGGTAACATTAAGAAGTTATTTACTGGAAAAGTCTCTTTTGCTTTATTCAAATGCACACCTGTACGTGTGGTGATCCACATTCCTTGTGCTTGAAGCAAAGAGTGGTTAGGTAAAGATGAAGACAGAAAGAAGAGAGGGAAAGGAGAACATAAGCTAATATCCCATTTCTAGACTATCAGAAATGGCAAAGAAAATGGCATAAAGAAAGTGGGAAATTTTTATCATGTCTAGTACCCCAAGATACTGCTACTATTTCTATTACTATCTGGTAAAAGTAGAAAAAAACCCTTATATGTAACATATGAAACATAAATGGTAATGCAAACTCACCAAGATGAATCAGTCATGATGTTCCTCCCATCAAAGGAGTATATTGGAACGTGAATGTTGAATTGTCCACCATTTCCATCAAATATAGATTCCCAGTTACTGAAAAGGGTTTCTCCCTGTTAAAATTTCAAAGCCACTTTTACAAACTAAACTAATCCCAAATCTACATCAAATCCCAAGTCTACCTTTATAGACTTATCTGTAAATTGAAAATTAGATCTGCACTTAAGGACACTTGTGATTTCATCTTTCACATCAGTTGCTGCATAATGTTCCTGAACAAACTTGTCTCATCTGTCATCTCTATGCAAATAGCTTTCTGGCCCATGCCTTTGCCTCAAAGTTGTCTCTCTGTTCTATTGTTACTTCAAAAATTCAGCTTGATCATCTCCTGTCCTTTTCCTCCAAAGGCATTGTTTGAAAAATTGCTTATAACTACTGCAGCAGTAGAGAAAATACAGACATAACTTGTACTGGAACTTCAGTTGCAGTCACAGTTTTGTGAAAAGTGTTGTAAACGTTCAGGGCAAAACCTTTGCATTTGGCTTCCTCTCAAACTGCTTTTGAGTTTTTCCAGTCAAAGTTGAAACAATATTGTCTTCACAAATTTCTCTCAAGGCTCTCTGTTTGCATGCACTTCAGAGCAGCATCCGTTCAACATGTTCCAAGCATCATGTGTTATTCCTGTAGGTTTCTTTGGCCGCTTGTTCTGGGAGCCAGCCAATGCTACAAAGACATGGTTTGTTTTCCTCAGTTTGAGTGTGTCTGTTTATGTGAGACCACAAAATGACTCATGCTCTAGACTCTCCTCTCTGTTTCATTGGGATATATCCAACATCATTCCTAAGCACAGAATTTGCATTTTTCTTAGAAATGAGAAAAATAGGTATTTTATCCTATGATCATACTAAAAAGTAGAACATAATAACTCAGTAGTTTTCTACCTCATCACTACTTTTTTGTTTCTTGAATCTGACTGTGAAATACGAAGCAAAGCTGCTTCTTTATAAAATGCAGTTTGGGCTGAAACTTTGTGCCTTTGCTATTTTCCAAGATTTTTGGGGAACCTACAGCTTATCCTAAAAAAACGAGCGCTGAGTACCCATTTTTACCTGAAGATTGACTATTGGCAAATGGTGTCGGTCTGTTTTTCTGACAACTGTGGCCAGATCTTGCAAGTGCGATGAGAGGAAGGCTCTATAGGTAGATGTCAAACCCGCAAGCTGGGCCTGCCGAAAACACTGAAAATCTGCTCGCATGTCACCAGACAGTGGAAAGTTCAAAGCCACCAGATGTAACTGGAAGAAAAAAGAAGAAAAGGCACCATTTTAGAAAAAGTTTATGACACTAGGAAGACATATATTGGAAATAAAACTGTGCCCCCTCCTCCTGCCAGTACAGAACATGTACCCTTCACAACAGGTATGAAAGTTATTTGTTGCCATAACATTACATTTCTCAGAGCCATGAGACCCTTAGGAGATATACCAATTTATCTTTCAACATTAAGGAAACCATGAAGATTATATACTCCTAAAAATAAATATTTTAAATGCAGCTAATATTTTTAATCGAAAGTCTTGGAGTTTTCACATGAACAAAATCCCAAATCCTACAAACATTGAAAAAAAGTAGTAAGAAGTGACTAGATACCATTTAAAAATACAAGAAGTAGCATGCTTAGGTCAAGCAGCACAGATGCATGAACTAATTTACATTCTTGGTTTTTTTTTTCTCTTTGGTTTATTTTTTTTAGATATAACTCAGTTACCTTGCTTTCTTTGTCTAAATATTTTAAAGTCTTTTAAATAAAGGCTTAGGTTCTAAAGTGTCTATCTAGGCCAAGCAGCATGATGAAGTTTGAAAATATTGTAATGAATATTTCAATTATTTAATTGTTACACTATTGTTAGCTTAGAAGTTACTCTGTTGTAGATTCAATCACTAAGTGAAGAGGTATCCCTAACTCAGAGTCAGGATTTTTTTTCTTTGAGATGGGAAAGGAGGCTGGGATGATGAAAGATCTGGAGGGAAGAATTTCAAATTGTGTCTGAGATGTCTAAACAAGTTAAAGAAGTGTATTTGTAAATTTCGGAAGTAAAATCTCTGAGTTTGAAGAGCAAGTATCACAGCTGTCCCTCAAGATGCAAACTATCACATTACAAAGCACAGCTCTGCAGCTGCAATACAGATCTCATACTTACAGCTGGTTTTCCATTGTTCATATTTGATATTGGTCTCAGTGCTGGAATAGACTGAAATCCCTGTTATGTGAACACAAGCAAAAAAAAAATCAGAATTTTAGACACTCAGTAATTTTAAAAATAAAATTTAATCACTGCATCACTGGAGTCCTGCATGAAAGCAGTCTGCTCTTGGTAGGAGCAGAAGAGCAGTTGAGGAAAATCAAAACTGAAAGGGTAAGGAGGATGTGAAAACAGAAAATGTAATGGATGGAAACACTTCTCAACGCGGTTAATTGTTTTGGGAGAAGCAAAGTTTTCTTCCCTAGTTACGGCAAGTATGAGTAACAAGCCACCAGCTGTAGCAGATGGGAAACTCAAGTGGTGTCAACTGGAGGCTGCAGACAATTTCTGATAACATGAGGTCTAGACATTTTGCCAGTGTTCTAGGTGAATTTCTTCTTGACCTACTCTAACGTTTTTTATTTCTTTCTGGCCATCTTCCTTCTTGCTGCTCCTTCCAAGCACTCTCTTGCCCTTTCATTTTCTCAGCAGACAAATTAACCTGTCATCAACAAAACCTTTCTCTATTCCCTTTGTCACTTCTTGGTTTTCATTCTCCTGCAATTTTTTGGGACAGACAGCATGTTCACATGCAGGTTGGTACAATAACTTGCAGAATGGGGTCAGGTCCAAACTAACAACTGAGGCTTTAGAGTACACCCTCTGCACGCTGCAGGGTAAGCTACATTCAGGTGATGATTATGGTACTCTGAATACAGGACTATAACCTTTCAAAGAAAATCTGCTTTTCAGAAGCCCTTTTCTGACCTTTCTTGAAGGGAATCAGGGCTTGATACGACTGATTCCAGGATTATGAAACAGAATTCTGTGGGTTTGTGAATTTTTGTTTGTTTGTTTTTCATTTGTTTGTTCTCTTTTGGTTTTTTTTTTTTGTAGTGTTGTTTTTTTTTTCCTTTTGTTTTGTTTGGTTTTGTTTGTTCATTGTGTTTTTGGTTGGTTGGTTTCTTTTGGTTTTTTGTGGGCAACTTACTTTGTTCTGCTTTTTGTAAATGTGGCTTTGTCTCCATAGTGTTTGGAGTCTCAGAAGATACAGGAAACAGATGACTGTCCAAGCAAATAAATTTGCAAGCTTATGCAGTGGTAGGATGCTTATTTCGAACTGACAAATCTCAGTGGAAAATCACATTGTGCAGAGATCTGCATACAACTTCTGCCAAGTGTATCACGCATCTAGACTCAGTTCTTTATGGTCCAATATTTTGTACTTACATGGCTTGATATGGCTGGAGGAGGAAGGCTGTCAGCAGGGATAGGAATTAGCTCACCAAGCTGAAAGAACCAAAAAGGAGAGTAGAACAAAACCATATCACCAGGAGCTTCTGAACTCAAAAAAAGGAGCCTTGCACCCACACTTCTCCTCCTCCATAAAAATATCTCCCTCAGTTTCATTGTGAGGAAGGGAGTTGGAAAAGATTAGGATGTAGTGCAGTAGTACCTGCAATTTTCTCCATCCATTTCGAACACGGATAAAAACCTCACTGGTTTCCCTCAGATAGATTAGTGTACCTTCTGCTACATAGTGAACTTTTTCCAACATACCCTCAATGTTTTGGAACGTCGTAACCTGTCAAATAGGAAAATGAAACATACTTCATCAGACACACAAAACATTTCGCAAGTTAAGTAGTCTCATTTGGACACATAAATATCAAGACTTCTGCAGGAAATGCTCATAACGTCAGTTTTATGTAATTTAATCCATAAGGGATTAATATTCAGTAATATAAGTATCTTGCTACTTTGGCATACCAGCATCATCATTCTGTGGATTCTAGTAGAACTAGAGCAATTTTGTACAAATTTTGTACAGAGTGAAGATCATTGCACTGCTACAATTTAGCATCCTAGGTCAAAATGGCAGAGTTCAGAAGAGAACTGCAGTAGGTTAAAATTGGGGCAAGTTTCAGGAAAGTGTAAATTCTTTCACATTTTTTTTCTCATTTCTTCATTGTCAGAAAGCATATTAGTACTTTATGAATAATGCAGACCCTACTATAGATTTGTACATTTTTTTTTAATCTTAGTTTTGACCTAAGTAAGCTTGGACCTTCTATCTGAGAGAGTAGCTCCCAGCCTGCAACTACAGTCTTCTGTCCTGGGGCACAAGTCTTTGAACATTTGTTTCTCCCCTGAGAATTGCAATGAATGCCCTCTGCTAGCTTGAATAGGTTTTTTTGGGGGTGGTTTGTTTGTTTGTTTGTTTGTTTAGTTGGTTTTTTCCCCCCAGAAACTATGAATTCTTAATTTAGAAATTACTAAGACTTCTGTCTTAGCTGTTTTTTTTTCTTCATGGATATCTTGGATCCAATTTTGATTTGTTTCATAATGTAAGAAAAGGAAACAAATTTTCAGATATTCTCTGGCACAATGATTTTTAGATTTTCTAGGGAAATCTACAGTTCGCATCTCAAAATTATGTGGTTTATAAAATATTATAATAAATAGAAACACAGGATGGAAATTTCTCTCCTCTTTCAGTGCTACCAGTGACCACCAAAAGTCTTGAAGAAAATTTTCTATAGCAAACTTCCTTATTTTGCTCTCTTACCAGATTCCTGGTGGCAGGTGACCCTGGCTCTCCAGGAGGACCTGGTGGCCCAGGCATTGCAGCTGCTAAAATAAAATAAGCATACAATACATGCTGAAGGTCATCTTTTTTTGAGAAAAAATGTGAGTGACATAAAGAAAGAACTTAGTGGTGGTGTCCAGGAGCAGTGGAAGTTTTAAATAGCCATAGTCGTGTCCTGAATAGCTCAAGTCAACTACAGAAAATACATTCTAAGGATTTTATTAGAAGCAATGATGAAACAGTCCTTTCTCTGTTTTTTGGGATGTTAAGGCCCACAGATTGCAATCTGTTGTAGAAACTGCAAATGAAGAACCAGACCCACTTAAGTTGACCAGAATGCTCTTCTGCTGGCTAGTTCTTCTGCATGTGGAAGAGGAAGAACTTTTTGCTCCTGCCCATATAAGCTTTGAGGGAGTAACTACATCTTTTGCTCTAAAGGCAAATAAAAATTTACTTTTCCTTAGATGAAAAATTCACGTGTAAGCTTAGCTTATGTTTCAAAGTGAAGAAGAATTCTTCAAGGGTATGAACTTGGACTTCTAAGAATGCAGTCCACACCACCTAGTATCTGTGTCTACTCCAAAAGCAAATTTCTTCTGCTTGAGCCATTTTCTGGAGTAAAAACTTCTTTCTTTTAAGGCAGGAAAGATTCAAAGATATGGAAGACTGAAAGCATGCATTTTGTGCAAGTGCATGGCATGGTAATGGACCTTTGAAGCTGTTTGTAAGAAGGAGCTTCTATACAAGGACCTTGCTTGTTGGTTTTTGTGAAACCCAGAGGAGCCTTGAAATCACCTTTTACAAACTGAAGAATCTGTGTGCTGAGGCATTTGCAAGGATACTCCAGAGCAGGTCCTCCATGCCAATGGCAGGGGGAAGGGGGCCAGTTCTCAGAAGTGTTTAGAGATATTTACCTGCAGATAAGCTCTTCCTCTTTCCCCATATTACAATATGTGAACCCCATACTATAGTATGTGAACTCCATAATTATAGATAGTAATAGCTTTAAAAGAGATAACTGAGCCTTGAAGGTAGGAAATAAATAAACATCTGTTCTTAACATTTAGTAAAATGTGCGTTGCCTAAAGAACCTTTTTACAAAGCAAAGAGCATAATGCGTAGGAGGATGATGAAGACTAATGGCAGAGAGCATAAATGAAAGTATAGGGATGAAATACTACCAACAATTTGTTTTGTCTGACTGGGTCTCTTAGCTAATATCCAGAAGTGCTTAATAAAAATTACACAGGAAAAGGCCCGAAGACCTTTATGACCTTCATGGATGCTGTGGATCTGTCCATATCGTGATGATCAGGGGCTGATTCACATAAAACCTATGTTCCAATGTTGAACATATTAAGATTTTTTTCTTTCTCAAATATTATTCAGAGGATGAATACTTCTGATAGACACTAATTTAATAATATTGACTGGATGACAGATTGGAAATCTCACCTGCTGTATAAACAAGGCTGACCAGGTTCAAGAAATACCTGGAGAGAGCAAATTGAAGACAGAGATATTTTCTCCCCAAACTAGTATACTGGAGGTACAGCTCTTGTGGTAAAACAGGCTAATTGTTAGTTCTCAGGAACAGAGATCTGTTGAAACTTTAGGAAGAACAGATCTATGTTATACAGTCTCTGTTCAGTTAAAAACTCCCTTTCTACTAGTAAACCATCTTCAGATGAGATTAAGGAATGGTCTCCTCTGGTTTTACCTGGCTGGATTGATATGCTGGTCACAGTTCCTAGAGGGAGGAATCAGTCATTTTCTCAGGCATACCTGCCAAGTAATGTCAGAGGAGCCCAGGACCCCATCCACCAGAACCCAAGGCTGGACATTAACACTATGAGGCTTGTCACTAGGAAACTTGTGACCCAAGAGGAGTCAAAAGCACAAATGTCTTGAACAGTGACACTTGATTTCTAGCCACATACTCCCTTTGATGTCACCTTGTTTGCAAAATTCCTTCTTGATGTGACTATTTGTGGCACATTTTGCTCCTTTTCTAACCCAGTAAGTTGAAAACCATTAAAGGCAGAGTAAGCAACCTAAGGTTTCATTTCTATTTAGCATTTGCATAGCAACTAGTTTTCAGAAGCAGTTCTCCAGCAGCCTCATTCTAGACCTAAACTCTACCATGGGTACTGCCCTTTGATCAGAGAATGAGAGAAGCACTTGGGGTGGAAAAGATCCTTAAGATCATCAGTGACACCCAGCACTGCAAAGTCTACTATTAAAACATGTCCCTAAGTGCCATGGTTACACTTCCAGGGACGGTGACTTAACCACTTCCCTGGGCAGCCTGCTCCAGTGGCAATCCTTTAGGTGAAAAAAAAATTCTAATATCCAGTCTAAACTTCCCCTGGTACAACTTGAGGCCATTTCCTCTATTCCTGTTGTTTGTTGCCTGGGAGAAGAGACTGTCCCACCTGGCTATATCCTCCTTTTAGGCTGTTGTAGAGTGCTAAGGTCTCCCCTGAGTCTCCTGTTCTCCAGACTAAACACCCCCAGCTCCCTCAGCCACTCCTCATCAGACTTGTGCTCCAGACCCTTCCCCAGCTTTGTTACCCTTCTCTGGACACGATCCATCACCTCAATGTTGATCTCGTAGTGAGGGGCCCAGAACTGGACACAGCACTTGTGGTGTGGCCTCACCAGTGCAGGTACAGGGTTGATCACTGCCCTGGTCTTGCTGGCCACACTATCGCTGATACAGGCCAGGATACCACTGGCCTTCTTGGCCACCTGGGCACTGCTGGCTCATGTTCAACAGCAGCCAACCAGCACCCCCAGGGCCTTTTCTGCTGGGCCGCTTTCCAGGCACTCTGTCCCCAGCCTGTGGAGCTGCCTGGGGTTGTTGTGACACAAATGCAGGACCTGGCACTTTGCCTTGCCAATTCTCATCCAGCTGGCCATGGCCCATTGGTTCAGTCTGTCCAGATCCATCTCTAGAACCTTTCAGCAGACCAGCCTTCCTGCTCAACTTGGGGACAAACTCACTAAAGGGTGCATTTGATCCCCTATCTGAGATAATTGATATTGGATAGGTCTGGGCTCAATACCAAGCCCTGAGAAAAACCCCTTGTGATGGCCACCAGCTGGATTTAATTCCATTCCCCACAAGAAGAGTGTTTTGGCCCAAATTTAGCCAGCTGCTCAATTTGATGGATTTTGCAAAGCTCTCAAGGTAACCTGTCTCTGCTATGCAGATTTCCTCCGAGCCACAGCAAGATCTTTCACGCAATAGCACTGCCCTGGCACTAGTCAGTGGAAACTGTCTGCAGAGAAATTGTCCCTTTTGTGCTCTTAGTTCCAACTCAACCCCAGGAGAAATTGGTGGAGGGCAGGAGGAGAGCAAGGAACAACCTGATTCAGATATGCAGAGAGGATGGGCAGGTGGGACAACCTGCCAGGTGTGAAAGAATTGGTCATGTGTGGGTTGTGGGCACATGGCTGTACACTCACCTATACAGTGAAAAGCTCACCTGAGCCATATATTGCAGGGGGCCCTGGTGGTCCAGGTGGTCCAGGTGGGCCAGGAGGTCCAATTTTTCCATAACCGGGTAAGCCAGGTAGGCCAGGTAACCCTGGAGGTCCTCTGGGTCCGACAACTGAGTCCCCTTTTGGTCCCTGTCAGTGATGAAAAGTATTTCCTTGAATGTATTGGTTTCACTGCTGCAGGGCCATCATCTCTGGTGGCAACATTTACCAAATGCCTGCTACTACACTGCCATTTACACATGAGTCTGTAATTTTCTCCAAGGAGGCATGGGTATAATGGAAAAGGAAAATTTAACCACATATTGAATTAAAGTCAAGGATTTAAATTTCAGAAAGCTTTCTGAAAATTCTCATACCTATCCCTGAGCAGCTGATACCTGCAAAACTCTCAACAGTGCTCTCAAAGTCCTGGATCTCTACTCTGCTCACACTGAGACTGCTTGCTTTGATGGGCTCAGAGAGTTTGTGGAAAACTTTAATGTGAAATGTGTCTGTGCAGAGTGTACACCTCATGACGAGTGCTGTCTTCTCTCTCCTGTGATCATGTTAGCCCTTAACCTCTCCAGCTGCCAGACTTGCAGAATAAAAAGGCTCCAACTCTCTTCATTTCCAGTTTAGCAGTGTGTCCTCAGCCTGACCGAGGAGGGCTTGTGTTCCCTGTGCTCACACCATCCTTCAGACATGGACCTTGGAGCTCAGCTGTGCTGTTCAGCTCCTTCTTGCCAGTAGAACAGTTTCTGAACAGGGACATGGTTCTCAGCAATGTGGAATAGAACCAGGGGGATTTTTGAGGGTGGTCTTGCTAACCTAACCCTTCATCCTCAGCTGTGGCCCACTCATTCATGGTTCTTGACATGGCAATTAAGGAATGAAATGCACATATTTGTTGCCAGATTTCAGGGATAAACTTGTTTCCAAAGAATTAGTACATTTTATTCCAAAGCAGCTGTGGTGGCAATTGCCAGAAGATAAAATTAAAAGGTAGACAGTATAGAGTGGCTGAATTTTATAGAAATGATCCAGATGGCTACACACTGGTCTCTTCATTCATGTTTTTGGATTATTAGAAAAATAGGATTAATTATTTAGATGGCCAGTAACTTTCAAGTCAGCCTCTGACTAACTTTATATGGCCTAAATTGGTATTTATGGGGGTGCAAGTAGTAGCATCACAAACTATATATGCTGCGTTAATTTGTAATGCTGTTAATAGAATGGTCTACATACCAGTGTAAATATATGAGACAGCTGAACACAACATTACATCAGTATTTCATAGCAGAGCAATTCTATGCACAACAGTGAAGTGTCCATGTTTACGCTCAATGCAGTTTTCTCCTATTCACCTAATGCTTAACATGTAAGTTTTTATATAGTTCCTAGCAATCCTGATGTTTGTCTCTTTTTAGTGTCTTCTAAATTAATTCTAAGTGGGTAGTGACAAATATTCCCATTCTACAACTTGCATGACTCACAATTAATCCTGGTCTTCCCGGTGGTCCAGGAGGTCCTGTTAGAAAAAATCCGCCATTTGGTTCTCCCTTTTCTCCTTTTACACCAGTGACTCCATTGTCTCCTTTTTCACCCTTCGAAGAAAATAACTTTTAAAACGTTGAGCTGAAGTGAAATGAGAACACAATGCACTGAACTTTTAAATTTACATGAAATCTCTGAGTTTGATAAAGAAAACACCTGCTTGAAATGTTTTTAACATCACTTTCTTCTGTGATAAGGGATGAAAAAGGAATGCTTTCTCTATTGAGGCTGCAAGGCTCTCTCAGGACAAAGGCTAGGGGAGGTGTGATTAGGTAGAGGCAGAGAAAATGCCTCTGTTGCTGTTTCCTGCTATTCTGCCCAGCAAAACCTTGTTCAGTGCTGTAGCTGGAGGCAAAGAGAGAGTTGGAGGGAGCATAAAGCCTGGCTTTGTGCTTTCCTCCATCACCAAGGAAAGAGCAAAGCAAGATTGACATCGATTGGGCAGCTATTTGAAAGTATGTGGCAAAATGAACAGAGCAGGGTGGGGATGTGTACCAGGATAACAGAAGAGACACCACACAGAACTGCAGACACTTTTAACTGCATGTCTTCTGTTCTGCATCACTGATTATCAGTTAGTTTGGGAAGCAGAGCAATAGGTAAGAAGAAACATTTATGTACTATATTATTATCTGTCTGTGCAAGATGAGCCACAGCATTTATACATTCCTCCTCACATTATTTTTTTCTGTTTGTCTGCTTTTTCCCCCCTTCAATTTTTTTTTTTTTTTGGTCTACCTTTTTCATGTTTCTGAGAAATAAACCTGTGGATAGAAGAGGCAAAGGGCAAAGCAAGAATGGCTGGTATCTGCAGACAGCCAGAGGACTTTTAGTCTTTTAGATTCCCAGTAAACATGACTCAAAAGGTTCCTTTATGCCAGGCCATTTTGGGGAGTTGAAGGACTAGATGAAAAATGAGTTCTTGACAGCTAAATCTGTAAAGCTACAGACATTACATTATAAGGTCGAAGAAACCATATCAGCTTCGCAGATACATGGGACACTTTATGCCATCAGAATAACTTGGGTGTACTCTGCCAAGCAGAAACAAAATCCTAAAACCAGGCAGCTCTAAGAGTCCTTCCAAGAGACTATCAGCACAACACTTTTGGTAGCATCTTTAAATGAGAACTTGATTCAATTTTTTTTCAGTTTTTCTACTGAAAAAGTGTCTTATTCACTTAAAAACATTTAAAATAATATTAGATCGTTATTATTTATTGTCACTTGAAGTGGTCAAGAGAATAATGGAACAGAGAGAGACCAAACAAATCCAAGTATGGGTATACTTCATTGTAAGAGCTTCCAGGAAAAGTAGTTTCCATAATTTAATTTCATTCAGTGTGTTTAAAAGACAAATAACATGACACGGAAGCTATTTTCACTCCCCTTTTCCCTCACCTAGTGTTCTAGAAGCCCTTTAGGTAATGGATGTCTTTTACCTGAGCTGGCATGGAAACAAAAGCATTCATTTAAGGCAGATATATTAGATAACAGTGAATTATGACTCACTTTAATACCACTAGGAAGGTAAAAAGCCTCAGTAACAAAGTTTCTCCCAAAAGTAATCTTTATAGACCTCTGACAACTGCTATCTCTACACTTGTAAAAAACTTGCCTATGCAGCTGGAGTTCAAGAAATTAATGTAACTTGTATTTGCTGATGCTCTTATATTTGCGTATTTCACCATGTTGCATAGGTTTGTGCTTAATTTATAGCAAAGTACACTTTAAAAAAAGCTTAACAGAACTCAGACACAAATGGGATATAATTACCTTTATGCTATTAATAAAGTGGCTGAAATATGATGGAGGCAGAGGTGGACCTGAAAAATGAAGAAAATACAGTGAAGCACAATAATTATCTGTAATTTTCCTTTTAAAAGCACTGCTGAGGGTATTACTGGTTTGGGAATTTAAAGGAAAACTATTTACAATAATGGCATTAACCTTTAGATCAAACAGATACTTTTAGTTTGGCTTCCTAACAAAGCAAGACTTACACAGCCTATCTTGTCTGTGCCTTATCTTGTCTGTCACTCCTCCACCTTAATAACTTCTGAATCTGATTGGGATTTCAGAAAAATTAGAAGCAAAGAAGGCTCAAATAGGAAAAATTCCCAGTTTTCTGAAAACATAGCAGCTGGGAAGAGGGGTGAAAGAGAAGCATCCAAGTTAACGCCTTTGATGGAAGCCACGATAAAAGAGAAGCTTTTCATATGTTTTGCTGGTAGTGGGGTGATCCATCAGTAGATGTGTGATCTTTCCTGCAAAGACAGTGCCAGAGCTAACGAGAGAAAAAGAGAAAAGTGTTGCTGCTGTGCTGCCAATTGTATAATAACTCTTCCTTGACATTTTTCTGCCATGAAAACCAACATCAGATTCAGTTGTTACACCACCTGCGTTGTCTGCCAATGTTGGTCAGCCAAAGCCGTCAAGCCAGCATAAAAGGTTCAAAAAGCCTTCAAATACTATCTGCTTGGTACACATTTGGGAAAAAAACTATTTTGCAGCTTCCCATAACAGTTCAATGCATTTCCTTCAATTGTGTTTTGATTAATTTTTGAGAACTTTGGGCCCAACCCTCCACCAGACATAGGGCTCATTTCCCAGTGTACCACCTCAGATAAAATTAAATCAAGCAGATGTTGTGGGACAGAAATGTATTCTCATTATGGCACATATTTGGATTTTATTCCAACCTTACCAATTACAGCTTGCAGCAGTAATCTCCTTGATCCTTGTGAGGGGAAGGGAATGGACAGCTGGAATGGAGTGTCGGGTGTTCTTCTCAGATGTTGCTTAGTATTAACCTCTACACTGAGGACTATCTGAAGCCTTTCTAGAATGACCAGCAAGTGGTCTAGGTCTGAATAAAGTACATGTAGCCCAGGTCTGCTGAGCTTGCTCTCACACGTTTTGTTCTGGCTTCATATTTTTGCATGTTATCAATTAATAGACCCTGCTTATAAGGTTGGAGAGGTGACATTTTGTGAGAAACAAAAATAAATCCACTATATGGACAAATACCATGGTTCAGAAAGCTTTTCTGGTTGCTGGAACTCAACAGATCTATAGCAGAAAGAATTTCAGCCACCTGCCCCTTAGAAAAAGCTTTTTTGAAAAATTCCTGTACTTTAATTATGCAACTACTGGCTTGTAAATTTTCCCCGTCAGTGGTTATGCACACACCTGTGAGAACTAGGGAACTGCTTTGTATGAAAGACTATTTTAGCAACTACATCATTAAGCAAAAAAACAAACAGGAATTTTTTTAGAGCAGCAACAGAATTGGTTTTAGTCAACATGCTTCAACTTCACAAAACGTTGGAGCCAGTCAATCTATTGGATTTTCTTGGCAAATGAATGAATCTCTGTTATTTTAGTAGAAAAGTGAATGGAGTTTTCAGTTTAACCAGAATTCTTGCGTTATTTTTGCCATCCTAGCTGCAGTTTTACAGCAAAATCATAAGCACAATCCTCTCATAATCTTCTCCTTATGAAGCACCTGAAATCAACTGATATAGGCAAGAAAATACTTCTAAGATACTAATTTACATTCAGTACAGAACCTGAAAAGGAACAGACACGCTCGTGGTGGATAAGCCAGCACAGAAGAGAAAATTTTCTTCGTTTCTGTTTAGGAATGTTTCTTGCTTCTTCTTTTGACAAGTTTATTGATGACTGGAAATGGCTAATGGCTTATTTTAAGGTATTGTGTCAGAATAAAAATTAATAAGGTCAAGACGGGAAAATTGATTTTATTACAACAAACAGATATTGTCTTCAAAATAACCAAGATACCATCTTCAGTCAACAGAACTATGTCTTTGGAACAAAGACAGAAATATCCATGTAGATACAGTGGGGAGTTAATATAGTTATTATATGGGAATTATATAGTTATTATCAATGTATTAAAGGAAAATTATTATAAATATGTTACAGCAACAGTAATTCAATATACTGCATTTTCTATTTCAAATGATTTCTGGCACTGATCAAAGCCTTATCTCAGTATATGAGATTTCAAAAATGTACAGAAAATGAAGAGTTCGTAATCACAGTATTTTCAAACAGATGCTTACTTCTGTAACTCTTTTCGAAGAGTTTATTCACAAATACAGCAGAAAATATTAAAAATTACTTGAAATGGAAATAATCTATTTCCATCACCTGTTAGAAGCGTGACTATCACCAACAACTGACTGCCTGGAACTCAGAATGCACAGGTGTGTTACCCTGAAATGTGGAGCACTGGATTTTAGCCCAATTGGCTCAGAAAGATTGACAACAAAATGATATCTCAGGAAGTGCTCATGATATCCTTCTAAAAGGTCAAAAAATCTCTGACCAGCCACTTACATTTCAATATCTATTCTTGTACTTAACACATTCCTAATGCTCACAAATGTGCAGGCTGTCTTTTCAGAAGACATTTTGGATAATATTCTGGGCTTTGCTGTTCTGTGTGTTAGTTCATCAAGGAACACAGGTGTAAATCTTTAGGCAGGTAAGGCTGCAGAGATAAATACCCAAGTATCTTGCTGAATTGCTTTCAAAGTTAAACATATATTCCTCCACAGGCTGTCAATGACATATCCCTAGTGTTATAGATTTAGTGTACCTGGTGGTCCTGGAGCACCTCTGTCTCCCTTTTCTCCTTTTAAGTGTACTGAACTGTGCAGTCCCCAGGAATCTCTGTTTGCTTTAGCACCTGCCATAAAAGCATCACAAATTCATGAGGACTTGAAAACAGCAGAGACTGTAGCAGTGACAACCAAACCACTGAAAGTGGGAGCAGAATTTTCCACACATGTGGGGCACATGGCTCCTGTCCCTCTATGCCTGTCTCACTCATGGTCATTGAATGGCTGCCCACCTGTCCTCTCTGATCAACCCCAATGTGCGCAAGACAATCTCTCACAAGTCAATCTTTTACTCCCCTTTGCCTAACCACCCAGCCTAAGACCCTCTGAACAAACCTGTTTGGTTTTTTTTCCCATTTTCCAGTGAATTTCACTGGAACAGGTGCAGAAACAGTTCTTGAGTTATGACTGAGTGTTGCATACCACATCTTCTACTACCTCCAGACTCCCTTCCCTTCCCTTCCCTTCCCTTCCCTTCCCTTCCCTTCCCTTCCCTTCCCTTCCCTTCCCTTCCCTTCCCTTCCCTTCCCTTCCCTTCCCTTCCCTTCCCTTCCCTTCCCTTCCCTTCCCTTCCCTTCCCTTCCCTTCCCTTCCCTTCCCTTCCCTTCCCTTCCCTTCCCTTCCCTTCCCTTCCCTTCCTTCAGTTATACAATAGCCAAGAAAAAGCAAAAAGCTCTTAAGTATGAAAACCCCAACCAAACAAAAAGAATTTATTTAAACCAAGGTACAAGAAAAGAGTTACCCACCATGGTCATTAAGAACTTCTTGATTTCCAGGATAGGGAGTGTTCACCTGCAGACAAAGAAATCCATTAAAAATTATCCATAGATATTAAGAAATGGAAATGCATTACTTGGTGTGACTGAAAAGTCTGGCAAGTTTGCATGCTAGTAAATATTACAACACTCTGGGATTATCTCCAGTTTGACAGTGTCTGAGTATAGCTGATCAAGTTTTTATGAGGATTGTGCTCTAACATGCAACATGCTTTCAGCAAAAGGGTAACATCATGCATTTTGGAGGCATCAGCAAATCCTACTCAGTTGTGCCAGTGAAGCATCAGAAAACTCATTCTCCAAGAACAATTCTGAATTTACAACATTGTGTTTGGAAGCAGGATTTGATTTTTGACTGTGAGATAACAGCTTGTGTTTGTAATTTTTTTCATCAGACCAGGGCTATGTTACGTCTGATATTAATCTGTGCCCCAGCTGCATTGAGACCACAATGGGGAGGCAGAAGCTATTCTAGCATATTCTCTTCTGACACCTGTAACAGTGGGCGTGCTACCTACCTCTGTGCTGTCCTCAAATTAGGGACAATGCAGGAACTGATACATGGCACAGTGCCTGGAAACCTTGGTACCTGCTAGTACCATTTATAGGAAACTAAGCAAGTGTATGAAAAAATGGAAGTTGCTGCATATGGCTAATCCTGTAGTATTATCCTGTAGAAGTCTTACTCACATGGATAGCTCCATTAACTTCAGAAGTTCAGTTCCCATGAGGAAAACTGGTGGGGTTCAGTCAGTAGTTCTTTATCGACATTCATTTATGTAGGCATGAACAGCAGAGTTCTTATCTATAAACTTGGATAGGTTTAGGAGATTATTCACAAATGCAGGACAAATCTATCTAGCACACTCAAGTGCATGAAGAGATGTTTATAAGTACACATTTCTATTACTTGTGCACATAAAAGTTAGTGATATTTTTCACTGATTGCAACCTTCCTGAAAAGTGGCTATTATTATCTGAAATTCAGTGAAAACAGGCTTGTTTTGTTTGAATCATTCCACAGAGAATCAGAGGAGAGTTGAGGCTGGAAGGCATCTCTGGAGATTGTCTAGCCCGAAGGACGATCAGCTACAGCAAGTTGTTCAGGGCCTTGTCCAGTCAGGTTTCAGAAGTGAGGCTGACAAATACATACATGATTATGGACGTATGTGATCAATGTACAACAATGTTATACAATGGGAGCAAGAAGATTCAAGGGAGAAATTCAAAGAAATAAAAAAAAGATGCGTGGAGGAGGTAGGCCAAAACTAGAAATGGCTAATTACCATTAGAGTAATGACTATTTATCATTAATTCACAAAAAGATCACAAGTTGGGATACAACTTTCTTCAGCAGTAATATTAGGATGAGTATCAATACCTCTAGCATAGAGGAAGTCAAGGGCTGTTTCTCTAAAATAAGTGAAAACTAACTGGAATGCAAATCGGAGAAGAAGGCACAGTATTATTTAGAGCTATACTGTTTAACAGAAAAGTAGAACCACCATCCTGAACCCTACACTATTCAGGGGTGGACTATGGCTCCCAAAGACAGAAACCTTTCCAAGTACATACCCCACAGCTTAACAGTAGGATATTGCCCTGGGGAAAATACTTCCAGGACTGAATTATGTTCACCATTCATTCTAGGATGCAATTTCTGTAATTCCTTAAACAAAAATTGCACTAGTGTTCTGAAAATATGAAACCTATCTCCTTTCTTTTCATACTATGTCTGAAACTGCAGGTCCTTTGAAGGTAATGCAGGCTTTGTCATACTCTTTGGAAAGGAGGGGCAGATCTTCACCTGCTGTGATTCTATGCGAACAGACTGCATTTGAGGGTCAAATAAAGAACATGATCTTTCTTTTCTGATGCATCTTTCATGCCACAACGAAATACATAATGAATCTTATTTTGGACAGGGAAATTAAAAACAGCTAAAGACATAACAACATGGGGACTGTATTTATACATACATCTAAAAAATACGTGTACCTGTATGCATACACATTGAGCTCCCCAAAGCAACTCCTAAACTATGGAAACACAAACTTTGAAAGGCATTAAAAGTATTAGAAAGAACAAGTAATCAAAGTGCTTTAAGCAAAAGTGTCTAGTATTTCTAGTTCTGTTATATATTTTATACATGGCTAAGTTTTCATATATGGCTAAACACTTGAAAATCTGTTATCTTGAAGAACAAGTAAAACACATCCCTGGTGCAAAGCAGAAGGCAGGGGGAGAAAAGCTGCAAAGTTACGGTGTTTAGGTGTACAGCTGCTTTGGTTATGTTCTGTCATGGCCATGCATCCTAAGAGCAGATTCTCTGTGTGTGACTTACTGGCATTTTGCAATGAGGCCTGGGAGGGACTGGGAAAACTGTCTATTGAAAACAGGAGGGAAATTACTTTAATGAGCATAGGTATGATACAGCAGGCAACGCATCATATGGATCTAACAGTCATGATGGGGCTAAGCCTGGAAACAAAAGCAGCACCTCCCTAGCACAGAGCCCAGCTTGCTGCCAGGTCTGCCATCATGTCCCTCTCTGTGGGGCTATGGGGGCAAAACTCTTCCATGACAGTGGCTTTGGTTAAGAGGTCTTTTTTCTCTGCGCATAAGCAAGTTTACCCACTGTGAACTGTGTTGACTGAAACAAGTTTTGTTGTTTCCCTTTGCAAACTGTTTCTGGAGCAGCACATTTCTGCTACAAACCAGTCACTGATCCCCAGTGGTACTTACTCCTTTGATATAAAGTATACGTCCTGGAGGTCCAGGGGGCCCTGGGGGCCCAGGCAAGCCAGGAAGGCCCTGGTAAGAGAAAGTGAAAGAAGGAAGATATTAGACAAAAAATAAACCCCAGCCCCAAACTGGAACTGCAAATTGAAACTGAATTAAAGACAGTGGATCTCTCATCCAAGGAAAATTAGGTATTCTACACTGATCTAGAACTCTCAAGACTGCGAAATTCATAAATTTTCAAGTGCCAGTCAGATATGTGCATGCTAATTAGCAACCCCAAGGAACCCTGCTAGACTGGAGGCGTGACTGCCTTTTACAAAAAATGTATGTCAGCTCTTTACTGTGTAATTTGAAAACTTGCCACAAGACCATGTTCACCTTTCAGTCCACATCAATACAACTTTCTGTGCGGTGACATACGTCATCTCATGAATAATTAGAGATACATTAGATTTTATCTTCCCTGAGCACTCCAGGAAGGACTACTAGAATATGTAGCCTCTTTTGTTTGCTTGTTTGCTCTAACCTGTCAGCCTGATGTACTTCATCTAGTTACACTTGCTACAATAGTTTTTGTGTGGTTAGGACAGACAATCCAGAAAATGAACTTCAATATTGTCTGGAAATATGGAGGAAAGGAAAGTCTACTCTAATATATTCTGTTGGTGGGTAGTCATCTTCTCTGTCATTTTCTTCCAATTAGAATTTGTCTAATTTGTCTGTTTTCACTTTCCAGGCACTGTATTTCTATTTATACCTTCTTCTAGAGGTGCAAGCCATATTCAGTATCTGCTCTTTTTTTCTGCGGAGATACTTAAATACTTACCAGTTCTGTGAAGATACTTACCAACTCTCAGTCTCCCTGCTGCTCAAATAAAGCAATATCATCTCACTTATATTTATTGTCTAGGTAGACAAGACACTTGTGCCTTGCAGTTTGTGTGCCATATTTTTTTTCTTTTGAAGAAAGTAGAACCAGAGGCTTCCTACAACAGAATCCATTTCCAACAAGTGCCCTACTGAAATACAGTGATACTGACTTTATGCTAACACAGTAACATACCCTTGTATTTTTTTTTCAGCATTATCTCTGATGCAGATGAAATAGCGTTAGCTGCTGTTGTGGCATGGGTACCAATTTTCTAGCACAGAATGTCCCATGACATCAGAACAACCACACAAATTACTCTGCTATTGTGAAGCTTATTGTTTATGCCCAGCAGTGTTAGCTGTTCTGTGGTCCAGGCTCAATGTTTGTCATGAGACAACTTGTCTGAAATCTTTTCATGAGAACAGACTTGCAGCAACAGGAGCTTGGTTCATCACTTGTCATTCCACAATTGCAGGTTGTAGGTGAGCATGGATATGTGATCATCTATGCAGAGGTCATTATTCTGGATACATGTATGGGGCAACTGTAGCAGGTAGCAGGTATCAGTGAGTATTTCCTTGTTAGTAAAGTAGATACCACTTCCCTGTGATATGCTCAAGTGCTGTTTGTACGTGGGCTAGAAAGCTCAGAGCCTGTGGGAGTATCTTCACATCATGAGAGGTCACACTGGTGGCCTGGATCAGGAAGTCCTCGATATATATAAAAGAACAGGAATGAAAAATCTTGTGCTATTTGAAGCTGCTATGGTAGCAGTGAATGACACACATAACTGTTACACCTGGGAGCTGACACAACTATGTGTATCTGCAAGAACTGCTCAGATGGACCCAGAAGCTGACTTTTCAATGACTGCTGCTAGATAGGGAAAGTAGCAGAAACACAATTATTTCTATATCATTTCAGGTTTTTAATCCCATCATCATTTGGAAGGAATCAATATAAGTCAGACTTCAGATTTTAATTCTTTTTTTCAACTAACTGAAATACAAAATAACTTACATTAAATGCTTCACCTCGATCACCTTTCACACCTCTCAGTCCATTCAGTCCTGGACGGCCCTGAAACAAGAGAAAATAATTTAGTATGTGTCAGAAGCAAGCTTTTCTGTCTTTATCTCACTTGAGAGCATAATACATACTGGGCGTCCTGGGAAACCGAGTTCTCCTTTGGGTCCAGCAGGTCCTGTTGGTCCCTGAACAAAAAAGAGTATGTGATTATGGCCCATTTTGTTGATCTATATTTGATTATTTGGAATAAGAGATATAGTTTCATATCTACATTAAAAATCAGTCTGTGATTGCCTGTAGAGACTGCACTGAACCTCCTCTCTGCTTGCCCTACTGAGTAATCTCAGAAGCTGAGGACTGTGTGTAACAGTCAGCTCTGGTTTGGGATAGACCACCTATCTGAAATGAAGTCTGAATTCCCAGCTCCTTGTAGGGTGTGTAATTCAAAACTGAATTACCATGTATTGAAGAAAAATGCATCAGCCAGGAACAGAAGAGGAAGTTAGAGATGCATGCTTTGTGCATCTTGTGCATTTCCTTTTTTTTTTTTCCCTTTTGTTTTTCTAATTATTTTTGAACCAGGCCCTGTGAGGAAATGCCTGTGAATCAGCCTAAGAATTCATAGAGTGACAGGCTTCTACTTGCCTCTTGCCAGCCTGGGTTTGTGGATTCATGGGGCTGATAGTTGAAACAGAACAGTTCCTTCTTTATACAAGTGTGACTGACTCACCAGGCCTCACAAAGTAATACCAGCCACAGCAAAAGGAGAGGACAAGCAGGCTGCCTGGGAAAGGTGGTCCAGGACTATGGATAACCTATGATGGGGCATTTGCAAGGATGCAGCTTCTAGGCAGCCTACAAGTGATCAACAAAAAGCAGCACATCTGAGGATCTACAAACTTTCAACTGCTGTCAGCTTCCTGAAACTCAACAAAACCACAAGGGTCTAGACAACCTCTTTACGTTATATTTATCAGCCTTTCTGGTTTCATTTCCTTTTTATCAGTCTGCTGAAATGCTGAGATACTCCTTCTTGCATTACTTGTTAAATAATCTGTCTGTAGATCTCAGTCTGATACCACTTACATGTGACGACGGGTGTGTTTAACCCTTCACATGGTATCATTTCATTGAAAAGTGATATGTACATTCATGAAAAATTTATCTGATGAAGAAGATGAGATAATTTCCCTTAGAATGAAGCTGAAAATTCATGGATTAATTGTTGTAGTTTTTATCCTGCTGAAACTGAAGACTGGATTAGACTTGAAATTCATAAGCAGTTAACATAGGGATATAGTGATTTATAATGTCACCATTTTAGTCAGAATTTAAAGCTCATCAGAATTTAATGTCAGCTGAAGCTGCTTGAAGGTGGTAAGACTTTTACTAATCTTCTAATTTATTTCCTCCTTGAAGGTAATTTCTGCCCATGTGATCAAAGTTAATGCCTGTGTCTCAATCAGGCAAGAGATTGCTGCTGAACTGGCAGATGTGAATTTCAATATTGTGCTCCCAAGATTTCAAAATTCAACCCACCTTTCCATGATACCACATCCAATAATGAGGTTTGAAAAAAACAGAAATCCAAAATGTTATGAAGCATTTTCCTAATTCACTCAAAAAAAGAAATCAAAAATGTTATGAGGTATTTTCCTATTTCACTCTCTAAAACCTGAGCCTTTAAAGAATATGCAAATCTGAACTTTAATCAGCTGTGAAGACAATTAGAAACAGACTTCTTTTTTAGTTTAAAGAAAGAGCAGCGTCTGATCTCATGCTTTAACTGGGATTTCAAATAAACATTAACAGTGTGAGAGTTGACTAAGCTGAGGCCACCTTTACTACTTTTTCTAGGTGCTGGCCCAGTCTGACAGGTGTTGGCAACTCCCTGAGACAAAAGGGAGCAGTCACAGCTAGAAGTGAAAGAAGGAACCGAGGAAGCCACAGGAGTCTTCTTATCACAAAAGGAAACTTCATTTACAACAGCACAGTAGATTTGGGCAGGCTGACACTGAGGTTCTTACTAAGTGCTCTTCTTCAGTGATATGCAGCCATTTGCTTCACCGACAGGGAACAGCATAATCCCGCATGTAAAAGGTTCTCATTTCTCCTGTGGCAGGAACTTGGATTCAGTCTGTCTGCTTTTGCTAATAATTTTATTGGCCTCCTGACTATCCCCAGTTCTCATCTGCCAAGCTACTACTTCTCTGTAGCTCCATGTGCTCCAAGCTCTTGTGATCCTATCTTCCATCTAGCTGAAGTCTCAAAAAGGAGTGGAGCAATGACTAGGGATTTGTTTTTAAATTCTGGAAACTTGTCTATGATTTTAAGAGCAGATAGGAACAATCAGGGTCCCCAGCTACCTGAAAGGTGTTCTTGGGCCAGAGACTTACTTAGAACAAAGTGGAACAGAACCATCGTACTAAAACCTTTGATAAGTTACGCATCACGGTCTCTGGCCCAGCAAAGGCTGTACATTTTTGCTGCACAGGACTCACACTAACTATGAAGGGATTTCTTTCTATGGGACAACACCAAATTGTATCGCCCCATTAGCAACGATGATCAAACGAGAGTTCTGCACTAAGAAGAGAACTGGTTGAGCAAAGCCTTGAGGCAGGCCCTGTGTACCAAAATTTCCTGAAGTGTAAATCATTCCCACCAGTGCTAGCAAGGATTTCCTGATCTGCATGCTGAATTGTGTGAAGCATCTCATGGCAGTACTAAATGAGATGTAAAACACAGAGTTTGGGGCTGACAGGAAAAGGATGTCCACAGGATGAACAGCGATAGGACAAGAGGCAGTGAACACAAGCCAGAAAATGAAAAATTCCAAATAAATATAAGGAAATTTTTTTTTACTCTGAAGTTTGTCAAATGTCTGGAATGTGCTGCCCAGAGAGGCTGTGGAATTTCTATCCTAAGAGCTGTTGAAAACTTCACTTGACAAGTTCCTGAGTTAAAGAGACCTGCTCTGGGCAGTGATGTGGATGAGATCATCTCCAAAGTTCACTTTCATTCAAAGGTATTCTGTGTCAGGTTGAAGAGGTTGATCATTTTGCAGTCATACAAGGAGGAGCACAGGAACATCCTTTCTGGTAAATTAGGACAGCTTCCTCCGGGTATTTTGATACACAATAGTTAAGAAAGCAGTTACTCAGCATACCCAGTTAGCCCCTTTTGAAGACTACAGAAACTGATGTAAAAATCTCCTACATACCTTGGTGTGCAGAAATATCAACCCCTGCTAACATTCACTTAGACACAACAGTGACCAGGCTACATCAAAAGCAGAAGCAAAGGTTTCTTTGGAATACTAGATGAGAAGAAATTGGTGCCCTAACACTGCTGAGTCTGGGCAACTGTTCTTATTTTATAACTAATTTCTTGTGCTTTCTTGCAACATTCTGTGTCCAGTTAAAAGTATCAGACCAAATACTTGAAAGAAGGCCTCTAAATCCTGATTTTGGTACATGGTCTTACCCTACTGTCTGGTGCGCAGCTTTCTCAGAATCCAACACATTGGCAAATTACTGGCATTGACAGAAATTGAGCTGATGCAGTTAGTTATATTAATGTAAATCCTATAAACAGAGGATAATTTAGGTGGAAAGAGAGAGATCCTCTTGCACAACCCCTTGCTTACAAGACAATCTTGTAAGTTAGGCTTGTAGGTTAAGTCATGCTGCTCAACACCTTGCTCCAGAATGCACCGTCTCTCTGGGCACCTATTTCTGTGTTTAACCACTTTTAACGTGAATTTTTTTCTTTATATCTAAGTGAAATTTCCCTTGCTGGAACTTGTGATCTTTGTTACTTGTCTTTTTCATGTGCACCTCTGAGAAGGACCTGACTTTGTTTTATGATTCCCTTTCAGGCCGCAGCAGGGAGCAATTAGAGCTCCTCTTAGTGTTCTATCTTCAGGGCTAAACAAACCCAGTTCACTCAGAGTCATAAGTCATGTAAGTTTCTAGCTCTGATGATGTTTCACTGTTGGTTTAGATAGTAACAGATACAGTTGTTTTAGCAGAATTTAAACTCTGCATCAAGTCAGTAGTTCACAGCACCACATATGTAACAACTACACTATTTTCTAAAGGACAGTGATCACCCTGAAGCATAAATACTCCTTATCATCCCTACTCAGAATTAATGAAAAGCTAAACCAAAGTATCTTTATATTTACTAATATCTGTAAAGCCAAAGCGAAAATAAAAAAGAAAAAAAGCCATTAATCTTTGGAATCATCTTACCATTGGTCCCACTGGTCCCACCACTCCAGCTTCACCCTGTTGAGGACGGACACAGAGAGAGCAATGACAAGGAGAATTCCTGCAATGTCTAGCAAAGGTGGCTGTTAGCAAGGCCACCAAATAATTCTGGAGGAACGCAACACAGTATTAGCTCACCTTCTCCCCTTTTATTCCTAATAATTCAGTTAAAGATCCATCAGCAGAAATGACAGCACCTGGTTCTCCCTTTTCACCCTGCAATTATCAGAGTAATTATGGTTTACAAAGCAGTTCCCAGTGAATCAGAAAAAGTCAAAGCAGCATTACTTTCATTTGAAGCATGACGGGTTAGTCATGCTGTGATATCAAACATAAAGTGATATCAGTATGAGTAGGGTGAAGCTTGATTCTGGGGAAGAAAAGAGATGATCCTTCTTAAAACATAATAAAGTACACTAAAGATATCTCCCTGAGATGAATAAGTACTTATTTTTTAAAAAAGACTTAAACTGTTCTCCGTAGAGTAACTGTGTGAAATATGCTGTGTTCACAAAAGGTCTCCACCAAACGCAGACAGGTTATTGGTGTCATCTTGTGTACCATCAGCTTAATGGTCAGCAAATCCTGCTGGAAATGCAAAATCTTGATAGAACAGTAGATGTTTGGATTTTACTATCAGGAAAGCATGAGTGTGCCTCTATGTGCCTAGCATGATGCAACCTCATTAACTTTAGGGAAGGCCAATTCCCAGCATTCAAACTGTGACCCTCTGCATTCCTCTTCCACTACCACGAGTTATCACTTTTCAGTGCTAAGTGCATGGTTCCCACTCTGGATCACTCAGCTGTAACTTTCCTCTTCCTACCTCAGGCAGCTTGCTACAACATCTTTCCCAAGATCTCGTGGAAGAAATCTGGCTTGAAACTAGCAATTGCATTGCTGATTAAAATGACAGTCCAGGTTACAGACCTTTCACTGAGCTCTAAGTGTTGTAACTCAGTTCTTCTCAAAAGTTCTTAAATCATTGTCTTTGAAGACTCCCTGAAGATACTTTGGATACTTTGGAGTCTCCCTAAGGCTTGGTTGGCTTCATTGACTTTATCTTCTGTGAGATTTTAGGGACCTGAGGTTGAATTTCATGATCCTTTAAGTAAAATGCTCCTAGGTGTCTGTACAGCTTCACTGTGGTTCCCAAACTTCACTCTTGAGCACAGTCTGGTATTCACAGCGCAGAAACAGTGTCAGATACATCACCATGTTTTTGGTGGGTCCAAAATTAAACGCCTTTAAAGCTTTGAGTCCTTACCAGTGTGGACACCGGAAACAAAAGAAAACTAACCAAAAAACAAAAGTAAAAACCTCCACAACCCAAACCAAAAAGCACCCGGAGTGTTTTAAGTTTGAGCTTGATCATTTCATGCACTGTCTAAAAGAACAGGAAATCTTATAGAAAATGGGGACTGGTATTTGTGGCTTGAGATGTTTCCTTCTGAGTAGTGATGATGCTGTTCATCTGCTACCCAATTTAAAACATAATTAACCATTTCCAATTACTGTGAGAAAGTGAGCTCAGCTACTCAGAAAGAATAAACAGAAAGTGTTTTTGTTTTTCTTTTTGTTACCCCCAAGATATTAGATGTTCCTTTCCCCTGCTTCCTTGCAGGTGGATAAGAAGGGGAAGAAAACTGAAATAGCTGCAGTACTTACAGAAGAGCAGAGTCAGTCTTTAGTAACCTCTCAGCACTGTCATAAAATACACATTTTTTGTGAAGAAACAAAAGAAAGAATCCTAAGAGAGCTCCTCAAGTCTTATACTTTCTTTGGGAATTGAAAATTACAGTCTACATTCTGTAGGCTAAGCCCTCTCTGGCACAGGAGGAGGAAAAGATCGATCTTTTTTTTGTTTGGTCTTTTGGTTAGGATCCCAGGGTGTCAGCACAGCAATCAGCTGGAAAGAAGAGGTCACTTCATGTTTAATGTTTAAAGAGACTTAACCTGATAAGTGCGTACTGCACTGATGAATTTCAACACTGAAGCAAGAAGATTAGCTCTTGGTGGGATTATATCAAGGGATGTTGCTTAGCACTTTCACATTCCACCTAGTACATTTTCCACATGAACTTATTAACATTACAATCCCTAGAAAAATTAGAATCATTAAACCTTTAATGTCACTAAGTACTTATCATCTAACACATTTCTCAGCATATACTTCCCCCTATGCATTTTTTCATACCTGTTGTCCTTTAGGTCCTTGTGATCCAGGCAAACCAGGGTCACCCTTTGGACCCCGAGGGCCCTAGGCAAAAACAAGTACATAAATCCATAGTGATATTTGTGAAGAATATGGAGCTAATCCATTTTACTAAATGTAATTTTAAATTATCGGCAAACTTGAACTTAAATCACTCTGGTTGCAATCTAAGAATTCTTACAAGACTAAATTGCTCTTTGACTCAAGTTATTCCCTAAACCAAATATCACAAAAGGAGAATCTGTTAGAAAAACAAAATGAAAAATCCCTGATGTTTATCACAGTGTGGATGATACACACATTCACAAAGGGAAATATGCAAACATTAATAAGAGTGGAAATTCAACCTAAAATTCTCTATTTCCTCTGTACTTGATCCTCTCTCTCTCCATAATCATTCAACCAGACTGATTTTCAATAGAATTTCTGAAGGTATATTTTTAACAGTATGTTAAAAAAAAAAAAAATCTGAACTAGAGATTATCTATTTGAAAACAAGATGATTTCTTTATCTGTTTTGTGGGGAAAGCATTCCCCTCAGATCAAATTGTGCTTTACAATCTTCCAAGAGCATTCAGAAGCATTTTTTTACCCACCAAGAACTAAACTCAGGTCTACATAATTTCTGCATTAGTCAAGAGATAAATAAAAGACATGAGGTGAGAACAAGAATGGTATTTCCATGTCTGTAGAAATTCTATAAATGACAGAGACCCAGAATTCACTATATCACTTTCTAAATGTTATCAGCTCTTTTTCAAATGAAATGTATTTTTAATGAGTTTTTTTCTTTCTCTTTGGTTTTCTATGCAGTCCACAATACCCAGGACTTAGTAAGCAATCTTCTGTAGAATTTTGGGCAATTTGCCAGCTTTTTGTTAAGATCTTTGGTCAGTTTTCTCCTTAGTTGTTCTCAGGCAAGAGACAAAGGATCCTGAGATCATATGCATGCTCTGAACTGTAAAACAATCATAACAAGGGAAAATAATTCCCTCACATTACATAATTAGAACAATACTATCTGAAGTCATAAGCCAAATAATTACAGAATCACAGAATATGCTGAGTTGGAAGGGACCTACAAAGATCATCAAAGTCCAACTACTGCCTCTGCAGAGGACACCCCATGTGCCTGAGAGCATTGTCTAAACACTCCTTGAGCTCTGTCAGGCTTGGTGCTGTGACCACTTCCCTGTGGAGTCTGTTCCAGTGACCAAGCACCCTCTGGGTGAAGAACCTTTTCCTAATCTCCAACCTAAACCTCCCCTGACACAGCTTCAGGCCACTCCCTCAGGTCCTGTCACTGGGCACCATGGAGAAGAGGGCAGGCCCTGCCCCTGCTCTTCCCCTCACAAGGAAGTTGTAACTGCAATGAGGTCTCCCCTCAGTCTCCTCCAGGCTGAACAGAACAAGTGACCTCAGCTGCTCCTCACACGGCTTCCCCTCAAGGCCCTTCACCATCTTCACTGCCCTGCTTTGGACACTCTCTAACAGTTTAATGTCTTATATCGTGGCACCCAAAACTGCCCCTAGCGCTTGAGGTGAGGTCTCCCCATTACAGAGCAGAGCAGGACAATCCCCTCCTTTGCCCAGCTGGCAATGCTGTGCCTGATGCACCCCAGGACACGGTTAGCCCTCCTGGCTGCCAGGGCACAGCTGATTCATATTCAACTTGCCACCGACCAGGACCCCCAGGGCTCTTTATCTGGCTCTGCTCTCCAGCACCTCATTCCCTGGTCTACATGCACAACCGGGGTGACTCCATCCCATGTGCAGAATCCAGCACTTTCCCTTGCTGAACGTCATACAGTTGGTGATCCTCCAGCCCTCTAATTCATGTAGGTGTCTCTGCAGGGCCTTTCTGCCTTGGAAGGAGTTAACAGCTCCTCCCAGTTTTGTATCATCCGCAAACTTGGTGTCCCTCCAAGTCCTGCGTCCAGGTGGTTAATGAAGATATTTATTATGTTTACATGGCAGTCTGAGTGCAATAGGTAGGTAAGGCACCTTTTGATACTATGGTTGTGCAATGCTTACATGGTAGCCCTGGTCTACTATAAAAAATCATAAATATTTCCTAAAGGATAAAATAAAAAGGGTACATCTTGTAGGGCTTTACTGTATTCTGTAGTGGAGATAAAAAAGGCTAAAGAATAACACAGTTACATATACATATGCAGACAACTTTTAAAAGTCCATTTGTTCCATTTGTTTCTTCTATGTGGCATAGGTCTTCCCTTAGGTAGTAATTTTCCATGAATTACATCTCTATTTAAACTATGTAACTGACCCTGAGATAAGCATATCAGAGTATATTTCATTTCCCACAGAATAAATTTCTACCTTAGCTGGTAAATTCCTAAGACCTGCAGCATCCTATATGAAAATTTATTAGACTTCATGCAAATTGTGTACAATATAATTTTTAAAAAATATTAAACTGTATTGGAAAAAACCTTAAATCCTAGGAAATTAATACTTACAGGAAATCCTGGTAAACCTGGCTTGCCATCTGGTCCCTGCAAAATCAAAAAACTCATACCCTTACAAACACATTTTACAGACTTGCAAAACAGAGTATGCATTTTTCACGTGTTGTGTGATTTGTGACTATCAACTCATCTGCAACTGAATTAAGAACTTCATTCAGTTGATGTCAAAGGTGTGAACCTGCACAATGCCCTATGCTTCTAATTTAGGGTTTATTTTCAAAAACTGAAGAGACAGAGATCCAGAAAAGACTCAAAATGGATTATATTTTCTACATATGAAAGGCATGCAACCATTATCCAGCCACCTTTGAATCTTTTCCAGATGCTGGCACAGAGATCACCTTTCCCATTTTGGTCCTGGTTGTCTTTGGATAGACAGTGTGTAATAGGCTGCGAATACAATCACAGATTGGGATTTGTATTGGGCACATTTAAGATTGCCCAGGTGTGATATCTGCAGAGAGACACTTTAATTCTGGTTCAAATCAGCAGGATGTCTATTACCCCACTCACTATGAGACTGCACCTCTTTCCTGACTAAAGTTAGAGCTTAGATACTGAGGTTCAAATCTTTCTCACTGCAACTGTGCTTCAAGCTACAGGACCTGCTTCTTTTTTGTGGGAATGTGGCTCTAACATCTACTACAAAACAAAGGTTTGAATGGCAAATACCTGTGCAGAGCTCACACAAGGGGGCCCATACTATCCTGGCATCCTATTATGTCCAGGGATTAGGAGAATCCGGTCTTTGGGAAAAACATGAAAATAGTCTTCCCTGAAAACTGTTTTATATTGTAAGCACAGCTGGATGCAGCCACAATAACATGGAGTTGTCCTATCATGTAACAAGTGGGAAAGAGCCATGCTAGACTTGCAGAAAAAGGTTACAAGCTGTTGCTAGAGCTAATGCCCTTCTTCCCAGTTCAATGACAGATTCAGTAAATATTTGTTTTGGGACAGCTGTAATAATAAGACACAAGGTTTTTGCAAACTTAAGCTATGTAGAGTGAAATTCTGCTATTGGCTATGAACATTCTGACTTTCCTGGCTTCATCAGGGATTGAATGTGGGGGAGATCACTGTGCTCGCCAACAAGAAAACAGATAAAATGAAATACACAAACAACAGTCCACAAATGAAACTAGCTGTGAAGCAAGTTGCTTAATTTGTGGAGGTTAAGATTTTGCAAAGTGCAGCATGTTGTACAATTTCGGGCAAGTTTGAATAGACTCCACATTTTGGAAAAGGTAGATTTTTCTTTAGATCCAGTCCTAGGAACCTGAAATCATTACCAAGAAGCATTCAGGATTTCAAGTATTTGGCTGAACTATTTTGCAGCTAGAATGGAACCTAAATTTCACATCTGTTGTTCTGTCATGAAATCCCTAGTTTTTCATCCACTGTTATAATTTGTGTGAGACTAAATTCATACACAGGAGCCTAGCATTTCTAGTTGCAGTCCCAAGCAGAAATGAGCAAAACACTCTTTATCCCAATGCTTTGTTACTTGAAAAACAAGAAGGAAAAAAATGGAATAAATGTGAATCTTGGTCTCTATTTTTGCAACAGTTCTACATTTCTTTAATTCTGAGCATATAGTTCAGAATGAGAGATAAGCCAATTTCTTTATTTCATAGAAATGTGTAAAAGCAGTTTGTTCACACAGAACTCAGTTTTGCCTGAAAGTACTTCTGCAGAGTTTAGTGCTGGAGTTAGCAGGAACACAATCTTAAAGTGTAGGAAACTCATCTCTGGTTGATACTCAAAAGAAGACATTGAAGATAGAGCAAATCTGAAGATTTAATAAAGCAGCATATACTCACTGGAGGCCCAAGGAATCCTTTAATTTCAGTAAAATTAAAAATTCCGTCTGTATCATTGAGAAGTAACTAAAAAAGGGGTTAAGAAACAGGTTATTCAAATTGTTTATCTGAGGCACACACACATTTTTGGAAATGTAAAGTTATCTCTTTATAACTATGAAAAACCCCCAAACATAAATAAGGCCACAGAAAAGACTCTCTACTTCTAATTTTCGTTGTACATCTGGAATAACAAAACCTAGAATTTCTTTTACATTTCTTTCGTAAAGATCTCAGAATGCTTTCAGAAATTTAATTAACTGACTCACATTTTAAATTTGAAAGCTATGACACCAAATTTTGCAGCCTGAAGTCATTTCTCAGCATCATTATCAGCAAGATAAAGATGAAATGGAGGTTTTATGCTCCAGTGTGTCACTGGCATTCTAAGATGGTGAATCAGTCTGAGCAGACTCATCCTCTGTTGCAGAGTTGAAGTTTTAATTATATTCTGGACATGTCTGCATCACACCATGCAGTTCCATGCTGCAATTCCTAAGTCAGCACTGATCATGCTGCTGTGTCTGAAACTAGCTTGGAACCCCAAGCTGTGGGGGTTCCCAGGATGTGGACTAGCTCTACACTACCCAGCTCTGAGTCTCAAGATGCCTAATAGTGCAGTGTAATTGCACTGCTGTTATACTGCTTCTTATCCTGGAGTTGGTGAACTCTCCATTAGCCCAGGCATTTCTGCATAATTCCATTACAGATCTTTGGAGCTCTGGTCCAACACTCCTCAATGCAGGTCTGAATGGATCAGGTCACTCAGGGACTTGTCCAGTTAATTCTTGAACACCTCTAAGGATGGACATGCCACAATTGTTTTTGGCAATCAGTTATAGTGTTTGATCATTGTCAGGATTAAAAAGGTTTTACTTTTATTTAATTGGGATTTCCCTTTCTCCAACTTGGGTGTGTTGCATCTTACAGTATTTACATACACCTGCAAGAAGAGGCTGCTTCCATCTTCTCAGTATCCTCTGATCATGTAGTTGCAGACAGAAACAAAGCCTCTCTTTATCCTGCTTTTTGCCAGGCTAATCAGACCCAGTTCTCTCAGTGCTCTGGTCCCCTGAACACTTTGGTAGCCCTGGATGGGGCTTGCTCCATTATGTCACTGTCTTTCTTGTCAAGGGGATCTCACAGCTGGACACCATACCCCAGAAGCAGTCTTGTGAATGCCAGTCACAACTCTCTATCAGTTGAGCTGATTTTCCACCTATTTTATCATTCTCTTACCCGCTTCATAGGCCATCAGTTGGATGATAGCAAGGCTATGGGAGACTGCATCTGAAGCCCTGCCAAAGTCAGGGTCTACAAATTCCATGCCCATCCCTTGTCCACAGAAAAGCAATGATTTGGATCAGGAACGAACTGCCTTTAGTAAATCCGTGTTGGCTGCTCCCCATCAGATTCTTGTCCTGATGTTATGATTAGGCTTTCATTTTGGTTTCAGATAGCTAACTTTCTGGTTTAAATAGGTGTTCCCAATATTGCATCACGTGGTCTTACAGAACAATTCAAGACAGACAATATATAGGTGCTTGTTCAACATAAATGTTTTAGGTGAAAAGACATCCTTTGTTTTTGTCATTTGTTTAATTTCTTTCAGTCCGATGGTCCCATTTGACACTTTAGCCTTTTGTTTTGGATTCAGAAGTATGTTCTGAATCTCCTTGGAAGCTTGAATTGGTCCATTTGTTTAGAAGGCAAGCCATGCTATCCATTTCAATATAAGGCTCTGTGTGAAGCAGCATATTCCCATTCAACGTAATGAAAATCTGAATTTCAAAAGGCCAGGACAGGGCATGCTTTCAGGTGCCAGGGATTAACTTATTACATGAATAAACATGTTTTCACTGAGGTTTTGTGAAATCTGAATGTCCCCTTTTCTGCCTGCAACCATGTGCAGATCAACACTACCAGATCACAATCTTTTCCAACATTTGTTATGAATACAGTGTCCAGGAACTGAGTTTGAAACTGCCCTGCTTTGAATAGGGGGTTTGACCATATGGCCTCCAGAGATCACTTCCAATACTCTTATGAATACTATTTTTCTGATTCAGATCACTTATCCTATCCTATCCCATCCTATCCCACCCTATCCCATCCCATCCCATCCCATCCCATCCCATCCCATCCCATCCCATCCCATCCCATCCCATCCCATCCCATCCCATCCTATCCTATCCTATCCTATCCTATGTCATCTGAGCACAACAGTATACAGTCAGCTTTCTGTACTTTGAGGTCATGTTGCATAATTCATACAGCTAAAGCTTGCTGCTTGTACTGGGTGCTTCTTTCTGCTCCTTCTCCTTGTCCTCATGTTCTACAAAAACCACTGGAAAAAATGTCAAGTAAAAATAGAGTTTAGATCCTACAGGCAGCACCCCACTTTCCAGGCTGCATGAACTCTGCTACTCTTCAGGGGTAGTACGATGCCCTTGATCCCGCTCTATTTCCAGTTCTACATTGTCCAGGAAAGGAACAGGACATAGGCTGCTACATTAATGACAGTAATAAAAGAGTCCTGCTGCTGCAATTGTTCTGCTTTATCTGGTGGCAGAAGTCCAGGAGTCCTGGGTTTACATGGTCTTTTCATTGTGGAATCACTCAGTATTCATTGCTTTTGGGCTCAATCCAAACAATATTGAAGTCAGTGAAAAGAATCCCAAAGGCTTTGCTGAGTCTGGGATCAGGCACATTGTATATTTTATACATACAGTTGATCTGCAAATGGAAACTGTGATTGGAAGTCAGAAAACTGTACATAAGGCTGAAGAAGATTTGAAAACAAAAGGTAGAAGAGTGATGATTAGAGGAAAAGATTGCACTCTTCACAACCTCATCCAGGTGTATAATTATTTATCTTTGGGTTTGGGTGTGCAAACAGGTTTAATAACAAAAATCCAGCAATATAATTCTTTAACACATTGAATTAGTTCAGAAAGTGCTGACTACAATAGTAAGGACAACACTATTTTCCATATTTTCTTCACTGCTGTGTTTTAGGATAATTGTCTGGGTTGGTTTCTAAGTAAACCTTCAGCTCTGCATCCAAAAAGCATGAATATGGCCTTGTTAGAACTATAGAAAGAACAGAGTGAACAAAATCTTTTGACATTTCCTTTACACCCTCAACATCGACCTTTCATTTTGACTTTTGTTTCTTGTACCCAAACTAGGGGTGTATAGTGGCAGCCAAAGATAAAGGTTTAAAAATTTGAAATTTAAATCCAAGAACATTTGTCTATTCAAAATTACTTCTGTACTGTACCCAACTAAATTTGTGTGATAAAATCATAGCAACAAATATTATGGTTTTTTGGTTATTGTGATTCCATTCATGAAAATGCACCAAGTATTAGCAACTATGCTCCAAAAGAGTGAAATAGCCAATATAGGATGAGAAATATTGATTTTAGTGTTTTGGAATATCAAACAGCAGCAGAGGGACACTGTTTTTTTAAACAGGAGCAGACTTCCTGATCAATCGCAGGAGGCAGCAGAGCAGGCAGCAAGGACAGCAAGCCTCTGAGACCCACAGTGCTGGTGGGAACTGCAGAAGTCTGGAAATGGATAGGTTCCATGGCAGACCTCAGTTTTAACCTAACATGTATTTTCATGGTATGAGAAATGGTTCTTGAAGGAACCAAATCCCCTCCACTGACATAGGGACCAGGTTAAATGAGAAGAAAACCAAGGTCCACTTTTCAGAGCAGCTCGATCAATGTGCTATTGGCCAGATACTGGTGAGGCCTGGGCCTAAGCCACAGCTGTTCGTGTCAGGTCTAAATATTTCAACAGTGCTGAAATTGCACTAACTCTGTATTTGCTTTTATTTTCATAAAAAGTTTATTTTAAAGTATGTTTAGTTGTAGCCACAGAGCCCTTCCTAAGAAAACTTCCTTCTAGTTCTGATGGATCAGTCCACTGGACTTCTGTAGCCCAAGAAGTCCTTGGCTACGTAACAGTTAAATGAATGAATTAAATGACCCTGACCTGGGGAGTGATCTCTCTAAGTGCCCCGTGGTTCATTCAGATCACTGATCTCTGCTGCTCTGCCCACATCAAGCCAATATCCACATTACAACAGGTGGCAGTGTTATTTATTTTAGTTCTGCAATTCCAACTGCAATTGATAGGTCTGCTTGCAATAGTTCTTTTCCATATTTGAAGCTTACTATGAAAGATGAGAGACTGAGTCAACAAAATGCACTTGGATAATTTAATGTCTATCTCAGCAAATGCATTGCAAGCAAATGTCCTGTTACACAAACATTTGTGAGATAGGAAGAATTCAATGTCATACACAGTGACATATACTTCCACACAGGTTTAACTAACTGTATCAAAATCCAGTACACCAAGTCCTCAGAGAAATCTTCTGATTAACAATACAGAGGATTTGACAGCTCTTGCTGTACCTCCCCAGAACACCTACACTACAAATGTGTATAAAGCCACACATACTATGCTCTCAATTTTTTAAGAGAGCTTACTTCTAAAACCCAAAAACACTTAGAGAAGGAAATGGGTTTCTGTATGGATTTGTAATACACCTGATGCAATACAGCTTCTACTAAGCTCTATACATTTCTGTAATACATGGTAAAAGTGGTTCATACAGGGATCTGGAGGATTCAGAGGATGCACTTTAGGTCTCTTCAGACATAGCTGTGTGCTAGACAGATGTGAGGACAATGACTAGGGCATGTAGGGAGCCATGCTGTCTCCAGCAAACAAGTTTCCAGCAAAAAGTTAGTTTATGTCAGCTTCAATAATATTTTTATATTCCTTGTATATACTGACCTCCCTCTGAGGCTCTCATGGTATTTTTTTCAAGTATTAATGAGCTATGGAGCAACACGTTAAGGTTCATTTTTACTGCAAACAGACTGTTTAGTCACTGATATGAATTAAGGCACCACAGTGGCACCGTGGCAGGGTTGTGAGAAAGGACATGAGTTTTACATCAGCATTTCTATCACAGCTATTGAGCAGTTCCCCAGAAACTCCAACAGAATTGTATTAAAGTGTAGAGCTGCTGACAGTCCCACTATGAGCAGGACTTTGAACAAGATCTTCACACAGCCAGCATTTCTGTGAGTCTATAATTCTTCTCACCCAAGACTCAGGATCCAAGATCCTAGTATTCTACGTGGATTCCCAGTAAATTCAGTAAAGAAAAAAAACACTTCTGTTGGGATGCGTGATGTGGCCTATGGGATGCCAGTTAATGCTATATTTGCTATCAGTAGCAGAAGCCTAAGTGAAAGCCTAGTTATTTCAGTCAAAAAAGGTTATGTGTAGTTCAGCTTTGTGATAATGATGGTGCCAAGCTCACCCTAACACAGATTTCTCAGCTGGGCATTTTCTCTTCTTACAATTACAAAACACTCCTTATTGCCCTTATATGCATTCCTTTGGATGAGTCTGGTTGTTTTAGGTACCTCCAGCTCTCAGAGGTGAAGTTTCCTGCAGCCACTCACAGTTTCTCCAGATCTGAATGTCATACCACGCCAACTACTAGGATTTTTGTTGTCAGCTCCAAGTGGGATTCATCCTAATCTCCAGCCTTCATTACTGCAAATAGTACTGCTTCTGCAAAGGCTGATGTACACACAGCAAAACTAACTGAAAATATACCTGCATCTAAAGCATACTGGAGAGTTTTTATGAGCCTCTAGTATTTTACCCTTTGTTGCTTCCACAAAGGGGTCAGTGCTCCGGTTTGTGGACAACTGTCAGGAAACACGTCTCTCCTCCAAATACTGCTGTGCCTTGGGTGCTCTGCTTTGTAAAATATCCCCAGTTTTGTATTTCTTTGTTGATTTTTTATTTGATGTTCACAACTCCTGCAGAATCACCTCAAGAGCTTGTGCGAGGTGCTCAATATGACCTCATAATTCTTGTAGGTAAGCTTTTTACCCTCTTTCTTCCAATGTAATATTTTCAAAACTAATCCATTTGATGCAGAGACATATTGATATTCTTTTGTTTTGAGGAGTAGACTTATGACCTGAATATGAGCAGGAGACTTGCCAGTGTGTTAACCACTTGTGCCCTCTTCTCTATTAAGGGAGTAACAGACCTCACTGCTTGATGTACACACTCACCTCAGGTATTGCTATGACTGGTCCTGGTGGTCCTGGCGGTCCAGGTGGTCCCACAATACTGTTCCCGTCCTGTCCTGGTTCACCCTGTTTCAAAAGCATTGCATGTGGAGAACCCATATACTAAGTGCTACATTTCACATAGGTTTTTCAAAAAGAATGAAATCCACACAATCTCACCTGAGGTCCTGGGTCACCCTTCTCCCCTTTTGGACCCTGGAGGTGATAAAAAAAATGAGCATAAGTGATTTAAAAGGGGAAATTGTGAAATTTGCTCTCCCTTGCTTCACAAAAAGCACAGCAGTGACTCGCATGTACAGAATGATCAATCCCCAGCTCTCTCAAAAGACACATGGGGCCAACTGGTTTCAGCTCAGATCTTCTGAGGATTTGATGTTTAAAAGTATTTCCCAGAACTTTTGACAGAGTTCACAGATGACTAGAAGCAAATGGACCCAAACCACTTCATTAGCTGGGAATTAATTCAGTGAACCTTTCTTTCACTGCACTGAAATCAGCCATCCCTGGCTGTGCTGTCCTCTTCCAGCACAGTTGGGCCTGGGATTTCCCAGGGGACCAGATAGGAGAAGACAGGAGAGCTAAGCTGTCATCTTTCAGGCAGCTTATTTCTAAGCTTGATTAGCCCCTCTGTAGAACTCTCTGTGCTGGAAATGCAGACAGTTTGTCTGGCACAAGTGAGAGGAAGGCGCCAGGGGACGAGCCGCGGGACTTCCCAAGGAAATCACGCTGTAATCCTCGAGGGTCTTAAGCACAAGAAATACATTAAAATTACCTATGAGACTGCTGGCTTTCCTCTAATTAAAGGCAGAGCTGATTTCTGAATAATTAAAAGCAGAGGGAGCATTGAGGGATCAGAATCAGCCTCTGGAGATGCCTGTACCTCTTCTGACTGATGAGGGAGGCGTGGGCAAGGGACACCCTGCTCCTGTGTTCGGCATGTGAGGTAGTTGCTCCAGGTTAACCAGGACAAACACAGCCCCAGCTCTTCACACTCTGCTAGCAAGTACTGGTAGGGCTCCTATGGATCTTTAAGAGGTCGGTTTGGAAGCCAGTGTGTGTTAGGTGATCACAGATTATAGTAACCCTACTCACCACTTCTCCAGCGTGCCCAGCAATGCCAGGAAAGCCTGGTTTCCCATCTGTGCCTGGCATCCCCTGCAACAATAAAAACAACAATAATATACAACAAACAAACTGTCATGCTCTCTAAACTGCATTCAGTTTCATACAAGCAGGAGGCTGCCACTGGGGAGGGACATGACACAGTTCTGAACAGGCTGGTGGGCAGGTTTGGGGGAGGCTAATTATCTCATTAGTCACCTGCTCCCTCCATTCCTCCTGCTCTTTCCCCCTCTCCAGAGCAGGCTTACAGGCTTTTTTAATGCAGCTTCAATCATTCTTCACTGCTTCCACCCCTGCTTAGCAAAAGGGTGAATTTCGTTGCTTCCCCCCAAAATACATTTGGTGAGTTATTTCCACCCTTTAGTTAAGTGACTCTCAAACTGGAGGAAGAGGAGGGATGTAGACATTGGCATTGGATGCAGACAGGAGTCAGTATGTGGGGCAGAAAACACCCCCTGCTGTAGTTTAATACAGGACTGTATATGACTGCTGGAATCTGACAGCTACTCTGTTCTACATGAAAAACAGAAGCAGTAATGATAATGCAGTTTTCCCTGAGAAAAATGGATAAAAGAAGGCTCTAAATTCTTAAAGGACCAGATAAACAGTGAGATACACTTTTTGCATCTGTTTTTCTCTGTGTCATATGAACGAGCAAAGGAAATGACACAGAGCAGCCTAATGATTAATCCAAGGGACCAATTACTCCTGTTTTGTTTTAAGAGTTTGTTAGCTTGTTTTTTTGGTGGGGTTGTTGGGTGTTTGTTTTGTTTTGTGTGGTTTTTTTTTGTTTGGCTTTGAGTTTTTTTTTTTTAATTTGCTTGGGTTTTTTTGTTTTGTTTTGTTTTTTGGAAAATACTGTTTTGTTTCTAGCTTTTTCCTCTGCTTCAAGAAAATATTTTTGGGTTTTAGCAGTAGATACTACCACCACATGAGATTTAATGTGTCTACTTCATTAAAAAAGGATATTCTCACTGCTTTTTTTGATTTTTGTCGGTGATGTGTGAAGCGTGTGGGTCAGGAATAAAGTATGATTTCTGAAGTACTTTATTCTTCATTTCATAAACAATTTTATAAGCAGGATAAAAGGTGTCTGAATGCTAATGGAATTTAAGCAAAAAGTGGTACTTGGGACATAAGTCTCTCAAGTGCTTGTGGAAAATTATAAGTATTTATCTGCAGCAAAGGTAAATGGGCAGAGGAAATAATCTCAGACCAACAGCATTTCTGCAACAGAATGTTGTCATTTCAGGCATGTTGATACTTGCAGGATAGCTTCCTACCATTACAAATGCTGAATAATTTTTCCCATTAATTTTCCTAACGAAATTTAAATGGGAAGAAAAGATCCAGGATAGGTAAGATGTTTTATTGCAACTAATGTATCCAGAGACATCCTTATTTCTAAGTCCCTCCATATTTTAAGAATGTAGCTCATTGCTCAAATACAAGAAGACAAAGATCTTTTTTAGTCTGAGAGCTAAAGAGATAAATTGCTTGTTTTTCTTATTTTTAAATAGCCCTGTAGTAATTCCATTTAAAATATACACGTATTTCAAATGCATCTATCACATAAAACAACAATAATTACTGGAAAAAGGACCTCAGAAGAAAGGGCACGTAGTCATAATAATAAAGAAAATATTCTATTGTATCAAACTGATTAAGAAGAGTTAAACTACTGTCCTGTGTGTCAATGCATCAGCTTTAATTATCACGCTGACAAATATCTATGTGAAATGACAACACTCAAAATATGTACAGCAGATGGAATTTATAGCAAGTAAAGTCCTGTTACATTGTTGGTATTTTTTTAAAAATAAACAAGCAGATGCTGCTAGAAGACTGTGATAATATGCTTGTACTCAGCAAGCATAACTGCATTTATCTTGTTTCTTAGACCAAGTTTTGATTTCAGTGCTGTCCCAAATGCAGGGGAAGGATATTTTATTTTATTTTATTTTATTTTATTTTATTTTATTTTATTTTATTTTATTTTATTTTATTTTATATTTTATTTTATTTTATTATTTTCTATGAGTCACATCAGCGCTCTCTGCTGGCTTATGCCTGCAAAAGACACCCAGGTCAGACAGCGACCAGCAAGGAGCAGCACAGACCCAAACGGGAGTTTTGGGGTGGGCTCCAGGAGGAGTTCAAAGCAGAATAGACAGGGAAAACGATAGACATGAGCCTACTACTGTAGCACAGACCTGTGTCATGGGTGGGGCACACTGGTGTGAGGTGATAGCTCCACACCACCATATGAAGGAGTAGGGGGCATGTGGAACTTAGTTTTCTGTCTAAGCTTTGCTGATTTTCATTTTTGTTCTGGGGAAAATGTAAAGGGCCTCACAAGACACCTTCCAAGACAAGCACCTTTTAGATGCAATTTTAGATGCAATTTTAACCACATTTTAAGCAGAAGTCTTAAGCACCAGGTTACACTGGCTCCTGATACTCATAATTCACCAGAGAAAGGGGTTTGTTTTCCCAGAGAAGCCATCCTGAGCTTTAATATGCTGACAGAACAAGAAATGTTCATTATCCCCTAAGTGCATTAAGAGATGAAAGGAAACTGAGGAAAGAAACAACTGAGGTTTTAGATCAGGTTAAATAAACTTCCCACCTTTGAACCTGGTGCACCTATGTTGCCTCTTTCTCCCTGAAACAGAGACACAGTAGGGCTCAAATATTAAAGTGAGCAGTAACTGCAAGGATTTTAAACATGTATGTTACTTTGCTTAAAAACAAAGGATCCAAATGGTGTAAAATGATTAGTAAAAACAAGGCACATTTTGGTAAAGTGATGCTTGGCATACGTTTGTAATTTGATTCTGGAATTTTAACCACCCGGTTCCCACCCACATCTAAAGAGCTTGTGGTCATGACTAATTATTTTTGCTGAGCATCGACCAAGCCACATGCCTGAACCCTCATTTTGATGTCTGAAATCAGCACATGGTAACGTTCCCCAGATCTACCAACACAGCCATGACCTCGTGCCTCCATGAAGGACTCACCATCTTTGTCCAAAACAGCTAATGCTGTCCCCCCACACTGCTGCTCTCTCCACCTACCCAGGCACTGTGTCAAACCACAAGCAAAATAACGAACACTGCACTGTTCCACCTTCGGGACTGATTCTGCAGGATTTTTGCACTAAATAGACAGAGTTCTTTGATTTTGTAACAGACAGAGAACATCCAATTTAGTTTATTTCACTGGAGTTAGAGAATATAAACTGGAACAAATCAGTCATTGCCTCAAATGTTATGCTTACTGCTTTTTGGGAGTTCTTATACTCAAGAGTGTGTGAAGACTGTAGACTGGTTGTTAATGAAAAAAGCTTTTCATAATAACAAAAGCAAAAGCAGAATTTGGATCCATGCTTACTTATAAGAGAGAAAATTTATCATAGCTGGTCTTCTCTGACAGCTGTACTTGTCTGGGGCATTTGAAGGATGAAGGAAGGATGCATGAAACAGAACTATACCTTCAACTCCTCGTGATGCATTAGCTCTTGGTTTTGGGAAGTGGGTGGTTGTTGTATTTTGCCACTGTTGCCTAGTGAAGTCATTTATAATCATGAAAAGTGGGTGTAAAATTCATCCCCATGAGAATGATAGTGTATTATAACCACTTTATATTAATTTTGCTGTAGTGTACCTGTTTTTGTAAGATGTCAGGCAGTAGCATGTTGCTTTCTGTTTTTCCTGTATCTTGGGGAATGACTAATGATTAAACTGAGGTGATGGTGAAGTCTCTTGGCCAAGGTTTATGACTATCTTTTCGGCTCCAGCCCAGTTCCTAAATCCTAGGAATCCCGCTACCTCAATTTCTGAAATCTTTGTGAAGCAGCGTTTCTTCAAAACAAAATTTCTGGCTAAGGGCAGAGAATAAATTCTTAACAAAAAGTGTATTTTGAGTGTGGAGACTGGACACCTACTCCTGTGCACAGAGCAGCATCTTGTGAGAGCACATCTATTCTTGCCAGTCCACCGCAGTATCACTCACCAACACGTGTTGTGCAAATCGCCATTTTTTTCACTCATGAGTAAAGTCATCCAGCATTAACAGGAGTAGTACCCAATGGAAGGACTTTTTTCCGGCCCTAGAAGCTGAGCTCGACAGACTCTAGACAGAGGGGGCTGGCCGGATCTTTGGTGGCTGTTGTCCTATGAATCAGGTGCATGCAGTTATTGCTGGCAATGGGCAGTCAGTGATTAATCCTAGGTGTCAGTTCAGGTGAAAATTTCATGGGGAGAGGATGGAGACCGCCACTTCTCATCTTCCATTTCCTTCTCTTTCAATGCTATTGTTATTTCCCAGGACAATGAAGAATTTGAATTTCTTTAACTTCCCATTTAAGGTGTTGTCATACTGTACTATTAATCTGAGTGGTACTTTATGTAGGAATAGGAAAAATCTCTTCCTGTCTAAGGACCCATTCTGCAGATCTGTCCTTTTCTTCTGGGATGTTTCATCTCTCCATTTTGTCCTCATGGGCTACACAACCAGTAGCAGCATCAAAGCGGAAAAATTCAGTCACTTCTGAGCTCAAATCAAAACCAAGACAAAGTAGTTATTGCTCCTCCCCTCTTCCCCCAGCACCTTCCAGAACATTTTCCTATCACTTTCTGGGATTAGAAGGCCTCCTCATGCAGATTTCTCTTTCAACAGCATATATGTAACCTCTTGGAAACCAGAATGATGTATGAACAAGCAACAAAGAGAAATCACCAAATGTCCTAAAAAAAATTAGCAAAGATGCCATGAAATGTAACAGCCCAGTTAGTATTTACTCACTGCTCTTGTTGGGTGTGAAATAATTCTGATAATACACATTCTGGATAGATACCCAGTGTGAATGGGAACAAAATTTGTCCCACACTTAATCAGTACCTGACTCTTAAATGAAAGCTGTTATGTTCAGGCAAATTCTGGGAATATAGAAATAAAAAATTATAAAAAAATATATGCCAAAGCAATATAGGCTAGCTTTCAAGTGTTTTTACTTTTGGTCCTAATGGTCCATGCTATCCACGTCTTCCTGCAGAATCCTATAAAAATACACTGAATTTACTGGTAAATCCACATGGCATTTCAAAAGAAATTTTTTTCAGAACAAAAATTTAATTTACAACCACAACTGTTACAAAAACAATGCTGGAGATCTGTAATATAACAGAGCAATAAAATGTAAGCGTTGTTTTAGCGTTGTTGTTCTGTTAAATACTGCCTTGCTCTATGTTATCATGGAAAGGTCTAAAGATTTCTTTTGCTTACAAAGACAACTTTAGTGCTGTCACTGCATACTATACATACTTTTAGAAAATATTAGAAATAAATTTATTCAAATGCGTTTTTTGCAAGGGATTGCTTTCAACTTCTTATAATTTTTTGAATTTGCTTTCTTGGCTAAAATTAAGATATGCTACCATTTTAGAGGCAACACAGTCTAGGTTTAAAAGCAGTGTCCCAAATTGTCATTTCAAAAAATGTTTGGAAATTCAAATTCCTCTCATCTCTATACGGTGGCATCAGTTGTAAAGTACAGTTATGACTCTTTGATGGTGAAATCAACAGCAGTTTATTATTGGTCATTTTAGAAAGCTGAATGGAAGAGAAAGGAATTCAACGAAGTGATTAAGTTGTCTTTATCTGGAATATGAAGGCACTAATAAATGGTAATGCTAAATAATGAGAAAACACCAATGAAACTTTACACCTATCTGTGGAAGAAAAAGAATAGAAACCTTGGAAATGAGAGCTGAAGTCATCAGAAAAATTAAATCTGATATTTCTACTTCAAAATACAACCACTACTTTCTGATTAAAGATTAACAAGAATGTTAACAAAGATGGGGCCAATAAATATAATTTATTTCCTAGCAGCTGTTTTGAGTTGCAGCCCCCTTAGAAGCAGATACTCTGTTTTCACCAAAACACCATTGGGTACTCTGGGGTTGTGATAAGGTGTAAAGGGCCCATAACGCAGTACCAGTAACTATGTAAAAGCAATTTCATAATCACAGCAAAATTCTTATTTTTCTTATCTTCTTTTTCTCATCTACGCTCTTTACTGACTCAGGCTTTGCAGAATAATTAAGCAGTAACAGGAAAATTTTATTCAAGTGCAACAAGACATTTAAAAAATATTTATAGCTGAGTGATTTGGAAACAATGCCTGTTACAAAACCAAATGTGAGAGTAAGGCTGTGACTAAGGCAGGTCAGAATCCGCTATTCCAGACCTGGTTTTGGACACCTCCTTGTTTCAGCTAACAGATTCAATACTTATTTTTGTAACTGTATTTTTGTGTTATTTTTAATATCTAGGAAAAGACGTAAGAGGAAGCAAAGTTCTCCAAGCTATCAGCTGTAACTTCAGTGACTCACAATTACTAGTACTTTAAGCCAACACAGTAAAGAGCCGCTCAAAGTCACTCCTATCTCCAGGGTTCAGTTGGTTTCTGATGATTCATGGAATCACAGACACAGGCTTCCACAGGCCTGTGGAGGCTATCAAATCCAATCATCCCCTGAAGCAGAACTGTCACCAGCTTCAGATCAGGTCAGTCATGTCTCTGTCCAGCAAAGTCTTGGTAATTTCAAGATCTTCTGCAACCTCCCTGGGCAAATTGCCCTAGTCCTGCACCAGCCTCCTAGTGAACAGCCTTCTCCTAAGGCTTAGCCTGAACAATGCAAGCTGCAAATTGTGACCACTGTCCCTTGCTGCACCATCTGGCACTACAAGGAACAGTTTGGCTTCATCATACTTATTGTTGCCCCTCAGAGACTCATAAGCAGCTACTAGATCATGCCTTTGTCTCCTTTTGTTGCCAGACTAAACCACTGGAGCTCCTTCTATTGTTAAGAATGACAATAAATCCAAATGATCTGGTAGGTACTGATACATTATATTCCCATGTTCTCTACTTGATTTAAGTGGCCCACACTAGCAAAAAATCTCCTGAGACACAGTGATGAAGAAAAAAGTATCTCTTCGTCTGTGACATTGCTGCCACACTACTGGGAGCAAATTTTTAGTTTAAAAGTGGCATGTCAGATTACACACATTTGGTTGTCAAACTACAACATTTCAGTTTCATCTTTGTATGTGTGATTCACTTTCATAAGTGAGAAGGGAATCTATTAGGGTGAAAGAAGAAATAGAGAGCTAGATAACATGAAAACCTTCATTTCACCCTTTAAAATTTCAAAAATATATCAGAGCAGAATCTAAAAATCACTAGCTAATGAGGTATCAGAGAAATACCATTCCAATTCTTTGGAGGACACAGTTATTGTAATGACATTCTAGGGCAAGTGAATCCATTTCAGTGTAGTGACTCTCAACCTATGGCTGACTGGGGCTATATGTTTCCAAAAAGCAGAAAGGAGGAAACTTTTTTTTGAAAAAAACCCAAACCAAACCAAACAACGAAACAGCAAATTATACTCCCCTCCCCCAAAACACCCACTTACCTTTGGCCCCCTTGATCTGGAAATTCTCGATTCACTTAACAGGTCAATGCTACCTGATCCTTCCATATCCTAATGGAAAAGACAAAATACTACAGAATTTAAGAATTTATCAATTTATCTTTTCTCTCTCTCTCTCTTTTTTTTTTTTTTTTTTAACTGCTCCGTTTTCTGAAGTTCTGTAAATACTGGAAACATACTGAACACAAATATTTTTATCTTTTCTCATTAACTTTTTTTCTGAGGCAAATGGATGATGTCCTGGTGATAGGCTCTGCTCAAATGTGATAAAAACATGTTGGTCTTCCTTACAGAAACTCTGGTCTTTACTGTCTTGCCAACTTGACACCATTGCTCCAGGACTTCAGGCAGAAGGGCACCAGGCAGAAGTGAAACAGCATGTACTGTGTTTAAGCACACTTTTAAGTGTATTTTTCTGTGTAGCATTTACCTGCCACCCAGCTATGAAAACACTAATGACTAGTAAGGGTTACCAGAACTGATTTATGTCAGGGAGAACTTGCAAACAGTTTGTCAAGAGCAGCAATCACTTTTCACCAATAAAGGTTCTTCCTAATTCTCAGAGCTGAATGTTGAACTCCTGCCTAAAATACTGCTTAATGAAATTGAGGAGAAATAAAATTTCCACCATCAAATTGTAGAATTAACTATGTTGAAAGGGTTCTCAGAGGCTGCCTGTCCCATCTTCTTGTTGAATGTGGTGTCAACACTGAATTACAATCAGGTCGTTTAGGGCTTTGGAACCTCAGGCCTCGGAACATTCCAGAGATGAAGGTTAAGTGTTCTCCAGACTAAGCAAGTTCAGTTACCTGAGACTTTCATTATAGGTCATCTGCTTCAGCCCACTGTCCATTTCCATTAACCTCTGCTTCAGAAACAAGTCTCTGCGTAGTGGGAGTCCTTGAGAGCAGCCTCCATATTTCGCATGGAGATTTTTTAATAGTTTTACAGGAAACTACACAGAAAGCAGCAACCTCCCTCCAGCTTTCATTGTTCTATGACATTCCAGATCCATGGCAGAAGCAGGAGCTACCAATTCCAAAGCAGCCAATAAATAAAACTGCAGGCTGCCCTAATTGCTTGTTTCAGCCCTAGCACCTATCATGTTCCTATCCCTTGGCTTGTGCCTAGTCTAAACTTGTCAGACTGTGCTTCAAAACATCTGGATGAACCATGCCAGCCAGGAACTGTCCATTTGCTTTAAGCTGTAGTTTTAGTTGCAGCTGTGCTGGCTTAATTGTTTCCTTTTTCTGAAAAGGGAAAATCTTAATCTTTCTTTGTTTCACTTTGTTACTCATAGTCATACAGCCTTCATTTGCAACATCAGCATCATGTGTTGAATCCCCTCACTTTCCTTTAGATGACTAAAATGGCAGAAAATATGTTACTTTTGGGGTACAAGAGTTCTCTAAAATTTTAGTAAATTATATTGGGTTGCAGAAGAATTGATGGAATGAATCTTAGTGCATGTGAAGGGCAGGCATGTGCCAGGAATGTCTGCAGATGGGAGAAGAAACAGGAGCAAAGGAGAATCTCTGCCTCCTACTGATGACAAGCCCTTGTGTCAGCTTACCATGTTTAGAGGATGCATACTCCTGGCCTACTTAGCTTCCTGCCCGTTGGTGACTTGAAATGGCCCAGCTTAGCACAGTTGTGATGCACTCAGGAGAAGGTGAAAAGGGAGAGGGTGAGACACCAGTTAGATGACCTTGAGCTACTATCGAATGACAGCTTTACACCAAAGGTATGGAAAACACCATCTGACCCTCCCTACTCCACTGCAAAAGATAGATCCCGTTCTTCTAACCATTTCTGCCAATTCCACAGGAGTAAGAGAAGCAGAAGGAATGCACAGCTGGAATCAGTTCCTTCTTTTTGGGGGACCAAGGCAAAAGACCATTTGTGCCACTTTACCTGAGATTGACTGAATGTTATTCAGACTTTCATTCTGCTCCTCCATCAGCAATGAGTGTATCAAATACCAGCTGAAAATCTCCTCATATTCTCTTTGGCCTTTTTAACCAAACACTCACTGCTTAGGGTAAACCACAAACTGTGTTTCTGGGTCCTTTTCCTTGACTGCACTGTGCCAGTCTGTTTTTCCCTTTAAGAGAGTGCTTGATGCCTGCTTTACATAACACATCATCTCTTTTGACATCTGCATGTTTTTAATGGGTTTACCAGGTACCTTCTGCAGCTCAAACTGTTCTTTTGGCAAGCATAAGTGCCAGCAAACACCATGCCATTTGGTTTTTGCACATAGCTGATCACAGATGCTAACAAGTGCTAACAGGAGTGTTTTGCAGAAACAGCCTTACAGCAATAAACAGACTGCCACCCAAAAGGTAGTGTCACCCTAACAAACTGGCAGACCATGGTGCTGCCTCAACAGATGGCAGGGGTGGGCATCCAAAAGATCAGCTACAGCTAGAAAGCCTGTTTACAGTAGTATTCCTCTCAGGAAAACGACAATCATGCCAATTTTGTTTGGACTAGATAAAGTTCAAGATAAAGCCAGTCAAGATACTGTTACTGCAGTTAGATCTCAGATCTTTCTGCAAAGGCATCCATAAAAGAGGAGACTCCTAGTTTTCACTCTCTCCTGCTCATCTGCTATGTTTGCTCCTCTGAGACTTAGGTATTAAAACTGGCAGAGTTTGAACCTACACACCTAATTTCAGGACAACTCTTTGTTGACATAATAGGGGCATGTTGCCTTCTGCTCAAATAGTGTGAATAGGGAAAAGTGGAGAATCTCTTAAGAATGGGTCCTCACAGGTCACAGAAGATGACTGGAAGTCAGAGAAGCCATCATTCTGGGCTAAAACTCAGACCAGGTCTGGGATGAAGATATGATTTGCCAGTGGTCCTTTACTCATTCTGAGATAAGTAGGTATTTATTCAGGGGAGAGACTGTACCAGCCTTTGTAGTGTGCCTAAGAAAAAGCAGAGGAGGTTTGTGTGCTTAGACTTCATGCTGTTCCTTGCTAACAATTTCAGTACTGGCAATTAGGAACTTGTGAGCTGCTTGAGATATTTTTTGTCCATTGATATTCACTGACATCAGTGAGGTTATTAACCAGTGGTGTATATAGTACAACATTTTTTAGTCAGACATCAGAAAGCAAATTAGGTCTCTAAACAAGCATTAGTGGTCTGTGACACCTCAAAGTGTCTGTAGAGTAAAGAAAAGAAAAATATGGAAGAGATGGGGTAGATATTAAGAGAAACAGCCAAGTAAACTGGTATCTTTTAAACACCACCACTTTACTGCAGCAGTTCTTCAGATGGCCAGTAGTTTTGGTCAAACATTTTTACTTCTCTGATGAGACTGCCCTGTTTTACAGTGCAAACTTTATTATATCCCATGACATAAAGAGCTCTGGAAAGACTTTCCTGAGCAAAACAGCTAAATTAGAATTGAAAAATGCATGGAAAAAAAGGAAAAAGAAAAGGGAAGACACAAATATGAATATTGATATTGACAATTTCTTGACTTCTCTTCACAAAGATGTTAATGCAGCAGCTCTAATTCTTGAACCTGGGCATTCTTCCCTTGCCTTTTGTTACTGCAAAGCCACTTTCCGCTCCAATAACATTATCCAAATGAGCAGTTCTCAAATTATATGTAAAACTCATCTTGAGCTTGCCCAATCTCATATTTTTAAGTGATGAGGGTATTATTCTCAGAAGTAGAAAAAGTAACACCTGCAATTTTATATTTTTAATAGAACATTTTTGTTCTAAGTAGAACAGATCATGAGGTCAGAAATGACCAACATGTATCTCTGTATTTACACTCCAATGCAAATTTCAATCTAGAACAAGTTACTCTGTTTTCAATTCAGCCTTAAACACCCATGAAATATACAGGTGGTCACACTGTCTTTACTCTGGAGGAAATATATCCACAGTTACAACAAACTTCAGAATAGCAAAATACCTCAAATCCCAAGCTGTAGCTTAGTCCGGGTGGTCCAGGAGGTCCAGGGGGCCCAGGAGGCCCAGGAGGTCCTGGTGGTCCAGGTTTTCCAGGAGACCCAATAGGGCCAGCTTCTCCTTTGGGGCCTATTGATCCAGTGACTCCAGTATCACCCTAAAATAAAGATGCAGTCTATTGATATACTGAATATGCCTATCTAGATGCAAGTGAGTAGATTTATAGGATCACAGACTGGTTTGGGTTGGAAAGCCCATCAAGTTTCAATCCCTCTGCCATGGGCAGGGACATCTTCCACTAGACCAGGTTGCTCAAAACCACATACAACCTGGCCTTGAACATTTCCAGGAGGAGGTCATCCACTGACTATATTCATGGCCCTCCCCTGGACTTGCTCCAGCAGGTGCATGCCTTTCTTGTGCTGGGGTCCCAGAGCTGGACACAGCTCTCCAGGTGGGCTCTCATGAGGGCAGAGTAGAGAGGGAGTATCACATCTCTCTACCTCTGGTCATGTGTATTGGTTCTGGCTAAGCTGGAGCTTATTTTCCCTTAGGAGCCCTCACAGTTCTGTGCTTTGCATTTGTAGCTGGAAAGGTGTTGATAACACACCAGTGTTTTGTCTACTGCTGAGCAGCACTGGCACAGCATCAGTGCTGTCTCTTTAACATGCTCTCCTCCCCTCCTCCCATCAAGTGGGCTGTGAGTGGGCAGTATACTGGGAGGGAACACAACTAGGCTAAAATAGCTGACCCAAATTAACCAAAGGGATATTCCCGACCATATGATGTCAGCTCAGATATAAAAGGGAGGGAGGAGGACTGGGGGGCATTCGTTATTTTGCAGTGTTTGCCTTCCAGAGCAACTGCTTCCCAGGAAGTGGCTGAACATTACTCTCTGATGGGAAGTGGAAGTAGAGATTAAACTTTTTTCCTCTTTGTTTATATGCATGTGAACTTCTACTTTCTTTTTGCTTTTGTAAACTGCCTTATCTCTACAAATTGTTTTCCATCTTATTCTCTCTCCCCAGTCCCGCTTGGAAGGGGTGATAGAGCGGCGTCCAGCCAAGGTTAACCAACTATACCATGCTTCATAGAGAAGCATGCTGGCCAACTGAGAAACCACGTGTGCCTACTTCGTTAGGTTACACAATAATAATCTTAGAGATTTCTCAGCCCTTTTCAGTAATGTGCTGCATCACAGTGATACCATCATTCTATAAAGACACTGTCCTTTTTGTTACCTTTGGACCAGCAGAACCAGGTAGACCTTGATCACCCTGTAAAAGAAGATCAGACCTAAATACTTAGAATAAGACTATTAGGCAACAAAAACACATTTGTGGTATTCTTCCTTGATAAAAATGCCCTCAGATTTCTGTGTTTGATTTGATGTCCTTTACATGAAGCCCTTAATCTGGAACATCAGACCTCTCAGTCAAAAACAATCTATAATTCAGGAATTACAAGAACACATTAATAGCTCTGGTCTGGTATGCTGACTGGACGCAATCTTGTATTTCAATTATTGCTGCAGATTTTAAGGGTTTGGAGGACACAGAATTAAGCATTTCAGGCCACATCCTCATGCTTCTGAACACAAACGTCAAAATTCTTGTGGGATATAGGAGAACAGGAAACTGGTCCCACTCAAGTTGTCTAGAGCACCCTTCCAAACACAGGATGTGACAACTAGGAAAATTTTAAGGTTCCTCTGAAGTAGTCAAGATTTTATCAAGGTTTGCTTTTATACACTTTACTTGCATACTCTTTTTTTCCATTTCTAGTCCATGGAATAGACAGAAAGACAATAATAATGCATGCAAATAATTCTTTTCCAAATTGCTCTGAATCTAGTGGAATTAATTTTTATTTTGGCAAGCTCCTGTCCTTACTCACTCAGCAGAAATATTTATTGAGTAAAGTCTGAAAAAAATGAATAAGCATCAGGAGTAAAATGATAATGTTTTTTCTAAAAGCAACGGCAAAACTCCATGTCAAATGTCACTCCAATGAACAAACTGAATTTACTTTCAGTGCATCCTGTTGTTCCTGTAATCTTCTCTGGATTAATTTGGAATTATGATCAAAACAGATAGTGCAATATAAATTGAAGCAGGGTTTTCAGAAAAAGAAAATAGTAAAAATGAAAAAAACACTTACTTGTATTGAGCAGGTGCAAATACATAGTGCTTCAATTCTAACTGAACTTTTATCAAATATATACAATGCAGCAGACAGACTCAGTGAGGCAAAATATTTTAGTCCTTTTTTTTGAGGATTATGATTTTTTAAAAAATATTAATTTGTCTTCCAATTGCTTCTTTTTCCACATCAATCTCTTCCTATAATATACAATTCATGTTCAGTTTACTTCAGCTAGACTTCTTTCTGTTCTTAGGCTCCCTCATGTAAAACACACACCACTGATTACAATGGACCCAGGTTTCAGGTGCCTGCTTTATAACACACATGCTGCATTTTCTGGATAGCTGCTGGTTCCCATGTGTGCTGCACTTTTACCGACCTCAGGCTTTTGATATCACAACTCAAAAACTTCAGCCTCCAGAGATAAAAAGAAATCAATATTCTGGTCATTTAAGACTTGCCTTTTCATTTCCCTTACAGTGTGTGAGCTTACAATGTACCCTTGGGAATTTACTTGCAAGTTCTTGTACGTAACGTGTTTTTGAAGCTCACTGGAGGATGAAATTGTCTTGTAGTCTTTGTCTCAGTTTTCTCCACATCCTTCTTGAAGTGGGGTGTAAAAAAAATGGTGCTTAAAATGGTGTTTTGATTAGCAATAGGTTAGATTAATTTCCCCAAGTCAAGTCTGTTCTGCCTGTGCCAGTAATTGCTGAGTGATCTCTTGGTCCTTATCTTGACCCATCAGTCCTTCATTGGTGGGCACCTGGTATCCAGCCAGGGTAGGCCATGGCTTTGTCTCCTGTTTGCCAGATTATATGGTTTGTGCTCCTTCAGGCTCTTCTCCCCTGTCATATAATGTGCTGTGACTCTGTGCCAGGCCAGACTAGCTGGAGTTCTCTCTTTCCCACTACAGACTCACCTGTCTGAGCCCAGTCATGACTGGCTTTTGAATGGCACATCACAACAGAGTAGTTCATACTGCATATCGAATATTGCATGCTGCAGAAAATGAGACAGTATCCAATAGGAAATTCTGGATTTCTGAATATGCCTTTTGAGATGTGCTCTAATAAACCATTAGTATCTGGATTCCATTAAAAAATATTGAAGCCAGATGCTATTTTGTTGCAGGGACAACTGTTTATGATTTTTACAGCCTAGAATTGGCAAAGATTTTCCACTGAAGTAGGAGCAAGACAGACATTTAACTCACCTTTTCTCCCTTCCATCCTGGTGGGCCAACTACTCCATCATGGCCAGGAGGACCCTGAGGACCCTGCAATGACAGTAAATCTAAAGCAGGTGCCACTTGAGAGCCTGATTTCTAGAACATGCGCTTGAGTATTTTGGACCAACTGATGATACAGCATCATGAAAGACTAATGTGCAGCACCTCACGCCACTAAGTTGTAACACTTTTATTTCTTGTCTCTGAGAGTTTGGCTTTGTATCAAACCAATATTTAAATATATTTTAATAGGAAACTATACAACAATAATAAAATAATAAACAAAAATAAAACTCAGCATAGTGTAAATATAACATTAGCATGAAAAATAATGGTGCTATCCAAGCAGGTGTTGACAATCCTGTAAAAGACACGACGGGGTTGAAATCCTCAGGCACCTCAGTTATCCACACTTTTGGCAATGCCAGTGCTAGACAACAGCTGAGGAAACCTTGGTATTGACAAAATCAGAAGTGGCCAGGTTTTCTGTGCGGCAGAATCATTAAAAGCAGTTGTGATATGGAGGGAATGGTGTCAAACAGGAGACTTCTGTGTTGTCACTGCAAACAGAAAAGCCAGTGGGTTGACAGTGTTCTTAATTCACACAACTCCAGTGATACCCTCACATGGGAACAATGAGTCTGGGCCTAACCTCCCCATGCTTTTACATTATTCTTTTCTGGCAAATTTTAGTACTATGTCCTAGACCATTTGAATTAATTTATAATCTAAAGATATAGAAACAGCCACAGTCAGGAAAGTTGAAAGTACATTTTGAATTACAAAGAAGGTGTTATAGAGGACCTTTTAATCTAACACTGCACTTTATCAAATGCAGTCAATAAAACATTAGGGTAACAATGTCTACTTTATAAGACTTGCCAATGGATTTTCTTAAAATTACAGTTGTAATCCTCAATAGAATTTCATCTGTCTTGGATTCAGAAAAGAAAAAGGGTACTGTTGGGACCTTAGCAGTTAGATGAAATCTGGTGAGTATTTCAGATTTTTTAATTTATACTGCCATCCATATTATAATCAGTAGAGAACAATGGATTTCATTGGCTTCCCATGGACGTGCCTCTTGAATCCCATATTAAAGATTTTGGGTGCTTAATTTCCTTCTGCACAAAAGATGCTGCTTTTCATCTGGATGGCCAAACACTTTTTAGATTTCGTATCAACTCCAAACTCGATTATCCTCAAAAAAACGTCCTCCAAGACAACTGAGGTATAGTGAGATCTCCTTTTTAACACCTGCCACCCATACACTTCCTTGATATATGCTAATTACACCTTGTCAGGTACAGAAATGGTGACTCACCCTTAGGGTGGCATGAATTTACAGGCCAAATCTAGTCCTAAGAACAACTTCTACTGGCAGGTGGCTGATAGGGAATAAAGGAACTGTATTAGTAAATATATGGAATCAGAGATTATTCTGAATTGGAAAGGACCCACAAGGATCACTGAGTGCAGCTCTTAGATGAATGGCCTGCACAGAGATCAGACCCACAATCGTGGCTTTAACAGCACCATGCTCCAACCAACTGAGCTAATCTCATAATTCCAGAGAGGATTCTCAGAGCTGTTCAAAGCTAAAAAAAAATTGGTTTTCTTCACTGAAAAAACCACTTTATTGAGGATTTATTTGCAAGTCGAACTTTAGCAACACTTTTTACAGTAAAACTACATTTCACATGTCCACAGGAATAAGTGTTTCTACCTAGCTGAAGAAAAGGAAGGAAGAGAAAAGAGGAAAATTCAGTTTATTCTAGAAATTCCCTGTGGCTTATGTAGGTGATTTAGCAAACTTCATTTTCCTGAAAGCACCACAGGGAAACTAATACTTAGCCTTATTCAGTGTTGGCAAAAGCATTCTTACTTTTAATTTATTCTGGTCCAGATTTACCAGTATCTGTCTGTCAAATGTACATTACTGCTGTACAGTAATGTGATTTCATTAACAAAACTGTTCTGGTTTTTGGTGTTTTTTTTTTTTTTTGGTAAAAAAACTTGGGTAAGATCCAAACTCTTAAATTAAAAATATTCTCCAATTTTATTAAGAATTATACAAACTGTAAGTCTTAGAACTTAGTGTTGCAGGACAGAAACAACATCAATATTTGTGAACAAAAGGGTACTCACTTCAGGGCCTGGTTCCCCAGAAGCTCCATCTTCTCCTGGTGACCCAGGAGGTCCTACACCTGAATCAGGTGCTGGCTTTCCTGGAAGACCAGGCAGTCCTGGAGGGCCTGGTGGCCCAGGAAGACCCTGGATAAATCAGCAGGACTGTTAGAAATTACCCTAGCCAGGTTCATTTCTATATCCGTAGAACAGGAAAGAGCTCACATAAGGCTGTTCAGGCTTGTAAAACTCAGCTTGGGTTTCCACCCCACTTCTGCTTCACTGAGAACCAATTTTAGTTTCACAGATACACCCTTACATGGGGTCACACTGACCTCCCTCACCCGTGCTCTCTGACCTGTGCCACCTCATAGCATGCATCAGCAAGCAAGAAATTGAAAACCAAAAAATTTTGTGTCAGCTCTCTGTAGCCCAGTGAAGATCTCAGACATATCATAAGGATCGACCTGGTGATAAGAGACCTAACCATAATGAAACCAAGGGATCATTGTACTGAGGGAAGTGGTTGGTTTTTTCTCCTCTACCATTTCATAGGATTTCACCATGTTATTGCTAGAGCACTGATAATATCTATTCATGCTTAATGCTGTAAAACTGGCCTCCACTCTAAAGATCTCAGGGATATGAGCAGAGGTATTTAAATTGAATGAAATGAATGAAATGTTACTTCAGGAGAAACAGTACATTTGCAATTATTCCCTCTCATGTGCAAGCCCATCCATGTTACTGGTTGCATTAGCAGGCAAACATGGAGAGCTTGAAATTTTGGGCCATGGCACTTTAAGTCAGGAAATCTTTAATTCTCACTTAGAGCCATGTACAGGATTCTGTCAGGAAGAGGATCATCTTGGATTTTCAGTACAGTAAACAGAGCCTTCTGTAGGGCACTCACCTATCTTGTTACCTACAAAGGGCATCTAAAGAGGCTCCTATATTAGGCAAGATAGCTAACTTCCAGCATGTGGCAATTATCTCCTGAAGGGCCTTGAGAATAAGGCATTAAGCACTTTTGAGAAAAAAAAAAAAAAACAGAAAAGAAATCCAGAGGCAGAAACCAGCTCGAGAGAATTAAAAATATCGCTAGTTGTGTTGCAAAGCAGATGCCTCCATGCTGTAGCATCCTGGACTTCATAGGAACCGTAAGGAACTCAGAAATCTGCAGGGTTACTGATGTTCCATTCACCAGAAAGCTGCACTGTAAAGCATGTCATACAGGCACACTTATTTTTTTAAACAGGTCCTCCAAATTCAAAAAAAGCAAAGACTAGGGTCATATAGCATCTTGCACTGACTAAAGGTGGCTTACAAGAGAGCAGGAGAGGATTGGTTTACAAGGATATGTAGTAACAGGATAAGGGCCAATGGCTTCAATCTGACAGAGAGTAGGTTTAGATTAGATATTAGGAAGAAATTCTTTGCTGTGAGGGTGGTGAGTTACTGGAACAGGTTGTCTGTAGAAGCTGTGGATGCTCCATCCCTCTAAGTGTTCAAGGCCAGGTTGGGTGGGGCTCTGAGCAACCTGGTCTCGTGGAAGGCTTCCCTGCCCATGGCAGAGGCACTGGAACAAGATGACATTTAAGGTCTTTCTGTGATTCTATGAATCTATGATTCACCTCTCTCTGCTCTTTACTGTCTTCTCATAGTCAGATTAAAAGCATTTTCTCATTTTAAAAAGTCTTCTTGCCATTATTTCTTTGTTGGCCTGCTTCTGTCTCATACTGCTTCTGTTCTCATACTTCTCTATTTCTTTGCTGGCCTGCTTCTGTCTCATACTTCTTCCCCACTCACAAGCTCTTAGGCCTTTTTTCATCTTGAAATGAAACCCTACAAATGCTGTAAATTAAGCATGTATAAAACTTGCATTATGAAATTGACCTTGCACGAGTAAAATAAAGATCTTTATTATGAGAAATATGAATATATACTTACCCTTAAAATCTCAGTCTCTCTGTCAGTATCTCCAGAACCCGATTCTTCAGGTTCGAGTCTATTCTGAAATTAGGAGAATTCAGTTTTGAATTATTGCTTCTAAAGATGACTAATGCAAGTATCACCTGAAATTTACTGGAAATACAGCTACCATCGATATCCTTACAGCAGTCTGTCACCGGTAAAATAAATTATAATACAACAAAAACATTTCACTTACATTTCTGGTGTTTCATACCATCTTCTTCTCTAGTCACTGAGCACTGTATTTACCTGCAGGTGCTCTATGAGCACAGTGATAACTATCCTGAAGGACACACTTGCTATGTGACTATTTAAGAGAACTGAAGTAATATCTCAGAAAAAAATTAACTTTAGAAAGACACCTGCCAACATTAAGAATAAGCTAAAATGAAGACCTTACAAATAACCCCAGCTTCCTACAATGTGCCCCTTATTTAAAAGCCAGATTCTGCGATTCCTGCAACTGGAATTAAAAAGATGACTTTTATACAGAGAAATCAATATACTGAAGCCCTTTCTAAAACCTTCTGTTGAGAAAACATCTTAGTGTTTAGTCCTTGGTGAGTTTCATAGTTGTGTACATTTTGCAAACTGCAAAGAAAAGCACAGAGAGAAGCACTACCTATCACAGTACCAAAGCTAATGTTTCAAATGTGTGAGAGGTGAGGATGCATTCCTTGGCTGCACTGAGACTTCTTTCACATCACTACAGAATAAAAGGCCTTGAAACTTGCTGTCACAGAGAACAAGAAAGTAAAGGCAGTGTAGGACTTGGCGTTCACTGCTACATTTATGGAAGTGGCCTTTGACTGGGTAAAACTGTTGGACTGGAGCACCTTGTCCTAGGGATCTGGAGCTGCCTTGCTGGTCTATTGAAGTCAGCATCAGTGCAGGCTCAATAGTGCAGCAGAACACTGTTACTCTGTTTTTATGCTGCAGAAATATATTGGCATAATTCAGCAGGCCCAGAATGAGGGGAGCATATAATCCATTTTGGCCAGTGGAATATGTTTCAAACTGTCTTGTTAAATACTCACAATACCCAGTGTGAGAGATGGTTTTCTTTAAAAGTCCACCACAGGATTTCCACTGTGTCAGTGGTGAATTATGTCTGTGTGTAAAATCAGCTCTCACACCACGAACTGCCAGATTCCTTCTTTAGCTGCGTGCACATGTATCCTCATAGATATAGTGGGAAAAGTCCAAGTACAGCAGAAAGATGGATTTGAAACTTATTCTTTAACATTGCCTGAGTACTGAGCATTCAAAATACAAACACTGTTATCATGCTGATATGTGTTCTAGTATTTAATGACAGCAAACATAACTGACTGTCAAACCATTTCTCTGTTCAGTAGCAGGAAGAAATTAATAATTCAGGTTTATAATGCCTTTTTGTGGAAATTTTTGTTTCATGTTCTCCCATATATTGCTGCTTTTGCACAGGAGAGCATGCACATCCACTGACATTTTAAAGTGGGAATACTAGGTGTTTATGTAGCTTACAGTATTCACACACTTCAGTCAGACATTTATTTACATTTCTGCATGAATGTTTTAGAAAACATGATTATCTCTGTGGCAGTCAGGCTGCTTTCCCAGAGAAAACCTCCTATTTAGTTCTGGATTCCTCTGTGGCAAGCTGAGCTCATTGACAGAGAACCCCAAATACTCACTAATCCTCTGGAAGGAGCAGATGGTCCTGCAGGTCCTGGAAGTCCAGGGGGTCCTGGCAATCCCTCACCAGGATCACCCTGAAATGGGAATTAAGATAAATCAACAAGGATTTAACCATATAAAGACTATAAGCACTAGCTGCAATCTGTGTGGATTTCCAGTCACAAGAGTGACTGCTTAGATGCTATAAGCAGGGTTGGACTTTGTTCATTTCTAAGACACACTCCCAAGAAACATGATCTTTGCATTGGCAATGGAAGAAAAAACTCTTCTAACTTCTGCAATGAATTTGCAAATGTACAAGCAGCGTAAACAGCATTAGGCAGCACATATGTCTTTCCAGAGTAAGGTTTAACTCTGGCTCTTGCATTTTTAAGGTACATTATATATGGCCCCCCAATAAATAAATAAATAAATAAATCAGTAGTCAGCATGGTCACACCATGGTACTCAATCTGTAAATTTCTTGATTTTATTGCTACCCTCTGTAATGCTTTTTTCAATACCACCATGACATGATTCTTCTTCTATGTGTTGACCTTTATCTATTGCCAACACAACAAAAGACCCTGTTCAAAAATGTGCCATTTCCTTCCATAATTACTACCATTTCTTATACTTTGTCTTTCTTACATCACCTCTGACATTTTGCGGAGGTTAGTTTGAACTGCTTCAGCTTATGTTTATGACTTTTAATAACTTTTCTGCTCAAGTCCAGTATTTTTCACTCAGGTCAAGAGTTGAGGTTTTGTCTCTACTGATCTGTGCATTACCCTCTAAACTGCCAATTTACTATCTGGGCTTATGAGCATTTTAATTCTCTAAATTCACATATTCAGTTACATAGCAGGAAACACTGACTTTTAACTGCTTCTTGGTCACTTGTTCTTTATGCTTCAGAGTCCATTAGATAAATGTATTCATTGAGCTCTTTGTTCCCTGTGGCTTTGTCGAATGGTTTCTATAGCGATACTTCAGTCAGATCCACAGAGAATGTGTTTAATTAATTTGGGACTATTTTCCCTGTCTGCCAGTGTGTTCATTTACAGATGCTCTTCATTCATTTTAACACATCCTTCACTTTTTTTCCAATTACTAATATATTAGTTTCTGGCAGTGTTTGGTGCTTGCTTTCATGCAATTTCTTCCACTTTGTGTGCACTGCAAGGAAGACAAAACCCCCAGATCTCGTATTTGGGTCACAGTCAGTTTTAGGAAGCCTAACTGTATCCATTCCCAAGGAGCATCTCATGGCTATATCTCTACACAAAACACGGACCACGGTGGAAAAGTGAGAGGCAGCTGCCACTCTCCACTGATGTGTAGTGCCCCATTCATTCTTGGCTTTCCATTTTCAATGAGAAGAACCAGAAAGAAGAAAGTGGATCCTACTACTGTTCCTGAAATTTAGATATTATTATACTGGGGAAAGTGTTGACTGTGCTTGGACAGCATAACTGTTTTGAATTTTTGTGTGTGTACAGATAATTCTTAAAGCTTTGCTCACCCTACCAACACAGCCAGGCCTAGGAAATCACACTGATTTGGATATTGAAACAATTTTCTGAACAACTGATAACTTAAAAATAATTCACATGTGTAATAGAGGAACAGAGCAGAGTCTTCTTGTTTGTCCTGTTTTTACTGCAGGAATTGTGTCTGTTTAAAGTATTGCCAAGACAAAGCTCTGCATATGAAGCTGTCAGCTTTCCTTAGTGCTTTTGAACCTATTAGGATTTTTAGCACTCATTTGCTAACTTCACAATGTCTCTTTTAAATGTCCCTTGAAAATATTAGTCCAGTTTTTAAATAAAAAACTAATCTTAAGGAGTCTTTACTAAAGTAGCCTTAAAGGTAATCAGGAATAGACTACTGGAGTATTTTCCTTTCCAATATAACTTTTGCTCTCTACAGCTAAGCTGCTTCTCCTGCTGCTGAAATTTTCTCCTTCTGATGGCTACTCTGATCAATAAACTAAGGCTGGGTGGCCTTTGGCTGTGAGGTCAGCTAGAACAGCCTGGCTGGGCTCACAATGCTTAGGTACTTGGCTCTGGGACTCCTTTTAGCCCTGCATGTTCAAAGCTAGTATTTTGAGTATGTTTTTTTGTGCATTTTGCATGAAATAACGCTAGAAATATACCGAAATCCATCAGCATGAGTATTTGAAAAAAGATTACTGGGATGGCACTGGAGGAGTACAGAGCCAGCCTATGCACAGTCTCATCTTGCAGCATACTGGGAGCAGTTAACAACTGATGCTACCCCTGAGGCATTGTCTGAGCGAAGTCTATTTGATACAGGCCAAAACACTGCCAGGGACCATGCCTGCAAGTCTGAACCATCAGCAAATCAGTCAGTTCCTGGGTCTGTTCCATTTGGCAGTGTAGGTGCAGCACTTGTTGCTGAAGTTTGGAGTGGTCACCTAACAGGAGCTGTGGCTGTAGCAGCTGCAAAGTAAAATGCATTTGCTAATTTGCATCTAGCTTATAAACAGAAGAAATGTAAACAGCCATCATTTGAACATATTTTCCATTGTTTCCACTGAAAGCATCCTGACTGATTTTATGGTTTCCTACACATGAATTACTTTCATCAGTACCAAGCACCCTAGAAATAACTGGTCACAAGAAGGACCAAAGCAGATTTGAAGGAAACCTAAGAAGCTAAGTGTCAAATGACATTTAGGTGCCTGTAATACCTGTTGACAACTGATATAATGTCTTACTGATAATCTGCATTCCCAGCCTATCTTTCCTGAAGAGCCTGTATCTAAACACTATAGCACTCCAGTTGTGAGCAATCCCACCATGTCTCTGTAACCTCTGAAAGGTGGTAGCCCTGTGACTGTGCATGGACTTGTAAGTCCTTCTGTTTATCTCCCATGCTGCCTGGTTTTGTGAACATGTACCTGACACAGGTCCCAGAGGAGAGCAGGAGTGTTGCCATCATGCTGTACCTGAGATGCTCTCCACATGCCTTTAATTCTCTTCAGCTTATGAGAACCCTCTGCCCCACACATCTTTCCATTACAGCTGGACATAGAGATGGGGGGTTGCCATGCAATCTCGTGACCTGATTCCTGTACTGGAGACTAATTTTACCTTTGCAATGATTCTGGATCATTTCAAACTGAATCTGAATAGATGGGATTTATATGGGTCATGTTTGTGTGGTTTTGAAGTCTGTATTGTTTTGTTAAACAGATGAAAGGGATTATTAATTTGACACTTGGACTTACTATCTGTATGTCAACTTTGTGTACAACATGCACTTTAATAATAGATTAATCCATTATATCTCACTTCATCTCAGAAGAGATACAAGCTGTTACTTCAGATGGTTTAACTCTTATTTCAATTATGTTCCTTTCCTAAGAGTAATATGATTGTACTGCCTCCGTTAAATCACTTAGCTGGTAGAGTAAATTGCCCAGAGCAGATATAGACAACAACTGACTTTTCTTTATTAAGTGTTCAGTACATCTTCCTTAGCTCTTCTGCGAATTCCCAACTTTTTCTACTGATGAAGTTTATTCGCATCCTTGAAAAATTCTTATGATTCTGTTATGGTGACATCCAGCCATTCATGGATGAACAGCAGGATGTTTAAATTCTTCCTGTGATTCCTTGTTTTTGTTTCTCTCTCAGAGTGTACCAAATTAATACATGTCCAAGAATATATAGTATCTGATTGATTGTTGGGTATTAACAGGACACATACCTTTTCACCTTTTGGGCCTGCTTTTCCTTTCAGTCCTGGCAACCCCTGAAGTCCATCTTTACCCTAAAAGGAAAAAAAAAAAAAATTAGACATTTTCTTTCATGTTGGTTGAACAACCATCTTTACCCCAAAAGGAAAAAAAAAATTAATTAGACATTTTCTTTCATGTTGGTTGAACAGCTGTACACTTAGCAGCAGAGGCTGGATGTAAGGGTGCTAGATTCTAACTCTTGGTTTGTGCAGTGAGAGGTGTGGGACTCTGCATAGAATGCCCCTGGCAGTGCCCAGAATGTGCCTCTCACCATATCTACTCTTCCTACAACCAAGTGACAGGGAAGCCTGTTTGGGGGGTACAGATGGAAACACTCCCAGGCTGCATTTGGATTTGACAGAGTGCCAACAGGACCGCCACAGCACTGATGGTAAGGATTTTTAAAACTAATCTTTGTAACACACTACTTCCAGCTGCTGCTCTGAGTGCACCAAATCATACCATTAACCTAAGGCTGCTCCCATAATCTACTAAAACATTTTTTTGTCTTAACCAACCTGCATCTATTAAGTTTCTACCAACTAGGATCCTTCCTGAGGACATGCATCTGACAGGTAATGTGGGATACTAGATAGCATTTCACCCCATTTTCCATTCTAAACTTCACCAGTCAAATGAATCCCAAATCACCCTTCTTTATATCTTCATATTACCTACATACAGCATGCATATGCTCTTCCTATAGTGGCTTGTTCATTGGCTAGAAAGAACTCCCACCAGCTTTAAAGTCAGTGCTATTATAAAATGGGGCTGCTTATGAATTCAGTTAGGACACTCAAGAAAATATTCAGAAGGCAAATAAATAGTATTTTCCCATTGGCATTTTGGGAATCTGGACAGCTGTGGTTATGGACTCTACTGGAAAAATTTCAGGAGTGCCCTAATTTTAAAGAAGGGTTATATAAAGTCATTAGGGAGAAAAACGTATCTCTAAGACTGAAGGGTGTTTTTTTTTCCTATGATGATTTTTCCTGTAGAGTAACGGGTAGCAGATTCATAGAAAAGCAGCAAACACATGACCAACGTAAATGTAGAACATACTAATTTCATTGCTGAGTGAAGCCCCATCAAACCAATAGTAAAGTTTCATGGGTATATGTAAAATTGGAACCCAGACGCTCATGGACGAAAGAGTAGTTACAAAAAATACAAGGCAGTGTCACAAGACGTCTATGATAGAAAATAGCATTGTTTTCACAAGGACAAGACAATTGGTTTTGAAGCATTTGAATTACATTTGAAGAATTTTCTCTAAGACATATTGGTTTCATAGAATTTGAAGATATGCTGCATGAAAGCAGTCAGGCTTCTGTTAATACATAAAATATAAACTTCTTGTCCAATAACACCCTAAAGACACATCGCCTGAGTTTTGGCTAAATATTTGCAAACTTAGCTACATTTCTTTGAACATACCAGTGTCTGAAGGCAGCATTCAGGAGGGAGCTCAATAATGCATGCAACGAATGACTACTGAATTATTTTTCTAATATCTTAAAACAAACCAGTTTCATTTGAGGTTTCATTGCAGGGGACAAGGAAGGGTCAGGAAGCTCCCAGCAGTGGCACATATTAGTATAGAAAAAGAGGAGCAGGCATGGGAATGGTGACAACCTCTGGGTGGTAAGGTCTTAGAAAGGGGAAAGATGCACAAAGTGGTAGCAACAAACAAATGAGAAAGGAAACAAAGGCAGTAGAGCATCAGCAGAAGACAGATACACAAGAGCAGCTGAGACATGCACAGAAGATGACAGCTACAGGCTTGTTATTGTGTGCATTGCTGAGCAGTACCTCACCACAGAGGATGCGTGTGCAGGCTATCAGCAGCTTGTGGTGAACTGACCCAGTGATGGGAGTTATCTGGAGAAACTGGGAAGGAACACCCCAGGAAGAAGACAGCAAATGTGACAGAGAAGGGTAAAGTAGAGGAACGCAGAGAAAGGAAAGCAGGAATGATGAAGCAGAAGATGCAGTCAAATTACTGCACAAGATAAAGGGGTGAGAGGTACATCTCAATTAACTCAAAAGTACCCTCAATTAACTACAAAGTTAATTGCAGCTGAGGTTAGGAGCAGGCAACATGGAAGCATGTGTCTATGGAGGGTCAATGAAGCACCCCCCCAGAAGGAGCCTGAGTATGTCCTCTTTTTGAAATTCCCTTCTGCAAAAAAAGCCAACCTCACCAGAGCTGAATTCCTGGTACAGCTGCTTATGCCATGCCATGCCTCTTACTTTCTTTGCAACTGGGAAATCATAAATTTCTCTTAGAGTCCTGGATTTTGCTCTCTTTACAATCTGAGGATGTCAACTACAGCACCAGAACTGTCTTCTAAAGAGATGAGATGAAGAAAGCACTTTGCTGCTTAAGCCTCAATGTAGCAGAGCCTCAAAAAAAAATGTTATGTTTTTCCTAATTCAGTTAACCAAAATATGTATAAATGAGTACTTACGGGTAACCCATTTTTACCAGGAATGCCCTAAAATAAAACATCTTTGTTAGAAAGATAAATAAAACACTGTAACATAGAAATAACAAAAGAGAAAAGCAAGTAGTTAAGTTGTGATATGCCATGCAGTGACAAAATAACAAACCAGAACGATATCAAACACTATGGCACAGTGGGATGTTTTGCACCTCTCTTTAATCTCATGCCTCTTGTGCTGATGGTTCACAAGGATTTGAAGTGTGAAACATCCTGGATATAGAGATGTCACTGAAGGAGGCCTGTGCGTCTTGTACCTTTGTACATGTTCAAACCTGACAGCTGGGAGGGTGCTGCAGTACTGCCCAAGGAGCTGGTGGAATTGCTGCTCTGAGAACATTTGTATGTTGGCATGGCAGCTGTTTGCCTTTGCTTTCTGATGGCTGTCACTCACCAGGCCCCTGTGTGGCCACTGACACATGTGAAGTGCAGGTAGGATGCTCCTGAGCTGCTGGGCTAAAACCCATCTCACAGAAGCATAACTGGTGTGCAAGGCTGTGCAGTTCCAGCTCTTCGTGCATGTGTGATGGATCACTATTAACCTTTCCAAAATATGTGTTTTCTTTCAACAGAGAGAAAATACTCACAGGCTGACCAAGTTGTCCAAGTTTCCCTGGAGAGCCAGGAGGTCCTTGATCTTCATTTTCCACATCTATTCCTGACCCTCCTAGAGATTCTGTGGACCCATCCTCTACTTCTTGACCTTTCTGGCCCTGAGAAATTAGTGTGAAATATGAAAAATGTGTTGCATTACTTGTCCCATTTTTCTCTCTTCCCCCCCGCCCCTTTCCTCTCTCCTAGAACCCTTGCTTTGTTCAATGCAGTCAGAACCTGCTAGGCACCTTACAAACAGTATATTCCATTCAGCAAAGGCAATCCAAATTAAAGATCATTCATTCACCAACAAATAAGTTGCTCTCTGAGCTGGTCACCTAAATGCAAATGACTATGATCTAATTTCATATCCACAATAATCTGCACAGTCTAAGTCAATAGTGCAGGTTTGAAAGATATCATTTTCACGTACTCAATCTGTCAGGGAGAAAATTTTGAGAGTTAAGATAGACATGTTTAGGAGTGTTTTAGCCAACTTCCCCAAGATTTATGACTCTAACAAAATAGGGTTACATACTGGTTAAAAAGTTGCAGAAGATGAAGCAATGACAACAAAGAGTAAAAATGGACAACAGCAAGACTAAAATATTGCTAAACATTAGTATTTGGTTAAGAGAAAGTAAGAATAACAGAAGGAATAATTTAAATATTCCAGGAACAAAATAAGACCTTACAGGAATGAAGCCTGGACATTATTACATATTTAAATTAAAATACATTATACAGAAAAACCCACATAAATCAGTATTGTATTTTGAAATAAGCACTAGGATTTACTCATATTTTATAGCACCAATGAAATATTTTGATCTCCATTGGCAGCTAATGAAACTAGGAGGGATGAAATACAGTAACTCTCAAAGCATTTTAAAATTAATGGGATGACAGCTTTCAGCAAAGGAACTGGAAACTTATTTTTTTTAAGACCTTTCTGGATTTTGCCAAAGGAAAGGTCCCAAAGACCAGCAAAATTTTTTTTATCTGGACTCATTACAGAATTTTTTCCCATCTGGAGAAGTGTTAGAAGAGAATCTGTTTAGTTAAACTGTGGGTAGAGATCATAGCCTGAATGAGATAACGGGATTGTTGATACAGTGTTAGAGTGCTGAAGGAGGTAGCAGATGGTATGGCAGGACACCTCTCAATCATCTACCAAAGGTCATGGGAGTCTTGGGAGATCCTGTTGACTGGAAGACAGTCAGTGTTATTCCAGGATACAAAAAGGGTGTAAAGGAAGATGAAGAACTACAGATCTCTTAGACTAATCTCAGTTCCTCAAAAATTAAGGAGAAGATCATACCGAGTACCATTGAAAGGCATCTAAAGAACACTGCACTTATCAGGAGCACTCAACATGGGTTCACAAAGCGAAAGTCCTGTTTAACTAATTCGCTATCTTTCTGTGGTGAAATCACTCACATGAAGGATGAAGAGACAGAGGGGGATGTAATTTCCCTGGGGTTTTGTAAGGTTTTTGATGCTGTCCATCACAGCATCCTTTGGGGCACATTTTCTGACTGTGGGATGAGTGGGTTCATGTTGTGCTGGGTGAAGAACTGGCTGAAGGGCAGAGCTCAAGGGTTGCGGTGAACAGGGCCACATCTGGCTGGTGACTGGTCACCAGTGGTGTTCCTCAGGGATCAATCCTAGGGCCAGTTCTGTTCAATGTATTTATCAATGACCTGGATGCAGGCTTGAATGCACCATGAGCAAGTTCGCTGATGATTCCAAACTGGGAGGTGCTGCTGTCTGTCTTGAAGGACAGGAGGCCTTGCAGAGAGATCTGGGTAGCTTGGAGCATTGGGGCAGTGATTAATAGCATCAAACTAAACAAGAACAAATGCCGGATTCTGCACCAAGAAAGGAGTAACACTGGGTACATGTAAAAACTGAGAGAGAAGTGGCTGTAACAACTTTTTTTTTTTTATTATTATTTTCTAAAAGATTGGTCATTATCATAATATATAGTCATCTTGGGTATCTGTGTAGTGAAAAATATGTAGAAATTGAAATGAAGTCAAGGAAAACTTGTAAAGATAAGTAGCAAAACTACTTGTCACAGTAGATTTAAGCTTTAGGTGTCACACTTCTTAAGTCAAGACTGGATTTTTATTTAAGAAAAATGTCCTAAAAAAGAAAAGAAAAAGAAATGGTAATAGTAATAGTTTATCTGGTATTTAGTTTATCTATTTATTTATATAAGCTAAGATTAGAAGTGCTGCTTTAAAAAAATGTGAACGCAGGCATGAAAATGTTAGAGGAATTATATTGGGAAGTTCTCCAACAAATACTGAAATTTCTTGTATGTCAGCTCCTATGGATGATCCTTTACTTAATGCTTCACCACTTGCTATCTTTTACCACAGTAAACACAGGAACACAAGAAGACCCTGCAAGGAGCAACCTTAACCATTTGAACGAAACACACACAATGTGGAAATTTTATTCTAAATTTCTGTCATTCATGACACGGTGTGTTTTCTGGCAAAAAGAAGCTATCATAACTGACTGTAGTTTCAAGCAATACAAAGAATGGACTCACAGAGTAGGAGTCTCAAAGGCAAGAGGAAGGAAAGGTCATTATTTATTTTCTACTTAGAAAAATCTGTGTTGGCTGTTGGATTAGGAATGTTAATTAACAAAAATTGTACTTCCAGCTGATTAATTTGAAATGTATCAACAAGTAAGGCAAGTGTTTGAGTAGCTCACAGGATTCCAAATGAGTGATGTATGTAATTTTAATTTTTAGAATCTCAAAGAATTCAGGTTACACACTACCTTACAAATGCAATATTTTTCAAAGTCCAGTGTCTCACCAGAGATGGTGACTTTGCTACATGGGGCAGATGCTCCATTTGGAGAGGCTGGTGCATGCTCTGTGCAGGAGTTAAAAGAGCTGCCATTTTCCTCAGCACTGTGCAAACATCAAACTAGAGACAGGCTACAGCCTTGCATTGAGTCTTTGTTTCCTTGTCTAGGAGCCACACCCACAGGAGCCTAGCCAAAAGGAGAATCTAATTTTATAAGGGATTTAATGAAGGGTTCTTTAAAAAATGTGACTAGCTTTGATGGCTTGAATGTAATTTACAGTTATTCCTGGTCCTGGCAAAATGAGGATTTAGTCAGCTATTTTCTTTGTTTCTCACTTTCTTAAATTCAAACTGAAAAAACTGCAAAACTGAAAGAACAAATTCATTTTTTAGTCAAAAATCTCAAGCCCATTTCAATGGTTATAGATCCAAACTTCTGCACGGTGCAAGTGCTTTTCAATCTGATGTCATGAAAAGACATTCAAGAACTTAAAAAGTATCTTCTATTTCTCCATGCTGTTAAGATGGAATAGATCAAGGTACCAACTCAGAGAAACACCTGGAATTCATGGATTTTCCTGTTCTTGGGACAAAAAGATTAGGCATGTAATAAACCCATTATACAGACCTCCTCTCTGCTTACTCCTGGCAAAACATCAGCACCAGAGCCATCTTCTTCTCTTAACATTTTCGGTGTGACAGTGGTAGACTCACTGTTGCCTTGTCCAGTTTCCATGACAGCTGAATCTAAATAAAATAATTATTTATTAATGAGAGCACAAAAAAAACCTGCCCAGAGGTATTTATCAGAGACTGATGCTGCAAGTTGTATGAAAAAAGAAATTATTCAGATTATGACTAAAATATATTCCAAAAATTAATCTTAGTCATTTAACAGCTCTGAAAATTTTAAAAGAAAAGAAAAAAAGAGAAAGGTGAGAGTAAAATTACAAAACAAATGTCTATTTTAAGGTCATGGACTGTATTGCATTATCATTTTTTCCTCTAGTTCTAGTCTAATGGCTGCCTATTTGTCATCCATGTAACACAAAAAATAAGAGTTAATTACAACAGGTACTATCTGAAGTATGTATGGAATTTAAATTGTAACATTGTCTTTGGCCTTATTAATATGACTAGAGTTTTTTAATATTTTCTAGGAGTGCCCTGAAGTTGTTCTAGCCATGGAGGACTGGATTCCTCACTGCATTATGCCTTGCTCTCATTGCTTTGCTGCCTACACTTGCACCCAAAACACCCCACTGATGCACTAGGCACATTCACATCCTTTGAAGGGAAGAGAAGTAGGATATAGTTCTTTATTCAGTGGTGGTATTCAGTTTTACATGAAAGGCTGTGGTTTACTGTATCAGGTCATCAAATAAATACCCATCCTAAACCCTTTTTAAAGGTGCCACATGGCTTTAGAGCCAGCAGGACTATTTGCAGACCTAATGTATGATGTGACAATTCTTTTCTAGCACGCAGGATGTCCAAAACCATAGGATTTTCCTTTCCTGGCAGCACCCAAAATATGAGAGTGGATTTCCATACACAGGGAAATGACAGACTCAAAACCAGAGAATGTAAATGACCCCACCCCCCAAAAAAACCCAAAACCCGAGTCAGTGCCTTGTTCTTTAAATTTAGCTGCTTCTGAGGTTTCTTCTGATCTGTGATTTCCAGAGAAACCATTTTCTTCCAAATAAGACAATATGGTTGGGGGGGCTTCCACTGGCTCAGCCAACGTATCTTCAGGCTAAAAAAAAAATCCCAAAGAAAGGTTTAGAGTAAAGGCTTATCACATATTTTAATGGAAGAATTGCTAGATCACCTTCCTCAAAGCACAGTAATCAGAACTACCACATGTATGAAGCAACACAGAATTTTGAGAGAAAGTAGTGTAATACCTTTGGGCTCCATTCCTCCAAAGCAAGGGATGTACACTTGACAAACCCATAGAGAGGGAGAAAAACACAAGCAATGTACACTTGTCAGGACTGCATTTTCAAGTACAACTTTTGGCTTGTTTCATTCCAGCTCAGCATTGCTTTACCTATTAAAGTCTCTTTATCTCAACCCACAAGTTTTCTGACTTCTCTTCCAATTCTCTCCCCACCCCACTGATGGGGCAATGGGTGAGTGGCTGTCTGATGCTTAGTGGCCAACTGGGATTAAATCACATATTTCAGAAGGAGGAATAAAAGCCAAAAGTTCTACTATTTCTGTGTGTAATTTTGAACAGTGCAGTAATTATGAAGATTATTAAGCAGAAGCTGACAACAATAGCTAAATTGATATTGTTCTGGATGGAGAAGCTAGACATCTTTCCTGAATTAGTCACAGTTGTATCCAAATGAGAAAAAGTCAAGGCACAGTACGATTTCATGGATTAAATTTCGTGGTGTGATGTAAAATGGAGAGGAGACATCAAGCACTAGGTCATTTTGCTGCCATTTGGAAAAAACCCTAGCTGGCTGCAGAAATTCAGGAAAAATAAGGTGCACATGCTGCATCCAGTGAGAAATTACCCAATGTAGCAGTACTGACTGGGGCCAGCTGCCTGTCTTTTGACCCCTTAGAGAAAGATAAGAGAGCAAGGACTGCCTCAAGAAGGCTCAGAATAATCTTATCAATGTGTAGAAGATCCTGAAAAGAGGGAGTAAAGAAGACAGAACCAGATCCTTCTCACTGGTTGTAACCAGTGAAGGGAAAAGAGACAACGGACACACATTAAAATACAAGAAATTCAGGCTTTATGTCAGAAAAAAATTTGCATTGAAACAGAGAGGCTGTGGAGTCTCCATTCTTGAGGAAATCCAAAACCCACTGGCACTGAACAACCTGCTCACTGAGCAACTGCTGTATTTGGCTCTGGTTTGCAAAGGGAATTGGGCAGGGCAATTTTCAGAGGTCCCTTTAAAACTCAGCTAGTCTGTGATTCTGTGCAAAGCACAAGGCAGGCCAAAATGAGTTTATTGAGATATACATAAAAGGCAAAAAAATTAATAAAAATTAATTCAAACACATCAGGAGCAGGAAGCCAGGTCATACTTATTAAAGTTATAAAAAGAGTGATCAGGGAATTTGAAGTCTATAATACAAAAAAATAAGATTTTCTTCCATTCACGTTGACCCTGGAAGAGTTAAAATTCCTGCAGAAAAATATTCTTGGGAAACGGGACAGAGGATCTGCCTAAAACCAGTCTTTGTATGAAAAGGTAGGAAACACAGTAAGTGCATGACAGGGCATCACAACCAAAAAGTGCTTGCCCACAGGTTCTGTAAGATTCAACAGTGAAATAGTTGAGGTATGTGCTATATCATGCAAATGTGAGCATGGTTTCTGTGAAGCCATTTTTCAGAAACCTACTGATTTTCTCTCAAGGAACCAATGAGAACTTGTATTTAAAAAAAGAATGTTTGGTACAAACAGCATGGAAAACTTCATTGTGAGGAATGGACTGGAACATTTAAGCCTGGCACAGAAAGGGAGTGGGACACGATGTGATAGGAATCTCTAAATATGGTAAGAAACAGCTATTTACTCTGTCATCCAGTTGATTAACCACCAAATGAGAGCTGCAGTTAGCACGTTCAGAAGGGCAAGAGAAAGGTGCATGTCCTTCACAAAACATGTCACTAAGTTAGCTAAGGAACTCTGCAGCAGGAATCTGAGGATGGTAAAATTCTCATGTGTTAAAAAAAAAGCCCAATCAACCAAGCAAGAAATTCAAGGATTAATAACTCAGCTGAGTTCCACTAGCTGCATATACTCTTGGCTCAAGCATTTCCTGAGATAAAAATTGATGCAGAGTAAAAGAGTGTTCCCAGTAAGTGTCATATATATTTTCCCAATCTTGTATTATACTCTTCTCAAGCTCTGGTTACTGACTGTTGTCAAATAGATGAGATTTTTTATCTAGCACAGTGCCATCATTCTCATGGATGGGTGCACGTTGTTCTCAGAGGAGCCTTTGGAAATTGACAAATATGAAAGCAACTCATCAGATCCAGACCCCACCCTTTAGAAGAGTAATATTAAACCCGAATTTTAAAGTAAATAAACCAAATAGATTTACCCCTATGGGAAGACGGGAAGATCCAAGGGCTTCTTGTGCCTCAGAAACATTATGTTCTTGAATGCTGCCATTGCCACTGCTGTCCCCTGAAGCCTGTGCAAAACCCAGTTATGGGAGGAAAATCATAAAAGTCAGGGAGAAAAGCATGATCTCCAAGGAATGGCTATTTAAATGCATAAAACCCCCCTTTATTTTGGTTGGTGAAGCCTCAGTGTCATTATGTTAACTTATTTCAGTACTTACAGTATTCTATCAAAATAACCCTTCAGAAAAATAAAAGCCATAGTTCATTTCCTGAAAGGTGACCTTTCAGGAAATGAAAATAAAATGATACTTTTTGAAGAAACAGGTTTGGGGGTTGTACAGGAAAAAAAATCCCTCCCTCTCCCGATAGTTTAAATATGATATATGTCTCCAAGAAAAAAATACTACATATAGTGTTATGAAAGATGTCAAATGGAAATTTACTTTGAAATCTCTGAGGCATTGAGGAAGTATTTATAAGAATACTTACATAAGGGTCATCATCTTCACAATGATCTTCAGCAGCCCTTGGGTCAGATTTGATTGTCAGATGTTGAATCGAGCCCTACATGGAACATCAAAAACATTTCAAGGAAGTAATATTTTAAGTGTCATGTGTGAGGGGGAGTGGGGGTGGAGGGTGGGAATTAAAGCAACAAAATACCCCAGACTGTGTTCTGATTTACTTGGAAAATGATCTGAAGTATGAAATTTTATGATAATAATACAAATTTAAAGATGTAAATATGTTTGTACGTTCTCCTTTTGAAAAATGCAGAACAAATTGAAGCTGCCAGAGTATAATGACTGTCATGTCCAAATGACATTATGGTCACCACACTGCATGGTTAGTTCCCCAGCCGAATGATCTAGTCCTGGATTGTCCTACACTCTGTAAAACACTGTCTGCTTTTTTTTTAGTGAAGAAGTGTGTTGCAGCTCCAGAAATGGCATGTGAAAACCCCTAAAAATGGAGACAAAGGATGGGAAGGGAATACCAATAAGTGATGAAGTGGGTCAGGAAGAAACCAGTTTAGAACTTTCCAGAAGGGAAATAAAGGAGATGGATTTTCTGATAACAAATGTTTCTTTTTTTCAGAGTCACAAACTGTATTTCTCAGTCTGACATGCTGAAGGAGCAGTAACAGTTCCATTTTAAACATTTAACTGTTGTTTCTGCAAAGACTCAAAGTGTTTTAAGAAACATGTAGGAGATGTTTTGTTATTACAAGATTTCACAGAGTTAGACATGATGCACATGTAGGGCACAAAGATGGATATTCAAGTCAAGAACCAGTTTACATATAACACACCACCTAGAATTTTTTAGAAAGGAGTAAAATTTGTCATTCTATCTTAAACAATCCTATCATTTCTGTACCTTTAAAGACCATAAAACTCATGCAGTTGGTACCTCCTGAGTTTGCTGGCCTTCTGAGGCAATAGCTCAGTAATCTCAACCATCCTATTTCTCTCAAAATGTAATGGGCAACTCAGATATTGAACAATGTCAGACTGACGGAACAGTTCACTGAAAAATCATACATGAAACAAGCACAACCAATTAAACAGTCTCCTGGAAGTGATAATTTTTTCACAGTACAAGTGAATCACATTTGGAGAACACATTTTTCTCCTCTTGCTCTAATCTGTGGCCCTGGATGGTAAAGGAAGCAAAATGGAGAGCTGTAATGTTTCCCCAATGTTACTGCTAGCCGATTCCTCCAACTAGGAAAGTCTGCACGATAGGTATGGTAGGTATGAGATACTTTATTTCCTTTCTGGGTCTTGTGGCTGCTGGTGCCTTCCCTGTTAAAACTGGTTGGCAGCATCTGGCATTATCACTGATTCAGCTATACTTGGTTGTTGTCTGGCTTCCGCTTTTCTTTACAAGCATCAGGGCTTTATTTTCCTTTGGTTTCAATAAATCTGATGATAGTTATGTCCTTTTGTGTCTGACAGACACATGAATTCCCATTAGCCAGAGCAAACCAGCATCTGACATCTATTCATTTGCACAATCTGCTGAGATTTGTTTCTGTTTTGGGCAATTAATGTAAACAGTTCTTGGCACAGAAACAGAGTTTGAGTGAGGTTCAAGCATTTAGTTTTTCTACCCAAAAGCAATTGTGACAGATGATGCATGAAAAAATAAAGGCACAGGAACCTAGAGTACAAGTCACAATTAATGCTAATGAAGCAATCAGAGTATTGGCTGAAATTTACGTACTCAATATAGCATACGGAACAGCTTGTTTCAGTGGAAATGCATTACAGTGTCATCCACTATATGCATTTCTGTCATCATATTTATTGGTGATAATCTCAGCAAGTGATCATCACGTGTGTTTTCCAGGTGGGATATCAAAGTGGTTTCCTTTTCTTGAATGTTTCTCAATCCTACTTAGTGATCAGGCATTCACAATACTCCAGTCTTCCTATTTGCCTAAGAAAGGCAGCACCAACAGGCAGTTTTCCTGCATATCACTTTCCACCCCTTATTTGCTGCTAATCAATATAGTTCTGTGATTCTAGGTGCTTAGACTGGTCAGACAAATGATAAAAGTACATCAACTTTGTTGCTTACCAGATGGAGCTCGCAACCTGCCAGTACCCCTGAACTTTGGAAAGAACATCTTTATTCCCTAAAGAAAAGGATTCACTCTGTTTTTTGCTACTGCTTTACTAATTTAGAAGAGACATTAATCTCACAAAGCACAGTACAAGTTCTGAAGTACAGGAAATACAAAAATAAGACAAAGTGTGAGGTTTCCCTTTCCGTTTGACAATAAGTTGATCTTACACATAGTGGTTGCTCTTAGTGGCTGAGAATTTCAGTCAGGATGCAGCAGGAAGGATGCTTGCACTCAAACTAAGAGGGCTTGGAAGCCATGTAGTAGTGGTTTTGGTGCATTCTATTTCCTAAAGCACCTGATAAGCTACAAATAATATATAAACTGTAAAAATACACATTTATCTTCCAAATATCTTTATCTTTGATGGTATCATTCTCCTTCTGATGTTGAATGTGAATACCTAACTAATAAGAATTTAAAACTTTCACTCTATAGTAAGGTATTTTCAGAAATTAAGAAAATGGATTCTCTGAAATCTGTCCTTCTTAGAAAGGCCATAAAAATTTATGTGGCATATTTACTTTGAAATTTCTAATATTCAAATGGAAGAGTGAGCTTAATATCTAGACTATCAATAAACTTCTGAGAATCTCAGAACATTGTATTTTAAACCAGAGGTTATATAACTGCACTGCCCAAACCCTAGCTAGGTATGGAAAATAAAACCTATGTGATTTGACCCTCATTTGGGATATAACCACCATAAGCAAGCTTTCTTGGGTAGTGAGTACATGCATTAAACAGTGAGAAATGTGAATTCTTCAGACAGCACTTACTGTGAACTTTTCCAGTCCCGTGGCTCCCGCATTACCGACAAATATCCCAGAGCCAGATTCAAATGCCAAGGTCCGAGCAGACCTTTGAAACTGAAGCCTCTGATATTCTTCACAATCCATGAACAAAGCAACATCATTTCCCTCAACAGTCACTGTAAACCTATTCCACCTGTTAGTCATCACTGGCACTTTAAAGGAAGCAGCCTCTCGGGAGATATGGGATCCAGGCTCTGTGTAGTACATGATTATTCTCTGGGTGCTGTCATCAACTGGTGAAATCCTCAGTCCCAGGTAGATTGTTTTCTGGAAGGCATCTGTTATTGCAAAGAGCACTCCTCCACGATCACTGTTTGGTTTCACAGTAACCACAACAGCGAAATCTCTGTAGAAAGGCGATGGTATTATAGCGCTGGTCAGTCGGCCAATGTTGGAATCTGGACCAAAGCTGTAAGCTGGGAACCCTCCATAGCCCGTGACAAAGTAGACAGAAGGAGGAAGAGGGACTCCTATTAACTCTGTGAGGTCAAGGTGTCCTTTTGAGCCTCGTTCTGTGCATGAGAAAAAACGTGTTATTTATCCTTGAGGTGTACAGAGCCCATTTAATTTACGTGATTTAAGAAAGGTCTGAAAAACTGAAATGCAGTGTTATAACACCAGGAACATACTTCTAATACTTCAGGCCACAGTCCAGGTAGTGCTTAAACACATGTAGCTATGTATGCACGTCATTCTTTGCCCTTTGACTAACAGAGGCTACTTGTATGCTAAAGGAAGGCACATGTAAACATCTGGTGAAATTGAATGGCAACAAGGATTTCCTGCAACATGTATTTACTTCAGCTGTCCATAAACTGCAGAAAATGCTGAATGTGCTTGCAGAGTGGATTCAGTGGAAAACGAGCAACATTTGTTTTCTTAAATAAATTGAGATTCTTTATTGTCACAAAGACAGCAATAGTTCTCTACAAACAGCATGGCGCAGTTTCACAAAACAGGATAAAATTTACAGTGGATTTGCTTGCAAATTACAGTTACCTGTGCCTACAATAGAGGTCAGATTTTATTTATGCCCTATTTTCATGTTTATCTCCTTAACTGCACTGCCTAACAAATACTATTCAGCAACAAAAACTCAGTTTTGAAATGAGAGTATTTACGCTCTGGCAAACAGGCAGAATTATGTATCTCTGCCAAACATGCCCAGAGAGACAACACCTACCATGCAATGAAGGAGCAACGATAACAGCTAAATATCTGCACCCAATTTTAACCTCGGGAAGGCACACTCTAGCAGCATACCAGAAACAGAACTACCAATTTTATGCTTCTAAGAAGTAAAAGCAAGCAAAAAAAGATAACATTTTTAATCATGAGCGATTCAGGTCTGAATCTATGCACAAATCTGCTTTCAATTTTTAAATTTATTCAGTTACCTGTGACTGTAACAGCTATATAAGCTGAATAAATCCAAATGGAATAGTATTGGAAAAGGTACGACAGTCCATCTGAATACTGCAAGCAAATTAAACTCAAAAACTTTGCTTGAAGTACCTGATTAAAATCAGGCAAAATAAAAGAATCTTACTCTTTGCTCTGTAAACTGGCAAATTGGTTCTGATTAAGAGCTTAGAGGGTTTCTTTAGCTGCAATGTGCTTCTGTTATTCATTGCTCATATGCAGTACCAGCCTGGCCTATGCATGGCCAAGTGTTTTCCATTGTACTAGTGGCTTTGCAAAGAACTGTAAAGTGTTTTCCTGGTGCCAAAGACGTTATAGTACAGTTGAAATAAATCCTAATCTATCCTCTTCTCTGTACTTTATAATCTCAGAATCATAAAGGTTGGAAAAGCCCTCCAAGATCTTTGAGTCCAAATGTTAACCCAGCGCCACCGTGTTCACTACTTAACCATGTCCCCAGTTGCCATATCCACACACCTTTTGAACACTTCCAGGGGGAGCTCATTAAATGAAAAATAGGCTGGTGTGCTTCATACAGAAACAATTGCCCTGAAACATTTTTGAAAGTATAGATGTTTTGTTTGGAAACAGAAAAACTAGCTCCTCATTCAGAAACCAAATCCCTTTGACACTTCTAAATGCTTTGCTGGATAGATTTTTTTCCCTTTCCAAATAGCTTGAAAAGTGGATATACTTCTTTTCTGGCCAAACACAGCTAACGCTATTTTGATTGTGAGTCTAATACTGCGTCATGTTTTCTATTCACACATACATACACATAAAGGAACCTCCACTACAAACAAAATACATAAGCCATCACACAAGGGTAAGAAGGTAAGGAAAGTAATAATCTCGAAGGATAATATAGGAGCCCTACACAGATACCAAACCTACAGCCAAAGAGCCATGGCAAAGTAACCAAGAAAGGAGATGGACAATATCTAAGGTGTCCAGCAATCAGGCTTGGACAGCAGGATGCATCCTAGGAGTGAAACTAATAAATACAACTGTAATTTCACAATTCCCATTCTCAAGGGAAGATTTGGTGATTGGAAAAGAGCCTGTTCATTCTCTCCACACAATGTGTGGAGCTGCAGTCTAGTTGCAGTTCCCCAGTCACCCAACAGTAACACACAGAGCCCCAAACATGAGCTCTTTTAGCACAGCCTCTGACACAAACAAAATGTATTTGCAAAATGTGGCAGCAAAAGACAGCAAAGAATCAGGATTTTCATTTGAGTAAAATAAATCAGAAGGCCCAGCAAAAGTCTGAGCTTCAGCGAGGCTGGGATAGAAGCTTGCACCTATCCACTGCAGAAAATCAAAACAAAAAAAGAAGCGTCTAGCCAAATTCTGTACTTACAGCTCATACCCAGCTCTTAATGGATTTATGTGGACCTAGAGACACAGTTAGAAGCAGAATACAGGTCCTACAGCCACTGGTTTTCAATTATCTCTGACAAAATTAATGTCTCCCTAATGTGGTTGTGTTAGAATAAAAATACTCTCTTACTCTCTTACATAAGTAGGTAAATGCTATGCTATTTTAAGTACCTTTAAGCCAGCAGAGCACTATGTTGCACCAGATTAGTTATGTTTCAAACACTACTAAGGCACTGGATATTGGGGAGCATCCAGAATTCATCCCATTTATATCCATGTTTCCTAGACCTGGGGCACTGGAAGGTGCTTTAATATTAGCTATATTTTATCTCAACAAGTATAACCCCATAATTTTTTATAATTTAGAGCTATGAATTGTGCTGTACTTTGCTTTTGTTGCTATTTGTTACTGTATGTTATAGTTGGAATTGTTACAGAATTTGCTGATAGCTGGTCATTCCCACTGAGTAGCTTCAGGGACCATTTGAGAAGCACCAGTGTGTTGTAAAAATCATCCTGTAAGTCAGTATATGGAGTGTTTCAAGACTGCAGATGACAACATTAGGGGTTAGGTAGTTGGGTTTTCTCCTTGTATTGCAATTTTTTGTTGTAATTATTTAGGTGGGGTGGAATTTCAAACCTGTGGGATCCAAAATACTTTTTCACTGCTCACAAGGGATGACGTATAGAGGAAAGAAAAAACTTACCTGCTTGGAGGCCTACTGTGTTTGTTTTAGCTGTTAAGCACAAGCACAGTATTTATATGTTATAAATGGGAATGGAGGTGGAGGTCCACATTCATATAATTTAACTTATTACACCCATCTGTGACTTTTTGGTTAGGAGCCTCCTTTCAGATGAAGTTTCTGGCATGCACAGCACTGCTCTCTGGACTGTGCACATGTGTGACCTCATCCTGGTTGCCTCCTCCTCATGTTTTCTCTCATGGAGCAGGGTGGTCCCAATGCTAGGCCTGATCCAAAGACCTTGGATGATCAAGCTGCATCATAGAATGATAGAATTCTTTGGGTTGGAAGGGACCTTAAAAGTCATGTAGCTTCAGCCCCTCCACCATGGATAGGGACACCTTTCACTGGACCAGGTTGTTCAGAGCCCCATCAAACCTGTCCTTGAACACTTCCAGGGATGGGGCATCCATAGCTTCTCTGGGCAACTTGTGCTGGGGCCTCACCACCCTCATAAGGAAGGAACATCTTCCTAATATCTGATCTAAACAAACCCTTCAGTTTATGCGTCTGACCGCTACATGCCCTTGGGAAAAGTCCCTCTCCAGCTCTCTTGTAGGCCCCTTTAGGTACTGGAACTTGCTATAAAGTTTCCCCAAAACTTTCTCTTCTCTGGAGAAGATGCTATCAGGATGCTATATTAAAATCTACTTTAGGAATATGACTAGAATCCAGAATTTTCTTACAAGTAGTAATTTAAAACACAAGATTATTCACTTGGAGTAGGGCATTTGTATTTCCTGTTCTCTACAGGAGCTCATCTAAAATTTGGAATACCCACAGTCCCTGTTTCAAGCTGATACACCACACTTCGACACTAACTTCAAAGGTGATATAAGGCATATTATCACACAGGCTTTGGGAAACTACTACAACAGAGTCAAAGGCTACAGGGTTACAGATAAGGACACTGTTTGTCAGTCTACTTTCATCCATGGTTTCATCACTAGAAAATAGAAGCAGAGTTCAAAGGCAAGGCCCTCGTCTCCGGCATAGACAGAACAACCCATCTCAGCCTCATTTTAAAATACACAGTTCCAATGTCCCAAGTCTGAAAAAAAAAAAAAAAATTAAATATTGACAAGTCCTTTCCTTTGAGCAAAAGAACATGATAGGCACTGGTATGGTGACATCAACCCAAGTCACACTACTGAAAAATAATCACACTGCTGTCTTCCTTGCTGTGAGAAGATGCTTGAGCTGGACTATCTCAACTACACGAATGCAAAGACTAAAGTTACAATTGGTTGTCATATTTGGCCCCAACCACTTAAATTTTAGCAGTAATATTAATTCAACTAACATTGAGGATTGCCCCATGTATGTTTCCTACTGTTTTGAGCTAGAAATGCCTGTTGACACAATTATTCAGGTAAATCAGCTGCCACATTTAGCCCAGTTCTGCTCCAGGTTAATGAACTGTCATGGGTACATAAGGGTCAGAATAACATGCTCAAGTGGTTGCTATTTGCTAAACGTAAGAAGTCAACCGCCCTGTTGCTAAGACTATGACAGCTGTTTTCAACTCACTCAAGGGAACACTTGGATGGCTCCACACAGATGGGAGTGGGATGGATGCTGGCTTTTGAATGAAATCATTATTTTCCCTTTATTTTTAGCTTAAGTTCACCTAGTGTTTCCCCCATTCCTCTTCAGACACTTTTATTGGAGCTGCTCCTGGCCCATGCCTGTAAAAGTCTGTTCACTCCATGGTCGTTGACTTTCATCCTGTGCAAGAACACCTCATTTCACTGCTGCCCACTGCTGCATGAGCCTTGCTGGCAGCTCCTTTTTCTGTTCATTTAAGGAAATGGGATAAAAGCAATATTCTACAAAGGCTTTCATAATGAAACCAGGCTCAGAGCAGCCAAGATCAGGCACTTCCCTATCTGTAAACTTGAGCCAAGCTGACCCTTCTTCCCTGTCCTCTTCCAGTCCAAATAATGACAAGTCCAGGTTATAAGCTCCCTTTCCAGCAGCATAAATAAACCATCTCTGTCTCAACAGTGCAGTGCCTCTGCTCTCTCTACTCCACATTCAAAGAGATGCTATAACTGTAATAGAACATTATTTTATATTGAGTGCAGTTAAGAGGTGCAGTAAGAAAATTGCTTCTTCCCTGCTGCCAAAGTGCTTTTATTTTGCAGTTAACAAGAAATATTTATAGCAATTCCATTAGGCAGAGAAGGATTTCCACATCTACCAAATAAAATTTAATCAAGTACTGCAAAGAGGAAAAGAAGGGGAATATTGTAACACAGTCCCAGATGTGCTGCATGAAATGGAAGAGGCCAGCATCATTGCTGCTACCAGGAAAAACAGCATTGGCTCTGCTTTCCCAGCTTAAACTGATTTTTAGCTGCCATTAACACACTCTTGGAAATCATGGATAGAATACTAGTTTTAAAGGCTGCAGCATTTCCTTACAGATGCCTCAGGAAACCTCAGAAGCCCTTTCTAGTCAGGCTGCAGCCAGCAGGAGCTGAGGTACTCCCTGACACGCCAGAGCAGGGCCGGTATTCCTTTGTGAAAACCGCTTTCCAACACTTTCTGCCAGCTCCAGCTCCTGCTTCTACATCGTTGTCATTCTGCCCTCTACTGGGAGAAAGTGCCTAAATATAGTTAATTAAATAGACGTTTACTTTCCACCTTTCCACAAAATACTATTTGGGGGTTCCTCCTCCCCCCCCCCCCCGTTTATCTTGTTTGAAAAACTTTATTTCATTACAATGTTTTCAAACTAGCCACCACCACCAAAATGCTGTCTTCCATACAATTAGTTTTTCTGGTTTTCTTTTTTTTTAAAGCTAACATTGCATTATTTTCCTATTGTTTTGTCAGTTGTTCTACCAGAAGATCTTCCATATATTTTTCGGCACTTTTTCTTTGTACATAAATGCAAGGCTTTTTAATGTGCACTCGATGAATTGTTCTCCTAATAATGACAAAAATCTATGTTTCAAACACACCGCTTTCTTTGAGCCACAGCAGCAGAGAATACAAAATACAGCATAGACACTAAATATTCGTTGTTTTTCTTTCCTCAGGAACAGATGAGAGGAAAAAGTGGGAAATATTTAGCAATTCAACTCAGTAGTGAGGCAAAGCTAACTGAGCTGTTAACCAGTTCAAGAGACTGAAACCACTATCTGGAAACTCAGTGTCCTGTTCCTGAGTTTGCAGCCCCCTGACACGTCTCTGTACTTGCTCTACTCCTATTATGTCAGGTTCACACTCAGCTTATGAGGCCTTTTGAGCTGTTTAATTACTTGTCAAAGGTGTCCTTTTTCTCATACTAATCCTTTGGGGATATACCAGGACCTTTTTCTTTACAATTGCATATATTCCGTATATTCCATATGCATTAATGCAAGAAGCAAAGGCACAGATGCCCTTCATAAAAAAAGATTTCCAGACTTGCTAGAACATCCAGCCTCCTAAAGATAAAAAATTAACCTGTATAAGAATTACAGAGTCTGCATCGAATATTGCAGCTGTCCAACAGTAAGCACCGGTGACCAGTTTGGACACTGACTTTATGAAATAAAATCTGTATGTGGTGTGTAACTGATATGGGCAGTCTGACTGCCAGCTAGAGGGACAAGTAGCCTTTAATGACTGCAGGAGAGTGGGAGCTTTTGCATTTCACCACTAGGAAGCAACACAGCACTTCATAAATCAGATGGGAGCTTTGGCTGAGGAGAGAACATTATGAATCACCAGTGTCAGTGTCTGCTGTGCAAACTCTTTTACAACTTCTAAGCTAGGACATTTTAATTTCCATTACCTCCATAACAAAGCAGATGTGAATTATCATGCTGCCCTTCTTTCACAATGACCTTGAAAATCTAAGTACATTGTCTTCCGTGTATTTTTTTGAGGGGGAAGGAATATATTGCTGTTCTTGTTTTCTCTTTCCTTCTCTTGTCTTTATCTTGAATTTTAAGGGAGAAAAGTCTTGCGAGGTCATGTTCAACACCCTCATTGCAAAAAATATATATATTTCTAAGATGAGGAAGACAGTTCACTATTAAAATACTGGCAGTGGCAGCTGACACTTTCCTAGATTTACCAGTCATACATGCCAGCAGAGAGTCTCTGCCCAAATGTGGAAAAACAGACACTGACGTTGTCTGGCACACTGACCTGAATAAAAATTCTCATCCCATATAAAGAGATTGAATGGGAAGCAAGGATAGAGAACACTTAATCAGCAGCTACCACAGTTGTCCCGGCTGTCTCTGCAAGACCCTGTCTCCACTGCAAGTTTCTGTCATAGAACAGGGGAGTAAGAAGGATATGGGCAGGTGGGATTTGTGAGTTACAATTTGCTTGATGAAAACTAGAAACCTTCAACTAGAAATGCTCCTTCACTCTTCCCACCAGAATGACCTGAACACTACCTTCTCCCTGTATTTCCCATGAGTATCATGCCTTCCTGCTTTTCCTCTGACACTGTAAATGACCCAGAAAACTCGCTCCTGTCAGGAAATCCTGCTCCAGACAACCACGTGCCTAGTCAGTGCCTGTGTAAGAAGACAGAGGTCATGCTCCCTGCTCATCCCACTTTGAGGACATCTGTTTCATCACAGCAGTAGAAGTATGTATGCTCAGTGAGCCTTCAGGCCAAATTTGTATGTTGTGTGCAGTTTTATCTTGCAAGAAGACCCCACCCAAGAACACCCAAGGACAAGCACTATCTCCAATATGGCTGGAAAGGCTGTTGGCAGGGAGTTTATGAGTGAAACATGAGAGAAACAAGGTGCTGACAGATATTTTTGTAGCTTCTACAGTCTGAAATGGTCTCTCTGTGGTGGAAGCTGACACATCTATAACACATCATCATAGCTTTGGGCGAAGCATTATGAGACCTTCCTCATACAGCTAAGCTGAGAGTAGAAAATCATTCCAGTTCAGACTAGATGAGAACAGAAAAATATAAGTATTGCAATAACTGAGGTTATGTTTCGGATTTTTTGTTTTGTTCTTTGTTGTTTTGAGGTTTTGTTGTTGGTGGTGTTCTTTATTTTTAAAAATTAAGGGCTATAAACCCAGTAAGGTAACAAAAACGAGAGGATTTTTTATACATCCTTGACTCTTCCACAGCACTTTGAGATTGGTGGACAGTGTCCCTCTCTCAGATGACTAAGCTATCCATCCTTTTATGTTAAGCAACGAAAGCTGATGTTTTGTTACTAATATTTTATTTTCAAGTCATTAGGAGGACTTCTATATTCTTCCAGGAACATCCCTTTCATAAATGTTCTTAAATTTATGCACCTGATATTTATCATTACTTTTTATCCTTCTAGGTGTATTCTCACGTATTCTCTACACTATTGGATTTATTAGCTGATAGATTTTATTTATAAATGGACAGGATTCAGAGAAGTTGAAAAAAGATTGTGAGGTAGAAGATATGGGAACAGTAAATACTAAAACTATGTCTTGTATTGGACATCAACATTTCTGACAGCTAAATGCTTTTACAGCATGAATGCGCCAGTAAAAATGTAGAAATAAAATCCAGCCAACATAATCCTTCTTTTTTCATCTTCCTTTTTCCCAAGAATTTCATTTCCCAAGAGCTGTGTTACAGTACTTTTATATCTTAGTATAAATCACATATGCTTTTATTATGCTCCTGGTTTTTTTTGCATTTCCCCAGTGAATGCACTGATTTTTTTTAAAAAAAAGTTCATCGATTTTAAATAAAATACCATAAAAATGTCATTTCTAGTCAAAAAGCTCTAGGTTGAAATCCTGGCTAAAGTCCTAAGTGAAAGACCTTCTGGGTTTAAAATGTTTTCTTGATATAAATTCTTAGAATTTTGTGTTATGATTGGATTCTGTTGCCAGGAAAGCGCAAGCACTCAATAAAGCTTTTCCAGCGTTTAAGACAACTTATGCAAATATGTTGGTTCTCCAAACAGTCCCTCTCTAAGTGGAGACACAAATATGTTTCTCACCCTTACTCTGTTCCCTATCCATGAGGTTTGTAAGGATTTAATGGCCATCAGGCCTCTGTGTCTTTGTCAAATTTGGTGAACAGAAGTTCAAACTCAAAGCAAACTCAGGAATCATTGCACAGACACATGCTGCAATAATATTTGCATTGCTTCCTAGTGAAACCAAGTTAAACTCAAGGCATCACTGTAATACCTGCCTACAGATCTCCTCTTGAACACAAGTACAACGGGTTCTTTTTTTCAGCTCAGTGGAGTAACTGCTTTTACTACTTACAAACCACACATTTCCCACTGGGGACCTCACACATGGTCCCATGCAACAGTAGACTAAGCAAATCTGATTTCAGCTACATGACTTCATACACAAATATTTTGCAAAGCATCTATTAGAGGAATTGTTATCTTCATTAAGAAGAATGTAGAAGTTTTCTTTAGAAGATGAATGAAATAAAAATGAGATGCTGGATAAAGGTATTTCGCCCCATTCATACAGATGGAGTAATGCAGTACAGTGACTTTACTTTCACCTGGCTTCAAATGTGCACAGCCTCATACATTACATTATCCATGTTTTTGGGACTTTCTTCACAACCAGAAATGCTAGAAGTTCAGAAAAAATCCTCAGATATAGACCTACTCACTGCTGCCTCTGTCAGATAGCTCCAAAAGCTTCAATCAGTTCTGCAAACAAGATTTATAAAATTTTTTCATTTAAACTGACATACTACCATGGAACACCAATAAACTGGACTTAAAAAAATTTTTTTTTCCAAAAAGATGTCATGCAGAAAGTGACCATGTTATGAAATATGTTATTCTATGTAGATGATGACCAGAAGTTTTTCCTCACAGTGTAGCTGCATTTTCAGGCATGTATACCCCCTTTTCATTCCATCCTTATCTACTGCTCCTCACATGACCCAAAATGCAGTCTCAAGCAGGCACTTGAGAAACTTGAGAGAGTTGAAACCAGCTTTCACCCTGATTCAAAGCTGCATTTCTCTTGTGCTATTTGCAAGGAAATATGAGAGGAACAGTGTGGCAACATTGGAACAGCCCCATGGATCAGATCTTTCATCAATGCGGTTCACTGTTTTAATCAGACTCTACCATGTAAATAAGATTTTCTACATTTACCAAAGCTTGAGTTATCTAGCTGTGACATCACTGATCATTGCCTGACAACTAAATCAGAGAGACCAGAGTGCCAGGTAGATCATAATTAACTTTAAGATCACTGACTCAGATTGAAGTAGAAGATTTTCCAGCTTGGTAACATTAATTTTAACAGCTCTACTATCATGCAGAATTATTGAACTAATTCAGAGCTTATTGCCCTCCTGAGCAGTTCTCCTCTGCTTGTATACAATGTGAATTAATCAATAGCTTCTGTCTAGAATAACTGAAGCATCTGTTATATTTTATTCAGGATTTAAAGTTGTATGACCGAAAGGGAAAAAAGGAACTTTTTTTTTTAAATCACACAGAGAATATATTATGTTTTACATGTGCATGGCCAAAAATAATTTTATTTCCTCCAGAATATGTAGAGAATAGACAAGGTCTTCTTTTTGGTAAATACTATATTTTTAGTTCACTCATATGTTATTTGAGACAAGAGCTGAAAATAGACAAAAAGATAAAAGTAGAATACAGCAGTAATTCTTTGGTCTTGATACTTGATATACAGTTGAAAGTCTTTCCCAGAGATGTCTCAACTGCGTGCTGTCCCTAACTTGGAAAATATAGCTGATTTACATCTGTATCCAATGTTTATAAATCCATTGAAAATGTGTTGGCATGTTGGCCTTCTGCTTTTAAAAAGTTGGTTACACAAAATGTTGTTCTTTTGGCTTAAATTTCAAAGGTTACTTTTTCAAGGCCATTAGCCTTGTGACAAGAATAAGAAAGAGTGATATCCTTAGAATTTATTGCGTTTTTCTTAATGCTTGTTTGAACTGAAGATTCAGAAAGTCAAAAAAAGAAATTCACATAATAAGCAACAAACACAACATTATTGGCATTTTTTGGCTTTGATTATATGCTTTGCTCTTTATTTTCACTGTTTGAACCCTCATTTGTATTTTAAGACACTGGTTTCACCAATTTCACTCATGATAAGCACAGCTGTGTGTTAGTAATAGCACAACCATGTTGCATAAAATTTTAATTAGGTCTGAATTAAAGCATGCCCTTTGATGTGCCAGACTCCAACAGAAGTCTCCAGGTAGCGGAAATTATAGCATCATGCAGCCTAAAGGCTGTGTTTTCCATGTTCTGAGCAGTGGGTTCTCCAGATCTTTCAGCTGTCTGCTCTCACCTCCTTTTTCTTCCACCATCAGCTGGAATCACTTTCCTCCTCCACCATGCCATATATAGTCAAATACTACCTCATCTTTGTTCTGACTTTGTTTATCAGCTTCTTGCCAAAACCACTGGACAAAGACATGCCATCCAATGTGCTGAACTGCAGCCACAGGAGGCATTTTTCAAACCGTAGGTTTTATGACAAATGTTGTAGGCAGTACTGTAGCCCTATTCCCTGAGAATGTATGGCAGCTTAATCCTGTTCTCTGGCATATGCTGCACATCCTGCCAGACCTGTGAACAGTAATGAGCTTCTATAAGGCCAACAGTCACCAAAGTATTCAGTCTCTTACAAGTGTGCCAACATTCTTGGCAACAAAAATGTCACAGTAATCCCTCAAACCTCCCCTCTCTGTCTCCCATTCCCTACTTACATTTGCAGACCTATCAAGAAAACTTAAGGTGAACAGGATCTAATTACTCCTCCTCTCTTATCAGTCTTTGAAAAGCATATTAAGCTTATATGGTCTTGTTTTGTTTTGTCCTGTTTTACAAACTATTCTAGTAATTGAATAGTAATACCAATGTACACTTTTCTGAATGTGTGGCTCAGTCATTAATATGACTGCTCTGGAATCATAGAGGTAACCTATTCTGGCATAGGTGTCACAAATCCTGCCAACAAAAACTTCAATATGTTCAGGTGCATTCCCTGGAAGCTGAACATTAGGACTTCAGTTTATATTCAGTGAGCTTTAACCTTCTTTGTACGTGCACAAAACATGGCAGTAATAAAAAGCATTCAAGGAAGAGCAGAATCATATTGCAATAGGCTAAACTTGAAACAGTTATGAAAATTGAGGAGAAGAGATTGCTTTTTTTGGTTCTCAGGATCTCTGTAAATACTGTCAAAAAACCCAAAGAAGTGTAACTAATTTTCACATGGGGTGAATCATGGTAATTCTGTTGCTTTTAGTACAGCTGTGACAATTTTATGTAATACAGCAGCTACTCTCAATACCCAAACTGAGACTCTGCAAGTGTGGAAATATATGGCAAACCCAAACTTGTATTCCTCCGTTATTTCATCACTTCCTTATTTAATCATCACCCTCTTGTTTAAATGCTAAGTATGTTCCATAGAAGCATAAATTACAATTTGACATGATCATTGCAGGTGAATGCAGAAGGTGTAAACAGAACATTGAAATTTGTAATACAGAGATCAAAAGTATCCATTTCCACACACTCTCCCCAATAACTTTTCCATATGGGTTAGCTTCTTTGTGAGCCAGGTCAGTTCCCAGTGGTCTGTCTGGCAGCTGCATTGTTTGCTTTGGAGTAACACCAAGGAACTAGCTGATACAGCCTGTGAGGTCATAGGTAGGGGCTTTTCTGTTATTTTAAAGAAAGGAAAAGGATCACAAAATTATTTCAGCTTATAGAATGCAACTACAGAACTTCAGATTCAAGGGGCATGAGGTTTATCTTGCATCTGACAGGATGTCTCTTTCTGCAGCTGAAATTTTGTGGTTCTGTTACATGACCACATAGCCAAAGTGACACAGATATTAATGTATTTGGCTACGCTCTCATATCTGGAATCTGAACATCTGCAGCATCCTGAAGTAACCTAGTGAATTCTGATAGGTCAGAAAATAAAGACAGGTTTTTTAAAAACACTTAGTAGATATCTAGAACTGCGTCCCAGTAGAGGTTCTGTGCCAGACTGAAAGGGAATGAACAGAAAGATGCATGATCTGATTGGCAGGAAAAACAGTGTTCAAAAGAAATACCAGTAACACTGCCAGTATCTTTATTACATCCATCTTACTTGGCAATTTTTGGTGGTTAATAGTAACTGCTATTAATTACAAAAAGTAATTTCTACTTAGAAACATAGTTAATGGCAGCATCTGCTAGTAACAAACAATCTACTTGTGAAGCAGTGCTGTATTTGAATGGCAACAGAATATGTGTAGATATAAAGGAATGGATGTTTTCATCATTGTCCTTCCTTTCATGACTTTTTTCTTGTCTTCATAAACACTTTTGCAGAAAGTGGTACCCTCGTCCATTGGTTTGATCACAGTGTCAAAGACTTCATGTTGTAGCAAAGAATTCCTTGTAAGCAAAGAAGAATGAGCTAAAAAGAACCTGACAGAGCTTCTTTAAATATATATTTTTACACACACTCACTCCTGTGTTTTCCACAGGAAATGTGGCTGGAGAAAAGAGAGCTTGATCCTATGATGTCTCTTACATTTATACTTCTTAGAGGCAACTCTCTCAAAGAAGTGACAAGGATCTGACACACGGGACCTTATTATTTTATTCTTACTAACTAATATAAAAACGCGAAGGGAGGGTAGAAAGAGGATGGAGACAAACTATTTTCAGTGGTGCTCGTGGACTGGAAGAGAGGTGATGGGCACAAACTGAAACACAGGAAACCCTCTGAGCACGAGGGAACACTTTCTCACTGTGAGGATGACTAAGCACTGACACAGGTTACGCCAGGATTTTGTGGAATCACCTTCCTTGAAGATATTAAAAGATGGTCTGGACATGATCTGGGCAACAGGTGTGCAGGGGGACTGGACCAGATGACTTCCAGAGGTCCCCTTCAACCTACAAATGAATAGACCCCAAAGTATTTATTTTCCTCATTTTTTTTTTGTCCTTTAATTTCAGTGCTTTTTTTTCATAGTGAAAAGAGCCACTGATAGACTTCCCACTTGGAAGTCCCACTTTATTTTCAACATAATGTGCTGCTAAGGAGAGATTGTCTAAAAGACAAAGACTGAATAAATCTTGCTGTGCAAACTCCAGACTACTCAGGTAGTTAACCATGATAGCAGGTGATGCATCAAAAGCCTACAAGCCTGAACTCTGCTCTTGATCAAAGCTGCTGAGCTATATGTGTGTATAGATAAGTTTGTACATATAAACACACTTTAAAACAAATTAACTTACCAAGTTGTCACTATATAATGATAAAAAATTTCTTTCTGAGACTACATGAACCAAAACATGGAAGTGGGACAAATTAATTCAAATTGTGCAACCACTCTGGAATTCCCATAAACATTAAAACAGTATGAGGTAGCAGATTTTTTTTTTAAAACAAGAGCTGCTCAGTCTAGTTTTGAAGCAGTTGGTGAAGTGTTTGTTAACAGCAGGACCTTTAGCTGCTTGATCCAGTTTTGCCTGTGTGGCAGCTATAGATATTCCAGACTGAAGATTGGATATTTACTGCTCATTCATTTCCACTGAGACAAGTCTGAAATGAGCCCTTGTATTTTTACTTAGTCCAGTAGTGGAAGAGAATAAAAACAGAAGCCTAATTCTCTGGCATGCTTCCTGCACCCAAATGCAACAAGCATGAAGGAGATGTGGAACACTTCAAGTAGGAATGGTTGTGGTTTACTCTCCTGAAAAAAACCCAACCCAACAATAAATAGTGGACACAAGGCAGAGAAATAACAGGCTGAAATGTGAAAAACAAAGCACATGCCCTCCATGGACAACTGGAAAAAAAACATACTTCCCTTTGGAAATGAAAATTTATTTTACTGTTGGGTCATTAGCAGCTAACAGGACTGCAGCGTTTGCTTACCCTGGTCACCAATGAAATTAACTGACTGTGCTGTTTTTGAGGGAAAAGGAGACTTTGTTCAGGCCAAAGAAAATCCCTCAAGAGGGATTGGAAATACCTTGTGAACTGTGATTATTTTCATGCACCCTTTTTGTGTTTGTTTTACAACTTTTTTTAATTAGCCTTTTTTAATTGATGAAAGCAGTACAACACAATTCTTATGATATAAAAATAATTATTTAAAGAGATACATTGATATACATTATCTCTTTGTAAAATAAAACATGAAGCCATGCCAAAAGTCTTTTTCCAATAGTTTAACAATACAATAAATTTAGATTCCAAGGTTTCTGCAGTTGCATAAAAATATCATTGCCACCTAATGTTAAGGCAGAAATTTCCAGTTTTGCTTTGTAGAGTCTGTCTTTACAGTTTGCCAGGAATTGTTTGTCTCCTTGCTGGTACTATAAAGCCAATATGATGGGATTGAGCCTTGAGCTCAGTTAATGAGGTTAATGTACAAATTTGTTTCAACTTAATGTTGAAGTTTGTATATTCCTGGATTGCCCAATTCTGTAGCCTACTTCTGTGTGAAATTATAAATCCTTCAGCTCTTTCAGAGGATTGGGTCGTGACTACTGAAATTATTCTACTTGGCTGACAGATTTTCAGTCCTTTCTTGCAATTTCTTTTCTGCTGGGAACTGTGAAATATAACCAAGTCCACAGGAGGTTTTTACACTGCATATATTACCATAGTATTTATTCTTGCCAGTTAATTCTCTTTAGTGAATGAAACATTCTCCACTACAGAAAAGAAACGGTACTTTACAGAACACATGTAGTTTCAAATTCTAACAATTTAGAGCCAGGGAAAGGTTAATTAAAATTACTTCTGAATACTTGTCATATTTTTCTGCTTAATAAGAGTATCCCAAGATGAAAGAGGAAGCAGATTGACTGGATACCTAAACATAATCCTGCTTCACTTTTTTCTTCATATCTTTGTAATTTCATCACACATATTTATGACAGTCATGCTCCTGACAACCAGTTTTACAATTAATTTCTCAGTTTTCATTTTGATGATAAAAATGAACGGAAATTTATTTTTTAGTTTGTGAATGAGATTGATTTATGACAAAATGTGTTTTAGCTTAAAAGAAGAAGCCCAGCAAAGTATCATCTGCTAAATATATCATCTAAATATTAAATGCCTCAATCAACATCAGATCTAAAACATGATTGCAAAATAATAGGATTTTTTTCAAAGCACACACTGCTTTACTATTTTCTTTATAAAAAGTGCTCCAGTAGCTACCTTTCTCTTTCTAGAGTTTCCTACATTCCATAGGAATTTCTTTCATTCCATACATTGATCAATGGAGTTACTGTTTGATTTACAGCAGTCTCGATTCACAGTTTGTGAAAGATGTTTTTCTAGGTGTGGATCTGTTAAAAAAATGAGCCACTGCCATGTTTTAAATATTTTTTTGTGAAGCTCCACTTTGTCACCAGCATGCTAAGAGTTATAAGAGGCTTTGAGGAGCAAAACTATTTATTTTAGTTATTACATTTATTAACTCTCACATTTTTAAGCATAGGTTTTGCAAATCATATTTAGAAGCAGTCAGAATTCTATGCTTATTTAATATACTCTCCACGCACACATTTCACAACAAATTGTTTTCTAATGCCAGGGAAATGAGTAGATAATGTGGAAATATTTGATTAAATAATAAAAGTAACCTCTTAAAATAACTCCATCATTTATGTACCTAAAATGTAAATTTATTTTTCAATCCCATCTCTTCAATGCTCCCACACCAAAACTGCTGAATATAACAAAACCGGATATTTCTTCCTTGCCCATAGAGTAAAAACCCTTCTAACACAGGCTGGAGTGACTGGAATCCAGTGTTACATCAGGATGCACAGGAGAGGATGACATTGTCACTGCTGGTTTGCAGGATCATCTTCCCAAGATACATGAAGTTTTGCTTTCAATTGCCAGGCTAAAGGGAATGTCATGTATATCACCCCATTAGAGGGGTTAAAATAGTTGTCTCCAAGGAGGTCCATCAAATCTAAAGTTCAAGGCTAACCAGGCTAATCCATAGCTTGTTTGATCTAATAATGATCATAATTTGAATGGAAAGTTGGAATAGAGGATCTTCAGAGTTCCTCTCCTTTCAACCTGTATTTCCATTATTTTGTTTTACAGGTAGAAAACAATCTTTTTTAGCTGTCATTACTCACTGATAGGTCACTGTGAATATTATTGGGATTTTAAAGATGACTAGGGGCAACAAGTCCACTCTGAATGCTGAGACCATATTGCACAAACTCTAATGCATGCACTTGAAGTCAAGAACATGGTCTACTGATTTGCTAAGGAAGTAACATGACTTTAGAAAAATCGTGGAGGAGTGAAAGAGTGGTAGACAGAATTTCTTTGGAAGAAACCTTTATACAAAGGTTTACAGAGAAGCACATGGTGGTGAGAGGGAGCTGTAAGCAGCAAATGCTAGGAAAAGGGGGTGAACAGGGATTGCAGTAAAAAGGAAACATGGAAGATGTCTCAGTCTCCCGGAGTGCTATGAAAATCCATGCCATTAATTGCATGGTAAATGCCAAGGCTACAAACACCTAAACATTTATGCAGCTCTGCTTGCGAGGTATTTTCCATCCTGGTAATTTACATGAACACAATCCTGGAAAGTGTAGAAGAGCAGCTTCCCATGTTCTGCTTCTATCAGTTTCAGAATATACTGGGCATTTTCAAGCCTCTTCTCAATAGGTATCAGTAGGCTGCAGGATGATGTTTTTAGACTGGTTCAGAATGGCACTTAGAGATGTGTCTCTTGGGACATCGCAGATGTGAGTACTCATGTTTCTAAATGCAGGGACATACTGAAATACTCTCCTGAGCTGTGGCTCTGATGTTTTCTTATTCATGATCATCTCATTATTAGAAAAGTAGTGTGAAATTTCCAAAACAAATCTCTGACAACCAAAACTAACGGTGTATTTAAAAGGCTGAGGATCTTGCTGCTTTTAAGAAGATGATAAAGTTTTCTTCTGTTATCTGGTGATATCCTCATTGTTCCTGACAACAGAGTTTTTTATTTTCTGGCTAAATTTATGTTAAATTCACATCTCACTGAAGCTTCTCATAGCTATAGTAAAAGAATCCTATCCAATATCATTACTGTGAAAATTTAACAGACATCCTACTGATAGGTGGTAGTAACTCCCTCAAAAGTAAAGCTAATGGCTAAAGGATTATTTGACTAAAATGGAAAGAAAAAGCACCTTTGTGTGAAGAGTTACTAAACCAGATGTTTCTGAGACACAGACAGGCTATCCAGCTCTGTGATACCAGGTAGCAGTGGATCTAGTTGTTACTGTGCTTCTCACAGAACTGATTTATCCTTGTATAATTCTTTGATCTGACTGCACCCAGTAGGAAATCAGACACTTTTTTTCATCACTGATCATACACACTGTGGAATGGATCATATAATGGAAAATATTTTCCATGCAGCAGGGAGGGTTTTTTTTATAATTAACGTGCTTGGTATGGCTGCTTATACTAACAGCACTCAAAGTGATATAGTCCAGAACACTCTGCAGAAGCAAATCATGACAGACTTTAATAGCATTTATGTTAGCTTTCCTTTCACAAATAGTATTATTCCAGAAGGACTGAGGAGAAAAATTTTTCTGTTATCTTGTTAACAGTAATGTTTCCATCAAGCAACTTGTCTGCGTTAAATTTATTAAATGATATGGGATTTTTGCTGGTATAAAAGAAATAATCTTGGAGAACTATGATCTCAAAAGCCCCAGAATAGATAGCCCTGTGTCTCCTGTAACAGATAAAATAAAAATGAGCAGATGACCAAGCAAATGCATTTTTAAAGAACTAGAAATGTTTGAATACTTGAAATAGAATTAAAGAAAGCACGTGGAGAATGTGGAGGAAGAAAATGAGACAAACGAGGTAAAAGTTACAGAAATAAATACATGCCCTTAAACTAGCAACTCCCATAAGTCCTGCAGAATTTAACTGAAAACATTGCAAAGTATTATTCCAAGCAAGTCTTGATATTACAATATTCTGACTACTTTTGCATTTTAAGCATATATGGTTGTTTTAAAAAGCCAGCAGTGAGCCTAGGAAATGTATAGCAAAACTACTTGGCAAGAATTTACCTTTTTGAGATAACCCGTGTGCATGTCAGCACCCATGCCTGAGCTACTAGGCTTTACTATGGACCTTAGCACATTGCAAGGGAGAGACAGTGGCTTTGTGAGATGTCTTGATGTCTGACCGTGGTATGATTTTTTTAAAATTTATTTTTATACAGCTCAGAGGCAGAATATCATAGAATCATAGAATGGTTTGGTTTGGAAGGAACCTCAAAGATCATCTAGTTCCAAACCTCCTGCCATGGGCAGGGACACCTTCTTCTAGACCAGGTTGCTCAAAGCCCCATCCAACCTGACCTTGAACACTTCCAGGGATGGGGCATCCACAGCTTCTCTTGGCAACCTGTGCCAGTGCTTCAGCACCCTCACAGTAATGAATTTTTCCTGATATGTAATCTAAACCTATCCTGTTTTAGCTTAAAGCCATTTGCCCATGCCCTAAAACTAAGTGCATTTGTAAAAAGTCACTCTCCAGCTCTCTTATAAATCCCCTCAAGGTATTGAAAGATGCCATAAAACCTCTCTTCTTCAGGCTGAACAGCCCCAATTCTCTCAGTCAGTCCTCATAGGAGATGTGCTCCATCCCTCTGATCATCTTCATGGCCCTTTTTAGGACACGCTCAAGAAGGTCTATGTCTTTCTCATGCTTAATTTTCTACCTTTCAGTATTCTGATTGATCATAGACTGTGATGAAATGATTGAAACACTGACAGTGGCATACCTTTGGTCTGCATTTTTTGTCTACCTTTTAGTCATCACAGGAATGTTTTCCCTTTGATTACGTGCTTTTTAAATAAATTTTTTTAACAAAGACAGCAATAACAATATCCAAACTTCCTGCCTGGTCTGGCTTTCTGAATCAAGCTCCGTGGACATTTTAATGTTAAAGAAAGAAAGATGTTATTTGCAGTACATAGCACATTTATCTCCTTTGAATGCAATTAAAATTGTTTGTACAACTCACAAAAGGTAGAAAGACAAATCAGCTCTCAATTCTTCCAGTTACTTCACACTTCCCCTATAAGTCAGCTACGGGAGACATATAATAACATCTTACAGACTTTTGGTTATCTTTATGCTTAATAGTACTAAAACACAAGGAATCAGGCACTTGGGGAATTTAATGAGATAAGTTTTCATTGCAGATAATAGAAACAGAAAATTTCAAGACTGGTCAAATAAAATTCCTCTTTGATATTTATAAAATGTTTTGTTTAAGACAATTCTTTCTCTTCTCTTCCTCAGGGCTCAAACTTTTATCAAAACTTCTGAAAACAAAATTTTGCAACAAATTCACAGTCTCCCCATATAGGTGGTTGAAAATGCTTTCTCTGATTTAGTTCTTTTATGATAATCCTTTTGTTCTTAACAGTTTTTGTAAGGTTGCCAATAATTTTAAAAAATGTTGCCTGTGTTCAAAAATTTGTATGTGCTCAATACAGCAGGAAACCCATATTCATCTATGGAATTAATAGCAATTTTTACAAAGCACTCAGAATTATGTTGGACAACCTCTAATTGCTGTGCAATGAAGCCATCTTCCAAAGTGTCTTGACACAAATGTGTCGACACCATTCCAGTGCCTACTGAACATTTCCAGCTCAAGCACAGAATGACTGAACCACTCATCAGTCATATATTGCAGCACTTTGTTCATATCCCAGTCACTTCAGTAAATTCCATCTGCCCTTACTCTTTTCTCTGTGCAGTTTCTGTTTTCAAGGCAGTTCTGGGTCTTCATGATGCTACTTTGACCTTACCCCACCGTGTGCTGGTTTGGGATCCAAGTTTGCTGAAAACAGCAAAGATTTCAACCCCTCTGGCTCCAGTTTTCCATTGCTTTTGTATTCATTTCAGCATCCTGCCTGAATTTTCATTTCTAGCAGTAAATACCATGTAGACTACTTCTGTTATTCAGGTCCATAGCTCTGATTTCTTTTTCCTAATTGATCTGAGGATGATTTTTATATGAAGTGAGTTTTTTTAAAAAGCTTACCGATTAAAGATTTTTAAAAAACATGTTCATGCCAATTAACTTCTGCCAAAATGCAATCATGCTTCTTTTAATGGGTCTGGCATACTACGTAAAATCAGATAGTAAACATAAAACTGTAACCGATTTTTTCAATTCACATGGACACCTCAAGGTCAAGGCTTCAGGACAGTTCCATAATACAGAAATCCCCATTCTGTGACTGACATAGTGTTACGAATTGGAATCGCAGGAACCACAAATTAACTGGGAGATGTTGGAACAGGTTTCCAAGGTTCAGTAACATATCATAACTTACAGAGTGAAGTGGAGGAAAATTGTGGAGAAATGTAATAGTTTCACTTTACGTTAAAAATAAACGCAAATTATTATTGCTATTGCCATTTTTAAGACTCTCAGAAATGCCTAAGAAAAGCAAATGTTGACTTCATCTAGAGCTAAATTTATAGAAAATGGATTCTGCAGCTCACTCTCACTTCTGCAGTCTTTCCATAGCGAAACTTTTAAGTGAGGAAAGCATAAACCTTTTTAAGGAAGGCAAAGGTACAAGATAAAAAAACTTAAGTTTAATCATAGCAGGTTTGCCTTGGCCTTGGAACAGTTTTGAATGCAAGGATATATCCAGCAGCAATTAGACCAAATTTGGTCTGCAGTGGAAGGGGTAAATTAAATTCTTAGCACAGCCTCAGCAGGTGCCAGCTGTTTTTCTGCACACTGTGAGCCATACTCTGTCAGCAACAAAGAAGGCACCTCTTGCTACCTCACAAGACATCTGTTTGCTTCAGTTTTCAGTGGTGGCTGGTGTCCAAGACAGAGTGCAAGAAAAAGAGTAATTATGGAATAGACTTCCCACTGGGAAAATTAATCCTTCAAATCTTGCAAAATCCTTGCATCTTTTTACTGGTCAGCTTGTTCCTGGAGGAACAAGAGCTGTATTCCTTCCATGTTTTAAAAAAAAGTCCTTTCTAGCTCTGACATGAATTTTAGCATCTAGTTCATCCAAATGAATGTTCATTTCTTTTAGTAGTAACTGGAGACCATCTGCTGCAATCAAAAATTATTAGAAGCTGACAGATATCCAAAGGCAGTTTTCCTTCATTAATCTCTGTAGCTCAACTCCTGCCCTCCATGTCAGACTTGCATATCTTCAGTCTGGGTACATGGAGCACCTCCCCTCACAAATGTGCTGGTTTATGGCCAGGGGTCAGAGGTGCTACAGAAAGGCTTAAGAAAATAAAATTACTTTCTCTACACATGCATTGCAGTCAACTTTTCTGAAGAGGAGCTACATTCAACTACTGCAAAACTGCCTCCACTTGGTTGAAATTCAAATAATCAGGGGGGAAAGAAGCCAGTAACAATACTGAGTTCAGAAAGTAGAGGACAGTTTCTTTTGAAATTATTCAGACTTCAAAGTGTCAAAGTTCTACATACACAGAACTATATGTTTGAACAGTTGGCTGTAGCATAAAATGCTTTATTGTAGAGAAAGAGCAGGCTGGAAGCAGTTATAAATAGCAATTTCTTGCTGAGCAATGTGGCCATTCCCATATGCAATTCCTAATGTACGGTTTAATGAACGACAGTTACAATGGACTCGGTCAGTACCCTTGGCATGAAAAAAGACGCCATGAACACAGACAAAACTGATCTCTGAAATACATCAGGTTTTGCAGTTACAAGGCTGCTGGGTTTTGTCAGACAGAGTAAAGAAAACTTCAAGCCATCTTTTTTTTTCGTGTCCGCCAAGGAAGGAGGTTCTCAGGGAGCACATGCCATTGCATCTCTCAAATTTCTTCTGTTGGCCATATTAAAATAATGGACACAAGGCAGAAAAGCTAAAACCAAATTATTGCTAATAACAAGGCAACAGGAACAAAGTATAATGAATCTAAGAGTAAACTATGCTACCCCAAAATCATTATGAGCAGGTCTCACAAGGTTTTCTTGTTGGAAGTTATTATATTAGTTACCACATTAATTATTAATTTTAATAGTTAAAGTGGCATGGCAAATTCAGAGAATATCTGGTTCTCTGCTTTGGCAAATAGGCATATTTTTTTCTCAGTATGTAACTGTAAATAGACCAGTAAAAGTATGATGGAGCAGGGAATCCCATGACCCAGAAATATTTTATATCATCATCATCATTATCAGTGACAGAGTAACTTCTGGCTGTGAAATGGAGGGTGTTTTGCATAGTGACATCTCTAAGCTTTTCAATCTCCAAATCATACAATGCCTGTGCTACTCTGGGACTCTGTCCTGCACCACAAACCCTCTCAAACCTTCCTCCATACCCCCGGTGAGACAAAGTTCAAACAGCACAATTCCTCCTGGGATATCATTGGAGATATCCTATCAGGGATAGGACCATTGTTTAAGGCTTAGATTCCCACCGTTCTGCCATTTCTACCTGACAAGAATTGCTGCTGGCACCATTTCCTCTTTGCAACAAAGACACATAATAGGCACAGATTAATAATAGGGCAACATCCTGAAGTGAGAGCCTGGATCAGAAGATCATGCAGTGTAACTACCATTCTCTCTCTTGAGACACCATCCAGTATGTAATCACTTCAACTGTAGTAAAAGCCAGGAAGAGCTTTTTTTATTCTGTGTCCAAAAAGGTAACCAAGACAGGGCTCTCCACGATATGTTAAAATCTGATGACACCTCAGTAACAAAGAGGTTCATTTCCAGAGCAGGGACAGAAACTTCATTTCTGTGACAGTGTAGGTCTCATGCATTCAACATTCCCTGTAAAAACAGTTCTAAGAAGCCACAGCAGGGCTTTCCCTCACTCCTTCTTTTGGCAGTTGCCTTTAAACTGAGGATCTTGCCTTTGGTCCGTGACTGTGTTATGTTGCAGCTGGCTAGTCCATGTCCAGCCAGAACATGGATGATTCAGCCATGAATCCTGCTGACTCAGACCCAGAGCTTTACCCAAACACTTGTATTCCTGGCTTGACTTTCTGGCTTCCTCATCACTGTGGACTTGTGCAATGATACGGCCTCTTGGCTACCATCAACAAACATACTCTGATAATTTTGCTTTCTTTCTGTGGAACTGTGTCCTTGCTGGTGGGGTCACTTGTCCAGATGTTCGGCTTCCTGCTCCCTGACCACCGTAGAGCAGCCTGCCTTTGGTGGTCTCTGACAGTCTACACCTGCTATCAAGAAAATTGAAACTACAGCAACATCTCCCCAAGTATATATTTAGAGCATAGATATATTCATAACATGGCTTATAAATGAAGAAAAACTATGAATAAAAAAAATAGAGTAATAGAGTGTCAAAACTTTCTTGTATCTAGAGAAACATGAAATGTCTAATCAGATTAATAAAAAGCCACAAAGAATTTTTTAAAGTGCAGTAATGTTTACTCTTCAAAGACACAATTCTGCCAACTAATTCTTTGTAAGGTCACATGGCTGTAAAACTTTATATAATGAGAAATCCACATAAGAATTTATTAGAGATTTATATCACAACTAAGACAGGCACAAGTCTTTTTCCAGCAGAATGATTTCCAGTTTGGGAAGAACACATGTATTTGTTTCTGAGTTAAAACTAGTATAGACAATGGTGGAAAAATTGTGCTAGGTTTTATTACATTTTATGAATTTATGGCTTCTAATGAAACAAATATGTGCTTGTTTTCTTAATCTTGCAACATACTCTTTTTTGTTTATTCAAGCCTTGATCCTACAGGGCTGAGATTAGCTTTTACGAGCTGAATAAAGCAGCAGTTTTAGTAAGGACTTACTGTTGGCTTTAAGTTTAAAATATCCATTAATATTGCAGGTGGAAACCTTTCATAATGTTCAGTGATTACCCTAAATCAGAATGCTGTCAATTTTCTGTGATATATGCATGTAGCCAGAATAACACAGAATCAGAACAATAAATCATAGCTTAGCTCACAGAGTCACTGATATTTTAGAAGTCTGGCCCATTTGGGACAGTCTTCTGGGTCTGAAATATTTCTTTTTTAAATTCGAGGCAAGCCTATCAGATAAAATAGGATAGTGGTTTAAAAGAATTAACTCCAGGTAACAAATTATGTCTTGGAGTTAGACAGAGGGGAAATTCTCCTCTATACTCTTCTGTATTGCAAAAATGAAAATGTATTGAACAGGACATCAAAACAATGCAATTGGTCCTATGTGCTATATTGATCTTGTTAGTCATATAGTTAATATGACAACTTTTCATTTTCTGTCTTTAGACATGTGTCCATGCTCAGGTCTGTTTTGTTTTGAGAAGTACTTCTTGAAGTCAGAGACTTCTCTTTTTATGTTGAGAGTTTATCTTGTATTGTCCTTAGTAGAAGGACAATAATTCAGGAGCAAATGCCATCACAGTCACCACAATAACATTGCTTGTATTAATCCAGAGGTACAGTCTGCCTCTGTCCCAAACAGCCAAAGTTTGTGACTATAGTCACTGTGTCAGGGTCCTTCTGAGACTGGGTGCAACAGCTGCACAGAAGGATGGACCACAGTTTGTGGTCAGTATAGCCTGCTTGACCATGAGCCCCTGAAAGGTTGGACAGCAAGAAGGCACTTAAATTTCAAAAACCTTTACTCTCTTAGAAGGGAGGACAAAAGCATTGTTTAAAGAGCCTCATGATCAGCAGGACCATGAGGAAAAATGAGAAGTCATAAGGTTACAGTAACATATTCCTGTGTTCTGCTCCAAGATTATTCTCCCAAAAGCGTTCTGTAGAACTTCAAAACAGAACAAAATGAGAAACAGAAGTGGAAATTGAACGGGAGGAGAAAGAGGGAAGTGGAGAAGTAAAACAGAGAAAGGGAAAGAGAAGAGGGAAAAGAGAAAGGGAAAAGTAGAAAATGGAACATGAAAAGAGTATATTCTTTGATCTATCTTTAGACAAATATAAAAAGTGGAAAAGGGCCATTTGATTTTATACAGATACCAGGTATTAGTGTTAACAGCCTATCAGTTCCCTGATTATTCCAACAAAGCTCACAAACAGCAAGGGATTAAGACAGCCAAGCACAATCCAGGTCTTTCAGTATTAACTATACTCATTTTCCTGGTCTTTGACTGCCGTTTTCTGTGATCATGCCACTGAGAACGAGTGCTGCTCAATACAGGGCTATTCTGAAGAATCATGTTGCCGAGACAACTATCTAGTCAAGTTTAGAATACTTGCAAGAATGGAGATCCCACAAACTCTCTCACCAACTTCTAGAACTTAACTGCTGCCACAGTGAAGAATTTTTTCCCCACTCGTTCAATCAAAATTTCCTTTGTTGCACCTTTTGACTGTTATTTATTCTTTTGCTCTGTTTTGTCCTCTAAGAAGAGTCTGCCTCTATTGTCTCTACCACCATTCAAATAGTGATGATGAGGACCACGTCATCACCTTACCCAGGAGTGGAACCTTTACGGGTGGCTGAAGGGTGGCTGAAGTTGTTAAGAGAGACACCTGGGATCTACAAGTCAACAGCAATAGAATATTGGACGGGAACAGCTGACAATGGTGATGCACTAGTAATGAGAGAGAAAGAGAGAATGTGAAAAAATAAATGCTGTGTACTCCAGGCTATTATACCTGCTTAACAAAAGTTTCATCTTCAGATGAAGAGTGCCTTAAGTTTCTAAACTGGAACAAGAGAAGTTCAGTTTGGGAAATGCTCGGAAAATGTGAACATGACCCTCAATCTTTAGGCTTTCCCTATAACTTATGAGATGTATTTTATGTAAACTGACACTTGAGAACTCCTTGTGTCATGACCCTTACAGAGATAGAGAATCACCTGAAGCCTGTCAAACTGTTCCACTTGCACTTCAGGACAGATACAGACATTATGACCAAGCTCCTGTCTGATCCTTGTGCAGATACATGAAGATGTGGAGATAAGTGCTGAGTTAAGATAAGCGCTGCCCCGCCTCTTCTGGTTTCAAAATGCAAAGTTTGTTTCTTCTACATATGGGAATCAAAAATGGAAAAGTTGAAAGAGGTTGGAGGCACACAGTTGTCCCATCTTCCTCAGTAAGGAAATAAACACTTCCTGTCAACCACTTTGATGATGGTGTCATTCTAACAGACTGTTCCACATGAATACTCCTTCATGGATTTCAGTCTGCATTGTTTGTGTTGCACTAATCTACATTTAGAGATTTATCCCTGAAGAAAACACATCAGAGCTAAGTATTCAGACACAGGAAAACCAGCTTTTGTTCATATCAGGTAAACATATCACACAGGGTAGTTAATATTTCCAAAATACTTCAATATATGGCTACAGTATTGTAATTATACACAGAACAGAGGACAAGACAGGGTATTCATGTAGATAGTCTAGCTTTCCCCATAGTTGTTTTAGGCATTTATACCAAATCATATATTTACTAGTGAAGTTTTGTCCTACTGACTGTATAGGAGCTAAATGAGACAGTAGCTTTTTTTGAATGCTGTTTATGGAAATTCTGCAGTGTGTCTGGAAACAATATGTCTTGGAATAGGACACTTAAGACACGAGTAATTTCAGTGTATCAGAGGGCTTGTAAGCAAGTATTCATTTAACACTCATACTGTAAATACTCAGAGGTGTCTGCATTAACTCCTGGTTGGAGCAGTAGTTTTTTCCCCACTTTTTTTTAAATGAAAACTTCTTTGTTGAACAAGTCAAAGCTCATGTGGGTAAAGCAGTAACAGAGTTGCCACAATTCCATTCTGTCTCTTGAAATTCTGTAAGGGAAGTGTAAAAAGGAGCTACAATACTTCAGGTCACCAGTGGTTTGTTTATTTTTCCACTCAAAAGCATCCTTGAAATTTTATGCATGTTTACACTTGCACTGAACACCTCCCCCACTCCCCAACTCATCATATCTCTGGCCCAGGATGTTGCCATGTGGTACTCATTTGTCAGATTTGCATCTCATGATAGATATGTTTCACTGTAAGTGCATCAGAAAAAAGTCCTACACCCCCCATAACCTCCTGAAAACCCAACAGACAAAAAACCCAACAAGAAATATACATGTAGAATCAAAGACTTATAATATAAGGCCACCTTAAGCAGTACTTTGAGTTCAGTCAAATATTGCTTGGTAAAAACAAATGGAGCTATACACTAATATGACATACTTTATAGAACACTAACTAAAAACTAAAACTCTTTCAGATAAGTGTTTTTACATTAATACCATTTCACTACAATTAACTAGTAAGTTATTTTGATCAAGAGTCAGATTTTTTCAGCTGAGAAAATTTTCAAAACTTGTATGTGCTTTATGCCTTTCCTGTAATTGCATGTGAAAGAAACTAAAGACGAAACTAAAAAAAATCAAACCATGTTTGTTAAACCACATTCAGGGCTTGCCTGAACAGGATGAAATGTTTGCTTGTTTTTTACCGTGAAAAGCATGAAAGGGTTTGAGTCATGTATACCCACACCCACAAGCACCACAAAGTGGCAGCACTACTGTGGAGCATTCATTATAGATGAGTGGTTCCTCCTTACCAAGTCAAGAGCTGTGCTGGTTTGGCAGAGTGTTGAAACAGATGGAACTGGAACAGCTTTTGGAAAGTTGAAGGCTAAAAAAGCTAAGACTTTGGCCCTCTGAGAATAAAAAAGCATCACATTCACAGCAGTGGCGCAGTGTATTAAGTTAGTCCATAGCTAACCAAAGCAGGATGGCGGAAATAAAGATCCTTACTGTGGGGAGACACTGCTCCCTCACACGTCCCTCTGTGAGGCAGCCAATGCACTGGCAAGAAGGATTGACCTGATCAATGGACATTTTGGTGTTAGGAATTCCAAATATGAGAGGATTCCTACAAAAGCCTTTGATTTTGCATAATTTTCCCCTCAGTTTGCTTTGTAGACCACCATACAGACGTTGATGCGCAATAATTACTCAAGCTACCACCACATTTGTTTCAATTACCCACATCAACTCTTTCACACTTGAAGATATACCTTCTAATGCAACATGACAGTGCTGAGCCAGAAGTTTTCTGTGGGACAGAAAGAAACACGGGGACAAGCAGCAACAACTCTAAATTATTATATTTCAAGAAATGTTGTGCCTGCAACGTATGTTTGACAGCTGTTAGTTATCCAATTAAGACATCAAACATATGACAATACAGTGTATAGGTATAATGGTGGGGAAAAAGGGGCTTGATACATTCTGTCATCTGGTTCAGTTTTTTGGTACCATCAAGGAAGAGAAAATAATACATCTAGAAAGGCTACATAGTTCCTCTCTTACCCCAAACAGATCTGCTCTTTCAAGTTGCCTGTTTTTCCCATGAGCATGGCTCACAGATCAAGTTGTAGAACTTTTGAAGGGATCACTCTTAATTATGGAACTGGATTCTACCTGAGATGTTCAGGGTTCAGTCTATCACATCATCCATGTTGTGAATGAAGGTGTTAAAGAGTGTTGGTCTCAGTATGCACCACAGGGTAGTATACTAATGTAGTAGTAACTGACACCCAGTAACTGCACTTCATACCATTGATTACACCCCTTCAAGCATGTGTAGGTCAGACTGTTGTCAATACACCTCACTGCCCACTTATCTAGTCTTTACTTCATGAATTTATCAATGTGGATGTTACAGGAGACAGGGCTCAAAGTCTTGCACAAGACCACAAATATCAGATGTTTCTTCCTCACACACTGAGCTGGTTATTTCATTGCTGAAGGCTATGAGACTCTCAGGGAAGATTTTCCCCTTCCCATATATGTGCTAACTACTCCTTATCATCTCGTTCTTACTAGAATGGCTTCCACAATTATGTGCTCCCACGCCTTCCCAGGAACTGAGGTCAACTGGTCAGCCTGCAGATCCCCAGGTCCTGTTCCTTGCCCTTTTCGAAAACAGGAGTGACACTGGATTTCTTTCCATCCATAGGATCTTCTTCTGATCACCAGAATCTTCCAAAGATTGTATTCCAAAGTTCTATCTCAATGATATCAGCCAGTTTGATGAGCCTTCATGGATGTGTCTCATCACGTCCTGTGGACTTGCAGTTATCCAACTGATTTCAATGTCCCTTCACTCAGTCTGCCTCAATGAGGGACTATTCATGGCATCAGACTTTCTGAGTTGGGCTCAGGGCTCAGTTTCCTGAAGGGAAATCTTACCAGTAAAAAGCGAGGCAAAGAAGGCATTGAGTACCTGGGCTGTTTCCACGTCCTGTCATCAGACTCACCCCATTTCATTTTGCAGCAGATCCACATTTTCTCTAATCTTCTTGTTGCTGCTGGTATTCCTGTAAAAGCCTTTCTTGTTGCTCTTCTCTTCCCTTGATAAATTTAATTCCAAAAGGGCTTTGACTTTCCTAAGCTCATTCCCATACTCTCAGACAGTGTGTCTATGTATTTGCCATGCCACCTGACCCTGTTTCCAACTCTCATATGCTTTATTTTACTGTTTACTTATATGAAATATCACCAGAGATGAATCAGAGCTTGGATGCCACACATGATTATATTCTGGAACTGTTTTTCAGCAAACCCCGGTTACAGGCTATCCAAAATATCCACAGCTTATAGGAAATTTTGAAGCATGTCCTGGAGCACTATTCTTTTCTCTCAAGAGTCATCAACTTACTCTTTAGCAGGCAGCACAAAATTAAAATTATTTCTACGTGGGTTCTGTTCTCCTTGAGTTAGGTTATGTGTATCACTTGTAAGAAGGGAAGTGATTATGAAATGCAATGAGTAATGACAGATACTATAATGCCCTCTTAGTTGCCAACTTCCAAAAAAGTACAGAGAAAGTCAAAAGCTATATTCAGCTTTCCAAAGAAGCAGAGACAGACATCATGACTATGCATGGAACTCTGATTTCAGAGTTCAGAGAAAGATATGTCACAAATAGGACTGGAAGTTAACTGTACCTCATCAATTATAAGTTACTGTGATAACTCTTCACAGCAAGGATTGGATTCAGGGGCAGCAGAGGAGGTAGACAAGTCACAAGACTCAGGAGGTTCCCAAATATAGAATGAACTGGCTGAAGCCCTTGTTTGTTAATATTTTGTCTTCTGTATTGAAGATGAAGCAAAAGACCATGAGTGATGGTGCAATTCATATTCAAATCTCATTGCTGAATCTCTATTACCAGATTCAGGCTACCGTCGATTGAATGTTTGGAATAAAACACATTTGAGTGTCTCCAGAAAACCCTGGTTTGTCTCAGAACCCTTCAGGAAAACTTGGTACAGACCCTGGCTCTTCTCAGACTGGGCTGTAAGACAGCCAAAAATGATGTAAAATACTGCAGTTCTTTGTCAGGACACATTCAGCTCTGCCAGTTGCTTTTCCCAAGGCTTTCTGACTAGGAAGTATGCTGAATGATACATCTGTCATTTCATGCTCATATGCAAATACATTAAAACTGAGGTTTGCTCATTTTACTCATTCTTTGGGAGAATTCTACCTGCATTCTACTCTCTGCAACATCTGTGAATTTCTAGGTTTGGGAGCAGGAGCTGCTAGAGATAGGAAGTTTTCATGAAGAGAATTAACCACAGTCTAAATTGGTGGTTGATATTGATGTTTTATGAACCTGTGGTGATAGTGTGGGTTGGCCAAATGGGAAAAGATTGTTTGAGGATTTAAAATTAATGATGATAAATAGACATACTCTCTTAAATAGTTACCATTAACGACAGCTTAAATAAAGCAATCACATTTCACTAAACTGTAAAATTTACTGTCTTTCTAACCAAGGCACATTTCCATAAATTGGCAAAGCTACTGCATGGATTTGGTCAAATGTGAGATACCACTACAAGAAAAACCAAACTGATCCATGGCTAACACAGCAAAGGAAAGGGGAAGAAATCACAGCCAAAGGCACAGGCAGCCTCCAAAACAAGCGTTCAATCTTGCAATTAATGTGTTAGAATAAGAAATATGTTATTTGGAACCCTTTGAATATACCAAACATAAATAGTGCAGTCAAATCTCTCCTCCTGATGCTCATTTATTGAAATGGTCCTTCAAACTCCAAGTGCAAGTGGCAAATGCAAGCACAATTGTGATTTTGAGTTCTATTTAAGATCATGGAAATAACTGCTTACTCCAGACTTCCAGTGTGCTCAAGGATGCCTCCACAGAGGAAATGAAGACAGTTATTATAACACTATATCCACCCCAGCTGGTTTCCTCTTCTGAGGCCTCAAAAAAAAAAAAAGCTAAAAAAACCATCTTCTGTTGCCTGCTAGAGTCACTTAGGAAACATGTAGTTTATTGTCCAAGAGAATTAACATGTAGAGGGTGTCACACAGAAAAAGAATCTATTTAGAAAAGTAACAGAATGGAACAAACTTTCTAAGTCAGGTTTGTTCTACTGGTGTTATCAATCTCTTCAGCTACCGAAAGAGATGACCCCAGCTGAAACCAACTGATTTTCTATTGTAAATTACTGTGTTTTGCATGGAAAGGCCTTTTATCAGCTATGAAATCAGGCTTGGCTTCACATTGAAAACATGCACAACAGCTGGTAACAGCTTGAATATGTGCCTGAAGGATCACAGTGGCTCATTCAATTTAGACTCAATTGCAGTTTGATGATGTCCAAATGCTCAGTCTGGAGCAAGAGGATTGCAATGCCATCTAAGTTCTCTTTAAGAAGGACTGTGCTTTATTATCAGTGTAATTGTGTCCTGTCTTTGGAAAGAATGGACTGAGCCATCCCTATCACACATGTGATTGCACACATTTGAAACTCATAGCACATACAACAATTACTTGGTAGAAACAATATTTTAAATGTATAGACATGTTTGTTCACACTTATTATGTCGGTTCATTGTGAAGAGAAGTTCTGGTTTGCTGCTTGTAAGAATTGCACCAGCTGATCACCAGCCAATGAAAGTCAATAATTCAGGATTCGTCCATTAAACTCAGCAGGTCAGGAGGGCAAAGTTTATGTCAACAGCCTAATGACAGCCTTTCTGTGTACAGAGGGCCAATGAAGGAGACAAATATTTACTTTATGTAAACAATTGTTAAGCATGTTACTTAGGCCAAGAAAGCGCTGTTCAGCTTGACTTATAATAAAATCCAGATGTCAATGAGAAATTTGCAAAGCTTCTTTTAGAGTGCATAAACATAATATAAACTGCAGAACCACATACATTTGAACATTTGTTTTCTATTTTTTTTTTAAATGCAGGCACTGGTTTGACTGCAGAGAACTGAGAAATGCTGATAACTGCCTAGATAGCCTAGAAGAATAAATGTCACTTCTGCAAGAAGGTAGAGCAAGTCATAGGGATGAGTCTATCACTCAGAATTGAGATTTTCTGACTTTAGCTCTGTCCACAGTTTGTATGCCAGCATGTTCAGGGCTGTGCTCTGAGTACCTTCTGTTCACTAACTTAATTTGTTATTGAAGACACAAAACGTGTTAAAAGCAGCCAGGGTAACCAGTGGAAGTCAAAATACATTATCAGGCATAATTAAAGGCCAAGTACATGCACTGCAAGGCAGTGCCAGATAAGGTAAGACAGACCAAGCTTTTATGAACAGAGACATACATGCTTGTCAATTGAACAAAAGAGAAGTGAGAAGTAATTATTAAGACAACAACATATCTTCATTCCTCCCACACAAACCCAAGAAGAATTGGGTACTGTATTTGCACAATTTTTGTGAACACAAGAGAAAAACTGCAAAAGCTCTCCATAGTTTAAATGACACTAACTCTGGGGGAAGAGGAAGAAAGCATTTTATTCCTTACCTTTTTGTACACGTGCAATGCCAGCTGCAGTGAAATGGACTAAAGCCTTTCAACAGAGAGTAAAAATTCATCATTCGAACTCATGAAAACTGCTGAGATTTCAGAACTCATGTTCAGTTTCACTCTGAAGCAAGATCACATTATTTCTTAAAAGTTCTGTTGAAATAATGACCAATCCCATCAATTTGCAGGTCATGCAACTGAATTTTAAAGTTCTGAACTAAATATTTCCAAATTTTAAATATTTTATTTTACAATTAGTAGTTCATTACTTTAAATATAGGGTTTTATATACTCTTTTTTTTCCCTGTTTTATTCTACAATGAAAGCAGACATTCTAGGACTTGGAAATGAAAGCTAAAAGAAAGGCCCAACATCTCACAGGTTTAATAAAAAGTTAAACTAGAGCCCAGAAGTTCTCAAACAATTTCAAAGACTGTCATCTGAATTTTCTCCCTACAACTTCCCACCCACTTTTTCTGTGTAGGAAATAATCATAACTAGACAAGTTATCCTCTCAAGAGGAACAAGACTTGGTCAAAATATTGTTCCTGATAGGAAACAGATGAACATTTTCTAACTAGCCTTTCTAGTGTCTCTCACAAAGTCATGAAGGAGCTCAAGCTCTCTGTTGGATGTCTGCTGAGGCTTTTGTTTTATTCAGCACCCTCAACCCTCCTCCGCAATTCAGTGCTTCCCTGAGGAAAACAAGAGGACAAAGATGGTGAAGGCAAAGATAGCAAACTTTTCTCCTCTAAACTCCAATGGCCACTGTTTTCAGGTTTGTAAAAAATAAGTTACCCCTTCCCCATCCCTCAGTGAACAGTTCAATCCCTGAACAGTTTTCTTGCCATTATTTAACAAACTCAAGAACATCTTAAGGTATTTCTTTCCCTTTTGCGTGAAACCAGCACAATGATACAACAGAAGGCACCTGCACCATTCCTCCAAAACCACATTTACTCATTCACGGTTTCTCTTCCATTCAAAGGAATTCAGATACAAATCTGTGCTATGGGTAGATAGAGTAGAGCCAGACTCAGAAAAGCAGTGCAGCATTATTCACTGTGCTGGAGAATCCTGGAAAGCAGTAATCTAGAAGGAGACAGTGACAAAAAGGACACTGGGTAAAGCACACATTTAGCAGCAAAAGCCCTGAATACTAGGGGGTCAATTCATCACTCTGTGTCTCCAAACATTTTCATCTTAAATACACTGTTTATTTCTGTGCACTCTACTGCTAAAAGGAACTGTGAGAAAGGAAAATGAGGTTATATCTCCAATAGTTAGACTGAAAGATTTAAAGTATGAAATTATTCTCTTCTTCAGTAACAGGTACAATATGTATTAGTCACGTATTTGCAGCACCAGAAGGAAAGGAATATTATTCCTGTCTCTGGCATTCAACACCTGATTTCAGAAGATGAAATAATTTAAACAAAGCATCAGGAAAACATGTAGTGGAATGGAAACCATGAGACCCGCATTATATCAAGCACTTAAAAATCAGATGTAAAAAAATTTAGTAAACATTTGAGAACAGGAGCTTTTGTATTAACAGACAAATGAGTAGGAAATATTAGGCTAGAACAATCATGAAGGATCATATGCCCAGAGCAGTCTCCAAGTCTCCAGTGATCTTAGGATCTTGCATAACTCTACTTGATCTTCATTCATGGTAAAGTCAGGTGTCCTTCCAGCAGCAGTAAAATTCTGCATTGTAAGAAAACGTCCAGTAACAATAGGGATTATCTTTCCTACTTCTGACTTCTGACCTGACCTTCAAAGGTAGGATATTAAAAAAAACCAGACCTTCAGGTAATAGGAACAGGCATAGACCCACCAAAAAAGTAGTGTGTCAAATAAATACTTGCCGTTTTTGTCACTATACTTGTAGTTCTAATGATCTCCTGTTTATTAACTTGTATGTGCCAAAATTTGGTTCTCTCCTGTCCAGACCTCTCTCATGCACTGTCATTCATCAGCTCAAGAAAAACATTTTCACCTGATGCAACAGAACTGCCTTCAGACAACAGACAATGTATTATATTTCAGTCACCGTTCAGATATACATTTCTTAGACCTGGTTTCAGTTTGCTTCCTTAATTACCTGTAATACAGCATTACATATTTCTCATCTGTACCTATAGCAGTTTTAGTGATAACTAATCTGTGGCTTCTTCTCCTACTGCAATAACCACCTGGGGCTTTGGCTTTTAGATGCCAAAGTGTCAGTGATCTATGACGGTGTCAATTAAAGAGGAAAAAATCAATCTGAGTAACATTAAAGTCTTCATGTGAGGTATCTATTTCCCAACAATACTTTCTAATGCTCCTATCACACACAGTTATCTAGAGGTCATTTACATAACAAATTCCAACTATTTCTGCAAGACAGTAAAAAAACTTTTTGATAGAAATGTATTTCCTAATGGCAAAGCAATATGTGAAGCTTTTTCACTTTTCTCAAAATTACATATAAACTTTAAAATCAGTGTTCTCTCTCACTAGTTAAATGGGAGTTTATGCCTTCCAGAGATGCTGAGGAATTTGGCTCTGTTACAAGAACTTATGACCTGAAGTTACAAAAAGACTTTTCACTGAAAGTCCATAAAGACTGGACTGGTAAAACTAGACACTTAACTCAAGAGATTAGAAAATCTCAATTTGGTCAGACTCTTACCAGGAGAAATCTCTGTGCACTGAAACAAGCATCACATCCATGTCTTTGCACACACACCATGCCTAGCACATTCCTGATATGTCCACAGTGACACATATCTATCCTAATTGTAAAAACATTCAGTATTCTGAATTTCTTTAAAGTACTTTCTGTTAATTATTACACTCTGAAGATATATTGAGAAAACAGGCATGATAGGCTGCCTTAGAGCTGGAGAACCAATGTATTTATTTCCTCTTATCCAGAATGAATGGGAATTTAAGCTCCTAACTCACAGCAGCTTTCCTATATGAAATGATGAACAGTAAGCAGCAGAGAAAATGAAGATCTGAAATGGTAGACTCTCTTTCCATACTAGGAAAGCAAATCTTAAAATTCACACTTTCTATCGATTTATAAATATGATTTGGAGAAACCTTACCTTCTATGATCTGAGCTGCTGCACCAGCATGGATTGAAAAGCCAAAGAGTAGTAGTGACAAGTCCCAGGTCCACCAGGCAAGCCTGGAGCAGGTGTGCCAAAAAAAAGGGAGGTGGAGGAAGAATGAGACCAAAGACTGTAATACAGAAACACATGGGGAAAAAAAGAAAAAGTAAAATTTAGAAGCAAGATTTCTTACCATGAGAGCATTTTTTGAGTCAGTTGAAAGAACTTAAGTGAGGAAAAAGTTCAGTGCACATGAGTTTTATGCCTATGAAAATAAGTTAATAAAAACTGGAGCCTGCTGTTTCTCCTCCAACGTTCAGACACAAGTGGAACAAAGGCAGCACTCAGGCTCTCTGTGTGACTCACTGCAATTCACTGCTCCAGCTCTGAAATCTGACTCCGCGTAGACTTTCCTGTCAGACCACGGCCGAAAACTTCCTACTGTATTTATGGATGGACGCCCCTTACTGCTGTACACCATCCCGGCGCTGTCATTATCCAACCCGGTCTTTAACTGCTGTGTACCCTGACAGGCAGTAGCACGGCTTCTCCAGCTTCCCCTCCCGCTGCTCCCGCCTGCTCACAGCCTCCACTTATCCAATAAAACATGACCTCCAACATCCTTCCATCCAGCATTACACAGGCAGTGATACAAATTCTTATACGGAATGGGACCCTTATCAGGCCATTTTAGCCAAACTTCATCAGAAGCAAGTTTTAAGATATGAGCAGGACAGAGCAGCAGTTAAATGGCAACAAATGCCTGGGATTCACAACTGAACTGTCTTACAGATTTTGTCACCTACAGAGACACTTTGAAGTACACCCTTTTCTCTGACAAGCTCTCTAAGTTTAATACTCATATTTACAGAGATTTACACGCTGGATGTAGTTTGAGAGTGTGTCTCTGCCTCAGCAGCTGTACATATACGTGTCTGCTATAGAGATCCTGTCACTGAGCATTTCTAATAGTTTCCATTAAAAGTGTTATTTCACCCCTCCCTCCTAACTCAATGAAAAGCATTTTTTCCACTTGTAGTTCTTCAAAGCTAGCACTTGCTCAAGGAAGAAATTCTGCAAGGATATGCTTGAAATAATTCAGACAATTTTTAAGTCATGAGATATTTAACAAAGGCTGCAATTGTCACTTTTTGACTGGGACAGGAGGGAGCTTGGAATGCACTGCATATGGAAAGGGACCAGTGGGCTCTTGGTAGATCTAGACTGAAAAGTGCTGAAGATCACCTTAGGAGAGTCAAAACTGAAAACAGATTTACCTAGCATGGGAAGTAGAAGACAGACAGGAGTAAACTTTTTTGCAGTAATGAAAGAACAATCTCAATCAATAAACAGAATTAGGAAAAGTTTTATTTCATGCTGAATAAAATGCTTGAGTTTGGGGAGGGGTGTGGGGGTGGTTGTTTAGTTGGTCATTTTGGGGGGAGGTTTGTTACTGGGTTATCTTAGTGGTTTTTTGTTGTTGCTGTTGTTGGGTTTTTTTGATTGATAGTTTATTATATTTTATTAAATTAAGAAATACAGAGGTTAGGGTTTTAAAATCTAGAATCTTGATTCTACTCCAGACTCCCCTTTTTGGTTAGAAACCATAACAGGTCAGCTCTCCCCAGGTATATTTTTAACTAAGCCACAGACCAGTATTATTTGCTATACTCCTTCTCCATAAAGACAAGGAAGAAAGAGATCAAATTATCCTTTAATCAAGTGTCTTATTATAAACACACACAGTTTTATCTTCTTCAGAGGACCAAGAACCCCCCTTTTTCAGTCCCATAGTCCTATATCAGGGCTGAAAAAAGTTTAATCATTCGTCTTTTCTACTTGAGGCTGTCATCTCTTTCCTTTCTCTCTCCTTGAAATTTCTCCGTTGTTACCATCAGCTGCACTGCTTAGAGGAACAGTGTTTGTAACATTTGGTCAAATCATATACAAAACCTATTTATTTTATGCCTTTATCTTGCACACTAGATATATGTTATCCTAAGAGAAAATACTGTTTTTAAGCATTCATGGAAAATATATTTATATACAGCCTGGCTCACTTTTTCATTTCTTTCAAGGTAGTATTTAGTAATAGCTACCAAGAGCCATTAGTCCTGTCAAACAATTTTTAACTCAGATCCTTCCTTCAATAGGAAGGATCCTTCCTTCCTTTCTGTCTCTTTATCCACAAAATGTCAGCAGCTTACCTGCATAAACATTCCTGTTGCAATAGAGTTTTTATCCAGTATATATGACCAAAACATATGTCTGTCTTGGTATCTTACAGTAGACTAACATATTTAAGAGATAAATGTAGAAGCAGCCTCCAGATTTATAAAATTTGTAATGATTTTTTACAGTACATGCAGCAAAGACCTAATTATTGGATGGACTTTTCCTCTAATTTTAGAAAAGCCATAGAAATGAAGGAAGTAATACACTATTCATGCAGATGATCTTCATTAAATGCTGCTGACAGCGCCTTTAATTTCTGCTGGACATTTTAACATCGGTATCTGGCCAATGCTCAACATTTTTATCCAATACTGGATAAAAGAAAACAAGACAGAGCATGTTCTTGACCTCAGCAGCCCGTTAGTTTTGAATGGACAGCTGTGGAGGAATCCCGAAATACAAACAGTTTATTACCCCCACTCCTGTAGGTCACTGGGATTTCTTGAGTGTCTAGTGCTCATTTGTAAGACAAAGAATTACTGAATTACAGGCTCTCTATATCTGCTATATCCATCTATCCATGTATATCTTGCTCCCCACAAAGGCAGTGACATTTGTACACATGCACTCAGTTTTAACCTTACTGTTTGTCTCGTCTTTTTCAAACACAGCAGGACTCCTTCGAATTAGGACATCTGTGCTTTCCTTCAGTACTGTGTCCAGCTGTCTTCAGCTAAGCTGGAGTTTTCCTTCTTGTTAAAAATCTCCATTTTCCAGGCAGAAGTTTTGTTTACTTTCCCTAGCTCTATCAACTGATTACACTCCTTAAGACTCCAAATGGCAGGCCACAATTCTGCTTTTGCAGTTCTTATCCGCTCACTGAGTTAGTCTGGCTGGGTGTTCTTATATTTCTCATCAGAGGGTTTTTTTTTCTTTCCTGCTGACTGCAACACAAATTTCTTAGCTGCACATTTCTATTCTCTATACTTTGTGCAAAGTTAGTGTTAGAGAAGCAGTCTGGACCAAGGCCTGAGTGAGTTAAGAACCACTCTAAAAAAGAGTAAGAAATTTATCTTTTGCTTAGACCTTCTGAGCATGTACAAATAGTTGACATTTACAATATCCTCTGGCAAGGAGGTCCACGGCTCAACTATGCATTTCATAAAAGAAATCTCTGCTTCTTTGTTTTCTCAGCTTAGGTCCTGCTGACGTTCTTCAATGTCTCTGAGTTCTTATACTGGACAGGGTTCACTAGTTTGGTGCCCATTCTCTCTTCTCCATGCCCTTTGCGATTTCAGAAGCCTCTTTTATATATCCTTTCTACTTGTCTTCTTTCTGTACTAAGTGTGAACTTGGTTGTTTCTTGTACTGCAACCATTCCACACCGCTAGTTATCTTTTAAATCTTTCTCATGGTTTCTGTGTTCTAGGACATAATTTTTGATCTTTGGTGGAGTCAGGAGAATCACAACTGCACATGATGCAAGTAATTCCAAGGGTTAGGGTTAGACTTAGGATTATTACTGGGTTAGGTTAGGGTTAGGGTTAGTGTTGGGTTAGGGTTAGGGTACATAGCAATTCCCTCTGTCCTTTTTCTTGTGAGGAACACATCTGGTGTACTTTCTTGACTGCAGCCAAGATATGTTCATGAAATTGTCATAAGTTTTGTAATTCACACCTAAGAGGTATTTTTATGTGAATTAGGGTTTCTCCCGTCCCTGAATATATTTGTAACTAATGGTAGAAATTAATGTATTCTTTGATTTTATTCTCCAGGTTTTCCTTCTTAGAAGATCCATTTGGAACTCTTTACAACCTGTCCCATCCTTATTAAAAACCCTTATCAGCAATGTTCACTGCAGAGTACTCACATCATTGCCTGCCCTCATTGACGCCCACAAGACAGATGGGGAGAGATGACAATTGCATTTAATGACAGAAAAGGGGGAATGGCTTCAAGCTGACAGAGAGTGTATTTAGATATTAGAAAGAAAGTCTTTACTTGTGAAGGTAGTGAGACACTGGAACAGGTTGCCCAGAGAAGCTGTGGATGCCCCATCCCTGGAAGTGTTCAAGGCCAGGTTTGATGAAGCTCTGAGCAACCTGGTCTAGTGGAAGGTGTCTCTGCCCATGGCAGGGGCTTGAAATGAGATGGTCTTCAAGGTCCCTTCCAACCCAAACCACTCTGATGATAAGGCAGGCAGTACAATATCTGTAGAAACAGTGGTGACCAATCTCTACTACAAGGGCTGCCTGTATATTCCTCGTATTTTTGCCTCTCTTTTAACCAGTTGTTTACTCACAGAATCATTTCTTGTGCGTTGGCTTCCTGAAAAGCCAGCCATTCTGAGGACATAATTTAGGTGATGGATTACTTCAGGGTGTATCAATTTATCCAGAAACTCTGAATAACATTTTGGCTTTGAATATGATCAGCTGCTAAACAGCTAATTTCACAGTGGTTTGATAATACACTTTCAGAAGCATAACAAATGCTTCAGTATCTGTTCTTCTGCATTTTTCTCCTTAAAACAAAGCACCTTAGGAAAAAAAAAAAAATCTATAAAGGCATCTTTCAATATATACTTATGAAGGAATAAGAGTACACATTTATATACCTGAAGACCGGGTTGTACCTTTCAGATGGGTACAAACTAAGGTCACACAGCAAAAGAATTCTGGCATTTTCTGGCTCTTTAGTACTTAATTTCAATTAATTTGCTTTTCTGCCTACTCTATCCCTCCCTCACAGTATTGTAAAAAGCACTGGGAAAAAATATTACATCTTTCACACAGTGCGGGCTAATTGGCAAAGAAACAAAGAGGAATCAGGGACCTGAAGCTTGCAAAGAAAATCCTAGAAAGGAAGGCATCTCCCATCAATACTTACATTGGGAGATGATTTTTGAAAGGGAAGAGACAAGGTCTGTTGGGCACACAGGTGGGTAAGATGGGGAAAATGGATGAATAATACATAAAAAAAGGAGAATAAGACTGAGTGAAAAGCCTGGGATAAGAAGTTGGGAAGAGGTGAAGACAAAGCTAAGATGACTGGAAACCAGTTAGGAAGCAGAAGGAAAGGGAAGCGTTGATATGTTACCTGACACTAGGTGGCAAGTAAACCAAGAATAAATGCTTAGGCATATATATTTCTCCTCTACAGACTCTGACTCAGTTTTTTGCCAGGCAGCATAACAAGAAGAGGGAAACCTCTGTGATACTTCTGCTATAAGCAAGCATCCATGAAACCTACAAGAAAAGCATGACTTGTGCAATGCTTTAATATTTCAAGCAGTTTATGCTGTGAATACAGATATTTCAATACTTCTGGTGGCACTTGCAAGTATCAGTATGACCTTATTGAGTTGGTGTTCTAACATGAAAAAACATTAGAATTATTAATCAATTATTTGACAGACTCACAAAAATTATCATTTCCAGAAATGGCTGAACTGTTTCTGGTGAATTTTATGGTATTGGCATGAAACACTAAGTCAGTGTTTAGAAACTGTACAACCAACTGAAATTATACAATAGAGCATGTGGGACAACTGTAAAACCAAGTATAAATAGATGTTCTGCTTGTAATTTAAACTCATGTGCATGGCAACACTGATCCTATTAGTACACTAAATTAATTTATCATTAGCAGAAGGGTGCATAGTTTTAAAGTATATTTAAAAAAAAAAAGTCTTAACCATATTAAGTACATGCATTGCACTGAAAGGCTCCATTCAGACTAAATGTCACACATTCCTTTTATATGAATAAACCCAGAAAGAATTATATGCAGCACTTTCACTGTCTGTTTCCATGTGCAGCTGAGCTGAAGAAATATTTTCTCCACACACATGCGCACATGGCCTATCACAGGGCACAGATAGTAAAACGTTTACCAGAATCCCTCTCCCCTTCTGTGCAAGCTAACTTGACTCAAATATTTTCCTTGCAAAAATATTTATAGAACTTGACCAAATGAGTGACTTTAGTGATTACATTTTACACTGCCTTGAGATAAACTTGTAAAAAGCCTTCTCTTCTATACTGGGACAAACCTCTTTTCCCACTGGTTTATATGAAGTAGGTGTTTTCAGAAAAGTAAAATCCTACTTTTTAAGCCAACGACAAGGTGATGCAAATGTCAAATCTTAAATCACGTCAGATTATTTTCTCAAATTTCTTCTTGCAAATCATCACAATAACATGGACAGGGTAAGTGAAGAGCAATCATGTCATCTACTTGTACTTGTGCAAAGCATCTGACCCTGTCCTGCATGATGTCCTTGTCTCTAAATTGGAGAGACATGGATTTGATAGATCAGTGGATAAGGAATTGGCTGGATGGTCACACTCCAAGAGCTGCGGTCGGTGGTTCAATGTCCAAGTGGAGACCAATGACAAGCAGCTTTCCTCAGTGGTCAGTATTGGGACTGGAGCTGTTCAACATCTTTGTCACTGACATGGACAGTGGGATTGAGTGCACTCTCAAGGATTCAAACTAGGAATGACAAGAGAGGGATAATTACCAGCAGTCCTGTGAGAGTGGGGTGGATAGGGCTGATAATCAAAAGGCATAGGGTGATGTTGTCACAAAAGCAGAAAACAAGACTTGAATAGGGGCACCTTCAGAATTTTCCTGTAACCAAAGCAACATCACTGGAAAAACCCAGGCCCTTGGGTTTCTCAGGATTCTAGAATGCCTCTCTGAAGAACATGTACGTAGCAGAAGGAATAAACGTGATGAATTAGAGACCTGTGCTCATCTGCAGGGCTACAATCCTGTTGCAATCATGGAGACATGGTGGGATGGCCTACAGGCCATTCCTGCTGCCAGCAAGTTGACAGAGGTGGTTGTTCCCCTCTGTCCAGCCCTGGTGAGGTCACACAGGGAGTGCATGTCCAGTTCTGGGCTCCCCAGTGCAAAAGTGATGTGACCATAATGGAGAAAGTCTAATGAAGACCCCAAAGATGGTGAAGGAACCAAAGGAACCAGATCCCTTCCCACCTCAACCATCTGTGCTTTTGGGATTGTTAATATAACAGAATCTCTAACAGTCTAATTCAAGGATCACCATTAGTCTTCATTTAATTACTGCAGAAAAAGAATGAAAAGTAAAGTAGCTAGAGCACTAATATAGAGGAAATATGCAGTAATTGCAACACTACCATTAAAAATTGAACACACAATTTTCTTAGCTTCTAACCCTTTTCTGATGTTATGCTCATCCTTTCACTGTCCCTCTGGATCCTAGTCTTTGTGGCTTTACTCTGGTGTTGGCCATGGGGATGAGGTCTTAGAGCAAGTTCTCAACATCTGGAGTCCTTTATTGGAGGGAGTACTGATCGTGCTGATTATTTCTTCTTCCTCTAATCTAATATACATTTGCTTTGAATTTAGGACTTTTTAGAAATTGTAAGCAAAACCAAGGACATAAAAAGTAAAAATAAGATATTAACTGTAACTAAGTTACAGATGAAAACTAAGATCTATATAGAAAAAATCCCATCACATATTGAGATGAAATGTCCAAATAATAGAGGTGTCAGAACAGAAGTTCCTGATCCCATGAAGTTTTAACAGGTGCAGTCCTCACCAGCTGTCAGTGGAAAAATGCCAGTCAAGGCCACTGTGCATGATGCTCTCAATGTGATGACTACATTTGCTGTCAGGATGATCTATTCATATTTGCATCTAGAAAATATACCTACCTCCCTGTAACATGGAGCCTTGTCACTTTGAAAGTGACCAAATTTCACTTTCAAAGTGACAAGGCTCCATGTTACAGGGAGGTAGCTTTATTTGCTGCACAGAACAGCAGTGTCACAGAGATCTTTGAAAGACTTTTCTCTTCCCTCTTCAAATCTCCTTTATCCAATAGCTCAGCTGCCATTATATTACTTAGAGAAAATTATGATTTCCAAATGTCTTAAAATTGGGAGAAATTTGTAATGATTAGGAGAACTAATTATACTCAAAATCAGAAAATATCAAAACATTTTCAAATAATCTTTAAATCATTCTGTTGGTAAACTATTTAAAAATATGTTTAGCAAGTCCATACTATCCATTCTTAAGACTAAAGGGCCATTAAAAAAAATGTTCACAACAAAGCATACTTTAAATAAAAATGGCAACTTTTATGCCTTAAGTGTCACTTTTCAGTTTAGAGAATGGAATTGTTTTTCGTCAAGAAAACACAAGAATAATGTTATTTGAGATATTCATCTTTCACAGAACTTAAAGGACAGTATATGACCACCTTAGTCTGGCATGAAATTTTAGCTGATAAATGCATTCTTCTCTCTTATCCAAGTACGTCTGTTTCTCCTTCACCCACGTATTTTTGGAAAATGCGTTCCAAATGGTAGACTATTTTCACGCAACTTTGTGAACTGCTCTCCCTCTCTTCTCAAAATACAGTAAATTCTGCCTTCCATATTGCCAATCCGGCCATTACCAATTGAGATTTTCCTTCTCCTGGTTACAACTGAAACTTGCCACAAGTAGTGAGATTGCTCATTAAGGGAGCAGGGCAGAGAAAAGCTGGGCGTGTAAGTACCACAAAAAGGAAACACACAATGCCAGCAGGACAGAAAGTGTGTTTATGCTGTGTGCGACTGTTACAGGATAGCTACCACCCACACTTAGGAGACAGAAATAAACACATTACCCACTCATGTGCTTGACTCTTTTACCAAAATTTAAAATGCAGTTATTTATAGATCTTAAAAATATGATGTGGGCAAAATAAGATTTGAACAACAACATGGTTCACATAGTGTTGTAAGCCTGACTTTCTTTTCATTGTTTTTATTTTAGGAAGAGGTGTTTGGCACACAAACACACCCAATAATGTTTTACACAAAACTACTCAAAAGAAAAAAGAGACCCTCTTCCACAAGTTAAACAAACACATGATTTCTGACACAGAAGCAAGGATTGTTCAACACTCCTAGAAGCATTCACACAGACAAGATTTATGACTAGAGGTAGTACTCATTAAACAACTATCAGCAATGCACTGATAACAACAGGTTTGGGAAGGGTAGCAGGAAGAGACCAGGGAGCAGAGAAGCCTGGCTATATTCATGAGCAGTTCTTCATATAATGGTGTGTTCATCACTCCTAAAGGTCTTTGTCAAAACAGACTCTAAGTTGTCACCACCAAGCTTAAAATTAAAAGGTTATTGTCACCTACTACCTCTTGAAATGACATTTCATTGTCCAAAGGTTTAATCACAGATTAAGAAGAAGAAATTACCAATGACATAGTAGTTCTGTGTTTTAGCCAGGTAAATTATGTAGTCCCGAATATATATTTGGATAAATAAGAGTACATCTATTTACCTGTCTTTAGAGAGATGCAGATCATGTTTCCTGATTTCCTGGAGATTTGCATCATATATCCTCTGAGTGACCAACTCACATCCTGCACATGCTGCTTCCCAGCACACCTGCTGCCTGTTCTGCTGTGCTGCAGCACCTCTCTGAGCAGTATTGGTGCACTGATGGGCCTACCTATGTACAGAAGAGACACAGAGTACAGTTCTTCTACGTTAGTAACAGTATGAGCACTAGCCTAGTGGGATGGAGACTTATTTCCACACAAGCCATGAGACCAACTACAGGGATAGGAAATTTCTATCTCTGACAGCTCTACTTTGTTCATTTTGGCTGACATTAGCCAAGAACATCTAAATTGTTTTGTATGTGCATCAAGACTTCCACTACTGCTAATTGCTGTGGTTCTTGTTAGTGAATCAGATTAGGGGTTCATTTTCTTTCCTCCCCCTTTCCTGCTGAGATGCAGTGAGCTTCACTTTGTTCATGGGTTAAAAACAACTGTAAGTCTTAGTTTGCATTTTGTTGATACAAGTTATTTTTGCCACATGCATTGTTTGCTTCCTAAAAATATACTCTAAAAAATTGCTTAGCAATAGTAAATTAGTTAATGCTGTGCCAGTATTCTCCATCTGGCTTTTTGGTTCTATTTATGATGGCTTTTATCTACAAAATACTTTATCATTATTTTCTTCCTTGCTTAACACAGAAATTAGGATTTGCTAACTCACTCACTGTATTTTATCCCTAGCTAGCAGAGAGTCCTGTAAAACCTGAACACCAATTACCTGAACAGTGACTCTACTCTGAATAGCCTGTGTTCAAACCTCATTGCTTCAAAAACCAGTTGAGCAGTAAAGAGAAGCATGTACTAATCTCCCACAGCCATGAGTCTCACGCCCCTTTCTCACTCCATCACTGTCTCGCCTAATTATGTTTTTCTTTCAGCTCCCAGCCTCTGCCTGTCTCTCCATGCTCTCATAAGCTGTAAGACCAGATTCTAACCCATTTCATTCCTTTCAACCACTTTTTTTATCAGACCTTGTTGAATTATTTTAGCTTTCTGTATAACTGAACGTAGGGAGGACAACCTGGGTAGGAAATAATAGTAGTTAATTAAACAAAGCTGTACAAATATAAATAATTTAAGGACATGAGCCAGTATTGTGAATGCTGAGTGCACCAACATGCACTTCTCTGCAGCACACACAGAGCACATCCCTCGAGCCTTCGAGAAGTCTAGTCAACTCTCAAATGGAAAAAAAATTATCATAATTGCCTTTCAATGTTTTCTTTTTATCAGTTTTAAATTAACTTGCTTCAATTTTCCTTTTGTGTTTATGTGATAGGACTAAATTAACAGAACACCTGAAACAGGCCTGAGATACACTTGAGATACACCTGGCAGTGTGGTCCCTCTGCCACACTGTGATACCTCCTACTCTGGTATAAATTGAGTGTTAATGTATTAGCACCGTCAGTCACTCCTCAAGACATCAAACATTAATTCCTCGCCTGTAAGGATAAGCCAACCTGTTCATATTGTTGCCTATTCGAACCAGCTGACAACACTTCTATTTTTGCCATCCCTGAAGGGTATGTATAGACCTTCTGCTTGGGTTTCAGGGTTTTCTTCTGACGGTCTTGCCCAGCTGGAGCAGCCACAACCCCCCGATCTTCCTCAATGACTATGTAAAACCCACTTCTTTGTGTGCTGGTTACAGAGAAACACCAACAAAAGGAAAGGAAAATCCTTCTGATTATATGCTTTGCAAAGAGGAAGTCAAAGTGGGAAAAAAATATTTTTGCACACATTACTTTTACATCAGTCAGGATCATGCATGAGACACTGCGCTGCACAGCAATAGAGAAAGAGAGAAGAGGTATTTCTTTTCCTTTTCCAAGACTGAAGGTAATCTCAACCTTTTTAAAAATAAACAGCAGTTTAAAGCAATATATGTAACAATCAAATAAATGAGGATATATTTTCAAAAAAAAAGAGCTGAAGATAATTTTCTGAATAATAGTTGTATGAGAAACAGGGAAAAGCAGCTCTTAGATTTTGAATCTTCCAAAAATGAAGTGTGGCAGTTATTTGTAATTCTGCTTCTTGGAAGAGAACAAAACAAGACAAACAACAATAGCAGAAGACTTACTTAACAACCACATTTGCTAACTAAGGGCAACAACCTGCTAGTTTTCCAGACTTTCATTCTTCTGTCCTCCATGCCCAGCTTCTACATTTTCTTTAGTATTGTCCAAGAAAATTGAGTAGTGTGTATCAATCAGCTGCACCTGCAATGGCAATGATAGCAGCATGGGAAATGCCCAGACTAGAACTGAGAACTTACGAGGATCTACTATGAGACAATTTTGATAGCTGGTAATAAACCTGTAAGGAAAAAAGTCTTGGTTGGGTTTTTGGCACACAGGTGAACATGCAAATGGCAGGAAAAGCTAAATTTTAAATTTAAAACTGAGTGCATCTAGTAAAGTGTGACCAATATGAAATTGACAGAGAGCCTTTGCAGGTGTATGAAGTCCTTCCACAGATCAAGGCTATGTTTTGATCACAGAGCTTCTGCTCTGTTGCTGAGGAATTTTCTTTCTTTCCTTTAGAAGTGCTACAAACAGCAGGAGAGAGGGCACTGACTAAGTCAATTCCTGGCTAGAGCAGCTGCTGCTCCAGAGCACAGGGATCTTTAAAGGAAAGTTTGTGTTTACAGAGGTGACTTGTCAAAAAACACCTGAAGTTTTGCATTGTTTCTTTGTTGTTACTAGCCATGATGTTACCATATATTAAAAAGGGATTTTACAAACACTTGTTTGCACTGATAAAGAAACTTGTGTTTCCTTGGCTCCAAGAAAGCCTAAACAAAGGAGAAATGGAAAAAACAAGTAAGATTAACAGAAGGTTCTTTTAGCACAGACTCATTTTAGCTTTCCTGAAGCAGTATAATCCAATGCAGATGTTCATTTGCCTCATTCTTGGCAGCTGTGTTAGATGAACTTCCTCTCCTCAGTAACATTTTCTCAGGGATTTATTGTCCCTTTGTTAGCCTGCCCTTAAATTGCACATTCCTTTCATGTGACAGTGAAAACTCAAAATGGTGACAAATCAAGCTAAATAGATGAAAGGACTACAAGAAAATAGTAACATAATGTAAAAGTAAATCCAGTATTTAGGTGATTTAAGTACAAACAGTGATTCTGCTTTTGTTTTATCATTGCTGATAGTGGACACAATAGTAGTAATGAGTCATTTATTATGTCAAAACAAACCAAATAATTACATAAGAAAATTAGAGAGATGGAGCGGTAGAAATAAACCAAATGACATGGACAAGGTTTACATTTAGTAACAAATGTATATAAATGAGCTTTCTCAGAATTTTTTTCAATGGTCTAAAGTATTAAGCTCTCAGATAAAGGATTTTTACTCGCAACATGAGTATGCAGCTTCTGATATATGAATACGGAGGAGAAAGCACTACTGCCAAGTTCTTTAGCATTCAAGCTGTTCTTTTAAGTTAAAACTTTCCCATCACTTTGATTCAAAAATGTAGCAGATGGTCAAAGCCTTGAGTGAATCAATAGGCATTAATTGTTCTAAAAACCTCATTAGGTACCTTCACTCTCACTGTACCAGGAGCTCTATCAAAGATCAATGGGTTTCAGTCTCTGGGGTGTGTTGCAGATGTAGGTATCTGTGCTCCTATCCCTGTTACTACCTTGACTCCAAAAAGCCTGTGCTATTTTATCACAATTCTCTCTCCATTAGCACCAGCTGAAACTGTGTCAAAGCATTAAAAAAATTTGTATGTTAGGATATTTTAGGGAAATGTCTACTTTGGTGATACTCTGTTGGAGAAAAACACAGTTAGGAATCACTAATTCTCCTTGTGCTAAAAATAGTTTAATCAAGCCCTGATTTTATGAAACTCTAAAAGGAAAACATTTTACATTAAGCAATCTTCATCTTATCATCTTTTTTCTTGAAAATACTAACTTGAGTCCTGAATCCCAGAATCCTATCTATTCCTTTAAAATGACTGAAAAAAAAAAAAATCACAGTGTGACCATTCCAGGGGTTTAATACAATGAATATCTGTCAGGGGTTGTCAAATCAAGTAGCCCAAGAGAGGTGGAAGAGCCATTTGCCCAGGTCCTTCCTGTGGTGAGGCTGAGCCAGTATTCCCCACAGGCACACAAACATACCCAATATCTGAGTACACCTGGCTGGCCACACAGACCAACGCAGACAGAACACAAAGCACTCCCGAAGAGCACCATCCTGTTCCTTCCTGTGACTGATTAGGACGGAAGCCCACCCTAACATACAGCCCACCCTAACTGCTGTCCCCTTCATCCTCTGGTCTTTCAGTTGCCTTACACATAAGGACATACACATGCAAACAATTCTCTCTAACAGCTGGTCCAGTCCTGTGGCCCTGCCAATAACCAATCCCCAGCCCCACCTTCTGCTCACTCCAGGAGCCAACTCACACACCCTCTGGTCTCTCCAGCATCCAACTCAGATTTAACAGTTCCCAGTCCATTTCCTGCCACTTAAACCTCCAGACACACACATCCACACAGACTGACTACACTGACCAGGAGAAAGGCATGGCCAGGAAAACAGACAGACCAGACATCTATTTACACACGACCAGTCCCTTTTTTTTCTCCCTTATCCAGCTATTTTCCCATGATTGTTCCTCCCCAAACTGCTGTGGATTGCCTCACCTGCCTCCACTTTTAGATCTTCCCTTAATCAATCCCAGTAATGACTCCCACATGGCTTTTCGGCAGTGACCTCCTCCACTCCAGCTTAATGCATATTTCATAAGGAATGCTTGACAGGAGTCAAAGGGTAAAACTAAGAGATGGAGGCTGGTGGTGGCATTACATGGCTGTGCCAGAAATGCAGTTTCCTTTGTAGACAATGTCTGGACCAGGATTCCTGCACTGATGCAGAATTTGAATGTAGCATAAGCAGTGCCTGCAGTCATTCAAATGAAGACATTTTAAAAGTGTGGTTGCGGCTGTCTCAGTTGCAAGTCCATCACACTGTCGAATATAAACCAGACTTACACAGATCTAGGAGTTCCTACATAAAGATGTCTAGCATTTTAGGAAAAATAATTTTAACAGACTTCTTGTCTGGAACTAATGAGAAGGCTTGTCTAGAGGAATACTCATTTGTCATTCCAATATTTATATGTTCCTATATTCCTTGGCCCTCAACACTAATGGAACATCCTGAGAGGCATGGATGATGCTCTCTATGATATAGAAATCACTGTCAGTACTTCCTTTCGTCTTTGTTTGCTCATTTGTGGTTTTGTTTTTGCTCTGGTTTGGTTTTTTGGGGGGGAGGGTTGGGTTGTTTTTAGTTCTGTTTTGTTGTTGTTTTTAAGAAGAATTCAGATTTCTAAACATTTCCTTACATCTCATGAAACTGTTTGTACTGCAACAACCAGAAAACTGTTCTTGTAGATGAAATTTTAGATCTTGAAAATTTACCATTTCTGATCTGAAAAGCAAAGGGTGACACAAAAACTTGGAAAACCTGCTCTACCCAAAATCTCATGGCACATTCCAAAAACGGAACTGAATTAGTCACTTTAATCGTAACATAGAAAATGTACCAGTAATTAATTGTTGGAATAAAAAAATCTATATTCTTTCTTTCCTGGGGGATTTCCAAAGTAATAAATCCGGATAAGTTTTTGGTTTTTTTACATTTGTATCTGATGCTTAGAAGTATCAACCGAAGTAGGAGTACTCTTCAGTCTAATTTCCTGTCAGCGGAAGAGTATTCCCCAAAATATATTTGCAACACAGGATTTTGTGGCGGTTTTAACTGTACCAAAAATAAACTTTGCATTACTTATTCCACAATTGGATACCCTTTGGCTGTGCCTCCCATCTCATCACTGAAAGTTTTGATTCAAATAATCAACACCATTTTACATTGTCTAAAACGAGCGAGCAAAAATTTTCTAGGTAAAGTAAAATCTTCACATACATTTGCCTCGTTATTTCACTGGGCAATGTGAGAGCACCATGAAAGCAAAAGGATAATATTAGGGTCAAGACTACGGCCACTGCTGACTCTCATCAGTGAGAGGTACAGATAGCCCTAGTGACTTCTATCTTGTGCACCATGGCTGGTCACATGGCTCCAGTGACGCTCTCTTTTTTCACCTGTTACACAGAGATAGTAGACAGACATGTATGAAACATCTGTTTCATACCTCAGAAGTAGGTATTCAGAACCCTGCTAAACTTCTTATTTCATTAAAATAAGGAGAGAAGTTAAGTTAACTTTACAAAGCCTTCTAAATAAATTCTGTGCTGGCAGATGTATCACTTGTAGGAGATTCATGGGCTTTCCACTGAAAAAAAAGTGGCTGTGTGCTTTTACTGCACCTTTTATTTTTGATTAAGGAAAATAATAGCTAAAATTTTCATAGAGTTTAACAAGCATATGCAGGGCCAGTATCCTGGGGAAAAGAAGCTGGCACACAATTTCTGCCTGTTGCCTCACAAAATTTCCTGTCCACTACCACCCCATATATTAGTTGCCACACTGAGATTTAGGAACAGGCCAGCAGGAAAACTTCCAACAAAAAACGCGTAGTTTCTCAAAGACTTAGGCAACTGAAGACTCAGAGGAAGACCAGAATCAGGTGGAAGGTAAGGACAGTAATTCACAGCCAGGGGCAGCAGATAGGCAAAACCATGACAGTCAGCATTAAGTTTTGTTTCAATTGCTCTGAAGCCAAAGCCTAGGTGAAAGCCAAAGCCTAGAAATAAAGTTTTCCATCAGGACAAATCTGTCCACAGTATTTCATCTGTTCTCACGCACATCAGTCTTCTGTGAGCTTACTGGACTGGCAAAGAGTTATTCTGTTCATTTCTGCTGTGCAAGTAAGAACATTTGGCTTACAGCATGAAAGTTGAGAACCAGGGTAAGCAAGAAGAATTTGCATGGATGTACAGCCAGGAACAGCAGGAGAAGGAGGGAAAGACCATTTGCTTTCTGTATTTTGACCAATTTTGAACACCACAAGAAGCCCATGATGCCCAAAATTGTGCCCACATATGAGACAAAATGAAGAAAACATCACAAAAAATATTCCAATTTAAGAAGATTCTTCCAAGCTAGTACTTCATGCTGCACTGCATATTTACAAATTGAATAAGTAAAATTAGTAAAAAACTATCGATCATTTCTTCATGTCCAGTAAATCCGTAAATAGTTAATTTTTTTTTTTTTCAAAAGTGTGACTGGTCTCATCTTCCCAGGTCTCTGTGACAGTGTGCAGCCTATGACAGAAAAAGTAAAGATCTCTGAAAAACCAAACAGGTTACAGCAGATGGATGCACTCCTAGTACAACCTATTCTTCCCAAGCATGCTTTGAGGAATGAGAGCAAAGCAGTGCATGAGAGTTGCTTGCCTGCAGATAAACAGAAGGTTTCTTTCACTACAGCTAATGCCTCACATTTTCTTGAAATGAATACTAAAGATATAGGAATTTACTGGCTCATCTGAATAAACACCACATGTGCAGCTGTAATAAATAGGTCAGCAGTCCACAGAGTAGAGCGGTTTTATTTGTTTGCTCAATACAATGTGTTAGCCAAACACAAATTACACGCAGTCACTGTGTTAGCCACGTACAAATTACATGCAGTCACTATGCCTATGTATAACTCAAGGCATCATATATTACAATAATCATATAGTTTTGTTATGTAATTAAGAATTAAAATAGGTTGATCATATTTAAAACTCATAAATATGCATTCACCCCTGTGGATACCGTGTATTAATTAAACATTTATTCTTACAAGTGTTTGTGATCAGAAAAATCCATGAGCCAGAGTCATTCAGTCAAGAAAGGCAGTGATAAAATCACTGGTGCTTGAGATAAAACAAAGGTGATTCTCATAGACTAGATCTTCCTGGGGATCTACAGAAGCAATGTCCTACAGCTGTAGTTATTATAATATCCATTTATTCTGTCACTTCTCAGTGGCTTGATTTATTTTCAGGATCTAGACTTTCTGAATTTCCAGAACAAACCTGAATAGAAAAAAACAAATAGACTTTCTTAATTCAGTAGCAATCTTTGTATCCTTTATATACATTTATATATCCTTCTTGTATTTTTTGCCAAAATTGAAAAAATCCTTTCAAATGGATTGATGCTGTTGAATATACTCATTACTGTCAATAAATGTGTTGATTAAACTGTTAACAATATGCCTGTACCTTTCTGCTGTCATACTCCAGTCAGACAAAGAGTTAACGTAAGAAAGAAGCAAAAACCAAACTAAATGTTAAAAATTAGATTTCATCTTGAAGTAAGTAGTAGTCAGCTATGGATTTTCTCTGCATAGGGACATAAACGGCATTTTAAAGAGCATTAGAAGACGTAAGATCTTCCTTCTTTATCGCAGTGACCGCTGCTTTCCACTAGCTCCAGCGGTGTGTGGCAGGAGCGGGGAGCAGCTGGAGGCACGGAGCTTTAAAGCAGCTCCTCTGAAGCCTCTGCTCTACCCTGCGGAGCACAGGCTCCAGGCACTGTAGCAGTCAGCAGCCCCCGACGAAGGGAAAAACAAAGAGTAGTAAGGAGCCTTGCCACGGAAGGCAATCCAACCGCATCGAAGTGGATCTACAGTGATCAAGCAACAGTTGTAGTGCTGCTACACCTTATAAAGGAGGGTTGAACAGGAGGAGTAACCCAACCAGGGACCAATAGGCGGATGAGGAGGGAGGGATGCTGGAGGGAAGGACTCACATCTGGTCCAATGGTCTTAGTGGGTGGAAGGAGAGGGGTCACATGCCCCAATGGGGCGTCGAGGTTTAGGTGATTTCCAAGAGGGGAGGTACCTGAGGGGGCAGGGTCTCAGGAGATTGACGTGGACCATATAAGGGTAATTAGGGAGGGCTTGGATGACAGACACAGAACAATCCAGAACTTCGGGAGGGGTTTGGGCGATTGATAGGGAAGGTGCCAGAACAAGGGGAGGGGATAACCATATTTGGGAGCACCAGGGGAGTGGCTTGACTCTGCGGCAAACCAACTGGGAGTAGAAGTGGGGAAGGTAGGGATGAACCATTAGGGTACAAAGAACATACAAAAATACAATTAAAACATCATATCGCCACACTTCTTCTTCTGTCCAGGCTTACCCTGGAGAAGAACTGTTCTCTTTCCTTGACTAAGAAAAAAAGAGTTCTATAAAAGCAGAAGAGTGCACATTCAAATTATATATATGGCTGCTTTGAGGCAAGGACTTCTCATGAAGAAATGCAGTCACAAAAGGACACAGTAGTCAGAGTGTGCCTAGCAGTTTGCAGCTCAGCTAGTACAGAGACAACATGGTAAGGAAGAGTGGAAGTGTTTTTCCTTCAGGGTGAAGAAGGGGCAGTCAATAACTAACTCATGTAAGCACGAGTTAACTATTGGGAGACAGCAAATGTTAGTTCAGACAGAAGATGTTAATTACAAAGCCTGAGAAGCTGAATTCACCTTAATCTTGTCAAGATAGAGGGGACAAGGATCATCTCAGAGATTGCTGAATCATCCCTCAAAGGACTACGCATGCCCAGGGAGAAAGGTGAAACGTGCACTGCGAGGATGACTACTGGCCTTCATCAGAAAAGACCCCCGAGGAAGAGGAGAGGCCTTCCTCAGCGCAACCACCAGGACACACAGTGCATGCGTGGCCCATATGCTAATGACTTCAGAGAAATAATTTGTGTAACCACACCTGTCCCAAGGAATGTGATGAATATTCATAATTTAACCCTTAATACTGTGTTGTAGAGAGCACCAGGTGTGTGTGTTTGGAGGAGCGATCCCCACACACCCGGCGCGCCGAATAAAGCAAATACCCGCTTCTCTGTCTCTGTCTCTGAAGTGTCTCCTGGCCCGGTTGAGGCACGATTCAAGGGAGGTGAGTATAAAATACAACTCCTTATCTCCCTCATGGCCACAAAATCTGAAGGTGGTGAGGCCTCAAATTGTGTTCCTGTGTGTCCACTGTGTGAAATCTCACCAGTCTCAGCTTTGTAAGGACCTGTGCATTTCAGAATTAATTGCCAGAACCTGGTCCAGATTTGCTCTTCTGTGTGTGTGAGAGCAAGCAAATGCAGCAGGTAGTTGGGCTTATTGCTTCAAAATTTCTTTCTTTGGAGAAATTCCATAAGCAAGCTGACCTCAATTGGTCCTACCTTGGGCAAGGGATTGGATCAGTTGACATCCAGAAATCTTTTACAGTATGAAATCTTGGAAGGGTCTATGATTCCACAGGGGCTTTTGGAGGGGCAGAAGACTGTAAGGGCCCATTCACCACACTGCCAACAAGCAGTCCTGAGGTCCATGAGCAGAGAGGAACTCCCAGCAGGAGACCAATACCAAGTCTGCCTTTCAGATGTCCTTCAGAAGATGACATTTGGATCAAGAAACTGTCCTTGTAAAGCCCATCGCACAACCATAAAAAAAAGGATCTTTTCTGGGAAGTATACTTTGCATGTTTGGAATGAGATGAATACAGAAACCAGGCCAGGATTGGGACTGTTACAGTCATCAGCAGATGGAAGAAGGGGCTCTCACATGAATGCTGCTGCCACTCTTTAGATAAATATTAAATAAGTTGTTCAAAACTATTTAACAGTCAGTAGCAAGGCCAGGCATAGGCAATTATAAAACTAGGAATGATCCGGCTCAAGCATATCAATTACATTTTCTGATTTTCTTTTTATAAAAATACCTAGTATTATGTTGAATAAAGCTGGAAGAACAATAACGTAATAAGCCATGTGCAAATATTCACAGTAAACATACAGTTTTATTTCAGTAAATCAGTAAAAAGTTTATCAAATACTATAAAATGCAACCTAGTTAGTCACTTCAGTAAATGCTTGCTGAGCGCTCCAGCTTCCCAGTTAACAGATGTGGATGATTAAAAAAAGGAAAAGTAACAGAGAATCTATACACACCATACTATGCTATTACAAGTACTGAATGCAAACTAAAGAACGGTGACTGAAATGGTAGAAGAAGAACAAAGCTAACAAAGGGAAGGAAAAAAGTTGCATTTATTTGACAGGATGAATCCCACAGGCACCTTCAGAGATGAAACCTGGATCACCTCCCATTTATAAATCTGACTAATTGCCTTCAGAAGGTTTCAAATCCAGCCAAGGATGTGGAGAAGATTCTACATTAGACAAGAATCCAAATATTTTAAACTATTGCAACAGTTGTAGAGCAGCTTTGCAGGCAAACCTATGTTCATTGGAGGTCTACTTTTTTCAAAATGCAGACACCACATTATGAAGGACATCTGAGGTGACATCAGCCCATTTAGCTGTAAGGGGCTGATGCCCCTCAGAGTCAGGGCTCTGAGTGTTCTAGGGTCATCTTAATGGAACAGAGGCACCAGATATGGGGCCTCACCCACAGTCCAGGATGAGGGCTCAATGTTGCTACTGGCTGGCCTTGGGGACATGCAGCTGTAGGAGGTTTGCATGTGACAGGTTGGGACAGCAGGATTTCCCCCAAAAGGAAAGCCCAAAGTTGTCTACCTTCTAGCATACTCCCCAGAACAAAAAAGGAAAATTGGTGTCTGTGTCTGTGGTGGTTTTTTTGTTTGGCTGTTTCTTTCTGATTTTGTTTTGTTTGTTTTCTGCATGTTGTTTTTTCTTCTCCCAAGCCAAAGGTTGTTGCGCTTGTCTTCTCATTTCTTTGATCAAAGCACTAGCAAAAAGTTAATGCTTCAAGACATACTTCCCAATTCTGTTTCTGATTATTCGTTTTTTTTTAATGAGAAACCTGTTCATAGTTAGTGTCTTTGGAATAAGTGTAGCTGACTCATGGTTTCCTTGTCAAAGGAGCCATTACTCAACATGCATCTTCTATTCCATTAAGAGCTAGATTACACTCCCTAAATTTTCAGTGATTTAGCTATATGAAAACTTGATGTAACTTAATGTTACGTTTTAGAAGTGTTGGTCTACGTTGTATTTAATATCCAATCTACAAATAATTGAATATTAGAATAATAATTGTCAGCAGGTTCATGCAGAAAAGAGGGCTTTCAGAAAAGTAAATGCTGTTCTAGTTCCCATGGCACCATTCCCAATATTTGTTTTATACTCCTGAGAGAAAAGAGAAAAGCAGAACAAATGTTAAACCTCCCACACAAAATTCTCAAAGTAATATTATAATTCCCCCTAAGGCTCCAGCCTTGCTGTCAAATTGCTTTTTCTGTCAAGTTTCCAAATTCTTTTATTGAGAAAGGATAATAATTATAATTATCCAAAGTTTAAGTTGGTGAGTTTTTACTAAAATAGTTAAGCTGCAAATGCTCATTGAAAAACCTTTTAGAGTCATTAATTTAATTTGCATGGTGCGATTACCACAATGAGACGGTCTCTCATATATATATATATATGTGTATATATATATGCTTATGTAAATGCATTTTTTGCCTAATTATCACCTTCTTGGGAAAATTACTGGTTTGTATCAGCAGTCTCAGTAATTATTCATACAAATTATCTCAGTATTGCTTCAAAGAATTATTGACTTGTGCAGATTTTTTCTTCTGCACTTTCCAATGATGTTGTACAACTTCTGATGTACTGCCATACCATTTTTCTTATTCATTCAGGTGACTGTGCTTTCCATAATTCCTTGGCTCAACATTCCTAGAATGCTCAAGAAATTTTTTGATTGTTTGTTTGTTTAAGATTTTGGTTCAGCCATGTTTATGCCTTTGGGGAGAGGAAATGTTATCAAAGTTCCATTTATCATATTTTATTTTGTAAAGATGTTTTCAATACTGCAGACCTTGGTATTCACAGAAATTAATTTTTAATTTGACACCCAAGTGGTGGTACCACAGATCTTTAAACACTGAAATAAGGCCATACAACTTATCTGTTGTACGGCATTGTCAGGAGATAACAATGAAGTGATTGAAGAAACAGAAAGCAACAAAACCACGCAAGTAAGTTAGCAGCTGGAAAGGTACCTTAGATTCTCTGTGCATGCATGACAATTCTTCTGTTGTCACCTAGTTAGATTCCATTAGAAATGCAAGTCTTCCCTGTACTACATGCAAGAGAAGCATGCAGAGCAGCTCAGATGAGATGCTTTACAGCAGATATATTAAGCAGATCAAACAGCTGCTTAAATAAAATTTGCTGCAAGAAAACTTTTTTAGACAGTCACAGTCTTTGAACCAATGTCCTTTAAAAACTTTGGCACCAAATGTTAAGCAGAGAAATAGTCTCCTGTATCTGTGAGGGACTAGGTGAAGGACTATACTGAAGTACTCCCAATAGGTGTTTTTCAGAATCAGAACCTGTCAAAGTTTTTGGGGTGTTCCCAAATCATCAACCCTTTATTACTTTAAAGCTGTTTGCCAAAACTCTCTAACCCATAGGTAATATTTCACCAGATTTGGTTGCCTCTAACAGCACCCTATAGACAGCTCTTTGCAATCTGAGGAAGATGAGTCCAGAGGCTCTATCTGAACAGAAAATTTCAGCTGAAGGATGAACCAGTATACACTAGTATCTTCACTAGTGCAGGTTAGTTACAGACTAGACAGAGTTTAAAGGCAAGATTATTTTAAAAAACCCACCCCCCGCAAAAAACCCAACCAAACCCCCAGATTTATACCAATAAAATATATTTCTGAAAATAATTACTAGAATTGGAATCAGTTGCAGAAAGTTAAGCAATAACACATCTTACTAACGGCTAAATATTTGAGCTGGTTTCAAAGTCTGTTCTACATTTCATCCAGCTAGAAGAGCTGTCAGGATAATCTTACAGCCATGAGATCTGGGGCCTACTTTCTTACACCAACTTGGTCCCCTGGACACCTTTTTTTCTAGTGGGAAAGATCAGCTGGGACATTGTTCCCTTTTCAGTGCACTTCTACTTAGGCAGGTCCCAGCAATTGTGTTTGTGCAATAAGTATGTTTTAGAATGAGTTTAATCAAAATGTTTAACAAAATGATTTGATGACTGCCCAGTCCTCTAAAGAAAGGCTGTTCTTCCAAGTTAGTCTTTACTCTGGAAAAAAAAAAACCCAAACAAATAACAGCAAAAACCAGCAAAGACCTCAAATGTTTTGGAAGCAAAATCTCTTACTGGACAGCCCTATAAGCTGCCAGCACAAGAGGCTGCAATAAACAACCTACTCAGGTGCTCTTCCACCAAAACTGAGTAAAGCCTAAACACCTTCAAGAGGCCTCCACTTTTGGAAGCCCTGCTGAGAGAGGCCAAGTGCTGTGCAGCATAAGTGAGCTCTGAATGGATATTCTTTCCTTCCTGGGATTCTCCTTTCCTAGTTACTGTGATTGAGGAGCTGCAGTGGACAAGTTCAGGGAAGCTTCAAACAACCTCTGGCTCATAAATCCATGGACCAAGCCCTATCCCAAAGCTTTATGAAATCAAAAGAAGGACCTAAGCCTTGCAACAGTATTCAGACCAGAGAATCACAGAACAGTTTGGGTTGGAAGGGGCCTGCAAAGGTCATCCAGTCCAGTTCCCCCAGCATGAGGAGTGACAACACTGATTGGCACTTCTTACCACCAATGCCCTATTTTAAAAGGATATCCTAATCTTTGAAGTATGCAGGGAAATTAACAGTTATTGTAGACAGTAAGCCTCTAACAGTCTTAAATACACATAAAGGTCAGAGCTACTGTAGTTGGTTTATTTGTATCTGTCTGTACTTACAAGATCAGTTTTACACTGAAATATAGCAAACTCCTGTCTCTATGTAATGTCAAGATGTTTGAAAAAATGGGGTTCTGCAGTTTTGTTGATAGCAGATGGTCAAAACCAGACAGTCCTGTAATTGAGTGGCCTTGACTGGTGGTTTGCTTTGCACTGCTCATGGTCCTCCTCATGCTGTGGTGCCCAAATCCTGGTTTGACACCAGGACCACGTTTGCAGGGGGGTTTAAGAAGATGCTGAGCTCCGCTAGAATGAGAAATTCCCAGCCCACCATCCCTCAAGCAGCATTTGCTGTGATGATCCTAAGCGAGGGTGACATCAGGAGCATGATTTTCCAGCCCCTTTTGAATGGAAGCACAGCTGTGTAGTTTTAGGATGAGGGCCTTCCCTGGGAGCAGAATGATTTTTGACTGCTTCACATCCGGATTGCTTAGGAGGCTGAGCACTAGCCCAGTGTTATTCCTAGAAGATTATCAGTTGGAGTAAGGCATCTGCCCTACTTAATGGTTAATCATTACCTCAGATGGATTAACTTGATGATCATTCTCTCTAGCAGCAAAAATCCTTTAAGATATTTCCATGACAGCTCTTCACTTCTTCCCCAGAGCTGGAACTCCAGAGCAAACTACTGTACAAATATTTCTACAGTTCTAATGATTACAACTTATTTCTGTGTCATAACAAAAGAAATCTGAGAGAAATAAAAGTTTCCTGGAAAAGAGATCTCCCCAGTCTAGCTTGCTGCATATTGCTGAGTGCAATACCAAGGCTCTGCTGATTTCCAAAAGTTTGCTTTAAATTCATGATGTTGTTCTCAGTGTTTGACCTGGAGTCTCCTACCCTGAGCTCTCATCCTTTGCTGAACTGAGAATTAAAACATGCAACACTGCACTGATAGAGAGCCATGAAAGCAGGATCATTTGAAATGAGTATTTCTGCAGGTCCAAAGTTTCAGGGAGTTATTTTACTTTTAAAATTAATTGTAGACAAATCACTGTCTTTGCATAATTTCTAGTGAATAAATTGGGTAATAAAATCCTTCCCTCTTCAACCTCTTCTACCCCAATTTTGAAAATCATGTCATAGGATCTAGATCAGAAATGAACAATTTTCACTGCTTGGAAAAACATTAGTCATGGAAATATCTCATAAAATAAGCTGCGCTGAGCTTGGCAAAGAGTCTGTATGTGCTTTTTCCAAGAAAAAGAAAAAATATTTTACTTTTCTATTTCAGGATTACTTAACTGTTCTAAAATACCACACTTTAACGTGCTTATGCTGAAAGTCTTTGCATTCGACAGGCTCAATATTTCATCATCTATGCTTATAGTGACCTACATCCCAGGTATTTTTCTAAACCCACCAGCCAGTGGACGAGATGGTAAAAGTACACTACAAAATAACTTCTGCTGTAGCATAGAGAACTCACTGCTTTTATCTGTGAATCAAATTCTGCAAGTTTCCTTTTATTAGGCAAAATATTTTAAATTCCGGAATTTTTCTAAGGCCAAGCAGAGGAATTCTATGGTGTTACATTACCTTACAGCTGACACTACACCTTAAAGAGGGATTTTTCACTGCGGCAAAGTCTTGCTCATTAGGGCTTTTGAAACTTTTAAGTCACCATTCCCATTCTCACATGATTTGCTAAATCTCAAGGGTTCTTTTCTGCCATCTAGTGGCTTTGAGCAGAATTAAAAGAAATCTGCTAAGGACAAATTTGAAAATTATTGTTTGTGATAAAAGATGGCAGTTTTGATTTATGGTTATATTTGAAAAACTTATTTATACTTGGAAAAGAGGACTATTCCCTCCACATAACCATTAACCAAACACTGAAAGAAAATAGAGGATTAATATGTGGCCACTGAGACTCCTGTGAAAAGAACAGCTGAGGTTACTGCATTGGAGTGTGGGATGGAGTTGCACTGACTGAGAGAGGATGTTACGTGGAGGACTCCTCATATCCAGTGTGTCTTTTCTTAGAGCAGTCCTGGAAATGCGTAAGACAATCCAAGCAGAACTCTCTCCTGCTGCCCAGCTCCCTTCTATTTTTGGGGGGTGGATATGGAATAATATGTAACAAGTTATTTTCAAAAGTAATATAATGAACAGACACTTAGACAGGGTTAACAGAGAGGCTCTTTTTACATACAAATAGATGCCATAAAAAAAATTTCATAGAACTTGACAAGTTCCATTCAAATTTTTAATGCACAGTGTATAGTGTTCATTAATAACTATAACTCAGGATCAAAATATTTCATTTTATGGATGTATAATATAACTGATTTAAAAGACACAAAGCAGCAACAAAATGCACTAGCACTAAAGTATTTCAACACCAACAGCTAGGAGGCATGTCTGAACTGGATATAATCAACTTAAATCTCTCAATTTTCTCGTAAAAAAACTATTCTGGAAACTCCCTTAACATTCAGAATCACAAAACAGTTTGGGTTGGGACCTTAAAGATCATCTAGCTCCAACTTCCACCACTTCCATGGGCAGGGCACTTCCCACTAGACCAGGTTGCTCAGAGTCCCATCCACCTCGGCCTTGAACACTTCCAGGGGCATCCACAGCTTCCCTGGGCAACCTGTGCCAGTGCCTCCACCATCCTCACAGCAAAAAATTTCTTTCAAATACCTAATCTAAAACTACCTTTTTTTCAGTTTAAAACTGTTCCCCCTTGTCCTATTACTACACACCCTTGTAAAAGTCCCTGTCCCGCTTTTCTGTAAAACTAAACAAAACCAAATTTACATTTGAAAGAACCTTTCTTACACATTGCAGTTATACTTCATGGAGAAAACATGGTCCACTCTGGTTCAAATCCTTTCAAAAACACTAAAAAAACCCCCACATTTTACAAAATACAATTAAGTGATCTCCTGATTTTAAATTTTTGAATCTGATGTAATTAAAACCCATAATAATTGATACTAAATTTCAAGATAAAGAGATGTCAGTATGAAAGATCTGGTCTGCCACTGAGAACTTTGAATTCTTCCTAGTTATACGCCTTTTATTTCAGAAACAATAACAAATACTGCATTTATGGCAGAAGTATCAGATCCAAAGCCTGAATTTCTATTGCTATTTAAAAAAAAAGAAGAAATCAGAATATTGAGTGAATGATGCATGAATAGAAAGTTAGTGATTAAGAACAAGGCACAGGAGCCTGCCCACTTTTAGTAATGGCAAAAGATGGAAACTGACTTAAAACAAAAACCTTTTACAATCCTTTTACTGACATTTGAAATAAAGATTTCAAAAAATATGCTGTGAACTTCTTTAACTGTTTACTAATTAATATTTTGAAAAACCAGATGAGGCATTCCGGGTTTTTTAATGCGCTGACAATTTATTTTACAAATGCATAAAAGCACAACTTGTGTGAAAAATATAACAATACAATCAACTACAAAACAGTAGACTATCACACACAGTCTTCAAGATTCTTTTTTTCTTCGAATTGTTTGTCTACTGCAAGTGAAAGGGCCTGAAGAAAAGTTGTCATTGTAACACTGGGGGACTGAAAATAAGAGAACATTTTGTTAGACACACTACAGCAATAGGCAGACATAATATTTTACATACAAATCACAGTATTTAAAAGAGAACTATTGGAATTTCATGTAACAAAAATTTCAAAATGCTATAAACCAAACTGCAAGCTTATTTTAAATCAGCTAGCATAGCAAAGTCAAAGTCAACCTGTGCAAAGTCTGCAGTCACAATAACTGTAGATTTGCTTAAAAACAGGTTTTTAACAAATTATTATTTATAAAGTGGCAGAGGTTTGGGGTTTTTTTTTGGCAAGAAATTATAAGAGCACCAATATCAATGTTCAATAATTTAATTAAAAGTAGAATGTTCTTGGGCAGGTCAATCCCACCTATATTCTTCAATCCCATTCTAAATTACAGGCAGCACGTAATTGTTTCAGTCTACGAAGGTACAGAAACAAGATGCAATTTAGATTAAAAGGGGGGTTTGGACCAATCTTTAACTTCAGGCATTGTTCAAATGTCCTCCTGCCTTTCTCAAACCCAACCAGAAATATAATGAACAGAATAAATTCACTTGAATATAATAAACTTACTTGAATATAAAGTGCATGTGCTAGGAAAGGAAGCTTTCTCAGGACCCGGCCACCAAGACCTGCACTTTTTCTGTGGTAAAACAGAGACAAGTGCTACTTAAATGCTAAATATCCACTCTTAAAAGAAGGCCTTTCCTATTTTTGTGTTTCTCCATTAAGTTGCTCCAAAAAAACCTCAGATGACAATTCAACAGGCCACTTGCAGCTCTTTTTGCAGGAGCAGGGAGTGAACAGACAAATTCTGTTTATGGGAGGCTACACAGCACAGTACAGAAAAGGCAGCAAGGTACAGAAACAGCACAGGCCCAGCTGCCTGCCAATGCTTACATCAGGCCCTTCACATCGTTGTGCCAATCTCATGAACTTGGGGGAATGTCTACACCGAAACAGCATGGTACAGACACAACCACTTTTGGAAGGACTGGGAAAAAAACTGGCTTGAAGGCTGGACCTTATGGGTACTGCCTGTCTCCTTCTACCCACCATTTACACACAGTTTCCTTTGCCTCACCCACTTGCTATATGCTTGCATCTTCTCCAAGCACCACTCTGTGTATGTAAAATGCAAATCTCTGTGCCTGTTTTGCTTGTTTTTACTTCACTCCTCACTAGTTAAGACTGCATACTTCAGAAACAGAAAAAAAACCACATTTGCCTGACCATACAAATATTACTTTGTTCCATAGGGACCAGCACTTATGAAAAAAACATTGCTCGATATTGTGAATATAATTTGTATTGTTTCAAGAACTGTTACGCTGCAGTGAAAGACCATTTGCTCTACCAGCATACTCAGCAAACCGCAACACTGTCCATTTACACTTCACTCCTTTCCTCCTTGTTTCTGTCCACTTACATCTCCAGGCTAAATACTGATCTAGCAGATGGCGAGAATTTCAAGACACTTTCTTAGCAGGACCTAAGGCTCATGCTATTTCTGCTAAAGTGCATTACAATTGCCAACATCCACTGAAACCTAAGGCTAATCCAGCCAGCAACTTGTCAAGAGGAGTTCAAATGGCAGAGCACAAACCAGAAGCAGTACTAGGCCAAGCCAGATCTGAGACTAAGAAATGTTAGCAAATTGTGATTGCTTCCACTTTTTGTCCACTGAAGGTTTTTGCACTATCCTAAACAGAAAAAAAATTGAGTTGTTTCAGATCTCCAGTTGTTAAGAAATTAGGTTACTTTTATACATCATTCCACAGTTATATATATATGAAAAAAGTAGAATTTCAGAATCTTACCTTGAGATTTCTTTTAGTACAAGGCTTAACTTTGACACATTATTTTCTATGAAGCCAATCATCTCGAGTTCTCTGAGTGTCAGAAGCTGCTGTCGAGGATATATTATTTGACACTAGAAATGAGAGTTACACACTGTTTTATGAAAAATAAATGTATTCAAAATTAAATCCACAGTAAGAGTGGAAATACAGAAAAGGAATGAAATTTATGTACTTTTGTTACTCAGGAAGTATGATTAAAATGTCAAATTTAATAAAATACAACATTTTACAGTTTTGCTTTCAAGTATTACCTTCATCAGTTCTTCTAGGCAAGAAAGATATATTCTAAATATTGCTGCAGTCGATGGAGGTCCAATGTATTGTTTTATGTCAGCCCTGTCTACAAAGGCCATGTCAATTTTCTCTGTAATATTTGAAGTAGTCAGGATAACTACATTGGGATACCTTCAAGACAAAAACAGATTTTTAGGTCACATGTAAAAGATTTATCTCCTTTTGTGACTGGCAAGTTGCGACATTCCTTCTTATGATTCGAATCCTTTCAGGCAGTAAGCTGCCACATCAATCTTGCCAATCAGGAATTACATTAAATGACTGAAGCTCTTGGCCAGACTATTTCAGTGCATAGTGTCTTTCCTTCAGCTGCTTCTCAAGTGTCCATAGTTCCTCTAATACTATTTCACAGGTGATATACATTAACTATCTAGAACCTACTGGCATAGCTTCTGACACACACAAAAAAAGATTATGAAAAGAAGAATTGTAAATTTGAACCTTTAATCAACGTTTTCCATTTCAATTTTGATGTCTGTTCTCCAAGCAGACATCATGATGATCTGTCCTTTTTCTCTCCGTATCTTTAAGGGAAGCATACTGTCCAGAGATTTGATTGTCCACCCAGGTATGTGTAAAATATTCTGCTGGATTACTCCCATTTCTTTTCAAAACTAGCAACATTAACAAAGAATACTTCACAAACCAGTCTGGTTTAGTATTCCAAGCAGGAATTGAAATTCAGCAGGAATAGGGATACTGAAATTGTCAACTACCTTTTGCTGTTGCAGTAATATGAAAACAATACCTTTTAATCTGGTCTATTTGTGTCAGTACAGCATTCACCACACGAATAGCATCTGAAGGCTCTGTGCCTGCCTTGAAGGCACTGCGGGCTGCTGTGAGGCTTTCCACCTACAGAAAACCCAACCAATCAACCAAACAAGAACAACAAAATCACCAAACCCAAAAAACCCCGAAAGATCGCACTTTTGGAGTCCTGGCAGCAAACAGGTAACTCATGCAATGCACCTCCAGATTCCCGTACCTGCTAATCTAAAACTCCATGTTCAAAATCTTTTGTTAAGTAGGAATTTCCAGGGAGAAAGAAAGGCATGTTAAGGAAGCAAAGTGTAGTGAGGAAAATTCCTGTTTAGACAGCAGAATGGAGGCTGGTTTTCATTTTAAATTTTGGAAGTGGAGGGAATGGGACACACCACCAGAATAATGAATAGGTTGAATTTAAGAGTGAGCTTCCCCACAGGAACTCCAACATGACAAAGTTAGTAAGGTACATGCTTACTGAGTTGCTAATGGATGCAAGTTTGAAGAAAATCTAATGGCAGTGAACTGAACCATATTCATGTTTTTTAGAGCTTTACAAAAAAAATGGAAGAGTGCAAATGATACAAATCTGGGCTACTTTGAAGTTTAAAACAATATTCCACTTGTAAGCATACAAAACAAGGGAAATTCTACCAAGAAAGGTTTCAAGTAATTTTCAGCTGGAATTTGCCTGCTAAGTCATACTATGTCTCTTCCAAACATCTCAAATCTGCAGCAATTAAGACTAAAATTCACTCATCTGCACAGTTATGTAGCTTACAAAATAACATAAATGTGCTTTTATTGTTCTTTATGAATAAGCACTATTGCAGCTCCTTCCCATTGATTTCCTTTCTTCTAAATTTTATGTACAACAATGCTGTTGGAATCATACCTCATCAATCAGTACAAATACAAGAGCATCTCTGTCATCAACTAACTCTTGAATCTTCTGGAACATCTTAGTCACAAGCTTGCCACTCTAGAAAGACACCATATGCATATGTTTAACTATTTCCTTACCACACAACTTTCTAAGGCTTATAATATTTAAAGGTGTAAATACCTTTTAAAACAACTTTCTAATGTAACTTCTCTTTAAGCATTCTCAAACACATTACTTATTCTGAGCAATCTCTGGTGTGCATACTTAGGCAAAAAGTTCAGCAGAATAATTACAGTGTAATTTCTAAAACACAAAGTTTATTTTATTAGCTACATCAATACATACCTCAGAAAACCATTTAGAGAAAAGGCTATGGCTGTTTATCTCAATTAACTGTCCATATCTATATCTAAAGTATGAAAAGAAAAAGAAGTATCAACTCAATTGTAAATAAAAATCAGTGATATCCTTAACTTCTGTAAGTCTCATTCCTGACATTCTGACCCTGGAATTCTGTGAATTAGAACTTTAAATTACTCACCTTTCAAAACACAACACATGTTTTATCAGTATTATTTTTGTTGCTGGAAATTGTCACATTGCTGAAAATATAACTAGAATTCTGTATATTAAATTGCTATTAGAATTTCTTCATTTGAACAGGGTAAAAGTTCCCATGATAATTGCCTCATTCTTCTCTTTGTGTAAGATTTTCTTCAGTATAGCAAGAAGTGACAAAGTATCTCAACTACACATTATACAGCACTTGATTTTCACACATTCAGTTTGGGCTAGAGTCAGATCATGACAAAAATTACACATTATTTATGCTACACCTTGTATTATATATAACTTTTTTTTTTTAATATATAAATTTGTTAAGTTGCTATGAACTTTTAGGCTATTTCTTATAACCTGAGATACAAACTGACCTCTGTAGATTGTGGCATTCAGACAATCTAAGTACAAAAGAAATTAGTTTAAAAATTGCTACCTAATAAAACCAGGCTCTATCAAACATGAAGATACAAAACCCAAAATGCCCTTTAATCTTCATTGATGTACAATGTGAGCAAAAATTTCTGTACTGCCACTGGAATTTCTTTAACACACCTGGGCACAAATAATTACACATTTTAAAAGGCACTGAAATATCCTAATCAGTCTAGTAGATTCATTTTATTGCTGGTCTGGTGCTCTACAAAAAAGAAGACACATTAGCACTAGGTACAAGTTACTTGAAATCAAATATGAAATATACTTGAGCTAGTGAAAAAGAACAACTAAGTCTAGTAAGCTAAAGTGAAAAATTTCCAAAAAATTATCACCTGTATGACAGTCGAATTGTCAATTTCTGAGCCAATGCTTTACAGAGAGAAGTTTTCCCAGTTCCAGGAGGGCCTGGTTTGAAATCAGATCCAAACATTACACACAGTCTGCATGAGACTGTTAACGACATCTTACAGCTTTTTAACTATTTCATTACCGCACTAATTGTACAGTAAAAACACAGCAGAGAATGATTGTGTACACCAGAGTATTTTGAGAAAATTGCTTACTTGACTGCCATCTCAGAGCTGAGGTTTGATTTTATACACTTTTCAATTATTAGTGTAGTTAGTGTAACAGTTTGTATGCAGATACCATGAAGTTAAAACACTCAACAGCCAGAGAAGCAAAGTGTATCACCCCGGCAGGGCTAATGCTTATCAGCATTCTCTGTTATCAGTGCTGCGCTTAAACTTGTATCTTCCTGAAACATACTCTTCTAACATGGAAAACAGAAACATATCATGATCAGTTTGAGCAGCTGCCCACTTTCCCAGAAGTTTCTTCCTTGGGGCAACCCAGATCATCTTGGGAACTATAATCTGGGACCAATCTTTTGGATCTGACTTAATACCCTGTGGAAGAGACACAAGACTTTCACCAAACAGTTAAGTACAAGCACAGTTAATAGGGTATGAGTTGGAAATAAAGCCTTTCAAACAAAAACATCCTGAAGCTTCTAAATTGACAGTTGTAACTGAAGTACAATTGACAAATATTTCCACATGACCTTTTATTTTTGAATACCAGTCTTGATGACAAAATCAATGCAAGACACATTTTGTAAGAAAATGCATTCACTTGATGCTAATCTTGTTTGGGGTATAACCTCCACAGTAAGCTGACTGAAAATTTCAGCTTCACTGAAATAACAGTAACTAAACTAGCAAGAGCTGGCAATAGAACACAGTGTCAACAACACAACACACAGATTGATTTCCCAGTTTTCTCAAAGCTTTTATAAAGCTCTAACTAACAAAATATTTAGTACTGCGATAGAAGTTTAACTGAGATATGCCTCCCAATATCTTCAGTATCTGCACTATTTTTGGTCTTTACGTAAAAATGCAACAATATCACTTAAAAATTAAAATTAAGAAATCCACAGTTGTCACCCCACTGTAAACTTTAGAATTTAAATTCATGCAAAACATAGTACGTGTGAATATTGATTTGACTCTGACATTACATTTCATCTAAATTTGTACTATTGAGGGAATACTTCTCTGCTGCTTTCTGATCACCTCATTTCACTACACAGGACTGCAATACAAGTCTTTCCAGAAGGGAAGTATAAACACATGCCCAATGAATCTACTTGGTTTAAAGCAAATAATTTTTACCATGCAGCAAAACAACTCTGTTCCACGATATCAGGTTACTGTCAACATTTTTGTCGGAAAATAATAATGTTGTTGTCACGTAATCGAGTAACTAATTGAAGAGGACAAAAAGAAAGACACAAATTAGAGATATAACAGCAAATACAACTGCAAATAGAATCAATCTCTAATGATGTCTATTTTGTGCTCATAACAACAACAAAAAAAAGAGCTCATGTCTTTTAGTCATAAGCAAATTTATTTCTGCAAATAAATTTCTGTCCTACCCTCACGAATAAGAATAGTACTCTGCACAAATGTAGTTCTGGACCTTTTAAATGAATAAATTAAATGCTTTAAGGAAAGGAAATTGATTTAATTTTCTATTGTCCCACGTACTGTGTATCTATAAAACACAAGCCCAAGCACAGAGACTCGAAGACTCAAACTCTGGGTCCTGTTTAGATGTTGTACAGCTATACATTTGTTCAGTTTGTAGTAGTCAGTCCACCAAACAAAGCATTTCCTGTCACATTTTATTTCCTTTTTACTGAAGCATTTGTATCAGCTGTTGCAAGGAATTTGTAGATTATTCATCCTTCCAAATAAATAAGTGAAGTTGCCCATATTTCCCGGAATGCTTGCTTCTAAAAATACTGCAGCGTCATTTTAGATTTATCTAGAGTTAGGAAGTAGAGAACTCCTTCAACAAAATGAAGTGACTCTGTAGTGACTTTTACCTATAATAACACGGGATACCACATTATCTTCTGTTGCTCTTACCTGTAACCAGCTTTTGATCCCTACGTGCTAATGGGACAATACAATGGTGCTCCTGCAATATCTCATGCTAGAGATGGAGTAATCACAAAACAGCAAAAACAACTGAACTTAATCCACATATTTTTCAAAATTCTATCGACACTGAAAATGCACAGCAACCATTTCAGAGTCTGTAGAACCCAACCATGCTCAGACATTTCCATGGTTTAAAAAATGAAGATTTATCACAATTTTAAAGACGTAGTTCTAGTTTCAGTTATTAAAAGCAACCACTTCTTTCTACCCATATACACTGACACTCAACAGTGATCAGCCTGCTGTTATTTAGTACACCATCAAGTCTAATTAAATAGTCTTGTCATTTCACAGATGACTTGTAAAGCTGTTCCATAAATTCGACAAATGTGTATGTATTAATTGACATTTATCTTATAAATGAAGAAGTACAATCACTGGAACGTTTTGCTTTTCTGTATTTGGTTATAAAGGCTTAAGCGAGAATATTGTGTCTATGGTATAATGATAAGGTAATGAATTAATTAATTGTGTCCAAGAATTTCAGTTAGAAGCTGAATTGAACTATTTGTGGGTTTTATTTGCATCACAATTACTAAATTTCTGGTTACAGTATTACTGTTCTACAAGCTCTGGCAGTTACCAGCACAACCTCTGATGAATGCACAGGATCTTTAGGCTAGAAAATGACCCCATGGAACTGTTCTGTTTCTTTCCAATGTCTTACCAGCATTCAAGTGGCAGGGCACTCAGCTCTGGTCAAATCATTGAATGTGTATTTACACGAACAGTAACAGTGCTGGCTGACATTACTGCCAAGCCCATTAACTGTTTAGCTGCTGCCAGAAACAAAGTTAAACTCCCATTCCCTTCTGCTCAGTCTGCACCCATATCTCCATAGGATGCACCAAACTTCAAACAGGCTTCATTTCAGCTTTTACTTCTCCTCGAGTTATCTTAATTGTTATTCATTTCCAACTTACGTTTGATTTTACTTCAGTGTCATAGATAAGACTTTCCCAAAGGCCGTGGAATTCAGCTGCAAAAGCAATATATTATATACCTGTTTAGGATAAATCAGTCTGGAAACTTGTTACTCATCATTGCAGCACAAAACAGTTCTCAAATTATGCTCAACTAAAATGAAGAATTACGAACAGATATATGAAAACAAGTAAAGCATCTGTGGGGAAAAAAAAAGTTATTTTTCTCAAAATGCAAACACCACTTTCTAACAGACAAATTCAGCAGTTTCCCAGCTTCTATTTCCTCGAATAATTGCGATGAGAAATTGTTAATTTCTTAACATGAAATGAAAAATATCGTTCCTTCTATCCTCAGTAGAGGATGGACTTACATTTCACCAAGAGAGCAATGAAAAGTTGTGGTAGGAGGAGGGTTCTAAGACAAATTTATCATTCAACTTTGTTTGTTTTTTTTTTTTTTTGAAACATCAAGATGAAGAGCATGTACCAGAATAATGCATAAAAAACTAAAGTTGTCATTTGAGTATCTATCATTCCCAGCTGTTGGCTTCTAACTTGCAGCATAGAAAGCAAAAAAAGACAGAACAACTATAAACCACAGAATTGTGACAGTAATGTCAATGTATCAGATTTAATTCTTCCTGAAAACAAATGTAATGGGTAGTTAGGCATTTCACAACACGGAAAGAGTAGGAAATGTTTCAGAATTAACTGTCTCTCTGAGCTTAAGCTCACACCTGTGCTTCTTCTTCCTGGCAGGGAAGCCAACTTCCCCAAGCACAGGCAGGTCTTGCTCTTTCACAGAGGAAAGCCTTGTATTTCCTCTCCAGAAGGCAAGGACTAAATCTCTTTACTTTGTTTGTCTGTTTCATATATAAGAGCAGTACTGTCTTGGGGGCTGGAAGCCAGCAGTGAGGTCTGGAAAATGAATATTTAAAGTGATGAGTGTCTTGTGAGTCTTCAAGTTAAATAAAATTTGGAATGTAACCACCAGGGTTAAAAACTTGCATGCTTCTGACTATATGTTTTAAACCACAAGACCAGTTATTTCCTGACATCCACAAGTATTACAGAAATAAATGATGTTTAGCAGCAGTTCAGTCAAAACCACAAAGAAAAAAGGTCCAAATATATTTGTTCTATAGACAAACAACAAATACTACCTTTAACAGGTAACTATAAACACTTTTAGCCTTTGTAATATTTTCTTTCATTGTTCTAGAGCTTCCAGAAACGTCACACAGGTACCTGCTGGTAGCACCCAGTGGTGAGCTGCAGTGATATCCTCATTCTCTTCTTCCAGGTTTTCAGAGGTTGGTCCTCCTTCATTCAGATGAAAAATATGAAGAGAAAGACTGCTTTTGCTCAGGTCAATAGGCTAGAATGAACATAAAAGGACTTGTAATCTGTCACATTTCTCATTCAAAGCTAGTTGAACAAAGGAAAGTTACAGTTCTCAGCTGGCATTTATCTCAGAAACCTACTACCTCTGTTTCAGACCTTACTAAGTGGTATAAAAAAGATTTAGCCGCCTTTTCCTAGTTATACTAGTCAGCCTAAGAAGAGATACTACATCATCCTACAGACTTTGTCTTGCTTATGCCCTTGGGGTACCACCAGTCTACCTACAATCAGTTCAGGGGCACATGAACAGAGCTGCACATTCTTGACTGGGAATACCTGTCTGTCCTTCAGTTTCAGCTCCGTATCCACAATCGACACAGACTGCACGTTGTTGGTAAGGAAAGGGTCGTCGAACTCTGTCCACTTGTAATCACCAAACACAATGTTGTGTCTGTTCAACAGCTTTAAGACACTCATCCTAATATCCTCTTTCTTGGCCGCACTAAAAAGAAAGAAACACCATTACTTTATGGCATTGACATTTATAAGGAAATCTGAATTAGTGTTGGAGTGCATTATTTCATACACGAGGCCTTCATGGAAAACAGCTTCCATCTTACACTCACCAAAAAACCCAACCAAATAACCAAACAAAAAAACCCCAACCTTAAAAACCAACCAACACAAAAAAAACCCCAAAACCACTCAACCCTCCTCCAACATTCTGCACGAAAAAAGAACCTGTCAGATTCAGCCTGTTTGCAAAAGCAACAAGCTGGATAGTTGTTTTTAATTTGTGCATTAAAAGACAATCCAAAAAATACTATTTGCTCTGTTTGAGGTCCTATCAGGGGATACTGAATGAGACACCTAGAAGACTTCAAGAATGAAAAGCAGTTATACAATCTGTGTTTCAGCAGGAAAACCAGAAAAACTCAGAGCCAAGCTACAGACTGAATTTGGTAAGCTTAGCTTGGAAGCTGCATTATACTTTCACAGGACAGCTGAAACATCAGGATGGGGACGTAATATAATAAAAGGAGAATTCCAGAAGAGACGAAAACTACAGGGAAAGCAATATTATTTGAAGATTTAACTTAATTTTGCAATTTCAATAATCTAAAACCAGTGCAAATTCTCAGTTCTCTGTAAGGCTGGCAAAAATACCACAGTGAATATTTTACACCTTGATTTTCCTAACATCTTGGACATGCTCTCCCATATCATCCAGATATCCAAAGTGGTAAGATAAGAACTGGATAAATGGACAAGGTGGGTTGGACTGTCCAGCTCAGAGGACTGTGATTAGTACAAAGATTAAGCAGAGCTGTTAGTAACTTGGGTGGGGAAAGGCAGTGTGGTGCTGTTAGCATTGGGACCAGCACTGTTTTTGCATCTTTGACAATGGGATGGAAAGTAACTGCATCAAGTTTATGGATAACACCAAAGCAGGGAGAGCTGTCAGTATTCTGAACAGGGCGGGGCTGCTGCTCAGACGGACCTCTGCAGGTTGGCAATATGGTTTGACTGGAAAATTTTGACGTTCAACAAAGGTAAACATGAAATCTTAGCTCTCCATCCACTGCCCAGATAACAGAACGGATCAGAGTCCAAGTGGATGAAATGCAGTTTTGCAGAAAAGGACCCAGGGGTACCGGTGGACGAGTTGGCAATAAGTCAGCAGTGTGCCCCTTCTACAAATGAGGGCAACCTTCTTTTAGGCTGTGCTACAAAGACTGCACATTTTAGGGAAAGCAACTATTTCCATTTGCTGCTGGCTTTGTAAGACCACATCTGGAGTACTGTGTGCAGTTGTGAGCTCCGACATAAAAAGACAAGGATAAACTGGGGCAAACCCAGAACGCGGTTGATTATGAGACTGGATGACATGGCACACAAGGGGAGACTGCGAGAAGTGTATTTGTTCAATCTTAGGAAGAGATACAGGTGTGGAAAACTCCTGGGAGAGCACAGAGAAGGCAGAGCTGGGTGCCACAGGCTCTTGCAGGCGCACAGAACGAGGCCGAGAGGAAACAGGCACAAGTCACAGCAAGTAACACTCTGATCAGAGACCTGCTCGACTTCTGGTGAACTTCCACATGGATCTGAACGCTGTCACACACGTTTGGGAGCGCTCGCTTCAGATCTCCAGCGGCGTCATCCATCTTTCTCGCTCCTAGGGGAAAAACGATACTGAAGAGACTTCCAGCGACTGCTACAGGCTCACGGCACGGACAGCCCTTTCCCGGTGTCCCGTCCACGGGTACAACGCCCACCGCAAGGACCGAGTACGTGACCGGGACCAGGATCGGGATCGGCACTTCCCTCCCTCAGGAGATGGCGACGACAGCCTCGGGATACGCCGCGAGCGCAGTCGCACGTACGGGCGGGCGGGCCGCTCCCGCCTCAGCGCCGGGGACAGGGAATGACCTCACGGCAGGCACGGCCTCAGGAGCGACGCGCCGGAGCGGCGGGAAGAGCGCGGGCGAGCCTGAGGCACCGGGCACCCACTGCGACTGCCGCTGTTTGTAAAGGGCGCGCTGGGCGAGGCAGGACCGGCCCCTCACCCGGATCTTCCTCCGCGGCGGGGGGGAGGGGCCGCCCGCCCCAGCGCTTCCGGCGGGGCCGGCTGCGGCTCCGCCATGGGGAAGAAGCACAAAAAGCATAAAGCCGAGAAGGCAGAATGGCGCTCGACCTCCGCCACCGCCTACAGCGGTAAGAGCCGGGAGGGTCTCTTTGTACCCGGGACGCGCCCCACCCCTTCCCCGGCGCGGCTGTCGGCGGTGCCTGGCGTCCCTGCGCGGGCTGGGGGGCCTGGGCAGAGACCCTGCTCCGAGTGCCGGAGCTGCCGGCGGCGGGGGCGGCCCGAGGAACGTGGGGCGGGGGCTGGGGTGTGAGTCCGAGCGTCTCCGTGCTTCCCACGGCTGCTCCTGAGGGGATCCGGTCGCTGCGGTGTTTGAGTGATGCTTAATTTCAACTTGCTCTGCAAGGATCTTGCGACGTTTTCAGGGGAGGCCGAAGAGTCGGTTTCTTACGTCTTGCAGGTTTGTGAAACATCACACCGTAAGGCGTGCTGAAGGACTGTTTGTTAAGATTGGATTTGTTAGTCTTAGCTATTGTTCTTTCCAAATGCATTGTGTGTGGTTTTGACTTGCAGCGAATGCTTATAAACAATAGTTCTAGAAGAAGCTTTGGAGCTGGGGTTGTTTAGCCTGGAGAAAAGGAGGCTCAGGGAAGACCTTATCACTCTGCAGCTGCCTGAAAGGAGGGTATAGCCAGGTGGGGGTCGGTCTCCTCTCCCAGGCAACCACTGACAGAACGAGAGGACACGGCTTCAAGCTGCACTTGGGGAAATTCAGGTTGGACATTGGGAAGAATTTCTTTACAAAAAGGATAGTAGTTATGTATTAGAATGGGCTGCCCACGGAAGTGGTGGAGTTACTGTCCCTAGAGGTGTTTACAAAACGACTGGATGTGCCACTTAGTGCCATGGTTTAGTTGACAGGGTAGTGTTCAGTCATAGATTGGGCTCGATCTCACAGGTCTTTTCCGACTTAATGGAGTCTGATTCTGTAATTGCTGCATGCTGTTAGCTCCCTGTGCATTTATTAATTTTTATTTATTTATTTTTTAATATTTAGATTATGTGGATAAACCTTTGGAAAAACCCTTGAAGCTGGTTCTTAAAGTTGGAGGCAGTGAAGTGACTGAACTCTCTGGGTCAGGGCATGATTCTAGTTACTACGATGATAGATCAGATCATGAACGAGAACGACATAAAGAAAAGAAGAAAAAAAAGAAGAAAAAGTCAGAGAAGGAAAAAGAAAAGCATCTAGATGATGAGGAAAGAAGAAAGAGAAAGGTGAGCTGTGATTTTTAAAATTCAGACACACCAGTCTTTGTGCTTGCTTATCAGGTCTAAAATCTGGTGCAGAACTTCGTTTGTTTGTTTAAATCACTGTTGCAAGGAGCTTATTGTCTGGAGATAGCACTTCAGAAATGTAGAAAACCCATGTGTGTGAGTTGGTGTACTTTTGCCATTTAAAGGAGAAACCCTGTGGTGATTCTGTGAACAAAGTAAAAGCTTCCTTCTTGTAACCTTTTATTTTTCTTATTTATTTGCCTTGAATGAATGCTTCTGTTTTTCAGTTGGATGTTTTGTATTTTAGCCAGGTCACAAATGTGTTTTGTTACCCTTTTAGGGAGGCATTTTCAACTTTTCAAATAAATTTAGGCTGTGTTTATCTTCTTGAGGTGTGCCAAGTTACTGAACATTGAAATTGGTACGTTTACTCAAAACAGCTTCTGATCTGTTGAGTACTGTGGTATGTTGCTTTGGTTGGCTCTTGGAATAGCCTGTATGCTAGGCTTTGTGGCTTTGTTAGTAGCAAGTAGTGTGGTCACCTTAGTTGTCTGTGTTGAACATTGAGGAGTTTGATTAAAATCAGCAATAAGGCATTGACAGCACAGTTACTTGTACAATTTAATTTTAATAATATTTCTTTAATGTAGTAAGGATTCTCTGGCATTTCTGCTTTTTAAATTCTTTCCTGTCATGTAGTTTTACTATTCTTGTATGATAGTTTTTTTGGTGCTACTTTGTGTATGTTTGTAGCTAAAATCGCTTCCAGTTGATTTTTTTTTGTTTGGCTTGTATTACTTGGAAGTGACAGATCTCATATGATCGTTCAGAAGCTCTTGAATACACCACAAAGAGTGCACAATTTTCTTAGCGCAAATGTTTCAGGCTGGGACTTGAAATGTAGCAAAACCAGCTATCCTTCGTACAAGACCTTGCAGTATCAGTTGCCTTTACTGAGTTGTGGGATGGGTGTTGTTTGGATTTTTTTTCCCAGACCTTCATTATTAATACATTCAAAATAAGGTAATGGATAGCTAAGTAACAAAACCGTGGTCTAGGAAAGGTTCAGGAAGTATGCTTTTCTGTGCAAACATGGATAATGATTGCAGGATTTCAGGAATGACTTAGGTGTGCCTTTGCTTTGAAACTCAGGAAGAGATCATTAATTGCCACCACTGTTTCTTATGGTTCTTTTGTTGGCTGAGTTGTCACATATTTTACTCATTTCTGTTTAATGTGACAAACAACAAAAATACATTGATGAGAGCAGAGACACAGATTGATCTTTACTGAATAGTAAATTAACTTTCTTTGCTCTCTGGTGTAGCTTATTATTGTGCAATTTTACATATAAAGAGCTTCAGAGTTCAACAGTCTTTTCAACAAACGTGCAGGAATGATAGAACAATACTATATTAAATACAAAGTGGCAAAAGATGAACAGTCTAGTTTTAATTGGACAAGAAGATTGAAAAAGTGATAGTGAAAATGTATGCAGTATTGTTTAAACCATATTATGACTCAGATATTGAATAACTATTCCAAATTAAAAACATCACTGTTTCTTACCTTGTGGTGTGTGGGATTGCACATTCCAAGTCCGTCCCTCTAAAATATATCATCTCTCTGCTGTACTAGGAAGAGAAAAAGAGGAAAAGAGAGAAAGAACAGTGTGACACTGAAGGAGAAACTGATGACTTTGATCCTGGGAAAAAGGTAGAGGTTGAACCTCCTCCAGATCGTCCTGTCAGAGCATGCAGAACTCAGCCAGGTGAGCAGTGTGAAAGATTAAATAATTTTAGTTCTTTTTAAAAGCACACAAAACAAAGCTTTTGTCAAAGGTACCAAAATGTAAAATTTTCATGAAGATTTACTGAAATTTAAGGACTTTACTTTTTCCAACATTCAGAACTTACTGCTATTTGAAGAGTCAGTATTCCTCTTGGTGCTTCCATGTTTTAGTAGGTTTGTTTTCAGGCGACTGCTGCTAAGGACATCTGTCTCTGGCTTCTGTTCCTTGGCAGAATAACCCTCATTATAAAAGTATTATTGTGCGTAGTGCTCCACTAATTCCTTCTCCTCAGCATTTACACAACAGTGATCAGAATTTCTGAAACTAAGTTTCACTTAGTTCGAGGGAAAATACTCTTGTGGAGACTTCTTAGGTGTTGTTACGGTCTTTTTTTGTTTTCTAGTGTATGTGGAGTTCTAGTATCTCTATTCTCCTGAAAAGGAAGTTGTGCTAGAAGGTCTCTAAAGACTGTAGACACCACCCACCACCCCTGTTTTTCATTTACAAATCTTCTTTAATTCTTATCACCAGACAAAATATTTGTCAGTTGTGTGTGGCAACTTCTACATGTTTAATCCTTTTAGATTTTGCCATGCTTTTTCTACGTGTAACCATTGCTTGATAATTAAAACTCATCCTTACTCAGTGGAAACCTTTACTTTAGAGAACTGTCAATTACATCATGATCTCAGTTACACATAAACCTGAAAATGTAACCTAGTAGCAAAAAATTGTGTCTTTAGGAATATTGTGAGTCTTGTCTTTTGAATACTGCTCTTTGACTGGTCAAGTAATTCCAAGGGATTTTATAATTGTGACCATACAGTAAATTGAGGAATGGTGGCCATCAGCTGTCAACATAACTGAAATTTTCTGGTCCGAGTTTTATGTCTCTGGGTAGTCAGGAGCCTTAAAAACTGACAAGCTAAAAACTATTCCCTTTATTACTCCCTTTTCATCTGCTTGTAAAATGTTATGGAAAGCATAGAAATTACCTGATGCATTATGGTTAAGAAAGGAAATGGCTTTCCTCTATCCTGATGGAGAGTTGGATTTTCCATTCTTGATGCTTCTTTAATGTTTCAAACTTCATTAAAGCCAGTCTCTCTGAAGTAACAGGTAATTAACACGTAGTGTTTCTTGTGTAATGTGTACAGGAAGGGAAATTGTAATCATTACCTCTCTTGCCAGCAAATCTGCATCTGTTTGTCACTCTGTGATTGAAAGGTTCAGAGAAGCTGATTGCATTGGGTTTATGGTAAAGAAACCATTAAAATCGCATGACAAACATGTTATAAAAATGTGGCTTTCCCAACTGCATTATTTGAGCAACCAAGTTTCACTTCTTCTGCAGAAATATATAACACCTTATTTTAATCTTATTAACACATCTTCTTAGAGCTACTAAACTTAGCACTACACCTGACTTAATGGGTACTAGGTTTTAATGTGATGAAAAAAAAAGCTCAGAAAATAAAAGAAGAAGAAACAGGTACTGTGTGCTTAGAAATCTGATGTGCTTTTGCTTTGAAATCCATGTCACATTCAGCTTCACATCAGTACAAGCTGTACTTACAGTAAGATTTCTCTCTGGTATTTATATTTTTAAATAAACAAATATAACTATATTCTGTTTCATTGCACTTATCTGTGTTTTCATCTCAAAATGCAGCTGAAAATGAGAGCACACCAATCCAGCAATTACTGGAACACTTCCTTCGCCAGCTTCAAAGGTAGTAAATGTTATTGTGTCTTCAGCTGTGTTGGCAGTGTCTGATGCATATTTACTTGTGTTACTTGGCAACTGCTTATCCTGGTTTTCTGTTTGAAAAGAGTGTCTAGAGACTGACTGTAATATATTTGTTAACCTTTGCAACCATGTGAGACCTGGTAATTTTTAAAGATAAGTTGAGGAAAATTATTACCAACTTTGCAATTGTAGCGTTGGGCAGGAAAATAAGTGTTTTGGGCAGAGGATACATTGCTGTTATAAATTTATTAAATACTAATAACTTACCTTAGGGTTTAAAAGCCAGTTATGACTATAATTCTTTGAAAGATTGTTTTAATGAAATTTTGTTTTATTCTGTGTCGACTGTCAGATACAAAGCAAATTTAGACCTGGTTACTTGATAGTCCTCTTAATTTGGAGAGGCTTTTTATTTTACTGTTTTCTTAAAGCTGTACCTCATGTTAAAAAAAATCTATTCCTTTTTATTACGTAGCAATAAGCTGAATGTGGAACTAATTCAAAAAATTTAAACATTTTATTTATTTTTAGAGGACCTTATGAACAAGAAGAATTGAGGTTTTTTGTACAATTAAGCTGAAAGACCAAGTTGGAGAGTAGAGACATAGAAAACATACAAGAATTAATTAAGAAATACAAGAACTAGCTTGAATTGATCATTCGATCACTGAATTGAACTGGAAGACATTTTTAATGTCTTTCAAAAAGTCTATATATGTGAAATCAAAATGCTCTCTTTTATCAGAAAATTTTTCAAACATGCATCTGCTTTATGAGAATGTTTTTAGTGTTTTTTCTTTTTTAGCTAGTACTATTGTGTCATTAATGTGATACAAAAGCAAGGATCATTTTGTTTGCTGCTGTAAATCTAAATGTATTGTTTTTATTTTTAGGAAAGATCCTCATGGGTTTTTTGCTTTTCCAGTCACGGATGCCATTGCTCCCGGATATTCCATGATAATAAAACACCCTATGGATTTTGGTACGATGAAGGAAAAAATTGCAGCAAATGAATACAAATCAGTCACTGAATTCAAGGTGAATTAATAAAGATTTAGATATTTCACAACTAGTAAGAAACTGAAGATTCTTTTTAACTGTAAAAGCCTTTCTTACATTAATTAATGCTCATTTTTTTCAGAACTGAACTGAATGCTTTTGTATATTCAGTGTGTTACAAATAATCTGTCAGATTCTACTACAGTCTTCTATAAATTACTGTGGAAACCAAGAACATGCCAAGAACATGTTCTAAAGTTCTGTGGAATTTATGCTGCTAAACTTTACCATGAGTAAGACTATCACAAAGACTTAAGCCATTGAGCTCATTTCCTTTTTCTTCTTTTAATCTAGACGTTGTTAGGTTGATTAAAATGTAGTTTGGACCTGTCTGCAAGAAACCTGTGGATATACTGAAGCTCCTTGTATAAGAGTCAATAACAACTACATATTTTTTATCTTTAATTATCCTGTTTTTCATATAAGTTCATTTGAAATTATCTTCGGGCAGAAACTTACTTGGCAAGGTTATTTGCAACTTAACTTAGTTATTTAGTGTATTATTGCTGTAATAATTTATTAGGTGCATCATGGTTTTACCAACAGTGCAGTAAGAAATGTTTTCATGGTACTGCCAGCTCCTGAAGGAGTTTTCCTTAATTGATTCATGAAGGTCTATTAGCTGCCTTCAGAATTGCTTTTCCTAGAGTGATATTGACGTAACAATAACCTTGGCAGAGAGCATTGGCTTGTTTCTCAGGGTTAATCTCGTCTTTTGAAAGGTCCAGCAAGGTGAGCAAAGAAAGGTTTACTTTTCTTACAGATGCTTTGACAAAGATTATTCTGTTTTGTTAAATATGCTATAGGGATTTATAGGAAATGGTAAAAAAGGATTCGTGATAGCATTGCCATTAGCAATGACTTCAGGTCTCTAAATTCTATCTTGCTGGATTGTCTTATTTAAGAACTTTAAAGGGAAGTTTGAGTGGGAGCTCTGTGGCTGTTTAGTTACAGGCAAGGTTGCAGCATTGAAACTGGTGGGATAGAACCTAAAAAAGAAATGAAAATTGCAGTATTTTTTAGACTGACAGATTCTTTTTTTCTGAAGGACTTAGCTTCTGCTGGTAGTCTGAGCAGTAATAAAAGTTTGCTAAAAGTCTGCCCATGTTAGAGTGAAAAAGGAATTGGACTCTCTATCTAGATACACGAGGGTACCTAATCACACAGAACTACAAAGCCATAAGCTTTGTAGTACAGAAATGAAGTTTGTAGGTTTTTAACCTCTGAAACAAGGTCTGCTGAAAAGGTTACCTTTCTGATATGACTAGCTGAGGCTAGTCACTCTAAGAGTAGAATCTGCAAGAACTCTTTCCTGCATTTAGAAGAGGGGCAATTGCTGCAGAAAACTCACCCGTTTTGCTGCAGGAAAAAAGGGTCTACTTCAAAGTCGGGCTTTTTCTGCAGCACTTGAAAGGCCATCACTAGAAGTGTAGCTTACATGCACTTTTTTGTCTGCTTCTTGGCCCATGGTTTGCTCCTCCATGTCACCTTCTGAATTTCTGTTTTTGTGATGGTCTTGTTAATTGGAGGCAGAGGGCTTGAATGCTGTAAAAAGTTGCCTTGGTGGCTTGGTCCTTCTGGTGATTTCTCCATTTCTTCTCTTTGGTCCATTTGGTTAAGGAGAAAATGTTACATTTGGCATTCAGGAAAGACTGTGTTTTTTATAACCAAAAGCCAGTTCCAAAGGAAACTGAGCATCTTGGAGAGGTAAAAAAGACTCAAACCTTTGCAATTCTGCTTTTGGCTTGCATTCATGAGCCTGCTGCTAGAATATTACTGTGTTCTTCACAGAGCTGCCAAGATGGAATGGTATCTTCCAGTCACTTAACAAAGGACTTGAAATGTTTACAGTTCTTTTGTTTTGTATTTTACAGGCAGATTTTAAACTGATGTGTGATAATGCAATGACTTACAACAGACCAGATACTGTTTACTACAAGCTAGCCAAGAAGATACTGCACACAGGCTTTAAGATGATGAGCAAAGTAAGAGACCTATTAAAAACAAAAAGCAGAAACTTTGGGGGTTTTTATGCTACCATACTTAAAAGGAACATAGTAGCAATGATAAATGTTATTTTACTCATCTGTGAGAATTACAGCAGTGCCAGTTAGTGCTGCTATATTTAAGGGCTTGATGGCATTCTTGTTATAAGTCAATTTTTACTTATTTCTCAACCTTACCTGCACCACTGATGTCTGTAGGAGCTTCTTTCAGTGAAAGCAGTTAAGATCCACATATATCAAACTCTACTGTAAAATCCTAATTCTGGCTGAAACTTTGAAAGCAAGATCTCATTTAAGTTTTATTTCTGCATAAACAAGAAAGCACTACTGTTTTCAAGGTGTTGGGTGTAGGGGAGTTTTCAGAGGTGTTGCAAATACTTTTAACTCAAATACAGTTGTTGGCTTGTCAGATGAAGGCTTTTTTGTGAGCTGCTCTGTGTGTGTGCGTGTGTGCGTGTGTGCATGTGTTACAGTGATGGTAAGTTTTGTGTAAAATAGACAGTTGTTTTTGCATATGCAGTTTGTTTGTTTGTTTGTTTCTCTCTTGATAGTTGGGCTGCAGAAATTCTGATGCCATGCTACCATGACCAAATCATGTTGCATCGCCATTGGGAACGAGACATTAAGAACAAAATAAGGCCATGGCCATTCCCATCCCATCCCATTATCATAGCATCTTGGCTATGAGGGAAAGGTTAAGTCCCTGCCGCTCTGTCCTTTCTGATTCTAGGAACGGCTGTTAGCTTTGAAGCGCAGCATGTCGTTTATGCAGGACATGGATTTTTCTCAGCAGGCAGCTCTTTTGGGCGATGAAGATACAGCAGTTGAAGAACCTGTTCCTGAAGTTGTTCCTGTACAAGCAGAGACTACCAAGAAATCCAAAAAGCAAAATAAAGAAGTTATTAGGTAAAGGTTTTAATGGGCATGCTTACTGGCTTGTTGCAGCTTTTGTGGTATTGCATAACAGCAAAGAACTGAGAAAAAAACCTCAGCATTTTTCCTTGAGGTCCATAGGATAAATGGGCAATTTTATTGTATTTTATTTGTTTATTTATAGAACTTGTTTAATAACCCAGTGATTCCCAACTTGAAGCAAACAATTCAAAAGATGACTGCATATTTTTTTAAACACTTAAAATTAATATCTATAGAGATATTTTTATTCTTCTTTATATTAAATAATGAGTGGTTTCTTCTGATGGTGGTTAAAATGTTATTTTATTTTGGATATAGCCACAAATACCTTTTGCATTTTGTCCCTTTTTTCCCTTTCCTGAAGTAGTCACATCAAAATGTAAGAGGTTCTTTCCAGGATGGCAAAGTGGTCCCAGATCAGTGAGTAATTTTATCTAACTTTAACCTTATCTGGCAGGTTATGAAGGTACAGGAGATTATTTCTGGAGCAGATGATAACATCTCCCCAGTGAAATCTTATTAAGCTTCGTTGTAAAATACATTGCTAGTGCAATAGTAATCCTCCAGCTAACAGGCACCCCATGTCACAAATTCAGATTTTTATAGCTAAAATCGAATGTTAGTAAAATTGTTTAAAAAATCGCAATTTAATCAATTTATTTTATGAGATTTTAGCAGAAATCATGATATACAAGCAACTTAAATTGTTCAGTATTCTTGCATAGACATCCAAAGATAGACTGTGAGTTTAAATTGTAGGGCGTTCTATCTGCTGGAACTTCATGGAAAAAATACTGCAACAGAGCATCACTGGTCATGTCTTAAATAATCTGATCATGTAGATATGTTCTGCAGGTTTCTTTTTAAATCTTCAGAGTAAAAAAAGTGAAATATACCTTGTCTCATGTTTTTTAAAAGTAAACCTTAGAGTTCTCATCAGCCACTTTTTATTTTTGTAATCTTTAATGCTGATGGAAGAAGTAGTATTCTAATGGAGGTTTTTTTTTGGAAACAGAAGACTGCAACCACATATCTTCAACAATAATTTTAAACCGTAATTGTCTGTGGTAGAAACTCTTCTACTGATAACATACAGAAACAAATCTGTTGCTGTACCATAGAGAATTAAAAAAGTGTAATTTGTCCCTTGTTTAATGGGTTGTGTGTAGAAATCAGCTGAAAGCACCTTTTTGTAAACAAGAGTTGAGGGGTTGGTGCTTTGGTTTTTGATTGTTTGTATTTTCTTAGAAGACATGATGATTTGGTTTGTGTGGTGTCCAGCATTAATTGCATAAACTCGACCACAGGAGTAACTTTTTACTTTGTCACAGAGCAAGAAATTGAGACTGCCAAACCATACAGTGTGGCTCTGTCTTTAACATCTACCTTAACATGCAGTTCAGGTAGTTAAAAATTATGACCTTTAATTTTATCCTGGTACCAGTTTCTCTGCAATCAGTTGTAGTATAAATTTACTTCTCTGTTCTTTTCAACGTTTATGTAACTTTAGTAGTTGGAATTAATTTGGTTTTTTCAATTAACTTGAACTTTTAAACACATTTTTGCATCTGTAGGATTGATACTGTATTTTTTGATGAACAATAAGACCATTGGAGGAGGAAAATCAAACCTAATAACTGATATTTTTGCCTTCATATTTCATGGTTAAAAACAGAGGAGTTGAAGTCAAGGTTTGCAAAGTGTTAAAGCAGCTTAGACCTCTATACAGTTTAAAAAGTGACTTGATCATTGAACATCCTAATGTCTAAGTAGTTATTGAAAATTTTGTTTAGGATGTTGCAATCTTCTGAACGTTCTCTCAAAATTCTTGTCCTTTAAGTATTCTGTAGAGTGTGAAGAAAGTGCCAATTGTTGAGGAGTTTCCTGCTGTGTACAGCCTTCCGTAAAGTTTCAATGAAACAAAATCGTGTAACACATTTGTCTCGTAATAGTATGATCCTGTGATCTTTTTGTTGTCTTTAATAGCAAAACTTACTTGTGTATCGGATCTGAATCTCTATACAGAGAGAAATTCTTAGCTAAGCAAATGGAAGAAGATAACCCAGGAGAGAGAAATGGATTTGGTGTGAGGAGATGCTCTACCCAGTACCTAAGGTGTTTGGCCCTAGTGTCTAATGTCCATATAATGCCCTGAAATATTTTGATGTACAACATTTATTTTATATATAAAATATAATGAAGACTGCCATATTCTATGATACCTTCACACTTTTCTTTATGATACTACCTTTTTCTGATTTTATGTGATAGCTGTGTCCTGTTCCATCCTTGGGCATGCTTATTTGCTACAATTTTATTGTTTTGGAGCTTTAATGAAAAGGGATCTACTGAAAGATAAATTCTAAATTCTGTAATTTCAATTATAAGCAGTAATGTGATTGATACGGATTAGGAATGCTAATTGCTGATACTAACAAACATAGGAATTAAAGGACTCCCTGTTAGACTGGGAGTTGTGTCCTACTTCTGCAAGCAGCTATATGACATAATCATCATAAATGCAGCTTGTTGGGTTTTTTCTCTGATTAGCTAGTTTCTGTCCTTCTTTATGTAATTTCTGTTCTGCATCTTCCTATTTGGAATTTTTGAAAATAGCATATTCATGCATGTGGGAGACTAAGCATGCATACAGCATTCACCCTGTATTAATGCAGTTTTACTCCCAATCTCTGTTTTGTACTTCATTTAATACTTCATTTTCATCAAGGTACAGAAACAATTAAATTTTTGAAGTTAATTAGTTTGGTAGTTCAGAGCTTCTGCTGCAAAACTTCATAATATGATTATAATTCCACTTAAATGCTGAAGTAGACTGACACTGGGAGAAGAGTGGGACTGATTGTTCAATTAAGCAAAGCCAAAATTCAGCCCTTTGTTTTGTTTTAGCTTTTAATTCCTACAGCTCCTCCTCTTCTCTTTTTTAGCTGCATTTTTGAACCTGAGGGGAATGCGTGCAGCCTGACAGACAGCACTGCTGAAGAACATGTCTTGGCACTAGTGGAACATGCAGCAGATGAAGCTCGGGATAGGATCAATCGCTATCTACCCAACAGCAAGGTCTACTGCACACGGCAGTTTGCAGTTCCGATTTGTGCCTGACTATTGAATACTTTGTTTCACATTAGGAAACAGGCTTTACTGTTAGGGTTTCTGAGACTCGAACATCTGGGATGTGTGTTCTGTGCAGAATACCAGTACCGCTGTTGTCTATCATTTAGTTCCCACTGAAAGCCATTGTAGGGGGGTCCTAAGTGGATCTCAAGTTCTATTGTGTGTTGAACATCTTTGGAAATTCACTTGCAGGAAACAGTGAAACATTCCTCAATTTTGAGTTGCAGCCCTTGAAAGTGATTAAAATAACATCACACTTCTTGTATTGCTGCAACCTCAGAAAAAGCAAACTATGGCATAGTTTGAAGGGCTCCCCCACTCCCAGGAATTAACATATTTTTAAGTGTTAAATTACTGTTTTTAATGAGGAGAATCTGTAAGGTCTTGTAGTTTTGTACTTAAAAGTAGTAGCTGTCAGCTGTAGCATGAGTACCAAATACAAAGATCTTTTATTGATAAGGTTTAGATAGCAGGTTTGACAGTCCTGAATGTGATTCTGATCCATGTCTTTGGTCCATGTATTTGGGTTTTTTGCTCTTCCAAGGTTTAGAAGGACAAGGTCGGTGATGCAGTTGGTGCAGTTTTCTGTGAAGGTTCTATTCTTGGGCTGTGGGTTTTTTAGCTCTGTGATGATGGTGGTGGATTCCTTCATTTCCTTATGCTAGGATTGGAGTGAATGCTCCAGGGATTCGCTACAGATCTGCACTGGGATACGTTTACTCTCTTTCCCTTGAATTTTGTGGAGACTTACTCCCACCTTTGCTCCCATTTCTCATTTGTCATTCTAGTGGCCACTGCAGTCAAGAAAAGAATCAGGATGTTGCCACATCCTCATTTTCCACCTATTTAAAAACTATTGCAGAAGGAACTTTGCTTTGAAGCAAAAGTGGTGTTGTGTCTTCAAACTTAAATGCCCATTTCTTGGGCAGTGGCCCTTTTTATGCAGTCAACTTAGGCTCAACTGGATTAGGAAGTAAGGCTGCAAAGAATAGTGGGTGAAGGTTTAGGTTCAATGAATCTCTGTTTCTTTGGATAATTAGAAGACTTGCTAGGATTGAAGGCTATTTGAAACCTCCAAAGTAAGAGTGCCTTTTTAAATCTCCTCAAACAATACCAGTACTTCGTGCTGATGCAGTCAGTTTTGCAGTGTTCAAGGAAGTTTCTGAAGGTGTGCAGCTCTTAATTGCCTAGGCTGTTAAATCAGCTAGACAGCCCCACTGCATGTCCCACAGAGTCTAGGTAACACTGACTGGCATGGTTTTGGAATTCAGCCATTGCTAACTTTTGCCATCACTTGAAGGTAGTGTTCTAGTTCATTCTCTTTCCAGCATCTCACCTCTGTTTTTATTGTAAACCAATATTAGCTTTGGCCTCCTGTATGGAGAGAGCTTTAAACTTTTTCAGAGGGAGTGGAATAAAAAACAAAATAGAGAAGATTTATTGTTGATTTCCTTGGAACTATTTAGTAATATTTTTGTAGGGAGAAAACAGTTTTCATTTATCACTTCATATTGAGAGGTTAGAGTCTTTTTTTTCTCAATTCGTGTGTAATCAGTTTCTGACATTAGCTTTGCTTGTTGTGTTGGATCTAGCTCTACCTTTACATACCCTGGTGGGCTCTTGTTCTTTCACATCTGTCTTTAGCATTGTGCTTGTGTGCTCCAATAGGTCTGTCAAAACATTTCTTCCTCTTGAAGAATTTGGTAGTGTGTTCATAAAAGTACTTCAAATTAGAGAAAGTTGTGGGTGAGACATGTAAACAAGCAGTTCAATCTAAATTTTCAAATAAGCCGTGACGTTGTTTGTGGATAGGAGTTACAGTTCTGCTTCTGAAAGGGATGTGTGTTCTAGACTTTGCAGTCAGGAAGGCTGGCTCTTTGCTAATGGTAATGGAATTGGGTTTGTCTTGGTTGAAAACTTTTGATCTGATTTAGAAAGATGAATAAGGTGCTGTCTGTCATATGATATATGAACTTCTGCTCCTTAATCTTCTGTTCTGAAGCACTTGCTAAGTGGTGTTAAATAGTGACCCAAGATTCTCTGTATGAAAAGGGGAATACCAAAGTGCAGTATTTCAATACAGCTAAAAATGCTTTTTATAGTTTTCTCTGTAAATGGGCAACTCCTTCTTTGAGTGGGAACAGTTTTGAATGATTGCTCCTCTATCTTTATGGTTCTATTCACAGATTGGTTATCTGAAAAAAAATGGAGATGGAACTTTATTATTTAGTGTAGTGAATTCATCTGATCCAGAAGCAGAAGGTAAAATACTCTTTCAAGCAAACATTTCTAGTCTTGAATGTTCTAAGAGATTTTGAAATCTTAACTGTAGATACAGACACTGTGTAGTAGAGATAAGTTTTAAAATAGTTCTTAATTTTTAAAAAAGTTTATTATTTTCATCAATTATTTCTCAAACCATTTCCCCAAACACCCCAAAGGTGTTTCTGTTTGCCTTCCATATTTTCACTCTTCAGATACTTTGTTTACTGATGCTAACAGGGAGAAGATAAAATAATACCTCTTTATAAGCACTTATACATTGCTACAACTTTATAAAAAGCTTGGAAGACAAGTACGCTGTAGTTTCAATACCTAACAGACAAAAGGTGAATGAAAATGCTGTAATCCCATGTGAATGTGACAGATGCAAATTCAGAATAATCTTTTACCTCTTTAGTTCCTAATTTAAATCATTAGCTAAATTTCAGTTTTAAGTTTATGAGGTTTTGCTCAATATTTTTTCTTTAGTTCCTTGATCTTTTCTCTTGGTTTTACTCATTCTGTTACTATATATTATTTATATTGTTTTATGCTTTTCCTTTGTTTTAATCTCAAGCTCAAGATGCAGAAGTACTGAAATTTGTGATGAATGAAATGCCATAGTTTTTTGGTGCTGTGTGTCATGTTGATTTAGTACTTCCTTCTCTGCACCTTTTGAGATCAGAATTTGTTCACAGATTTCCTGTTGTTTCACTGATGAATATATCAATGCTTTTGACTAGTCACACTGAGAGACACAAGCCTGCTAAATTCTGTTTCATTTGGTAGTAAATTTTTCTGGAATGAAATTGAGCATTTTGACTGCTATCAAGCCTATTACCTATTTCTGAAAAAAAAAAAGGTATTTAATGCCGCTGAAATTATGCCACTGAAAATTTAAAGAATGATGATAATGGATTTCTATAAACAAACAGCCACTTAGTCAACATAAGAGACTCCTTTTATCACTTCAGTAATATCTGGGTCTTGAAAGTTTGTGAATCAGCTACTATAATAATTACAGATGCTGCTGTATACTTTAAAAGTGAAGTAACTTAAGTAAGCCATAGATCTTGTGAATAAGACATGGAAGCATATTTATAGCTTGTGTTTGAAATTTAAATGGAGAACCTGAATTAACAGTACCTACCCTTAATGTATAGATAAAAAGACATTTAGTCTTCATGTTAATTACAGCTCTAAAATAGCAAATTCTAATTATTCATCATAAATTGCAAACATGAAATGCTTTCCTAAGCCTTCTTTTAAATTAAATTACTAGAGGAAGAAACTCACCCAGTGGATCTGAGTTCACTGTCAAGCAAATTATTACCTGGCTTCACTACACTGGGCTTCAAAGATGAACGAAGAAATAAAGGTAAATACCAAAGACCATGTTTTAACTTTGTGTTTATTAAATGTTTGAGCAATTACTTGATGTAACATAATTTCGGTTTATACCTGTTTCAATATGAAAGTTTGCTTGGTTATTTTTTTAATATATAATAATTCCATTAACAGCAGAATACAGTTTTTCTTAAATTGATTTTTTTGCTTATTAAACATAACCTAATTTATGGATTAATATTTTAACTTAGTGCTATAGCCACACTAGAAGATTTCCACTAATGGTAGTCCATTTCCTGTGGGGGAAATAATTTTTCCAGAGTAATTGCACTTACAGTTGAGAAACAACTTCCAGCCATTTGCATTTTTCCATCATATGACAAGGATTGTGCAGACTGTGAATTTTTTTTTCCTGGTATTATTTACCAGTTTTAATAGTTTCTAATCTGCTTTCTAGAAACTGACTGGCAACCAGCGGTAAAGTAGATGCACACAAAATGTAGAAATACAAAAGGGGGTGTGGCCACGAATCTTTTTCTTCTCAGAGCAGGATGAATAACATAGTTCTTGATTTTCCAGTAGTATGTTTGTTTATATGGTTAAAATAGTTGTGCTGATTCTAGAGTCTGGAAGTATCCTTGAGATACTGCTCTTGCTTTCAGTTGGAGAAAAAAATAATGTCACTTTCACTATCTGTTTCAGAAAACACAATCTTTTTTTTTTCCCCCAAGTGATCTTTTGAGCTAATCATTTGTTGTGTCTTTCTTTTACCTGTGTAGTAACCTTTCTTACCAGTGCCAATACAGCACCTTCCTTGCAAAACAACTCTATATTTCATGATTTGAAACCAGATGAGATGGAGCTCCTATACTCAGCATATGGTGATGAAACTGGGATCCAGTGTGCCTTAAGGTAAGTGCCTCCTTACTAGGAAGTCTTAACTTCTCATAGCAATTCTCTGCAAAGCAATTTAAACTTAATCTCAACTAAGACCCTCCAAATCCTGAATTTTTTTCTCAAACTTATTTTTAAAATAAATCGCTATAAAATTTGAAGCTAGTTTTCATCCTTCTTGGAGGTTTTTTTTGTTTATTGTTTGTTTGCTTTTGGGTTTTGGGGGGTTTTTCTGTTTGCCCTTTTAAGCTATCCTATTTTATTGCAAGGTTGTAATGGATCTTGTTATTAGGGTCTTCAACCACAGTATATTATAGGTTGCCACAGATTTAGTGTTTTGCTTTAAACCCAGCAGAAAATAAATTTAAAAAGGCAAGTAATATATTTCAGTGGCTTTACAACAGTGATGTTTTTCAAGGGGTTTTGAAAGAGTTAAAGCTACTTGAAAAGAAAAATGCCACATCATTGAATTGTTGTTCATGGAGGGAAGGAAATAATCGCAAGCTTTTTATCTCTTGTGTTTTAACCCACTAACCTGCCATCAATGATAGTTCAAGTCAAAATTTGCTAGTACTTGTGAAAAACAAGTTGCAGGTGTACTTTATTATTAAAATAAAGGAAAAAACTCTGTGTCTTGAAGGCCTTACTTGCTTTTCTGAAGAAGCATAAAACAGTTAGACCAAAGAAAATGTAGGTGTAATGCAGTGTATTTGGGGAAAACCATATTTTAAGTAGAAGTAGATTTTATGAAAGTAAATGTTTTCTGTAATGCTTATCTCCATTCCTGCTAGCTTACAAGAATTTGTGAAGGATGCTGGAAGTTACAGCAAGAAAATAGTTGATGATCTTCTTGACCAGATCACTAGTGGCGACCATTCCAAAACTATTTATCAGCTAAAGCAGGTGTGTCCTGGGTGCACTGAAATGTCACAAATTCATCAGAATAAAAATGAATCTACTGGCTTTTTAATGTTGTGTGAGATTATTTGTTTTCCTCTGTCAGTTTAAGCAGTGCAAGCTTAGCTGTTCAAGCAACCATGAACCAAATTAGAGACTGAATTAATCAACAGAGGAGGAATCCTTTTCACTGGCTTGGTCAGTTCTCCAATGTGTTCACTATGTGACTGCAGAAAGGAGGAGGCAGGGGATATAACATAGTGGGACCAACCAACTAGATGGTTTTTGGGCAGCCTTGTCACTCAATGTCATGACTTTCATACCTACTTCTGAGTTACATTGCAATGCTTTTGTTAAGGTTTGGGGTTTTTTCTTAATTGAAAAGCAAAATACATTTCTTGTGGAAGGATTAATTATTTGGAACATGGAAGTAAAATTAAAGAACAGGTTAATTATCACTGTAGCAGGTGTCTGTTACCTGCCAGTTCTAACTTCTATGTTCATGTAGTACAGGAAAAACTTTTAACTTATTTGCAAAAGCACTTTCCTGATGAGATTCATACTAAGATTGGAGAAAAGAGTTTTCTCAGAAATATGTATGATTCTAGTGAGACTGCTTGCATTCCCAGGGCAAAATAATCTAAAAGAAATTGCGTAATTTCTGAAGATAAATTTCATGTTATCTTCACTTTGAAAACCACTCGTAGTTTGAAATAATTGTCTGCTATTTAAAATGCCGACATTCTGAAAGATTGAAGAATAAAGAATGGGAGGCAGGGTGGGAAGATAGAAAGTATTTAGACTTCCTGATATGGTGGAAATGAGATTATTCTAAATCTTTGCAGACTTAGAAGTGGAATAGGGTGGGTGGTGTTTGGAAATAAGGAGACAATAGAATGAAGAACACTGACGATCCTTTAGAATTTTCTGGGTGTTTTTTACCTACGGGAATAAGATTGCACATATAACAGGAAGAAATGTAAAGGATTAGTTCAAGAAATTAAACCCCAATATTCTGAATACTCTCCTACATAGAGGAATGTGTGTATGCAACACAGTCAACTTAGCTTTAAAATAAAATGTGCCTTTGCCTTTTACCGTGTTTTTCTATGAATGTTATTTCAGCTGAGAATTTCTGAAGACCTCTCAATGGCTATTTGCACTTAAAAATGCTGTTCAGTTGTGACATATATGGATATATGCTGATTTTACGCAACTAAGTGTGTTTCAGTTGATCATATGTCATGGTGTTTTATGCCTGAGCATTTTGTGCTGCTGCATTTGAGAAAGAATTAGTATCTCTGAAAGTACAACCTTGAATGATTTGTGATCAGTAGTTACTGAAGTATTGACAAAGATACTGCACTTGAATATAAAGTTTGTGAGCAGAGTAAATAGTATAAGGGGACTCAAAGATTAATTAAAATGCATAATACTAAAATATTTAAGAACAGCAACTGTTACATTGTAATTGCATTACAGATACGTGAAAAAGTTAGCTGTCTCTAGCCTCCTTTTGTGTGTGAAGTTTGAATATACTTGAAATGGTACAAGAAAGATGTCTGTCCCATGTGTTGAATATAAACAATTACTGGTATTCTTTCTTTCCAGAGGCGAAACATCCCAGTAAAACCACTGGATGAAGTTAAAGTAAGTTATGCTGATACTCAGTTTGGGGTTTTTAACTGGAAAAAGTGAGAAAGTGATGTTCTCTGAGCTTCCAACATTCAAATTCTTCATTTTATTGAATATGTCTCTGTTCTGTATGGTAATACAGAAAAGATTGATTAGTGGAGTATATGAGAAAGAAGAGGCTTTAGGTTATTCCTAGAGAGGCTGTCCTGGTTAGTTACAAATTGTTGGCATGACTATATGAGGTTGCCCTGGAGAAGAGCTGGTCTTCATTTTTTTTGTGAAGGTTCTACTCAAACATCACAAAGTGTGACAGTGTTCTGTGCTGGCCCAGGACCTCTTTGTGGAAAACGAGTAAAATACACAAACTTTGTCAGGGAACGTTCTTAGTAAATATAAGACATGAAATGCTAAGATCTGAAGTATTTCTTTGTTCTTTAGGTTCTGCCAGTTCTTATAAAAGAAGAACACAAGTTGCGTAATACCTGTCTGGATTCTTCCAAACAGATTATGGTAAAATGGTTAGGGGGGAGGGGAGGGAAGCAACAGGAATAAACCATAGAGCAAACAAAAAAATAGTATTGAGACATTATTTTGTTTCAGTGCAAGCTCTGAGGTAGAATACTAAAATTACAGTATCTAGAATAAGGTTTCAGTACTGAAAATGAATTCTCTGATATTCAGTCTGGTTTTGTTTGTGACTTTATTGTTCTGTATCCTCCAGCTTATTTCAGCATGTGTAACTAAGTCTCAGAGGCAGAAAGGTCACGTAGGAATCCGAAAAAGATACTTGATCTGCTGATTGATATTTGAATTTCAGCCTGCTATAAAATTGGAAAAAATGCCATTAATATTAATCAGTTTTACCACATCCATTGAAAATGTCTATTAGAAAGTATGGGTAAATAATGCATATCTTATGCTTTTACAGCTACTAGTCAAATATTTCTTTAAGTAGTACAGGTTTTATCTTGCAAATTATTTGTTACAACAGTAGATATGCTCTGTGTTCCATGGCAAATCACATAAAAATTGTATGGATCACATTAAAACAACTAAAAAAATTCATAACTTTATAAATATTACTTAGTTTTGTGGAAAGGTGTGGACTTCTCTAGAAGGTAACTGGTTAAGTTATTTAATGAAAGTGCTAGGTTTCATTTTCGTATTTCTAAAGGATAATACCTGGTTGTGTGTTTACCTGAGTGTCTCATTTCTCCTGCTGGAACAGGTACCCTCAGAGATTTCTCTGGTTTGAATCTCAGTGACTCTGATTTCTTCCTTTGTGCCATTACGTTAGCTATATTGCAATGGGTGTGGAAAGAAAGGGAATTGTGCAGTGCAGGCTGTATTTCATTATTCAGATGGATAGAAAAAATACTAGAGAGGCCCAACTGATACTGTGAAGAGGGAGGCCCACTGTACTAAAAATGTCAGTAAATCCATTGTTCACATATGGAGAAGATGAGGGACACTGGTAATACAGCCAGCTGCCAGGGTTCTACCATGAGACATGGATGACTTGAATGTGTAAGTGAGTTTCAGCAGTCCTGGATCATGAGCTAAAAGGCTTGGACTACTGTGCACATCCCTGACCATTTGTGTGACTGGTCTGTCTGGGAACCTTTTTGAGCTGTCTCTGAATTTCAAGTTAGCCAAGATGGTTATGGATGCTCCAGTCTCAGGTGTTGTACACACTTCTGAGAGAATGGATTTGTGCCTTAAAGATTGGAAAGTTATATGACAGCTTGTCACTTTTGCTAGTCTTTCTGTGTCTTCTATTTTAATAGGTTGGAGAATCTGCTGGAGACAGTAACACTTCTGACTTGGACTTTCTCTCCATGAAGCCGTATTCAGATGTATCTCTCGATATTTCTATGTTAAGTTCGTTAGGTAAGTAACTAAATATACATGACATCAGTTATGGTTTAGTTGTACCATTCAGACAAAATGACAGCTGGATTTGCTAAGACTAAAAAAAGTGTTTGAAAAGTAGTAATAACTCTACATTTGACACAAGTGAAAGTCTAGGGCTGATAAATGAAACCTTGCTCTGTTTTTCCTTTGAGACATCCATGTATCCAAGCTAACTTTTCCTGTACAACTGAAGAAAACGAAGAATTTGTACATCACTATTTTGATAGCTTTGCTTGTATTTCATGTGTTCATAGTAACATAAATTTTAAGAATCAGTGTGAAACTTTCACTCAGAAGTGATGTTGCTTCATATGATGTCTTTTAAAATAACTTGGGAATTGGGTTAGTACGTGAAACTTGATCATATTGCCACTCAGAATATCCCAAAACAAAAATCAGAAGAAGCTTCTGGTGTTGGAAGCTTCTGGCGTTTATCTTCAGTTGTGTAAAAGAATTTGGATGCTGTTTCAAATGCATGCTTTTCATAGTTATCCTTTAAATACCACAAGAAGTACTGTTGCCACTTCTGCAGGCAGCTGAGCTGGTCAAATGTCTTAAAAAATGTCCTCCAAGCAAACAATCTGCTTATGTTTTAAGGCACTTTTAATTCAGAATGTGAAAGAGGCCAAACTATCTATTATAAAACACAGCCAAGCTCATCGAAGACTTAAAGGGAAAAAAGATTTCTACAAATTTCTCACATAGGTACAGTTTGAAAAGCAATTGAAAAGTAAGCTCTGATTATACTGTGTCGCTCTAATTTTATTGCAGTTCAGTAAAAAATGAATAAATATCCACTTTATAGATAATGTTTAGACATATCAGTCTTACTATAAATTTCATGCACCACTGAAAGCTGCTTATATTTTCTTCTTTGACCTTTCTGTAAATAATCGTACTTCTAGATCAGTTGGCTTCCAGAGAGAGTTTATAGCATTAATTCTTATCATAATTCTTGCAAAATTAACACTTAAGAAAGAGAAGGGAAGGAATTACTCTTCCTGTTTAAAGTTGAGGGAATTTTTTTTAGGTCTTCAATGAAAGAATAGCATATATTGGCACATACGTCCAGTTCTTTCCAGTTTCACAGTTTTATTTAGCTTACTACAAAATCAGTGTAGCTGGAGAAGATACTGTTCTTAGAACCTTCTGTGATGGGAATTTCTTTGCCTCCATAGATTTCATGTTCTGTTTTAACTGTATTTTGAGTTAGATATTTAAGTGATCTTTTTGCTGACTCTCTTTTGCTACAAACTAAATGTGTTATTTACTGTGAGCATGGCGAGATACTGGCACAGGTTGCCCAGAGAAGCTGTGGGTTCCCCATCCCTGGAAGCGTTCAAGGCCAGGTTGGATGAGGCTTTGAGCAACCTGGTCTAGTGGAAGGTGTCCCTGCCCATGGCAGGGGTTTGGAACAAGACGGCTTTTAAAGTCCCTTCCAACTCAGGCCAGTCTGTCCATGTCTGGTGTTTAACAGATAAGGAAGACAAATTAAGCTCTTACAGCTGTTTAAATACGGGGAGTCAGTTCAGTTTCAGCCATTTCTGTGTGGCACTTTCCTTCATCTTCCAGTGCTGCACAGATCTGCAGCTGTTGCTTTTTAGAAGTGTGAGGGAAAATGCTAGATTGAGGAAATTTGTGTAATAGACAATGCTTGTGTTAATTACTTTTAGAACTTCTTTATAGTGACTTGGTAATTCATGGGTCAATGTACATGTGCTAATTATGGGTTTTGGTTGGTGGCTCTTAGGAAAAGTGAAGAAGGAGCTTGATCATGATGATAACCATCTACATCTGGATGAAACAACTAAGCTGCTTCAGGACCTTCATGAAGCTCAGGCTGACAGAGTGGGATCCCGGCCATCATCCAATTTGAGTTCCCTCTCCAATACCTCCGAAAGAGACCAACATCATCTTGGTAAAGTTAGCTGTGTCACAGAAGTTGCAGTATTTGTGCTCTATATGAAATTGGTTTAAACTTACATTGTAATTTACATCAATCTTTGTGGGAAACTCTCTGATAGAAATGGGCTGCCTGATCATATTTTAATTTTTAAATATGTGTGGCAAAGATAATTAACACCACAGAGTTTTGACCTCCAGAACTAAGACCACTACTTTTCGATTAGGTGTGATTGAAGTAACTGTCAAGTAAATTGATACTCACTGGCAATTCCCTATAAGCAATAGCAATTGATGCCCTTAGTTACACTAAGGAATATATAATGATTATTTTACTTCAGCATAGTTGTATGCAGCACGTAATGGTTGGGATTCTACAACAGCATTTCCTTGTCAACTGTAAAATTCAGTGATAAGACAGGATGATAGTATAACATACTGCTTAACAGCTTGCTGCCGTTTCTGAGAAAGTAGATGTTGGATGGATGATACTCTGTTGCATTGTGTATAATTTTTCAACTCGGAGTTATAGCATAATGATTACTTTTCCATAAATTATCTAAATTACTAAGAATTTTGGGATCTCTTTTTCATAATCTCCTGTTTAAATATCATTTAAATGTCTGTCTTGCTTTAAAAGTCCAAAAAGAACATGTGAAATAACCATGCTGTTTATATGTATAAATATCTCAATTTTTTTTCTGTACTTTTAAAGGTTTTGATTTTTTTTCCCATGTTCAACAGGAAGCCCCTCTCATCTGAGTGTTGGAGAACAGCAAGACATGGTTCATGATCCCTATGAATTTCTTCAGTCTCCAGAAACCTCAAATGCTACCAGTAACTAATCTGACATGTACTATATTTATTTTGTATTTTAATTCTATTATGTTTTTATAAAGTTTTTGTCCATGACAGAAACTGCATTTTTGTCCTCTTTTCTATGAGGATTGCTGTATAATATTATCATGTATACAAGGTTAAACAAGCAAACATAAAAAAACCCCAACCCCAAACTAATTAGTGCATCATGTTGTTAGCAGTGTACCACAAACTGCTTTCAATTTGTTTGTTAAGGGAGAGTCTGTGAATCTTGACTGAAAAACAGCAAATAATGTGTTAGAAAAATTTGTATTTTATAGACACTGGAAAGTGATGATTTTCCCAGAATCATGGCAGCAGTCATTAAGTGTTTGCAATACAATTACCTACTAGTTCTGTTTAAGTCTTAACCTGAACATCTCCAAGGAGCAACAAAGAATTGGGATCACTACTATGTTTTCCATCTCCTAATGCTAATAATCTGTATAAATTGTTTTTAAATATTTTCCCATGTTTTTAAATATTTTTTTTAATTGCCGTAGAGAGCACTTAATTTGAGAGCAACCATACTTGGTAGTTGCAGTAAAATGCTCATTTATAAGACTTCTACCCTGGATTTGAAAAAGATGAATGTTTTTCTGATCCCTTGTACCTTGAAACACAAAGAAAAGATAATACTTGTATTTTGTAATATGATGTGTATATCTCATAGGATAGAAAAAGTATTGGATAAGGTGTGCTTTTCAGTAATTTCAAAATAAAACTTTTATAAAACATCAATACTGAAACTGAGGGATTTTGTATTATTGCTATGTGCAAGTAGACAAATGTTACGAATTTACATTATTTTGTAAATATTAATAAAAATAGAAAAGCAGTTTTTATGTGTAACAAATGTTGTTCTTAGCAGGGGAAAGTTTGCTTCCTTTACTGAGATACTGAAAGGTTTTGGGTTGAATTCATGTGCTGCTTCAAATGATGGATTTTATCATGCCACATGTAGTTATAAACAAAAAAACCTGTAAGTTTTTAGGACCTATCAAGGAAGTCAATCAGATAACTGACAGTAAAGTCTTGATAAAGTCTAAATAGGATGATTGTTTCATTCCAAGCAGGAGTGCTGAAGAAAGCACATAGCGAGGCTTTTCTGTCCGGGAGTTGTTAGGAATGTGTGTGGCAGTGTGCTTCGCCTCCTTTGCTGCTCCTGCATTCTGACTCATCATGTCTGTGGGTTCTTGGATGTGACATGGATGATCTGCTGCACTGTGACAGTGCTGCTGGAGAGGGTTTGCGTGGATGCACAAACTTGTGTTGGTCTGCAGCTTCCCAAACAATTTCAGCTGAAAAGTGTCTTTAAAACTGATGTGGTTTTGATCCCTAGTTAGTCTGATTTCTCATACAGTAAATATAAATTGATTCCTGTAATAGATTGTGAATTATAGCTACAGTTGGTGAGGAAATCTTTATTGAAGCACTTGCTGTTGAATTGCCTGCCTTAGATCTTGAATAAAATTCCACAGTAGAATGTTTAAAATACCCCTCCAGAGGAATGTGCTGGTTTGTTTTGGTTTTTGTTTGAACTGCAGTGTTTGCTACTGAAAACTGAAATAATGTGCAGTATCTTATTTTATACCTTCACCTTAGATTTCAGACAGAATGCACTCAAACTCATGAAATTCTGTAGACAGGTCTTCATGGGCTCCGTGAGCTGGTTGTATAAAAGGCTGGATGTTGTTTGCATCATGACTGTACCAGAAGCACTTTGTGCCTAAGGAAGGTTTGCTTATTTGTTCAGCCTGTCTGGCCCTTAAGCAAGGTTAGTTTTGCACAGCGATCTCCAACTGCTGTTCCGTGCGTGCTGGACAATCCTTTCAATAGTCCTGCTGCCTGCATTCCCCAGGAAAAAAATGCTTTTAGGGCAAAACTTCCCAGAAGCAAATACAAATGTTTTAGCTGTGGTGCCTTCTCGTAAGTGGCAGACATTGACTTGTAACCTGTTTGCTGAATGTACTGATAAACATGATTGGGCTCACTAAATGCTGCAAGAAAAGCTTTCGTGTTTCTTTGAGAAATCTCATTCTCCCATATGTTTTAGAAAGATTGGACTCTTGAGTTTGCAGCCTCTGGAAAAAAAAAGCAAAAATTTTAAAGTAAGTGGTTGAAGTAACTTCTTTCACTCACTTGTTTGTCACAGTGCATTTTTACTGATTCTCAAGCGGAAAGAGAATCTCCTGCTCCCCTTCCTTGTTGGGATATGTGCCTATGCTTATACCAGTGGTATGCTGTTGCATTTTCCAAATGATTCTGTTTTATTTCAAAAAAAGCCTTAAGAAGAAATTTGCCAGTCCTTTTCTTACTTATTTGAAGGATAAAAAATTCCCTAAGCTGTGTCTTACTTGCTCTTGTCTATGCAGGTGATAAATTCATGTACATAGAAAAGCTTTGATCTAACCAGTAAAGGCCTGTAATCTTATGGTCCTATTTAAATATTAAGAATTTGAAAAACTTGATTTAGTTCTGTGAGTTTATTTGACATATATCATTATGTATTTAATCCAAGATAAACACCATTCCTTTCTTGTGTGTCTGGCAGATATTTCCTGTTTGGCTCATTTGGAAGAGGACTCCGTGTCTATGGCACCCCATTAAAATCGGTTATACGTGACGTGTATAACATCTCCTGGCTATAGGTGGCACCATATGTCAACAAACTTTATGTGAGTTCCCATCAGTGGGAATATTTCTGATGGTGCCATTGAAAGAGAGGGGAATTTCCCAGGATGTTTTGTAAAATGAACCCAGGGTTTCTATAAAAAATTGAGAAAATTAAATGCTATATCAAAAAGTGTATTGCACTAAGGATGTAAGCAAGGGCAAGAGAAATCTTAGATCTGTTCTTGCACAGGGTAGAAATATATCAATGAAAATGTAAAATGGTCTAAATAACTGTGATTATTCTTTTCTCTTTTGTATGTCTATCATCAATCTCATGTTTTAGCTCAGTCATCTTCAGTGGCAGCAAAGGGAACGTTGAGACTGCATTGCACACATTGCAAACATCTTTGTAAACAAAGATTCAGCATGGAGCAACTTTATTCCACTGTCTGAGATTTACAAGTACAGGGACAGAATTTACCTGAAAATATTAGGAAAAAAATAATAGTAAAAAGTCTTTCTGATGTTCCTCCCTTGCTCTTTATTAAAAAAAAAAAAAAGAAAAAAGAAAAAGCTCAAAGACATTTTTAAAGTTGTGTAGTTCTTCTGCGTTCTGGCAGGTACATTGCTACGTTGAGAGATTTATGCAGATGAGACCTGAACAGCTGACCAGCAAAAATAACCTGATTTCTCCACCCCTACATTCCAGAGTGAAGGGCTGGTCCTTACCACGCCACTCATTTTTGTGTTTGTTGCTTTGCTGTTTGTTTACGTGGCCACAGTAGGATTTTGAGTCTGCACACCATTACTTCCATATGGATGGAAACACGCTGCTCTTTCTGGTTTGGTTTTTTCTACCCTTCTACTGTCCTCCTTGGAATATGTTTTATTATAAATGCTGACCTGTGTGCTATTAAGGGGAGGGCAGAAGAAGCCCATCCACCTCACAAGGAGGGCTAGGGTATCTCCAAGGGATGGCATATATTCCTAGCGCATTTAAACCTTCACTTGACTGTTGCAGAACTCAGTTGATGTAGATTAGCTGGGTTTGTGTTGCAGGAGGGTAGGTGTCTGTGTTACTGTAAATGTGAATTATGTGTTTAAATATCCTTTAACTAAGTGGTTGCTGCAAGTAAAGGGGCAGGGGGTGGGAGAGCAACAAATGTTTGGAAGACGGGACAATGCCTTGCAGTTGAATGATTTTTCCCAGACTGATGAGAAATTACTATAAATCTTAGAAAGTAAGACTGGATGCTATTTTTGCAAGGAAAGACCCCTCAGAAGCAGCCCTATGGAAAGCAGAATGCCCAGCTCTCCATTTGCTTATGGGGCACTCAGTCTGTCGTTGCAGGGTTAAAACTTGGTGAATCTGTAGTGGAATTAAGAACTAAGGCTAACTTTATTTTCAGAAGGGTCAATTTGGATAACATAAAATACCTTGTTTTATGTCAGGTTTGCTTCTTTGGCAATTCATTACATTACAGAGCACAGTCTGAAGTTCTGCAAAACGTTCAATTAAGACTTTTCATTTTACATGGGAGAGGGGGAAAGATCTAACAGCATAATGAGAAAGAAAACACTGATAGGCAGTATTTCATTCACTTTTTTATGTACAAAACATAGATTGTTGCTAGGAAATGGTAGGGTGTCAATGGAGCACTCCTATGACAGCACTGTAATTCTTGTTGAAACAGAGGTTGAGCAGTCAGCACAGCTGTAGGTCTAATGCTAAAGGTTTTTGGCAATGTGTTTAAGAAAACAGTCTTAATTGTGTCCCTGCTTTTGCTTCTTTTGAACAAACACTGGAAAAAACAGGTTGCTGATGATTGTCGTGCCTTTATAGATGAGTAACAGCCTTGCTGAAGCTCTAATGTGCCTGCAGTCCTGTTTTTTCAATCATTTGTATCCTCTGTATTATCACCTGAGGAGTTGTGTGTCAACTGTGTTGTGTCCCATAACCATTTACAATGCTGGAGAGACCCAGGGAAGGAAGACAGAGACCAGTAAATCCAGCAGCATGCTGCATTTCTTGCTCAGGAATCCTTGGAAGAGATGACAGGTGAGGTTATCCCATTCAGAGGTCTTCCCATATATCTTTCTCTGGAGGAGATAGGTCTAAGCTAGGAAGACATGAAGAATCCTACCAACTGTTGTGGAGCCTCCTTTTGATGCTATTTTCAAAATAAAATTGGTCTATACCAGCTGTGGCATATAATAAGAGATTTTGATTCTAACACTGACGAAAGTATAAAAGAAAAGGCAGCCAAAACAGGCAGTTCTCACCTATTTGCCAAGTGTTTCTATGTTCTAGCTGACAGAGGATTTAAATACAAGAAATATTGAGACTTTTTTTTTTTCCTTAAATTTCTGCCTCTTTTAGCAAATATTTGAAGAGGAAAAATCCTAAAACTTCTGTATCTCTGCACTGGTCCTTTCTGAATCAGATTTTTTTCCTCAGCTTAGCTGCAGTTCTGTTTCTGATGAGTAACTTTGCCTAGACATCATAGGAAATAATTGCATTTGGGCACACAATGAGACTTCCTGGACTGGTGAAGAAAACACACCTTCCCATTGTCCTCATGTTGTGTCAGTGAGCAGTCATTCTCTTCAAAATATTGGTAATTGCTGTCATGGTAACAAAACAAAAACATGGTGTGGCAACTATTTTCAGCTTTGCACATGTGATATCTCTCCTGGCTGTAAAACACTTCAGCGTTTAACCAGGACAAGAGTTGTCCTCTCATTTAAGCCTGGCATGGATAATTTTTTTCTGAACAATGGTCCAGGTGTATGTGGGGGGTTGTAGTGTTGGGTTTTGTTTTGCTTTGTTTTGTTGGGTTTTTTCAGGCAGATGGGCAGCAGGTTTAGCGGTAGGAAGGGGAATGACAGGACAACCAGTGCAGAGTGATTATTCCTAGTAACTATTTGCACTACTCATAAACCTCTGCAGCTGGGATGAAGTTGGCACTGGAATTCTGGGGGCCCTGGCAATACCAGCCCTTGAGTTCTTTAGCACGAGGTGAACCAAGCAAAAACGACAACAGGAGCTTCACAGGAAGTTGTGGTCATGTTGCAACTTGTAGGAAAAAAAAGTTCCTTGGATGGCTGTGGCAAAACAGCCAAGAGAACAGTGGAAAGGAAGGTGAGATAAGCTGGCAGGGAGGAAACCTTTGGAGGAATGGGGATGAATTATGAAAGTGTGCACAGCTTTCATGTGGGACCTTTTCCTTGGGCTTTTGCAATAACAATTTATTGCAAAAATTTAATGTATTTCATGCATCTTTTCTTTTCTCTGCCTTCTTTGTTCCAGATAACAATGACTTGTAAGAATTGTAAAGAGCACCCAGAATCATCCAACCCTAAGGAGGGCACTTCATCTACTTCTGACTATTAGGGAGCATTTAATAGTAAATGATTGTCTTAGGATGTAATTCTACTGAGCTGGGAAAAAAACGGAGCTTGAGGCGTTTTTTAGAGTGTAGATTTACTTCCTGTTCTGAAGAACTGGCTGACCTTGCCACATTCGGGTTTGATTCCAGGGAGGAGGATTCAAAAAGATAGAAGAAAGAAGATTGTAAAGGAGGATTAATTAGTTCCTAATACTAATAATTAGATTTTCAATCCATGCAGTTCTGTGGCATGTCACAGGCTACCTAAAATTTGAGAAAGGGTGGAGAGTCATAATTAGCTTTCAGTCAGTATGTATAAAAATCTGAAAAAAATATATTCTCCCCTGTGAAAATATATTCACCCTGTGGAAATCCACTCTTTCCAGTGAGAGGAAAAGGTGCAAAATGATCATAGGTCTAAATTGCACAAGAGAAACATAAGCTATACTGGATGATTTTTTTCATTTTCTCTTATTATACTGAAGCTCTTACCAATTAAAAAAAAATTAAGTAATTTGATACAAAACTGTTAGAAGGGGCTCATACTTGATCACAGTTTGTTCTCCTTTGAGCAATTTTGTCATTAATACACTTGATGCCTTCTTAACTTGTTTTAACACATCATTGGTCTTCCAGTCATCAACTTATTTTCTCATCCTGTTGCTGCTACAATTGACCCAGCAGTGAAAAATGTGCTAAGAAAAACTTGAATGATTCTGCTCCAGTCTTTGATAGACAGAAATAAACACAAAGATGTCATCAAGAATCAACACTTTTATCTCTGCAAAGACAATGCGTAAATTATTAGATTAAGGAAACAAGTTCCAGGTTTTAGTGATATTCTGAATTTTTTTTTTTTTTTTTTTGGATGGCTTGGCCAGATTAACAAAATTTTATAATTTTTCTAATCGTTCATACAGGTACTGTCATTACATATATAAAATTCCATATCTTTTATTAAAGCAATCCTTTACTACAACGTGTAAACTCACAGGAAGAGAGAAAATATTCTGCTCTTAAATGTTTAGAAGTGCTTTTCTAAAAATAATTTTGCTGCTTCAAGGTACAAAATTGATTAAAGCACTGCTTCTATCTATTTGATGGATCTCTACAAATTTTTTTTTTAGAAGTCTGTCATACTCTTATGTGTATAGTAAGGCCATTGCAGTATCAGTAGCTGCATTTAAACTTAGTCAAATTTAGTCATATTTTTATCATACGTGTTGAACTAAGGCCAAATTCACAAGTGTTACCTGTATTGAGTATATTTTTCACCTTCCTTCAGTTACTGCACTGTATCTTTGCTAACTTCCTCCCCCAATTTAGACAGTGTAAGGACTTAGTAAGGCAGTGCCTGCTGCTTGCCAAGGCGGTAAGGAGAACAGATCAATAAATACTGATTGAAAGGTAGGTGAGGAGCTGAAGGAGTGAGAGTCCATGACTTCAAGATTGACTGATAATGAAGTGCACAGTTAGCAAGTCTTTCTGAGATCACAGAATCAATCAGGTTGGAGACCTCTGAGATTGAGTCCAGCCTCTGACTGATCACCACCTTGTCAACCAGACCATGCCACTGAGTGCCACATCCAGTTGTTTCATAAATACCTACAGGGATGGTGACTCCACCACCTACCTCCCTTGGCAGCCCATTCCAATGTTTAACAGCCCTTTCCATGAAGAAATACCCCTTGATGTCCAACCTGCAACTCCCCTGGGGCAGTTTGAGGCCATTTCCTTTTGTCCTGTTGCTGGTTGCCTGGTCAGAGAGGCCGACTCCCACCTTACTACAGCCTCATTTCAGGCAGTTGTGGGAGATTTGTATATTATACCAAATTACAATATGCAAAAGGTGGGTTGGGCTTTTTTTTTCTCATTCATTTTCAGGCAGCCAAAAGCCAGGCACTTGCAATCCAAGTGCTTGTAGTAAGGGTATTTCAGACTTTGATGACCACAGCAAGTGACCGAATAACTGAGAGGAAGCCAGAAATTACTGATGCGTGTTTTACAATCAGTGAGGGATGCTTTCTCTTTTTCCAGCGGTTTTCTGGATAATATCTCACTTCTT